>NC_086452.1:386723757-387342658 GCF_028390025.1 Pseudophryne corroboree
TTTAAGACATCCGAGCCAGTTCGGTCTGCTCGCTCCATCTTGTTACGTATTCATTCTTGTAATTCACGGAATGTCTTTGAAAGCTTTTGTATGATGATGCTTTATACACTTATATATTCTTATGTTGATTTCTCTTTCCCTGAATGGTTTCCTCATTTTCCTAAGGAGCTTAAATACCTTTGTCTGATATCCCTTTGCCAACCTGTCGTGTAACTGCAACTGTATTTATGGTATCCGGACGGCTTATCGATCCAGCAAAGACCGACAACCAACAGATCGACAACCTAAAATCGAACTTAACTTGATCGACAACACTAAAAGGTCGACAAACATTACATCGACAACAACAATAGGTCGACAACACCATGTCCGACAACAAAACAACACCGACAAACACAACATAGACACATGACAACATCGACAACATGTTCACAGACAAAAGAAAACATAGAACGGAAATATCACAGACATCACAATCATCGACAACAAACATATAGACATTCAAACTGATCGACACGAAACATATATACAAACCAATAGTTCGATAATACACTCATAGACAAACACAAACCTAGACAACAAGAAACATAGACAACAAATAGATCGACAACAAACAGATCGACACAACATTAATAGACATCACATGGAACAGACACACCGTAAGATAGACAAACATAAAGGTCGACAACATTAAAACAGACAACAAACAGATCGACACAACATTAATAGACATCACATGGAACAGACTCACCGTAAGATAGACAAACATAAAGGTCGACAACACTAAAACAGACAACAAACAGATCGACACAACATTAATAGACATAACAATAATAGACCTACCAATATTTCTACACTTTCCTCTTATGCGTGGAACTACAAGTCCAAGGCTGCCCGCCAATCTCCCACAAGCCTTTACCCACTGCCGCCAATCATTCCCTGCATGGTACACTATCCCCCCCCCCCCCCCATCCCTGCGCACCCCTCTATTTCTGGACGTACACTCCTATGTGTTCTCTTCACACCCCACCCCCCTGCACCCCATCAGGCGTCTTGCATTAGACGCTACCCCCCGTTGATAGCTTCAGCCGCCCGACTCTCCTCTTATGCCTGGAACTACAAGTCCAAGGCTGACCCCCAAGCTCCCACAAGCCTCTTATACCTGGAACTACAAGTCCAAGGCTGACCGCCAAGCTCCCACAAGCCTCTTATGCCTGGAACTACAAGTCCAAGGCTGACCGCCAAGCTCCCACAAGCCTTTACCCACTGCCGTCAATTATTCCCTGCATGGTACACTATCCCCCCCCCATCCCTGCGCACCCCATCAGGCGTCTTGCATTAGACGCTACCCCCGTTAATAGCTTCATCCGCCCGACTCTCCTCTTCTGCCTGGAACTACAAGTCCAAGGCTGACCGCCAAGCTCCCACAAGCCTCTTATGCCTGGAACTACAAGTACAAGGCTGACCGCCAAGCTCCCACAAGCCTCTTATGCCTGGAACTACAAGTCCAAGGCTGACCGCCAAGCTCCCACAAGCCTTTACCCACTGCCGTCAATTATTCCCTGCATGGTACACTATCCCCCCCCCATCCCTGCGCACCCCATCAGGCGTCTTGCATTAGACGCTACCCCCCGTTAATAGCTTCAGCCGCCCGACTCTCCTCTTATGCCTGGAACTACAAGTCCAAGGCTGACCGCCAAGCTCCCACAAGCCTTTACCCACTGCCGTCAATCATTCCCTGCATGGTACACTATCCCCCCCCCCCCCCTCCCTGCGCACCCATACTAAACAAATTAAATCATGTTTATGTCTCCCTTACACCCCTATCTGTAGACTCCAAGTCTCTTACATACAAACACCATACTAATCCGAGTCACATAAAGTTCACCACTTATCTTATTGTCTCCTCCAGACCCCATGTCTCTCCTGTCAAAACCTTTGAATGATCACGCACCCAAGAACATGTTGGGTGCGTGTTGTTTTCAAACTCCAAATAATAAACCCCCCCCCCAGACTATTCTATGCACCCTCATTGAAGTCATCACCCTTCCCAAATTTACACCCCCCCCAATCCATCCAAAATGAAAAGCTTCCTCCGCTAATTTCCAAATCAAATACCCTCCTCTAAAGCATGGAACTACAAGTCCAAGGCTGCCCGCCAATCTCCCACAAGCCTTTACCCACTGCCGCCAATCATTCCCTGCATGGTACACTATCCCCCCCCCCCCCCATCCCTGCGCACCCCTCTATTTTTGGACGTACACTCCTATGTGTTCTCTTCACACCCCACCCCCCTGCACCCCATCAGGCGTCTTGCATTAGACGCTACCCCCGTTAATAGCTTCAGCCGCCCGACTCTCCTCTTATGCCTGGAACTACAAGTCCAAGGCTGACCGCCAAGCTCCCACAAGCCTTTACCCACTGCCGTCAATTATTCCCTGCATGGTACACTAGCCCCCCCCATCCCTGCGCACCCCATCAGGCGTCTTGCATCAGACGCTACCGCCGCTAATAGATTCAGCCGCCCGACTTTCCTCTTATGCGTGGAACTACAAGTACAAGGCTGCCCGACAATCTCCCACAAGCCTTTACCCACTGCCGTCAATCATTCCCTGCATGGTACACTATCCCCCCCCCCCCCCATCCCTGCGCACCCCTCTATTTCTGGACGTACACTCCTATGTGTTCTCTTCACACCCCACCCCCCTGCACCCCATCAGGCGTCTTGCATTAGACGCTACCCCCGTTAATAGCTTCAGCCGCCCGACTCTCCTCTTATGCCTGGAAATACAAGTCCAAGGCTGACCGCCAAGCTCCCACAAGCCTCTTATGCCTGGAACTACAAGTACAAGGCTGACCGCCAAGCTCCCACAAGCCTCTTATGCCTGGAACTACAAGTACAAGGCTGACCGCCAAGCTCCCACAAGCCTCTTATGCCTGGAACTACAAGTCCAAGGCTGACCGCCAAGCTCCCACAAGCCTTTACCCACTGCCGTCAATTATTCCCTGCATGGTACACTATCCCCCCCCCCATCCCTGCGCACCCCATCAGGCGTCTTGCATTAGACGCTACCCCCGTTAATAGCTTCAGCCGCCCGACTCTCCTCTTATGCCTGGAACTACAAGTCCAAGGCTGACCGCCAAGCTCCCACAAGCCTTTACCCACTGCCGTCAATCATTCCCTGCATGGTACACTATCCCCCCCCCCCCCTCCCTGCGCACCCATACTAAACAAATTAAATCATGTTTATGTCTCCCTTACACCCCTATCTGTAGACTCCAAGTCTCTTACATACAAACACCATACTAATCCGAGTCACATAAAGTTCACCACTTATCTTATTGTCTCCTCCAGACCCCATGTCTCTCCTGTCAAAACCTTTGAATGATCACGCACCCAAGAACATGTTGGGTGCGTGTTGTTTTCAAACTCCAAATAATAAAACCCCCCCCCAGACTATTCTATGCACCCTCATTGAAGTCATCACCCTTCCCAAATTTACACCCCCCCCAATCCATCCAAAATGAAAAGCTTCCTCCGCTAATTTCCAAATCAAATACCCTCCTCTAAAGCATGGAACTACAAGTCCAAGGCTGCCCGCCAATCTCCCACAAGCCTTTACCCACTGCCGCCAATCATTCCCTGCATGGTACACTATCCCCCCCCCCCCCCCCATCCCTGCGCACCCCTCTATTTTTGGACGTACACTCCTATGTGTTCTCTTCACACCCCACCCCCCTGCACCCCATCAGGCGTCTTGCATTAGACGCTACCCCCGTTAATAGCTTCAGCCGCCCGACTCTCCTCTTATGCCTGGAACTACAAGTCCAAGGCTGACCGCCAAGCTCCCACAAGCCTTTACCCACTGCCGTCAATTATTCCCTGCATGGTACACTAGCCCCCCCCATCCCTGCGCACCCCATCAGGCGTCTTGCATCAGACGCTACCCCGCTAATAGATTCAGCCGCCCGACTTTCCTCTTATGCGTGGAACTACAAGTACAAGGCTGCCCGACAATCTCCCACAAGCCTTTACCCACTGCCGTCAATCATTCCCTGCATGGTACACTATCCCCCCCCCCCCCCCCATCCCTGCGCACCCCTCTATTTCTGGACGTACACTCCTATGTGTTCTCTTCACACCCCACCCCCCTGCACCCCATCAGGCGTCTTGCATTAGACGCTACCCCCGTTAATAGCTTCAGCCGCCCGACTCTCCTCTTATGCCTGGAAATACAAGTCCAAGGCTGACCGCCAAGCTCCCACAAGCCTCTTATGCCTGGAACTACAAGTACAAGGCTGACCGCCAAGCTCCCACAAGCCTCTTATGCCTGGAACTACAAGTACAAGGCTGACCGCCAAGCTCCCACAAGCCTCTTATGCCTGGAACTACAAGTCCAAGGCTGACCGCCAAGCTCCCACAAGCCTTTACCCACTGCCGTCAATTATTCCCTGCATGGTACACTATCCCCCCCCCCATCCCTGCCCACCCCATCAGGCGTCTTGCATTAGACGCTACCCCCGTTAATAGCTTCAGCCGCCCGACTCTCCTCTTATGCCTGGAACTACAAGTCCAAGGCTGACCGCCAAGCTCCCACAAGCCTTTACCCACTGCCGTCAATCATTCCCTGCATGGTACACTATCCCCCCCCCCCCCTCCCTGCGCACCCATACTAAACAAATTAAATCATGTTTATGTCTCCCTTACACCCCTATCTGTAGACTCCAAGTCTCTTACATACAAACACCATACTAATCCGAGTCACATAAAGTTCACCACTTATCTTATTGTCTCCTCCAGACCCCATGTCTCTCCTGTCAAAACCTTTGAATGATCACGCACCCAAGAACATGTTGGGTGCGTGTTGTTTTCAAACTCCAAATAATAAAACCCCCCCCCAGACTATTCTATGCACCCTCATTGAAGTCATCACCCTTCCCAAATTTACACCCCCCCCAATCCATCCAAAATGAAAAGCTTCCTCCGCTAATTTCCAAATCAAATACCCTCCTCTAAAGCATGGAACTACAAGTCCAAGGCTGCCCGCCAATCTCCCACAAGCCTTTACCCACTGCCGCCAATCATTCCCTGCATGGTACACTATCCCCCCCCCCCCACCCATCCCTGCGCACCCCTCTATTTCTGGACGTACACTCCCATTCTTCTCATACCTCCCCCTGTACCCCTTTATGTGCCTCTAATGAGACTCTGGCACCTACAAAGTTATTTCTATTGCGTGTCGCTACAAGTCTCATTCCGGACCATGAACAATCGTATGACGGCACTCTCCATATATTATTGACAAACCTCTCTAAGTATACATTTTTTATATTTTATACTAGTATAGGTATGTATCCTAATAAAAGTTTTTTATTTAAATCCAATCAATATCCCAACGTTTTACCCTTAAAAAATATTTGTTAATTTTAACCCTCCCACTTATTTAAATTTAAAGTTTTGGCCATTGGTTACATTTGAATATATTTTAACTCTCCTCCCTCTTCAAAATGCTATAAAGAGTTACTCTTAGCTCAGGTCTACATAATCGACATTCATCCAGCCTTCTGATCAAGTACTCATTCGTATTTCAACTATGGCTGATGAACCTTCATGTCGTTTGGTTCCTTCTACAAGAGGAATGCTCTTAAACATAGACGGATATCTTTTGGCAAAAAACAAGCAGCGTGGTGATGTCGTCTATTGGCACTGCACAGAGAGGAAGACCGGCCCTTGTTCATGTTTTGCAAAGACGACCATTGTTGCAGGACAGCACCAACTTAATACTCATGGAGAACATACTCATACTCCGAAGGCTGAAAAAACAGATGTTGCCATTGCCAAGGCATCAATAAAGCAACGTGCAAGGGATACCAATGATCCACCATCTGTAATAATTCAAGCGGTTACTGCCCAAATGCCGTCTACTAGTGCTGCCTGTCTTCCTAACAGTGAATCCCTCCGTAAACTTGTGAAAAGGGTAAGGAGAGCGGATTGCCCACCTGAGCCAACCACACTCGATGATATTGATATCCCACATAATTTGGAATACATTGATGGGATAAAATTTCTTGGAAAGGACAGTACTTTCCACAACGAAAGGACACTATTATTCAGTACAGAAGCTAACTTGCGGAAGCTTCATGAGGCACCGTATTGGGTAATGGATGGCACTTTCAAAACGTGTCCAACCCTATTTAGACAAATATACTCAATTCATGCTATGGTTGGCACAGATGACAGTACGCAACGCTTCGTCCCACTGGTCTATGGATTGCTTAGTAGCAAAAGTGAGGTTTGTTATATCCGTTTTTTAGAAGACCTACAGGATTATGCACAGGAATATGATATTCTATTTTCTCCTCTTTACATTTTGACAGATTTTGAGAATGCTGCAATACAAGCAGCTAAACAAGTTTTTCCGAGTAGCACACATAAGTGTTGCTTGTTTCATTTAGGTCAAAATATTTGGCGAAAAATTCAATCATGTGGCTTATCTGTACAATATGGACGTGATCATGCTTTTGCTATGAAACTTAGGAACCTTCAGGCACTTTCCTTCCTCCCAGCAGACGAAATCCCTGCTGCATTTGAACAATTAAAATCAGAAATGCCTCCTAATGCTGCTACATTAGTAACTTATTTTGAGGAGACATATATATTGGGGCGGCTTAGAGAACGAACCAGAAGTCAAAACAGATGTCCCCCACTGTTTCCACCATGCATGTGGTCAGTGCATGACAATATGGTTGGTGGGATTCCAAGGACCCAAAATAAGTTGGAAGGATGGCACAGGAGATGGAATATTCTCCTGGGAGAGAAAAAGTTTGGAGTCTACAAACTTATCTCCTATCTTCACAAGGAGCAACAAATGACCACCAAGCTCATTGAAAAAGTAACCTTTAATGTTGCCCGAACACCAACCAAACGTGAAAATACTGCTCGAGAAGATGCACTACAGAAATGTTTTGCCCAACTTGGTTTCATAGATTTGATGGAATTTCTAAATGCCATTGCCTTCCATCTCAAGTTGGAGTAACTTTAAAACTAATTCTAAACATAGTTATTTTTTCATTTTAAAGTTAAGTTTCATATTTTCTATGGTTTATTTTTCATTAGTTGACTTTCAATCATTTAAAATACCATAAAAAAAAAACCACTTTTCACATATTGAATTTTCGGGTGCTATCATTACTGGTAAGTAGAATTTTTATAATTATAGAAATTAACTATTATTCAAGTATTTTCTACATTATGTTTTCCATTCTAAAATATACATCAATCAAAAATCTCTAGCTATATTTTAAAGATTTAAAATATAATGGTTTCCCATTTCAGTTTAGCACAGTTGTACCCATGTAATGTTTTTCATAAAGTTTCCCTTCATTAATTTTAACATAAATTTTATTAATATTCTTCAATTAAAACAATTATATTGTTTATCAAACAGATTTACAATATTTTCTATATCAAAACAAATATATATATATATTTGGTTGCACCATTTTTGAAATCCTATTTTTACTGCAACGGTTAGATTTTTTTATTTGCCTAATTCATGGTGTACATGCTGTGGTTCTCCATTTGCTGTTGAAATAAACATCCCAGCATGCACTCTCACAGGTTTGCTTTTATTATATTTAAACATGTTGTCCATGCTTGCTGGGAGGTGTATTTAAAATGCCGAAGGAAACCATGGACTAGGTAATGGTTAGGCAACCTTTGTCTCACCAACTTCTGTGTAACTAAACTACCCAGCATGCACTGCCACAGTGTTGGCATCACTATAATAAAAAAAAAGTTTAAAGGCATGCAGTATGCTGTGGTTCCATAACTCATTTAGACACATGCTGTGTTATCCTGGCCTTATCCTTATGAAATAACTGTTTTTAACACAATGAGATAAATTCTAATTTATGTATAAACTGTAAAAATGCAAAACAGTGATAGGTATTAATTAAATTATTAATGTTTTCTTGTGCATGTAACATACTAAATATTATGATTGGTTAATAACAATCTTACATTGTTACACCTCATTTCTCAAACAAGCAATACCCCCTTCCCTTAAATTTGATTATTTTTTTAAATTATAAAGAATTTATTAGCACACAAATGTCAATATAGTATAGTAGACACTAACTCTAAATTGATGTAACTGTAATGGTCTGCATGCAGGCTCAATCTAGCAGCAGCGATAGCGATGTTCGTCACCGCGCATCGCTATCGCAGAGGGGGCTACACACGAGTGATATGTGCAGAAAATCTAATCAATCTAGTCAGATTGATTAGATTTTAGCCATGGATCTCTCCATGAGTACCCCCCTTAATATTGCTCTCTAAATTGTATACAATTTCAAAGTGCATATCAACTATTCTAAACATTTGCTAACTTTTCTGCATTGCTAATATATTTACTCAATTTTTTTAAATTAGTTTACTGTTCTGACCTCCCAATCATCATCTGCAAGCCAAAGAAGATTTTTTCTCCTTATTACTTTCCAGGTAATATGCATTTTAAAACAATTTGATGTAGATAATTTGTCTTCTATTTATGTACCTTAATCATCTGTTCTAATGTAATAGTTTAATCTTGACATTGTTAATTATATTTTTTTTTCACCTAAACTAGTTATCTTGTTTGCCCTTCCAATCAACTGCAATCCGCTGATTAGGACTCCTCATTATTTGGTTTTGCGGTAACTATACCTATTGAAACAGTTTTTATCATTTTTATATTTAGCCTGTTTACGTACTTTAATCAGCTCTTAACAAAACATATTACATACATTAAATAATATTTTTAATTTATTTCTTACATAATCTTGTTAACTGTTATGACCTTTGAAATGTCTGATATCCATATCTTCATTTTTAGATTCATTCCTTTTTTTTTATTTAATTATAATTCTAAACTAAATTGTACTTCTAACATGAATCCTGGAATCATGTACCTTTAAAAATATTAACATATCTAAAATGAACATATTTGCTTTACCTATACACTAATATATATATTACTACACAGGACCATATCTCTAACTTTGGAAATGCCTAGTATGGATCCACTCTCTATTGTTAATATTACATAACAATAAAATATTATTCAACTGAATATATTTATTTGAAAAAATATCATATTTAACTATATTGTTATGACAGCAATATATTTAACATTTTCCTATTGAATTATTTTAAACAATAACCAAAATCAAATGTTCGTAATTTTTATCCATCATTAATATAAACACTGTCAGATTAGGATGGCAATAGTATTTCCACATCTTCTTCAGAAACTGTGTATATTTACCAAAATATAGTACAATAATAAAATTATACAATACTAATAAAACTGTGTAATATCTCTCAATGTTTGGGTATTAAAGTTGACAGATTTTTACCCTTAATGTAAACTAAAAAAAAATTACTCTTAGATTAACAAATATGAAAAAAAATTTTTTTTTTGTTTTTATATTATTATATAGAAAACACGTAAAAAAAATTCCTTTTTTAAATTTTTTTATTGAATCATCATTGTTTGTGCACACAGTGTATGACTATTTTTTTTTCAATACAGGAAAAGAAACTTGATCCACAATGAATCCACAACAAAGAATATGAAAACCATCTTGATCCTACATAACATAATCTGATGCGGTGATATTATTCTTATTAATCTTTATTATAGAAACATATACAATATATTTTTTTCAAGATTTATTTATAAATCTATTACCAGTTATAATATGTTAACCTGTTCAAAGTTCACCCTTTAGAAAATAAAAGTTTTATTCATTGAAAATACTATGTTAGCTTATTGTTTTTATTATTATTCCTCATACTTACAGCACCCTAAAACTTAAATGACGCAATATGTGGGAAATACATACGCGTGTATGTCTTTGAGGGAAACATGGGAAATGATGATAGCGTCAATTGGCTAGATGGTTTACGCCATCAAAGAACCATATATATTTGCTAATCTGATCCCATCCTTACCTTCATAATTTTAATTTCCAATTCCAATTTTTTATATATCAATATTAAAAATTTACTATTTTGCGAGTTTGGAAGCAAATTTGTGTAATGTGTACATTAAACACACAAATATGTTCCGATTGGTAATCTATTCAAATATTATTGCAAATACAATTAGAATATATAAATAGTGGGAGCGCAGAATGAATCCAATATATTATTTTATTTAAAATATTAATATGTCATCCACATAAAAATGCAGTACATGAACTAGCCTAAGAAAAAACAATTGATATTATATAAATGTAAACGAGACTGCCATATCTCCTGAACAAATATGAATAAAAATCCTTTAATAAACCCTAGTTAGGGCTGCATTAATGCTTCATGAAAATCAGCCGTGCGTCCACGAGCTGAAATGATTGTAAAAAGGAGACTGCTAAAAAGTGCCTCTGTTATAAGTCACTGTCCTCCTTATACACAATAGAATCTCATTGGTAGAGAGTGTCCCAGTACTGGACTTGCGGACAACCGTGCTGTAGTATTATGTGGCAAATGGATAGTGATGGTCAAATTCTATTTGTGGTATATCACCTGATGTAGAAGCCTCTCCGTCAAAGGCGCTGTACTGAGCCGGGTTTGCTGGGGCTCTGTGCAGTGAACGTACAGCTGGTCTCGTCACCGGTGTACCATCCAGATGAACACGGTAGTTTAATTCTGCTGAAGGATGCTGTACCAGTCTGGATATGCAACAGTGTAAAAATACTGGAGCAGCAGATTCTCCGTCCGCTGGTGGAAAAATCTGTATTAATTGCGGCTACGGTCCACTGGATGCATGCGGGTCACAGGGTGTTAAGAGAATATAGCAGTCCAAATGAGGTACTTCAAAGGAGTACCTTAACGCGTTTCTCGTCCCACAACGCTGGCCGTTTCATCAGAAGGAAATGAATTTTATTTCATTTCAAAGGTACTCCTTTGAAGGACCTCATTTGGACTGCTATATTCTCCTGACACCCTGTGAGCCGCATGCATCGAGTGGACCGTAGCCGCAATTAATACGGATTTTTACACCAGCGGACGGAGAATCTGCTGCTCCAGTATTTTTACACTGTTGCATATCCAGACTGGTACAGCATCCTTCAGCAGAATTAAACTACCGTGTTCATCTGGATGGTACACCGGTGACGAGACCAGCTGTACGTTCACTGCACAGAGCCCCAGCAAACCCGGCTCAGTACAGCGCCTTTGACGGAGAGGCTTCTACATCAGGTGATATACCACAAATAGAATTTGACCATCACTATCCATTTGCCACAGAATACTACAGCACGGTTGTCCGCAAGTCCAGTACTGGGACACTCTCTACCAATGAGATTCTATTGTGTATAAGGAGGACAGTGACTTATAACAGAGGCACTTTTTAGCAGTCTCCTTTTTACAATCATTTCAGCTCGTGGACGCACGGCTGATTTTCATGAAGCATTAATGCAGCCCTAACTAGGGTTTATTAAAGGTTTTTTATTCATATTTGTTCAGGAGATATGGCAGTCTCGTTTACATTTATATAATATCAATTGTTTTTTCTGAGGCTAGTTCATGTACTGCATTTTTATGTGGATGACATATTAATATTTTAAATAAAACAATATATTGGATTCATTCTGCGCTCCCACTCTTTCTTTTTTCACACTCACTTTGATCCATTGTTGGGGCAGCCCGCCCACAACTGGTGAGCAGCCGCCTGAATCCAACTACATATAGTGTGTGTATTTTAGAGCGCAAATCTTTTGTATATATTTTTTGAATATATAAATGCATTGTTAAGCAAATGCAAATTATTAACAATACAAAACTTGCAATAATTTTTTTGGGATATTATTAGAATATAAATTATATATATATGCATGAACAATCACTGTAATATGGAATATGTGTCTGTACATATATTTTCTCTATTTTTATCTTGAACATATTAGTATGTGAACCCCACCAACATGAACAAACCAAAACAAAACAAAATAAATTTAGAACATTTTCAGGAATGCACGACTTGAAGTATCTCAGAAAGTATATTCCTATTATCGATTTGTCTTTTCAAACAGGACACATGGATGACTCTGTATCCCTCTGTCTTCAGTTCCTTCACCCTGGCTCGCAAGACCGTTTGTGACATATCTAAAAATGAAGTAAAACAGGTAAGTTCTTGAAAGTTAATTTCCATACTTTTGTCCACCTTATCTTTAACTGTAGTCTTCATTTTAAAAGAAATGCAAGGTTTAAAGGTAACAACCCTAATTATAATAAAATATTACAATATATATTTCTCATTGTGACTCTAGATCAGTAGTGCACCGAAGATTTTTCCATCATTTGTATTAGCAATGGTTAAGTTAAAGATATACAAGCACTATAGTAATGGGTTCCATCATAAATTATGTTTCACGGCACAGACAAAATTATCATGTCCAAACAACCCCAAAATATTGCAAAAATCACCATTCAATGGAAGCACTACTGACTAATAAAATACATTCTGAAAGAATGCATTTCTTGGACAAAGCAATGCCGTATGTCTGAGTTTAATTTATTAGTCTGCGGTGCCGATGTTTGATGTATGTATATATATATATATATATATATATATATATATATAGTGTCAGTTTGTACTGTGCTCCAAACAATAAATACAATATGCTGCAGTGACCTCCTCGTCAGCTTGGCATAAGATGACTATGTAGATGAAAGGTAATCGGCTGCACTCACACTGCCGTATTCAATGATGCAAAAAGTGTCCCTTTATTGCCTACATGTTTTGTTAAAAATCCCCTTCTTCAGGGACAGATTTCTGTCCAAATAACTTGAAAATATCTACATATATTTAAAAGTTTATTATATCCTGTTTAACACTCTTCTTCCTTATGTCTTTACTCTTTTTTTATTTGTTTTCCTTTTATATTTCAGGCAACTTTGTCTACATGTGTGTTTCCAGAGCTCTGGTCCTCTACATAAAACAAAGATATTTGTATGCTACATGCCAGCATTTTGCTTATACTCCACTCTTGTGATGTCTAAACTTGTAGCCTATAACACTCTGCTAAGACTGTATCCAAAGTAAATCAAATGATGTTTTTTTTTTGAAAAATTTACAAACCATACACAAAATTACAATAGAAAATCAATGTAGGATTAACTTAGTTTCCTATTGAGTTTGGTGATTCAAACTCACAATTTGAATAAGAAGCCTATGGCTAAAACTAATTAAAAATAATAAATGTTAGTGTTATATGTAGGATTTTTTAAGTGCAGGATGATGATCGTTGAGTAGGGCACATTTGTTATCTTGAGGAAACACATTTTTTATGTTACGTTTTTCAAAAAAAGCATAGCACATATGTCTCACCATATTTAGTTATCTGATAATGCAATCTATATACATTTATTAATTACCTTTAATATTTAAGCTTCATCCTCATCGTTAGCTTCCTGTCTCTTCCAATGTTGAATTTGAATATTTGCACGCTCTAATCTGACTCGAAGATCCATATTCTCATCATAGCTTGAGCTAGGTCGATAAGCCAATTGCAATCTTGAATGCACTTCTGATGCTACAGCTATGCTTCTCAAATTTGTGTTTTCAGGGCTGTATTCAGAGGGTACAGGTGCAGCGGTGGATTTATACTTTCCTGTTGCAGCGGTGGATTCTGAGGGTCCTGAGTCAGCGGTGGATTCTGAGGCAATTTGTCCAGTAGTGGATTCTGAGTGTCCTGGTTTTGGCTTCAATAAATAGGGCCCTGGTGCAGTGGTGGATACATTGAGGCCTCTATAAGCAGTGGATACATAGTCTCCATGTAAGTTGTTGTATACATAGGGTCCTGATAAAGTGGAGGATACATAGGGTCCTGTAAAAGTAGTGGATACATAGGGTCTTGATGCAGGGATGGATACATAGGGTTCTGCTAAAATTGAGGATACATAGTGTCCTGTTACAGTCGTGGATACAGAGGGTTCTGTTGCAGTGGTGGATACATAGGGTCCTGCTGAAGTGGAGGATACATAGGGTCCTGTAAAAGTAGTGGATACATAGGGTCTTGATGCAGGGATGGATACATAGGGTTCTGCTAAAATTGAGGATACATAGTGTCCTGTTATAGTCGTGGATACAGAGGGTTCTGTTGCAGTGGTGGATACATAGGGTCCTGCTGAAGTGGAGGATACATAGGGTCCTGTAAAAGTAGTGGATACATAGGGTCTTGATGCAGGGATGGATACATAGGGTTCTGCTAAAGTTGAGGATACATAGTGTCCTGTTACAGTCGTGCATACATAGGGTTCTGTTGCAGTGGTGGATACATAGGGTCTTGGTGCAGGGATGGATGCATAGGGTCCTGCAAAAGTGGAGGATACACAGGGTCCTGTTTCACGTATGGATACATAGGGTCCTGATAATGTCGAGGATACATAGGGTCCTGTTAAAGTAGTGGATACATAGGGTCTTGGTGCAGGGATGGATACATAGGGTTCTGATAATGTCGAGGATACATAGGGTCCTGTTAAAGTAGTGGATAGATAGGGTCCTGCTGCAGTGGTGGATACATAGGGTCCTGGTAAAGTGTAGGATGCATATGGTCCTGTTAAAGTGGTGGAAACATTGGTACTTGCTGCAGCAGTGGATACAGAGTATACTGGTAAAGTGGTGGATACATAGGTTACTGTTGCAGTGGTGGATACATAGGGTCCTGGTAAAGTGGTGGATACATCTGTTCCTGCTGCAGGGGTGGATACAGATTCTCCTGGTAAAGTGGTGTATAGATAGGTTCCAGGTGCAGCGCTCGTTGCATACTCTCTGTGTGTAGAGCTTGTTACATAGTCTCCACGTGTACAGCTGGATACAAAGGTTCCTGCTGTAGCATTGGATATACAAGAAGGATTATCTGATCTGGACATTCTTTGTCTTTCTTCTGTCAACAGTTGCATGAAAGTGGAAATCATGCGTGTGATGGTAATAGTCTCATACTGCCATGCTAGCATTTGATTTATACTGTGCTGCATCTGTTGGTAGTTGATTGCTGCCACATTCTGTGATGAAACAAGATGATCGTAAAAATTTGCAAGAGTGACAAGTGCTTGATTCTGTTGTCTTTGTGTTGTGTTGAGAATCTGTATATTATTATTCAGCTGATTTATTTGATGTTCAATTTTTTTCATTTCTTCATTTCTATTCCTCTCAATTAGCTGCATGGTTTCCTTTAAAGAATCCTGTTGGCTAATGGTTTGTGATCTGCTAACGTCACATTCTGTGTGTATAAAAAGTTCTAGGTACAGTTAATACATCAATTTACAGACAATTTATTAAGTATAGTTAGAAGAACCAAAAAATCAAGTTATAAAAAAACCAGTATCTATTAATGATAGTGGATCTCATTAAAATCTATGTTTTATACATTAAAAAAATTTACCTTGATTTGTAGAGTCCAGGAATTGGTCTTGAAGACCATGGTCAATTACACTAGAATGTGCAGTCTCTGCATTCAATTCCACCTGGTTGGTATCTTCTGTATCAATATTACTTTTCTGGCTGTGCAATACAGGCTCCTCATTAATGTTATCCTGTGTCTGTGTGGCAGTCACCATGTTGCTTTCTATGGCTTAAAACATAATAGATAAATACCATTAATCTTAAACATAGTTTTTAACCATATTGAATATCAATGATAGTACATTTTAATTATATTGATCAAAATAAATACCTTTATCTAACATTAAAGGGTTTAGCATGGTTGAATTTTCTTCCTCCATGAAAGGATCATCCATTGTTGATTGTTCTTGCCTCATGGATGTTTCATTTACCGTGGAAGTCTCTACCGTAGTGGAACTTTGAACCACAGAAGAATATTCTTGCATCATTGATGTTTGGTCCGCCGTGGAATGATCATCCACTCTTGCCGAATGTTTCAGCATTGATGGTTCGGCCACAAAGGAAGTATCATCCACTGTCGAAGTATGTTGCAGCATTGATGGTTGGTCCAACATGGTAGCATGGTCCGCTGTTGCATCATGATGCAGCATTGATGGTTCGTCCACCATGGAAGGATTGTCCAATGTTAAAATATGTGGCATCACTGATGGTTCATCCGCAGTTGGAGGAAAATTGTCTGTCATAACTGTTTTTGTTTCAGAAAAAGAAACTTTCCTTGAAATTGTTGTAAAGGAACCTGAAATAAATAATAGGTATATTTAACATTGCATACATATAAATACATAATATTTGATAGACATTACAATATTTCTAGCATTATAAAACTGTGTAAAGCATACCTCAAAAATGTATTTACTTATATTTTTTTACTAATATTTTTTAATACATATAATATTTTATTATATTTATTATTATTATTTTATTACAACAGAAAAAAAGCCTTTTTGGCTCAATAATATAGCTTCTAATCCAATTTTTGATTTATTTCTACAACATAGGGTAAAACATTATAGCTAGCACAATATTATTTTACAGTAGGAGGGCATGTTTATAAAATTAGAATAAGATGCTAGATAGCATGTGTGTATGTTTTTAGGTTCAACGCTAACTCAGGAAAGTAGGTAGCAATTTACAACACACTGTGGAAATATTTGACTAAAAATCTGTAAAAAAAAAAGGTGAGTCTAATACAAAGCTCTAACACTTATCTGTGTGGCCGGTAAGGGGGTGACAGTTAAAAATCATTACTGGTCGGCCTTGCGTGGATGAATAGTGACAAGACATAAGTGTATGGAGAAGGGTTGTCGGTACTTAGTTATATAGTAAAAAATTTCAACATGGGTTTTTAATTCTGTTTTTGTTCTCACATTCCTCGTTAAGTGATGTGTTGTGTAAGGTGCCTAGCTCAGCTACCGCTGTATTATTTGCAGGTTCCCATTCCCAATTGTTGTCCAAGTTGATCCTTAAATAGGAAGAAAAATAACTAATTAAATTAAGAAGGTTGGACTCAGGTCTACTTATTTCTCATGTCAATCTAATGACCATGTCTACATAATAAATGTTGACTTTTAGTAGCCCAATCAATGTTTATCTACCTAATGACCTCCTACATGAAAAAATTAAGTTCGGATATCTTACATATATAACATAGTGAGGGTTGCCTGTAGTCCACACATTTACAGCATTTAGAAGAGTAGCATCAGCAGCAGGATTGGGCTGACAAAGAATGGCATAATTCTCCTTTGCGCCTGCAATTTTACCCATTGGCGGCAGCAGCGTTCGTAGAATGTCCTTTATAAGTGTAATTATTGATAATCAATTACAAAGTAATCAGTTAACTTTTGGTATATCTCGTTGATAAAACGAGAGACATAAGTAAGAGATTTTAATTTAATTAATTTATTTTGATTATACTAGCATTTACTTAGCAATTAACTATTTTTTTCAGCTAATAATTATATATGTATTTAAAAAAAAAAATTACATTGATTTTTAATTATGACCAAAGTATTTATTTTGGCTCAATAGAACAAAGAAATTAACAGTATATGTTTTCATATGCACTATATTTTGAAATATCTTACATAAACTATTTATTATCTAACTCACGATATAACATCATACAATATTGCAAACATTATTTACTGTTTAGTTGTAACGTTTTTACTTTTGTTTTAAATTTTTTACCAGACTGTTGCTCTTCCAAATTCTTCTGCTTTTTCTTATGTGTTTTCTTTTGATTTTTTTCTTGAGCAACCTTAAGTTCTTTAGCAAATATAAAAAATAAAATAAAAATATTACAGTTACTAAACATTTTAATATCACACACACACACACACACACACACACACACACACACACACACACACACACACACACACATTGAGTAAACCTTATCCTAAATGATGGGTTCAGGTACTAATTTGGATATACAATTTGAAAGTATTTGTACTAACTGCATATCATAATGAGATCGCATGGCGATGGTGTCCAAATTGAAGCACAGAGTGCATTTATGTTTAATATACACATTATACACAAACCCGTAAGGTCATTTTATACAATTTTTTAACATACTTTGTGCATTAAACAAAGTGTGTGTATATTTACACAATTAATTTGTTTCATATACACATTATACAAACAGCCTGAAGGTCAATTTATGTAATTTTCTTTATAATGTTGTGTATTAAAATAATTATTTTCACATTTGCCATCATAAAACAAATTTTTCACTATCTTACTCTCCCATTAAAATATATGTGTAAACATTTTTTATTTTATTGATTGATATTGGGCTATGGCATACTCCACCTATGTTTGTGTGTATATAGATATAGACACACACACATCTGGTGGATTGATATTTTTCATGGACAATACGCTAATATATCTATCTATCTATCTATCTATCTATCTATCTATCTAGATATAGTTATATACATATTTATAGTTTGTAAAATAGTTACCCTGGGAACCAGTGGGTGGCCTCTCGTCATCTTGTACCATTCTAAAGTGCTCTTCTAGTTTTTTCTCCCAAACCTTTTGGAGTTTTCTTCTACACTTTATTTTATGATTTGTCTTCCTCTTACAGTCACGTAGTCTCTTTTTGCAGCTTTCAGGAGTTCGATGTATATCTCGAGCTGTAGACACAGATTTTGCTATTTCTTCCCAAGTATTATTTTTAAATTTCTGGTGTACATTAAAAGCTTCGGGACCAAATAGCTGACATGTATGATGAATAACTTGGTCAATGAGGGTGTCTGTTTCATCATCTGTGAACTTTGGGGCCCTGTGGATGCTTCCTTCATCAGGAGATTCATATTCATCATGAGAAGCATCACTGTGACTCTTCTGACTGTGAGATGTTTCAGCTTCATCTTGAGTAAGTGAGGTTCGTTTTCTGCTACCACCCTCTGCCATTTTTTAAAACTAAGACAATCTAAATAAAGACAAAGATTTACTAAATAATTCTATATATATGTTCTATAATTTTTTTCTATTAATCATTTATTAATTAAGAATTATGTTTTCAATTTATCTGGAGCCATGCACTGATACTTAGATGCCAAATAATTCACTAGCCTTGAAACATCCATCGATGGTAGTAAACCATCTGTTTCTCCCCATCAATGTTAAAATTATTCAAACCTGATATAGACCTTGAAAAAGGGACAGCATAGTCCAGAAACGCGTTGGTTTGCCATGCTGTGCCTTATTCCATAATCAAGACGGACAATCTCTGCATGCTTTGGGTAACATTTGTGATTCTAAACTCTGGAGCCTACTGCTTTCTCAACACCTGCGGCTCACACCAAATATAAGGGTACGATCACTTTCCTGCCTTCATTGTGAATCACAACGTGTTTGAGATTTTTTTTTTTCATATTTTTTTTCTTTTATGAAATATTTTACATTATACATTATACATATCAGCGGATTGGTTGCCATGGACAACTTCTCCACTGGCTCACTTTAACACACTTTTCAATGCTTCATGAATAGATCACTATGGGAGAGACGTCATGAGATCTCTGCCATAGCAGCGACGTACAGACACTAGAGGTCAGTAATGACCTCTAGTATCTGTCACTGGAGACGGCTACAGCGGACGCCCACACAGTCCACGGCGTCTGCTGCAGACGGGGAGCGGGCAGGCGGCGGTGACTGCGGACACAGGACGCAGCGCACTGGGCGTATGCACTGCTTGAATGCACAAATAACCGCTCATGGCAATACCAAATCAATATCAGCAGCATAACTATTTCTCAAGTAACAGTGTTTTAAGTGGGATGGCCATGGGTGTGTTCAGCTGCGATGTGAAAAGTGTGAGTGGACAAATATGGTCACTAAAGGGTCTATTCATACAGAAAACGAAAACATAATTGATACTTATCACTACACATCGCATTGCTTTGATGCGATGTATAGCTGTGATAAGTAGCAATTAATGTATACTTACCCTTAAGACGATGCGCTGCGGTGTCTAGGGCTATTGCGGTGAGGTCTGCTCCAGCGGTCCTTCCCAGCGATGCGCGGGGTACAGCGGAGGGTCACTTTGCGCATGCGCAGGGTGTTTACCTCCCGTCAGCCCGCAGTAGTTGCTGTGAGGTCGGGGGGCAGAGCCAGCGCGAGGTGCAGAGCAGTGATCGGGGAAGCATTGAGCTTCCCTGATGTCTCCGCACTACAGTTCAGGTTACGGCGTCCTGAGATGGCGAACCTGGACTCCATGGAGAAGCGGAAAGCAGAGCTTTCCACACCTTCATGAATCGCACTCACCATTCAAAGGTATGGTGATGCGATTCAGGCACAGAGCGGGGGTAACGCTGGAGAAGTCAGAGACTTCTACACGTTAACCCGCTCTGTGAATTGCAGTAGGCAGAGAAAAGCCCTGTTTACCGCCAAAAAAAGGTCTTTTCAATGCTACATGAATAGACCCCTAACTGTGCTATGGGAGACCATATATGGTTTCAGTCATAGATGGCCATCCTAGCTTCCATGAAAGACCCGCTGACCAATCAAAGATCAGGGGTGGTGAGTCACGGGTGCTGTGGTCTAAACTACGATCGTTATAAAAAAAAAAAATATATATATATATATATATATATATATATTTTTAGAACATACATAAATATTGGTTTAGGCTGAGATAGTGATGTACAGAAAACATAGGTTCTCCACCATCGCTGGGAAAAGTATTCTACATCGGTCATAAACCTTGAATTAATTTGATTCATAGATGAACGATAGTCATCCCTAGTGTATTTATCTATGTGGGATAGCACAAATGTATGTTGTGACAATAATCCTTCCTCACATCCAAGACACAGTTGCCACACCCTGCAGGGCTCTGCAATGTGATAAGGGTTGGGTGACATAGCTGTGTATCTGTGCAGTGATGCTAGATGTCTTTAGCATGATGAACAGGCAGCCAAGCATGGAGTTTAATCGGCGCCATTTTGTAATTGGGAACGTACTGTCAGTCACTCTGACTGCAAAACGGCAATAAAACACAGCTATGTTATCACAAAACCAGATAAGTTTACAAAGCCAGATAAAACTGTTCCAGTAACTGTAGTACGATTGGTTGTAATGGATGCAGGGCCGAGGTGTGGTATGGTTAGCAGAGGGTATCTTTAAGATGGATGTAACACATTAATGTAGATTGCTGCATTTGACTGTCAGAAGGAGTTAATCTAAAAAAACCAAGCAGCTAGTGATAGTGAACTCGGTATTATGTAGATCTTGAGGAGGAAACATTTATAAAGAGTGTGTGTGTTTTGTATTTGTCTGAAACGACCTATATTTTCTTCTAACTGTGAAGAATAGAATTAGATGAAAGTTTGAAATTTACCTTAACAGGAAATACAATTATCTTATTGTAAAAAATCAATAGAATACAGCATACCCGGTTTAGTGGTCTCTGGCGCAGTGGGTAAATACAGATTACTTACGCTGACACTCATGAGCGCTGTTCTCAAAATGGCGCCTAAGCAAGGGTCGATCTTGGCTTTTATAATCAATGTGAAACAAACCATCCTACTGCCTAATATTCTAAGTTTCTCATTGGTTCAGCTGTGTGGTAAGATAATGCATCATCTGACATATATCATATCCAACCAATTGGATATCGGAAGCTGAATAATGGGTTTGGTTTGAGGGGGTAGGGCGTTGGACTTTTTAATTATTGGCATGAGTTATTTTTTTTTGGGGGGGGAAATATAATCCTTTTGAAAAGTTTAAGGACTAGTGTTAGCTTAACATAAAGCATCCAGCAAGGTCTCATGAATGCCAGGGTGACAAGGGCTGTCATGAATGGCTGTCAAGAGACACACACACACACACACACACACATACACACACACACACACACACACACACACACACAGACAGACACACACACTCACTCCCACACACTCACTCCCACACACTCACTCCCACACACTCACTACTTGTCCAACCCATGCTGCCAGGCAGGGATAGCTTGAAGACCTTGGGGCTGTCAGGGATGTGAGAGGGCAGCCTGGGACATGTAGTGCCATGCCTTGTGGGGGAGGACTAGGAGCGTCCCGTTTAGCGGCTAGCCATGGGCGTCTCATCAGTGAAGGCTTGCAGCTGTGCCTTGATGAGGGCGCCCTGTCATCGCGGGGTGCAGGACACACACACACACACACACACACACACACACACTCACTCCCACACACTCACTCCCACACACTCACTACTTGTCCAACCCATGCTGCCAGGCAGGGATAGCTTGAAGACCTTGGGGCTGTCAGGGATGTGAGAGGGCAGCCTGGGACATGTAGTGCCATGCCTTGTGGGGGAGGACTAGGAGCGTCCCGTTTAGCGGCTAGCCATGGGCGTCTCATCAGTGAAGGCTTGCAGCTGTGCCTTGATGAGGGCGCCCTGTCATCGCGGGGTGCAGGACACACACACACACACACACACACACACACTCACTCCCACACACTCACTCCCACACACTCACTACTTGTCCAACCCATGCTGCCAGGCAGGGATAGCTTGAAGACCTTGGGGCTGTCAGGGATGTGAGAGGGCAGCCTGGGACATGTAGTGCCATGCCTTGTGGGGGAGGACTAGGAGCGTCCCGTTTAGCGGCTAGCCATGGGCGTCTCATCAGTGAAGGCTTGCAGCTGTGCCTTGATGAGGGCGCCCTGTCATCGCGGGGTGCAGGACACACACACACACACACACACACACACACACACACACACACTCACTCCCACACACTCACTCCCACACACTCACTACTTGTCCAACCCATGCTGCCAGGCAGGGATAGCTTGAAGACCTTGGGGCTGTCAGGGATGTGAGAGGGCAGCCTGGGACATGTAGTGCCATGCCTTGTGGGGGAGGACTAGGAGCGTCCCGTTTAGCGGCTAGCCATGGGCGTCTCATCAGTGAAGGCTTGCAGCTGTGCCTTGATGAGGGCGCCCTGTCATCGCGGGGTGCAGGACACACACACACACACACACACACACACACACACACACTCACTCCCACACACTCACTCCCACACACTCACTACTTGTCCAACCCATGCTGCCAGGCAGGGATAGCTTGAAGACCTTGGGGCTGTCAGGGATGTGAGAGGGCAGCCTGGGACATGTAGTGCCATGCCTTGTGGGGGAGGACTAGGAGCGTCCCGTTTAGCGGCTAGCCATGGGCGTCTCATCAGTGAAGGCTTGCAGCTGTGCCTTGATGAGGGCGCCCTGTCATCGCGGGGTGCAGGACACACACACACACACACACACACACACTCACTCCCACACACTCACTCCCACACACTCACTACTTGTCCAACCCATGCTGCCAGGCAGGGATAGCTTGAAGACCTTGGGGCTGTCAGGGATGTGAGAGGGCAGCCTGGGACATGTAGTGCCATGCCTTGTGGGGGAGGACTAGGAGCGTCCCGTTTAGCGGCTAGCCATGGGCGTCTCATCAGTGAAGGCTTGCAGCTGTGCCTTGATGAGGGCGCCCTGTCATCGCGGGGTGCAGGACACACACACACACACACACACACACACACACACACACACACTCACTCCCACACACTCACTCCCACACACTCACTACTTGTCCAACCCATGCTGCCAGGCAGGGATAGCTTGAAGACCTTGGGGCTGTCAGGGATGTGAGAGGGCAGCCTGGGACATGTAGTGCCATGCCTTGTGGGGGAGGACTAGGAGCGTCCCGTTTAGCGGCTAGCCATGGGCGTCTCATCAGTGAAGGCTTGCAGCTGTGCCTTGATGAGGGCGCCCTGTCATCGCGGGGTGCAGGACACACACACACACACACACACACACACTCACTCCCACACACTCACTCCCACACACTCACTACTTGTCCAACCCATGCTGCCAGGCAGGGATAGCTTGAAGACCTTGGGGCTGTCAGGGATGTGAGAGGGCAGCCTGGGACATGTAGTGCCATGCCTTGTGGGGGAGGACTAGGAGCGTCCCGTTTAGCGGCTAGCCATGGGCGTCTCATCAGTGAAGGCTTGCAGCTGTGCCTTGATGAGGGCGCCCTGTCATCGCGGGGTGCAGGACACACACACACACACACACACACACACACACACACACACACACTCACTCCCACACACTCACTCCCACACACTCACTACTTGTCCAACCCATGCTGCCAGGCAGGGATAGCTTGAAGACCTTGGGGCTGTCAGGGATGTGAGAGGGCAGCCTGGGACATGTAGTGCCATGCCTTGTGGGGGAGGACTAGGAGCGTCCCGTTTAGCGGCTAGCCATGGGCGTCTCATCAGTGAAGGCTTGCAGCTGTGCCTTGATGAGGGCGCCCTGTCATCGCGGGGTGCAGGACACACACACACACACACACACACACACACTCACTCCCACACACTCACTCCCACACACTCACTACTTGTCCAACCCATGCTGCCAGGCAGGGATAGCTTGAAGACCTTGGGGCTGTCAGGGATGTGAGAGGGCAGCCTGGGACATGTAGTGCCATGCCTTGTGGGGGAGGACTAGGAGCGTCCCGTTTAGCGGCTAGCCATGGGCGTCTCATCAGTGAAGGCTTGCAGCTGTGCCTTGATGAGGGCGCCCTGTCATCGCGGGGTGCAGGACACACACACACACACACACACACACACACACTCACTCCCACACACTCACTCCCACACACTCACTACTTGTCCAACCCATGCTGCCAGGCAGGGATAGCTTGAAGACCTTGGGGCTGTCAGGGATGTGAGAGGGCAGCCTGGGACATGTAGTGCCATGCCTTGTGGGGGAGGACTAGGAGCGTCCCGTTTAGCGGCTAGCCATGGGCGTCTCATCAGTGAAGGCTTGCAGCTGTGCCTTGATGAGGGCGCCCTGTCATCGCGGGGTGCAGGACACACACACACACACACACACACACACACACTCACTCCCACACACTCACTCCCACACACTCACTACTTGTCCAACCCATGCTGCCAGGCAGGGATAGCTTGAAGACCTTGGGGCTGTCAGGGATGTGAGAGGGCAGCCTGGGACATGTAGTGCCATGCCTTGTGGGGGAGGACTAGGAGCGTCCCGTTTAGCGGCTAGCCATGGGCGTCTCATCAGTGAAGGCTTGCAGCTGTGCCTTGATGAGGGCGCCCTGTCATCGCGGGGTGCAGGACACACACACACACACACACACACACACACACTCACTCCCACACACTCACTCTCACACACTCACTACTTGTCCAACCCATGCTGCCAGGCAGGGATAGCTTGAAGACCTTGGGGCTGTCAGGGATGTGAGAGGGCAGCCTGGGACATGTAGTGCCATGCCTTGTGGGGGAGGACTAGGAGCGTCCCGTTTAGCGGCTAGCCATGGGCGTCTCATCAGTGAAGGCTTGCAGCTGTGCCTTGATGAGGGCGCCCTGTCATCGCGGGGTGCAGGACACACACACACACACACACACACACACACACACACACACTCACTCCCACACACTCACTCCCACACACTCACTACTTGTCCAACCCATGCTGCCAGGCAGGGATAGCTTGAAGACCTTGGGGCTGTCAGGGATGTGAGAGGGCAGCCTGGGACATGTAGTGCCATGCCTTGTGGGGGAGGACTAGGAGCGTCCCGTTTAGCGGCTAGCCATGGGCGTCTCATCAGTGAAGGCTTGCAGCTGTGCCTTGATGAGGGCGCCCTGTCATCGCGGGGTGCAGGACACACACACACACACACACACACACACACACACACACACACACACACACACACACACACTCAATAGCTTTGTTAATGTCGATACGTTAAATTTCTAACATTTACCTGTCGACCTATTAACTGTCTAGCTTAATTTAAGTCGATGTTCTAAGAGTCGACCTTTTATTTGTCGATCTAATATCTGTCTACCTTTGTTAATTTCGATATGTTAAATTTCTAACATTTACCTGTCGACCTATTAACTGTCTAGCTTAATTTAAGTCGATGTTCTAAGA
Source organism: Pseudophryne corroboree (assembly GCF_028390025.1). Classification (NCBI taxonomy): domain Eukaryota; kingdom Metazoa; phylum Chordata; class Amphibia; order Anura; family Myobatrachidae; genus Pseudophryne; species Pseudophryne corroboree. The sequence continues at coordinate 386,749,700 of NC_086452.1, forward strand.
GTCGACCTTTTATTTGTCGATCTAATATCTGTCTACCTTTGTTAATTTCGATATGTTAAATTTCTAACATTTACCTGTCGACCTATTAACTGTCTAGCTTAATTTAAGTCGATGTTCTAAGAGTCGACCTTTTATTTGTCGATCTAATATCTGTCTAGCTTTGTTAATTTCGATATGTTAAATTTCTAACATTTACCTGTCGACCTATTAACTGTCTAGCTTAATTTAGGTCGATGTTCTAAGAGTCGACCTTTTATTTGTCGATCTAATATCTGTCTAGCTTTGTTAATTTCGATATGTTAAATTTCTAACATTTACCTGTCGACCTATTAACTGTCTAGCTTAATTTAAGTCGATGCTATAATCGTTCGATCTTTTAGTTGTCATACTATTTATATTGTCGGACTTCTCAATGTCGATATATGTTCCGTCTAGGATGCGTATGCCGAACACAATGGTATGTCTAACTTTATGAATCGATTAGTTACACGTCGTACTAATGTGTTTGTCGACTAAAATGACATCGACTTTAAACCCAAGTCTACCTTGTACATGTCGACCTAAACAGTCTGTCTATCTAGCGCTGCCGATCAAAGTGCTGTCTGCAAACACTACATCGATACCGCGTCCCAGACCCATTTCAATAATGACAATATCACACTGATAGGTACTTATTTAAGCGAGGAAGTAGTCTGTGACCGATTAAAACATTTAAAGATTAATAAATCACCAGGGCCCGATGGTATTCATCCAAGGGTTCTAATGGAGCTTCACTCTGAACTGGCAAAACCGCTATCTTTGATCTTTGAGGATTCAGTTATATCAGGTATGGTTCCCAAAGACTGGCGTATAGCGGAAGTAGTGCCTATATTCAAAAAGGGAAGTAAAGCTGAACCAGGTAATTATAGACCAGTTAGTCTTACATCTATAGTGGGGAAAGTATTGGAAGGTATTCTAAGAGATAGTATTCAGAAGTTCCTTGAAACCAATAAGGTCATTAAAAGGAATCAACATGGGTTTATGAAGGACAGATCCTGTCAAACCAACTTACTTGGCTTTTATGAAACAGTAAGCGCAAACCTAGATCAGGGTAAAGACGTGGATGTAATCTTTTTAGACTTTGCCAAAGCGTTCGATACTGTACCACACATGAGACTTATATACAAGCTACAAGAATCAGGGCTAGGAAGCACAATATGCACTTGGGTCAAAAACTGGTTAGATAATAGGAAGCAGCGCGTTGTGGTTAATGGATCTTTTTCAACTTGGACTGAAGTGCTAAGTGGTGTGCCGCAAGGCTCAGTATTAGGACCGCTATTGTTCAATATTTTCATTAACGACCTAACAGAAGGTCTAGAGAGCATGGTGTCAATTTTTGCAGATGATACCAAATTGTGTAAGGCTATAAATACAGAGGAGGATGCCGAGTCTCTTCAGAACGACTTAGTTAAATTAGAAGCATGGGCAGCCAAATGGAGAATGCGCTTCAACACAGACAAGTGTAAGGTAATGCACTGTGGTAACAAGAACAAAAATTATACCTACCTACTAAATGGGGTAAAATTAGGGGATTCTGTACTGGAAAAGGACTTAGGTGTCCTCATAGATAGCAAGCTAAGCAGTAGTACCCAAAGTAGGACTGCAGCAAAGAAGGCTAATAAGATATTAGCATGCATAAAACGGGGTATTGATGCTAGGGACGAGAGTATTATACTCCCGTTATATAAATTACTAGTGAGGCCACACCTTGAATACTGTGTACAGTTCTGGGCACCGTACTACAAAAAGGATATCCTGGAGCTTGAAAAGGTACAGAGGAGGGCGACCAAACTAATTAAGGGCATGGAGACGATGGAATACAAGGAAAGGCTTGAAAGACTAGGCATGTTTACATTGGAAAAGCGGAGACTAAGAGGGGATATGATCAACATCTACAAATATATAAGGGGACAATACACAGAGCTTGCGCGGGACCTGTTTTTGGTTAGATCAACACAGAGGACTCGTGGACACTCGCTCAGGTTAGAGGAAAGGAGATTCCGCACAATACGGCGTAAAGGCTTTTTCACGGTAAGGACAATACGTGTTTGGAATTCCCTGCCCGAGGGAGTTGTAATGGCGGAATCTGTCAACACCTTTAAGAATGGGTAAGATAAATTCCTATTGGATAAGGATATCCAGGGGTATGGTGCATAGTCATGCATTATAGTTACTATAAATAGGGATAAAATGCAATGGCTGACAGCAGCATCAGTCAGAAATTTTAGTCAAATCATCATGCATAGGACACCACAAATAGGTTGAACTCGATGGACAATTGTCTTTTTTCAACCTCAGATACTATGTTACTATGTTACTATGTTACTATGTTAATGCACCTCATTCCCCCATACATAATGCACCTCATTCCCCCATACATAATGCACCTCGCACCTCATTCCCCCACACATAATGCACCTCATTCCCCCATACATAATGCACCTCATTCCCCAATACATACTGCACCTCGCACCTCATTCCTCCATACATAATGCACCTCATTCCCCCAAACATAAGGCACCTCATTACCCCAAACATAAGGCACCTCATTCCCCCAAACATAAGGCACCTCGCACCTCATGCCCCCATACATAATGCACCTCATTCCCCCATATATAATGCACTTCATTTCCCCATACATAATGCACCTCGCACCTCATTCCCCCATACTTAATCATACACCTCACACTCCACCGCGATCGGACCTTCTCTTACCGCCGATGACGACAGTGGCCCTTACAGGTGCGCGGACCTCCTCTTCTGGTCAGCCTCATTGGTTCGTCCGGCTATCCTGACAGCGGCCGCTGGCCGCAGCGCTCACGTCGCAGGCACACAGGTGACGGGAAGGGGGGGATGGCCGGCTCTTAGATAGATAGCACATTGCAGCAAGTAAGCAGGTGACGGGGAGGGGATGGCCGGCTACCTAGAAAGACATCGCAGGCACACAGGTGACGGGCAGGGGGGGGGGGGGGATGGCCGGCTCTTAGATAGCGGCCGCTGGACGCACATTGTAGTAAGTAAGCATGTGACGGGGAAGGGGGGGTGGCCGGCTCTCCTGACAGCGGCCGCTGGCCGCAGCGCAGCAGTTCTCGGGTAACTCATTCAACAGTTAGCAGATGACGTGGAGGGGGGCAGTGCTGCTTATGACAGACAGCACCACAGCCCAATCAGACCACCGGGATATTCCCCAGTTTGACCAATAGCCAATCCGGGCTGGTCTTGGGGACTGACAGGGGCGTGCATTCATCGGGGCTGAATGCACGCCCCTGTCATTGAGGCACCAGTATAGGTGCCGCTTCACCATTAATTTTCAATGGGCTATCACAGCCCATTGCTGCGCCCTGCCCCCTGCCCGCCCCCCGCTGCCCGTTCTTTTAGTGTTAGCAGCGGGAGGCACATCTCCTGCTGCCTCCTACCCTCACATGCAGCCACATACACAGGGGGGAAATGATTACAATAACAAAAGAAGATATTTTATCACAGAATCTGTGCTATAAGTATCTTCTTTTTATTATTTTAATCATTATGACAGAGGAGGCACTGCCTCCCCTGTCTCCCCTGACTGCACGTCCCTGCTATGGCGATCACTGGGATGCTCAATACATTGTAATGTGTCTAGGACTAACGGTTTGCTAACTTCACTAACATTTATTTTGGGCCAGCCTACTAGGGACCACTTGAAGGACATTTTTCCATGTTCACTTTAAATTCCAAATCCACCCCTGGAAGAAGGGAATAATTTCACATTGCTAATCAAGCTGAAAGGGGATGGAAAACCCACTGTTAGCTGTACACCACTTCCCTTTCATCAGCAAGTTAAATGGAAAGAACTGGTGGAGGGCACCTTATATCCTACGTATGGAGTGGGACATTTGACTGAAGTTTCCCTTTAACTACAGTACATTCCTTACACTGTACATATTTCCATCAAACGTAATGACACGTGAAATAGCATAGTAAAAAGAAACAATAAAAAATAACCACATCAGTAGGTCTGCAACATATTCTAAAATATATTGAATATAAATAAAACAAAATGCAGAATTAAGAAATAAACACTAATGCACTTATTAAATTAATTACTTTCCACGCCATAGAACATTTTGCATATTTTCAGTAGCAGCAAATACTAATGGTCCCAGAGTAATTACCTCCTCTCATTTACATAGACTTTTCTCTAATAAAGCTGGATGATTGGATTAGATTAAAAGAATTTTGGAGTTGGTTCACAGTCATGTTTAACCTCGGGGAATGTTTAAACAGAAACTGTTTTAACAACTGTAGCCCTGATAGTTTACCCTTGGCAACTGCTAAATGCTTCTAAAACACAGACTTGTAGGATGCAAGCAACCATTCATTTACATTTCTTAAAGACACATGGATTAATGTGCATTTTGTATGAAATAGTTCCTGAGGTTTATATTTATTGTAGTGTAAAATGCACAAATGGCACAAATGCAAGTTATGTGTAATTCATACAGCATCATCCCTATGTGTTATGCAAGAGTACTTAGGGGGTTCCCGGAAGGGGATCACACTTTGATTTAAGTGGCGGGTGTTGCGGAGGCCGAGTTACGGCATTGCGGGAAAAACGGGGGCGGGTCGGTGGCTTTTTTTGGGGCGACTGCATGATGTAACACGCAGCCACTCTGATGGAAAAAATGGCGGCGGACCGCCTGCACACGCAGCCTGGCTGCGGCAGGTCTACAATTGCTGTGACCACAATTTGATTGCCATTGCATCGCAATCGGTTTGCAATCGCAGCCGCAGGTGGAGTAAGCATGCTGGGCGGTCTTGCCCAGCTATGGGCGGCCCCCAGCATGCTAGAGAATGGATTGCAGATTCTGCTTTGCAAATGCAATCCTTACTGAATTAGGCCCAAAGTTTGTAGTCTGTATGGCAACATTCTGGGTGGTATTCAATTATTTCCGCTCAATTCCACACCCGTTCTGTTTCTGCTGACGGGTGTGGTATCATCATTTCAGCTCGCTACCCCTGGGGTAGCGAGGCGCCCAACCCTTTACGCAGCTAAACCTGATTACTATGGGCGCGATATGCGTGATATCGGGGATCACTTTAGAAGGGAGATTGGGTGTGATGTTGGGATCCTGGCGTCGCTAGAAGTGCCTGTATAGAGGTGGTATCTCTGGCAGGGTGGAGACTAATGTCCCCATTCACGCCTAATGGGGGACACTTAACAGACTAATTTAAAATTCAGCAATTAAAGTGTATGATTACCTGTCGTAGAGTCCACATAAGATATCCATAGGAGACCACGATGATGAGAAACGGGACGGCAAAGCAGAAGGAGAAGTAGCTGATGATGTAGGACATATTAACAGGGTCAGTACTGTACCAGTCAGGGGCACAGGATGTCTCAACACCTTCCAACTGATAGCTGCCCCAACCAAAGAGGGGTGGTGTGTTCCAAATGAGGGACCAGATCCAGGATACAGCAATACCAGCCAAAGCCTGCCTTGGGGTGAACGTTAAGGTCCCCATGGGTTTACATACTACAAACACACGGTCCACAGCTATAACTGCGATTGTGCAAAGTGCTGCAATTCCTGCAACAGAACATAATTGTTATTGTTTCATTATACGGAGACAAAGCATGTGTGCGGTCTGCCCCACTGGAGCTTACAGCTTAAATGAATTCACATGAATATCTGTTAACCAAATATTCATGACTCAAGATATAATTAGATCAATTTTAGCACCTCTGTCAAATCAAGTTAAAATAAAAATATATATTTTTTTCAAAATATTTTTTATTGAAGCATTGTAGAATATACAATCAAGAACGTCTCTCAAAAAGTAAGTTGTGTACAAGAAAGTGACATACAGTAAGGTATGTATGTATATATATATATATATATATGTGTGTGTGATATGCATAAATCACAATTCATTCAAATACATGGAAATATACAGTTGGTTAGTATAAGGAACCATTAAAATAGCGCACATAAGAAAATAGCATGACAAGTTACATGGATACAGGGGCACAACTCCCAGAGGCAATGGAGACGCCTGCCTCCGGGCTTCAAACTTTAAAGGGGCATCTGCATGTCCAAATAGGCAATTTAACTAAGTCAGGGGAACCCTGTTTTTATTTGATACAAGATGGGTGAGATTTGGGCATTAGGCAGCCCCTCCCCCTCGGGATACGGTCATTGGGTTGACCACACATAGGTCGACAGACCACGTGGACTACGATTGGAAATAGTAACCTGTGCCGAGTGCAGCAAGGCACCTTGCCTGCGAGCCATGCGAGGGGACGCGGTGCACTAATTGGGGATCCCCATCACTTTATGAAGAAAATGACACCAAAAAAAGTAAAAAAATTCATGTCGACCTTTTTCAATGTCAACCTTGTTCATGTCGACTTAATAACCATGTCGACCTAATGCATGTCGACCAATAGTGGTCGACCTAATGACTGTCAACCTAAGTGTGGTCGACCTAATGACCCATACCCTCCCCCTCTATCCCACCCTCATCTGTGGAAAATGTGTTTGTTTTGTTCATGTACTGTTTTAACCACTTGCCTGGCATGGTGGCATCAGATGCAACCATGCCTGCAAGTGCTTTATCTGACCAGTCAGATACACAGTGTTAGCAGTGGCAGGGAAGGGAAACTTCCCTCCGCTGCTACTGTCAGAGGGACCGGAAGGTCCCTCTGCCTCCCTGCACTCTCCCCTACTGTTTGACGTGCTGCCGATCACTGCTGATCGGTCAGCACAGCAGCCCCCCCCCCCCCCCCCTCCAGCGGCTGCAGACAATAGCAGCCGCTGGGGAGTGTAAATTAACCCCCCCCCCCCCCCCCCCCCCAAGCCCCACTGTGTACCTGGAGGCTATCCTGGCTTTCAAAATGATATAAATATATTTTCTTTTAACTAAAATCATTTTGGATAGGGTTAAATTCATGTTCTTCACCTAATTCACTCATAAAACTTCGGAGTGGTTTTTGGGGGAAAAAATTGTCAGTTAAGTGGTTAATCATTGTCTGGGGTACATAATTTGAAAGAATGCTCTTACATGTGTGTGACCCAGCATGGTAATAATTATAATACCGTATATACTGTAGGGCACAATTTGCTCTCCCCCATCTATGGAAGAGCTTCACTTTTATGTAGTGCAGAGTGACATTGAAGAGCTAATTTATCAATGAGTTTTACCATCGGCAACATATTTAAAAAATCTTGTGTATAATATCCTCCATCCAATCAGCTCCCAACTGTCATTTTGCAAACATATGACAGTTAGGAGCTGATGGCCGGAGCACCATTTATCATAGCAAGGGTTTTAAATTTTGTTGCGGATAATAAAACTTGTTGATAAATAAATCCCCATTGTCTGGTGTTCACCAGAAAATGGGGGAGATGTATGAAACCTTGGAGAGAAATAAAGGGCCTAATTCAGAGTTGATTGCAGCAGCAAATTTGTTAGCAGTTGGGCAACACCATGGTGGTCATTCCGAGTTGTTCGCTCGTTGACGATTTTCGCTATGCTGCGATTTGTTGCTAAATGCGCATGCGCATGGTACGCAGCGCGCATGCGCTTAGTTATTTAACTAAAAACTTAGCAGTTTTGCTGTTGTCTTTGCGGCGCTTTTCAGTCACACTGCTGATCGGTGAGTGATTGACAGGAAAGGGGCATTTCTGGGTGGTAACTGAGCGTTTTCCGGGAGTGTGCTAAAAAACGCAGGCGTGTCAGGGAAAAACGCGGGAGTGTCTGGAGAAACGGGGGAATGGCTGGCCAAACGCAGGGCATGTTTGTGACGTCAAACCAGCAACTAAACGGACCGAGCTGATCGCAATCTAGGAGTAGGTCTGGAGCTACTCAGAAACTGCAAGAAAATATTTAGTAGCAATTCTGCTACTCTTTCGTTCTCTATTCTGCTAATCTAAGATCCACTCCCAGAGGGCGGCGGCCTAGCGTTTGCAATGCTGCTAAAAGCAGCTAGCAAGCGAACAACTCGGAATGAGGGCCCATGTGCACTGCAGGGGGGGGGGGGTGTGTTCAATCTGAAATCTAAATTGCAGTGTAAAAATAAAGCAGCCAGTATTTACCCTGGCCCTCATTCCGAGTTGTTCGCTCGCTAGCTGCTTTTAGCAGCTTTGCACACGCTAAGCCGCCGCCTACTGGGAGTGAATCTTAGCTTTGCAGAATTGCGAACGAAAGATTCGCATAATTGCGAATAGAAATTTCTTTGCAGTTTCTGAGTAGCTCGGGACTTACTCTGCCACTGCGATCAGTTCAGTCAGTTTCCTTCCTGGTTTGACGTCACAAACACACCCAGCGTTCGCCCAGACACTCCCCCGTTTCTCCAGCCACTCCCGCGTTTTTCCGCACACACCCATAAAACGGCCAGTTTACGCCCAGAAACATCCACTTCCTGTCAATCACACTCCGATCACCAGAACGAAGAAATTTCTTCATTAAGCCGTGAGTAAAATACCTAACTTTTTGCAAATTTAATTGGCGCAGACACACTGCGAACATTGCGCATGCATAGTTTGCGACAAATCGCTCCGTTGCGAAAACCACTAACGAGCGAACAACTTGTAATGAGGGCCCCTGCACAGAAACAAAATAACCCACCCAAATCTAACTCTCTCTGCAAATGTTATATCTGCCACACCTGCAGTGCACATGGGGGGGGGGGGGGGTCATTCCGAGTTGATCGCTCGCTAGCAGTTTTTAGCAGCCGTGCAAACGCATTGTCGCCGCCCACTGGGGAGTGTCTTTTAGCTTTGCAGAAGTGCGAACGCTTGTGCAGAAGAGCGCCTGCAAAATCGTTTTGTGCAAAAAAGACCAGCCCTGTAGTTACTCTTCGTGTGCGTTGATTCTTGCGACGGGGGGGGGGCGTCTTTTGACGTCACACACCCGCCCAGCGAACGCCCAGCCACGCCTGCGTTTTTTCTGCCACTCCTGCGTTTTTTCCAAACACTCCCTGAAAACGGTCAGTTGCCACCCAGAAATGCCCACTTCATGTCAATCTCCTTGCGATCGGCTGTGCGTTTGGAATCGCCGCTAGAACCAGTGCAAAGCCACAAAGGACTTTGTACATGTACGTCGCGTGTGCACATTGCGGTGCATACGCATGCGCAGAAATGCCAGTTTTTAGCCTGATCGCTGCACTGCGAACAACGGCAGCTAGCGATCAACTCGGAATGACCCCCATGGTTTTGCCCAACTGCTGCTCTGAATTACCCCCAAAGTACGGATGTATCAAACAGTGAAAGCAGCAACCAATGAGCTTCTACCTATTATTTTATAGAATGTACATCGTAAATGCTACCTTTAAGCTGATTGGTTGCTATGGGCAACTTCTCCACTGGTTCACTGCTGCACTTTTTTCACTGATTGATACGCAACCTCTTTATTTGAAAAATGAAAGTTAGAAACTGTTTGGTTGGTACTTTATCTCTCTCCAAGGTTTGATACATATCCTTCAATGGCTGCTAAGGGGCCATAACAACTAGTGTAGTAAAAATTAGAAAATGAAAGTGCACACTCTAAATACTAAACACTGCTAATAAGAATAAATATAATACACTCTGCAATATAACATTGAGCAAATGTGAGGTGCTTAGCACAGTTTTGGCCAAAAACATGGATCAACCAACCGTGACTATTTTGTCTATGTGGAACTTCAAGTCTCAGTATTGTAGCACCTCTCATTACGATTAGAATTAGAGTGTGCAGTCCAAAGTCCCCCCCCAACTAGAGAGCGTGTCTCCATCGCACCCTTGCACATTTTCTCCACATACTGTATAAATGACAAGGACGTTTCCCCTTGTTCACTAGAACATATCAATGGCTGAAAATCCCTATTACAGTGCATATTATTTGCTTAGCCTTTTTTCTTGTGTAACCCACCATGCATTTGATAGCGTTAATAATTAGCCACTATATTGGGTTATAATAATCAAATGCTTTAATATATGAAAAGCTGTGTTTAGGCAAGGTTTGGACATATTTCAGACTGATATATAGAATATTGGAACTATAAGTTAGTCACGCACACCATTGTTTGAAAGGGAAGTAGCTAGCGTCCTGTTCTCTCATGAGAAACAGAAATGCATCTAAATGTAGTTCTCAGAGGAAATTGAGAACAATAGATAGGCGGATGTGAAAGGATGTTGCCAGGGCGTAGTGGAGCTAGGGATGTATGACGTTATTATGCTATACATTTACGGGAAATTATGTATTGAATGTTACAAAATGGAAGGGACGTAGCTTACGCTGAACCAATGTTTAGACTGTAACCCCTCCTTTTGGGGAAGAGATGTGGGCTGGCCAACTATGGCTGAATGTGAAATGTATGTATAAAAAGGCTTGCAGACCAAAATAAATCAGAATACTTTTGAGACATATCCTGTGTGGTAGTTTCATTTAAGTGTTCTCCCAACGCGTTGGCCCCTGCTTCAAAGAGGTGACTTGATACTTGGAGAATTATTTACGGAGCTGATGAGGCAGAGCCATCATTACATGGGGGCATCGTTGCCGGAATGACTGATTCAAGAAGGGACATCTAATGAATAATTTCTGTTTTGGAATTGACCGGCTCTCACAGACTCTGATAATACCCGGGGTGAGTAATAATTGTTACTCAAAATCAGATTCTCTGAGTGTCGTTCTAAGTACATTATAGAGAAAAATCATTTATGTCCTTTTTGACCGTCATCATAGAACCCGATTATCTTGTCACACATCCCCTAGACTAACTGAATTATATTGTATTGCTTAACTTAAAGGTGTATTGCTTGTTGCAGCTTAAAGCAGATAAGGCGTATTGCTTGTTGCAGCTTAAAAGCAGATAAGGCGTATTGCTTGTTGTTGTTTATATGTTGTATAAGTATATTGTGGTTGAAAGTTTGTTTCAAATTTGTTTGTCAAATGCTTTATTAGCGCATGCAGAGCAACCAGTGCTGTGTTAGGGTACAAAGGAATACCTTGGTTGAAACTTTATGCAAAACTAACCAGTGAATTTTTTGCAATATAGATAAGCATCTCAGCATGAGAAAGGTGTTTTTACAGAATTGTGATTATTGTGGGATGTCATTTAAATTCTCAATTGTTATCAGTGCATAGAAATGAACCATATCCTTTATGCTTAGCTGATTAACCTACTGATCATTTTAAAAATACCAGCAGGGTGTCCAACAAGTTTTCAGAAATGTTAGAAGATTGAATATGGTGTTTAGATTGCATGTATTGTAAATATGATATATTACAGTCAGACAAGTTAAATTAATCTTCAGAAGAAACAGAAAAAAGGAGATAAAAGTGTGTCCAGACAAAGCCTAAGCCAGTGATACATAGTTAACTTCTCGCACAACTAGACATATCCCTCTTCGCCGCAAGTGGATACGGCCACACCCATAGGGCTTAATTACCCCGATGGGAGGGAAAGGGAGAAAGAATGGAAACGCGTTCACCTATAGAGATTGTTGTGATGAAAGAAGGGAGGAAAAGCATCAAACACATTGATGCCATTCTTAAAAGGGCCAATTTTCCAAAAGACGGAATATTGGATCCACAGGCTTGGAAAAGATTTCAAGTCACAGACGGTCACTGGTTACAGAGAAAGGGTTATCTGGACACTGTAAATATATGGCAAACTGTTTCACAGGAAATTGAAGGTGAAAAAACAATGAGAAGGGAAGATGATTTGTCTGATGTAATGCCACCACCCTATGCTTCAATAATACATAATATACCCACTGAAGGTGTAGCAGGGGGGTCAGCTCCCTCAGTAGTACCAGTACAAGCAGAACAAGAGACACCTGCTGTTACAGGAGCCTTATATCCCTCACTAATACCAATGCATGCAGAACAAAATGCACCTGAAAAACGTTATTTAAATGTTTTAAGTTTTGTAGAGAACCCAGAAGGTACGCTGGTCCTTAGAGATGGTGTAACCAGTATATGGATGACATACCTTTGTGCTATAAATTATTTGAGGTGTTGGTGTCAGATACTAAACAGTTGTGTTTTCTTGCAGAAACAGGGCACAAGGTGTCGCAAGACAAAATTGGACGGTGTGCTGACATAGTTAACTACCTAGGTCATTATTTGGCAGTAGGCCAAAGACAGTTAAAACCCTCAGAGGGTGGAGCCTTGGTATACATTTATTAAGAGATACACATGTATGACCAGATGATAAATCTCTGAATACAGTAATTTTTTTTTTGGTAAATGATATGTGCATGCATTCAAGTTCATATCCAAAGAAAGTATAGAAGGTAATACAAATATTACACTTTATCATGAATAGGACATTATGGATACACAGTCAGAGCCAAACCATCAACTTATGTATAAATCATGAAGAAAAAAAAAAATGTATATATATATATATATATATATATATATACATTTAGAACTGTGGTTAAGCAGTAGATTTTGTATGATGTGTACATCTTACCTCTGACAGTATACAACTTTGATACAGCTGCATACTTGTCTTCCTCACCCCCAAAAGTGGGGAGTATACGGAATATAATGTGGATGAGTAAGACAATTACAATTATTACATTGCATTTATAAAAAAAAAAAAAAAAACTGACAGTAACAGGAAAATAATTTCTCTAGCATCCATAGGGAATAATGGGATGGTGAATTACAGTGTGTTAACTGAAATTAGTGTGTTAATTAGTGAATTAGTAGTAGTAATAATAAAGTGTTGCTGCCAACTTTTATTAAGGGGAAATGTCATGAGTTATGCAAATCTAAGGGTAACTAGCATGAAATAGATTCACAAGCTTTCTATGGTAGGATGAAGTTTAATGGAGAAGTATACATTGTGTTTTGGCATGGGACCAAAATAACAAATTATGTGATAATGAGAGGGATCGTGATGGTGATAAAGAAAGCTATAGCATGTTTACCGCAGATGTTTGGGTTGATTAAAAACAACATTGTTTTAATACAACATAGTTTAATGCTAAAAAGGAACTATAGTATGTGTAACAGGTGTTAAGGGGTTATTTGAGAAATGAATAATAAGGCCAGAGGTGTGATCTATTGTTTCAAAGACAGTAAAGTTTCTTTACTGATAGAAAGAGTTTATAGGAGTGTGGAAAATATTTTTCAATTAATATGTGTAATGTTGAGAATAAAAAAAAAAAAAAAAAAAAGGTCATAATTTGACAGGGAAGGTTTAAAGAGTTAAGCATTATTAATCTACAAAAGAGACAGGAAAGGCAGAATTTGAATCATGGCATGGTCCAATCATTGGTTCAATAGTGGTAGAATTACACCCAAGCCTCTGCTCAGCCTCTCTTCTATATAAATCTATTTTGTTGTTGTTGTTGTTTTTTTTTCTGTTTGTTTTTTGGAATCCAGCAAAGATATATTATCCAGAGACTGATTCAAAACTACAAAATGATTTGATGATTCAAATGTGTCACACAAATTATTTAAACAGTTACAAGAATATCAAAAGCTGCAAGAACCTTGGAAAGATATTTAACCAACACTAAAACACACAGTCCGGCACAGGACAAATCACTGAGAGTTATGGTGAGAAGTTGCTTATGTTTCGGTTCCATTACAGATCGCATAGGATGGTCCTTGGCAAGTACCGCTGACTGCTGATACAGCCATTGCAAAGGCTGCAGAAGAAGGACATCTAGATCCATGAGCTTGCAATGAAATGAGAAGGTCAGAGACCAGAGCTTAAAGGAACCTAAGACTAAAATAAATAAAACAATTGTATGGAGATACAGAGACTGTTACTACTGTTACTACCACAGAGTTGTATTTGAATGAACCCTTCAATCAAGATAGAGATGATTATGATCATTGATAATAGACTATGTGACTAATATCCTACAGAACTTTTAACATTTCTGAAAGTATATGGAAGCGACGTTATTTATAACAGCATTAGGACTTGTTTTCTTTTTATTTGAAGAGAGAGCAAGCAGACGTGTGGTGTAGGTATAAGTACTCATCCATTATTGTGGATGGGAATTATTTCAATAAGACCATTCCTTCCTCTTTTCTAAACAGGAAATCCAGAGGGATTTATAACTGGTGTAACGAACACCCTTTGAAAATCGTGGTTGTGAGTATTATACTCCACTTGAAGATAGATGTATAGATTAATGCATGGATAATTTAATAATTTATATTATTCCAAGGAGTATCCAGTCCAGCAATACCATTAATTGTTGGAAAGATTTTGGGTACTGCTTCTATATAAATTGTATTGCTAATTATTATTATAATTGTTAGATATGTATACAAAGACATCAGCATTGTATAGTAACAGACCAAAGTTCTCTATGCAAGTTACATTTGATGTGATTACCAAGACTTTATAGAGTTGTGATAATAGTGAAACAGCTACATGTGTATAAGATACATCAGTATCTCAAGAAAGAACCACTGGTGATAATATCAGCTACACATATCGGGTGTATTTCAGTGAATGGAAATAAAATAGGTCAATAATACAGGAAAAATGAACTTATGTAGATAGAAAAGGTTGATTTAAAGGGAATGTGAAAGGATTGTTACAATACACAAACCTAATGTTTCTAGATGTGCTAGATATAATGAGCTAGGTATATAAAAAGTAATGGTCACATAGGATGTTCATTAAAGTTTATGATTTAGTAAATGTATTTTACCGGGAGTAGATTTAAAGGTTAAAAGAGATATCATACATAACGGAGAATGTTAGTTGTCACTATGTCCTTAGGATATGATATACAATTGGTTACCTATTAATTCTGAAGATGTTTGTTATTTAAGAAGATTAATTTAGCAATTTTATACAAAAACACATAATAACTTAAGAAAAGTTTTCTTGCAGGATGAACTATTCCTAAAAAGAGTAATTGACTCAGTAATCAGGAAACATGTTCCTGCCACCAGAGCATCAATAAAACCTCGAATTGGTAAAGGTGGATAATAAGTTCTCCTATGGCTAATGAAGTCGTATGATTAATCAACTGGGAGTTGACGTTTTATTTCATTTAAAAGTTATTGATGACATGATTGAACTTTATGATAGGATATTCCAGGACAGTGGATATTTATGATGATTCCAGGACATTGGACATGAACTATTATACTACCACATTGTTCTACATTCTCTAATACCACAAATTGGAGGATATTGTTGATTTCCGGAAATAGCACTTTGAGTTCACTGCTGTGCTTATTTGACCAAAGACATTACAGATCCTGATACGCGTATTGCCAAGTATATAAAAGAGGCCCATGATACAGTTACAACACAGGTTTCTGATCGATTACTTAACAGCACAGACAGGAGGCTATTGTATGACCTTGTATACACAGACAGGAAAGTTGTATTGTACTTTTATTACCAATGAAACAGACAATGCTCAAGAAATAGTGAAAAAACATGTACAAGAGATAGAAGATGCAAAACTGACATATGCCAACAAACATAACATCCCTGACACTCTAGAGGGTGAATGGGGTTGGTTATCATGGCTAAATCCAGTTTCATGGTTTAGTGGAATTAAAGGATGGATTGTAGGAATACTAATGTTCCTTCTAAAAGCTATTGGAATTGCAATTATATTATATTTGTGTTTTAAGATACTGCTTTGTTGTTTTTCAGTCTGTCAGAAACGAATAAGGAAAGCCTTTGAATCTTCCAGATATAAGACATTGCAGAAGAGTCTGGCAAAGAAAGTCCAACAACAGTCTGCCCTAATGGATATGAGTCAACGGTCTACCAACCAAGACCAAGAAAAAGACATCAATCCTGTTGCAGATAGGGTGTAGCTTCCTACCTGTAGGAGATGGGTAGCCACTGTATCATTAGAGTAGACTGTTATTGCATAGACTTGGTAGGAAAATGCCAGATACGGTTGTAATATTTGTTTATTATAAAAAAGGAGGGAAAATGATAGCGTTAATAATTAGCCACTATATTGGGTTATAATAATCAAATGCTTTAATATATGAAAAGCTGTGTTTAGGCAAGGTTTGGACATATTTCAGACTGATATATAGAATATTGGAACTATAAGTTAGTCACGCACACCATTGTTTGAAAGGGAAGTAGCTAGCGTCCTGTTCTCTCATGAGAAACAGAAATGCATCTAAATGTAGTTCTCAGAGGAAATTGAGAACAATAGATAGGCGGATGTGAAAGGATGTTGCCAGGGCGTAGTGGAGCTAGGGATGTATGACGTTATTATGCTATACATTTACGGGAAATTATGTATTGAATGTTACAAAATGGAAGGGACGTAGCTTACGCTGAACCAATGTTTAGACTGTAACCCCTCCTTTTGGGGAAGAGATGTGGGCTGGCCAACTATGGCTGAATGTGAAATGTATGTATAAAAAGGCTTGCAGACCAAAATAAATCAGAATACTTTTGAGACATATCCTGTGTGGTAGTTTCATTTAAGTGTTCTCCCAACGCGTTGGCCCCTGCTTCAAAGAGGTGACTTGATACTTGGAGAATTATTTACGGAGCTGATGAGGCAGAGCCATCACATTTGCTATTATTTTATATAGAGTGTCAGGAAAATGATAGTTAAAATCGGACGGTTTTTGCAAGTTTTCATAAATTTTACCCCACTGCATGAGACTACCTCTTTACAAGCATTAATTTTATCCTTCCTCTGAACAGAAAAATTAAAATACATATGTGTATGTTCTTCCTGTAGCAGCAGATACGATTCTATAAGAATGTGACTCAAATAGTAGATGACCAATCTTTATCCCATTATGGTTTGCTGGACTGTCCAGCTAACATAACAACTTTCTATTAATTTAAGATCAATTTAGCAATATTTTCACATAATTTGTTACACTGAACTTGATATCTTGAGTTTGGGGGGAGGGTTCAGGTTTGTGGGGGGGTCACATTTGGGGGGATTATTTTCTTTAACACATTGCGAGATGTTCAGATCTGGGGGGGGGGGTCAGTTTTGGGGCATTGTTTTCAGTAAGAGATTGGGGGTTATCAGGTCTGTAGGAGGTCACATTTCAGGCATTATTTTCATTAAGGGATTGGTGGGTTGTGAGGTAAGGTCAGTCGGGGCATACATAATGTTTTTAATTTATTTTAATTAAACAAGTAAATAGTTAATACAGCTACTTCCATAGCGGCTCTAGTGTGGTGTAACGTTTATAAGAGGCTCTACCATGGCATAACATGTATAACAGGCTCTACCATGGTGTAACATGTATGAGGGGCTATACTGTGGCATAATGTGTATTAGCGGCTCTACTGCAGTGTTACGTGTATAAGCAGCTCTACTATGGTGTAACATGTATAAGCACCTTCACTGTAGCATAACATGTATAAGCAGCTCTACTGTGTGGCGTAAAATGTATAAGCAGCTCTACTGTATGGCGTAACATGCATAAGAGGTACTTCTGTGTGGTGTAATGTGAATAACGAACACTACTGTGCGGTATAATGTGAATTGGTACTATTCTGTGGCCACACCCTTTCCCCATGAAGCCACACCTCTATATTTTTGTTGCCCTCCTTTGGCGCGCACTGCACATATTTTAAACATGGTGAGCACCCAAAAGAAACTTTCACCCTATGCTCCACGAGGTCTAGAACTGTCCCTGTTCTTAAAATTAAGGATTTTGAAATATTTTTCTTTTCAAATGTAACATGCCACCACATGTTGGCCAGGTACCCAATTCAGTACACCGGGGAGGGGGCGCCAAAACATACCCTTGCTCCGGGCACAATGGGACCTAGCTATATCTCTGTATACAGCTCACAGCTCATAACTGAATGTTCTGCAACAAGCAATAACTTTTATACCCAGACATCACAAAAGCTGTTCATAATATAAGTCAGTGACATAATATCGTCAGCTGATGAAAATTATGTGATCACATTGAAATATAATGACAGTTGGTCTGAATTCTGACCATTCCCACCAGTGTCAGTAATGCTCAAGAGAGAGTGAAGGGGTAATGTTGGGGTAGGGAACACAGTAAGGGGATAGAGTGGTGCGTACTCTCCGACACTAAGGAATGCATATATCAGAGTTTAACCAAGAGTGGTTTATCTAATTTGTGTGTGTGTGTGTGTGTATATATATATATATATATATATATATATATAATTTCCTCTCTCTCTCTCTCTCTCTGTATATAAATCTCCCTCTCTCTCTCTCTATTGATGAAGTCTAATTTCTGACGAAACGCATTGGGACTGCTGTACCTGAACCTCTTTATGGACAGATAAGCCTTTTAAAAATGTATATTTTGTACGTTTGCATTTTTACCATTTCTTGGAAATTTATGGGAGACAAGATATACCCGATCTTCTATATGGATAGATAGTCTTGAATTTTCTTTTATCTTGTACGCTTGCATTTTTAGAATTTGTTTTTATCTATTGTATTAAAATTGTATAAAAAAAACTTTTATATTCCTGGCAGTGGATTTTAAATTGTAGGATATGCTTGTCCTCAGAAGGTTTTTTATATACAACTAATTTTATGGTGAACAATGGTATGAAAACTGTACGCGCTATGTTATATTTGTCTTATCTCTTTCATACACTCAAATTGGTCGTATGACCGAAGAATGACTATATCAGATAAGTAGTGTCCTTCTACTAACACTCGGTCCACACTTTATATTTTTATATATATAAATCCGAAAGCCCTCGCTCACTCACTCAGTCACACACTGACTCATCACTGATTCTCTTACCGATATGTTAGGAAGCTGTACTTTAACATAGATATTCTTCAGGCAGGAAATAGGAAAACTACGTAATTAGAATTTGAATAAACCACCTCTAAGGGAATGAAAATGGGGTTGACATAATGACGTCATTACCGATGCTTGACTTGCGTTGTGTGAACGATAACGCCCAAATGGACAACAGAATCAACATTTGGATTGCACCTCCAGTGTGTAGAATTTAATAAACTACAAAAATGTGGAAGCCCTCACTACCTCACTGACTGACTCATCACTAATTCTCTTACTTTACTTCCCGATGTGTTAGGAAGCTGAAATTCAACATAGGTATTCTTCAGGAGGGAAATAGGAAAACTGCATAATTAGAATTTAAATAAACCTCCCCTAAGGGGATGAAAAGGGGGTTGACATAATGACATCATTACTGATGCGTGGGTTGCATTGTGTCAACGATAATGCCGAAATGGACAATCGGATCAAAATTTGGGTTTCACCTCCAGTGTGTAGAATTTAATAAACTACAAAAATGGTCCTGTCACTTTTTACCGTATCTGCTACGGGTGCTCCTCGGGTAACGGCAAGAAGCATGGATTTATATTTACTTACATTACGACATCTCAAATTTACATCTCTATAGATTTACCAAATTTTTAACACTCATTTATATTTACAATCGTGAAAATCAGAAACTCCCGTGTGAAGAACTGCTGATATATATATACATTCACACAAATATTACTAGTATAACGTGTACTGCTGTTCTGGAAACAAGTCAGTATAATTCATGGTGGCAGGTGCTTTATAAAGTGTAACAATACATAATGCAGCTCTAAGGTAGTTTTGCTTAACTTAGCAAAGCATTACAGAGATTTACTGTATATTTAAGGCAAAGGAGCCTCAGATGTACCCCACTGTGCATTGGCTATGTCAAGTATATGATTCATAGAGATGGTTAGCTGGCATATAGTTTTCTATTGCTGGTAATGTTCCTCTTGTAACCATTCACTTTTTATATCTGTAGTTTATGTCTAATAGTCCCCTGGGTGCCATTAGAATGCGGAGGCTGGGAAAATTAGACCTAGCTTATGCATATAAGACACATGATGGAGTGTTAGGAATCCTGCAGTCTTTTCATATGAAAGATAATGGCTTTATAAAATGAATTTATGGCTTATAAAATGAAAGATATGTACCACACCAAGCTAATCATTTAAATGATCTTTTCTTACCTTAGTATTAAAATGAAAATATATTTAAAGGTTATTTTTTATTAACTTTGTACTCATGGCAGATATGTTTCTCAATGTATAAAAATCTCTGTCTTTAGCAAATGAGAAATCTATGACTATTATTTGGGATGCTTTAGAAGTACGACACATAAAAGCGAGGAGGAATGTCTGGGATTTCCCTGGAATAGCAGAAATTATACTTTTTGAAATACGGTATGGAAGCTAAATTATACAGCAAGGAGTATATTATCCCCTGCTGTTATCTCATGTTTTATATTATCCCATGCTGTAATACTCTCCCCTTTCCTGTCACATCAGCTCTATTAGGTGGCGATGTATCAAGCCTTGGAGCGTGATAAAGGGAGAAGTTGCCCAAAGCAACCAATCAGCTGCTGTCATTTATCTTGCACAGTCTTTGAAATGACCGCTAGAAGCTTATTGGTTGCTTTAGACGACTTCTCCACTGTATCACTCTCTAAAGCTTGATAACCATAAACCAGTGACGTGCGGTGGGGTGAGGCAGGTGAGGCAGAGCCTTTCCTGTCATACTTACATTTAAACCAGGGTTCTGACTGAATAAAATATATGAAAAATACTGATAATTTGTTTGAAATATCTTCTTTGCATTATTCTAATAATTTTTATAGCCCATACTCTGGAGTAAAAAGTCTATGGCAGGTGAGGCAGTGCCTCTCCTGGCTATCTCTGATCAAAACTCACCATTTCCAGGAGTTTATACTGCTGCACCTGTGTATAATGATCAGATGTACCCTTTGGCTCATATATTGCATGTAAATCTGGCTCTGGGGTTAGCCAGTGCCTCCTGAGCCATTTAGCTCACCGCATTTCCCTGCCATAAACATATAATTCTACATATAAATAGGAGAGCGAAGGTCCAGTGCAAGGTTTGTTGGCACCCTATGCACCTCATCCTGTCACTTGTATCCTGGCTCCTCTGTGCTGCCTCCCTCCCATCCTGTCACCTGTATCCCGGGTTCTGTGTGCTGCTTCCTCCCATCTCATCACCTGTTTCCCAGCTCCTCTTTGCTGCTTTCTCCCATCCTATCACCTGTTTCCCAGCCAGGGGCGGAACTCTTGGAGGCAATGGAGTCTGTTGCCACCAGACTCCAGCCCTGAAGGGTGCTCCTGCCTCCTCCATTGTCTCCCAACCCTGCCCTTCTTGCTTCAATAGAAAAGCTACCAAGCAGAGGCGGAGCGCCGATCAGCATCAATTGCCGCTCCGCCTTTGTGACCTAGAGACTCAGTGAAGGGGTCACTAAAAGATCCTCCTCTCACGAGACACAGAAGTCTTAGGAGACAAGGAACCATGGCACCACGCCGGTGTGTATCTAACACACACCAGGAACCGTGGTGCCAGCATGGGACATGAGCAGTCTATCTCTTAACAAAACATCTCTCCTGAGGGGTAGAGAGCAGCGACACTTACAAGGACTCACTGCCATTCAGTGGCTGGCTGAGAGCTGACAAGTGCTGCGGAAGGAAGGAGGTATTCCCGGGCAGTGCTGCACATAGCAGGAGGACCCGGAGGCTCTACCTCCACTGCTTTGGTACAGATAGAGGTTCAGAATCAGCGGACATCCCCAGTGGAGGAGAGCATAGAGGTACGCCCCCTGAAACCCCGTCCTCTTATGCCACGATCAGTGCGAGTGATATAAAAAAAACCAATCAGAGCGCTGGGAGCACAGTTTAGCATGGCCCCCGGCCATAGTACATGCGTTGTACACTGCTCCTGCTTCCCCAAAAGTCTACAATGTGCTGGCGCAGGGTACAGCTGGCACCCTGCTAATCCGCCACTGCTGCCATTGTGTAAGAGCGTCAGCGGGAATTGGGATGCTGTTCCACTGCACACTCGAACCAACTTTTCCGTTCCCTCCATGGCTCTCTCCCTTCTTTCCATGTCTCTCTCTCTTTGTCTCCCTCTCCATCTCTTTCTCTCTCTCTCTCTCTCTCTCCCTGTCTCTCTCTGTCCTGTCTCTCTCCCCATCTCTTTCCATCTGTCTATCTCCCTCCGTCTCTGTCTCTCTCTCTCCCCATCTCTGTCTCTCTCCCAGTCTCTGCGTCTCTCTCCCTGTCTCTCTCCCCATCTCTGCATCTCTCTCCCTCTATCTCTCTCTCCCCATCTATGTCTCTCTCCTACATACCCTCTAACATTTTACACATAAAAACCGGTACAAATAGGAAAGGGGGCATGGCCACGGGTAAAGGGGGTATAGCCATGCCCCCTTTCCTATACTTTCAATGGAAATTTGGAGAGTCAAAAATCGGCACAAAGGCCTATTTGGCAGGTACAGACCATAAAAAAAAAGGTACTGTACCTGCCAAAAAGGTACAGTTGGAGGGCATGCTCCTAGTCTCTGCGTCTCACTCCCTGTCTCTCTTCCTCCATCTCTGTCTCTCACTCCCTTGTCTCTCTCTCCTCGTCTTTGTCTCTCTCGCCCTTTCTCTGTCTCTCTCGACCCATCTCTGTCTCTCTCTGCCCCGTCTCTGTCTCTCTCCCCATCTCTGTCTCCCTCCCTGTCTCTGTCTCTCTCCCAGATCCTGTCTCTCTCTCCCCGTCTGTTAGGCGCCGGGGTCCGCTCGTCGGTGCGGCCCGGCGCCTAGCAACCAGGGACGCCGTACGAATACAGCCGCCGGCTCCCTGGCAACGCTAGACGCCGGGCGCACGGAGCCGCACGGACCCTAGCAACGGGGACGCCACTGGCGGACCGCGTTCCCCGTTGCTGGGTCCATTTAAATTAAGTAAGGGCACCTGTTTCCTGGCCGTGCAGCAAGGCAGCTGCACGGCATTCACGCAATTAGCCCTGTCAGCAGTTGATTGGAGGGCTTCAGTTTATATGCTCTTGCAGTGCCTCACACAGACGCCGGTAATAGCTTCCTGCATGCTGTATCTGTTTGCTGAGAGTGTTTCCAGTCTTGCTGTATCCGGTCGTTCCTGTCCTCAGTTGTCCTGCACTCGGAAGTCATCATCTTGTTCCTGGAGTCCTGACTGAGCACCGTTTAAACATCCAGTGGTGTTCGTGAGTCGCGGCGTTGCCGTGTGTTGCGGCTTGGCCGCTTTATTATTTATTACTTATTATTTGTGTTTCGGAGCATTTTGCAGAGGATTCCGCTCCCACAGATCCACTCTGGTATCCAGCGGTGCTGGGTAGGAGTAATGGACTAGTGGATTTTGGTTGTCCTTTTACCTGGCGGTTTTTCCGCACATACTTCAGGTTTGGTTAATTAGCTTGTTGCCCTTGGCCTGTTGTTAGTCAGAGGTCCTCTTGTCATCATCCTGCCTCGGATTTCCCTTTGTCTCTCACTAAGACCGGGGGGCACCGGAGTTGGGCAGACATAATCTGCCTTTCAAACGTGGCTGCCAGGGGCTCAAGAAACCATAGTCTCGCAAGGGATTTCCGATAGCACGGGTGAGACAATAGAGTTAGGGCTCCAGGGGCAACTAGTCTTTCCTGCTCCCGTAACCAGCATTCCGATCCAGTACTCTGGCCATTGTCATAAGATCTCCTCCGGTCAGGAGTACTGGAATCATAACATTATTACCGGCCTTACCAAAACTTAAAATTAAACAGGGTTTAATTTTTTCCTTATTCAGTTTTGTAAGAGTTATCGGCCTCATGAATCCCACAGGTTTAGGGCCAAATCCTGGTCAGCTCCTAGTCAGCCAGATTCAAGAACTTACTCAGATGGTTCAGGATCTTTCCCTTCGGGTGAAGTCGCAGGAAGATCTTTTACGAACTTCCCCGAGGGTAGTCCCTGAACCAAAAATGCACTTGCCTGACCGTTTTTCTGGTGATAGGAAAGATTTTTTTAATTTGAAAGAATCCTGTAAACTTTATTTTCATTTAAGACCGATCTCCTCAGGTACTGAATCTCAGCGGGTCGGGATTATTATTTCTTTGCTCCAGGGGGATCCTCAGACCTGGGCATTTGGTTTAAAAGCAGAGGATCCGGCGTTGTTGTCAGTAGACGCTTTTTTTGGGTCTTTAGGGCTTTTGTATGATGACCCTGATAGAGAGGCATCCGCTGAGAGTCAGTTGCGCGCTCTCAGACAGGGTAGAAATCCTGCAGAGGTTTATTGTACAGAGTTTCGCCGTTGGTCGAACGACTGTGGCTGGAATGACCCAGCCCTGCGCAGTCAGTTTCGCCTCGGCTTATCAGAGTCTATAAAAGACAGTCTCCTTCAGTATCCCGCTCCTGAGACTCTCGATAAACTCATGGAGCTTTCTATTAAGATTGATCATCGTCTCAGAGAGCGGAGGGCTGAAAAAGGAGCACCTGTCAGGTCTACTCCATGTGTATATTCCATTCCTGAGGACGTAGAGGAGCCCATGCAGATGGGTCTCTCCCGGCTGTCTCCAGAAGAAAGAGCCAGAAGGCAAAACTCTGGTCTTTGTTTGTACTGTGGGGGTAAGGGACATTTTGCCCGTAATTGTCCGAACAAGTCGGGAAACGCCTCGACCAAGTGAATTGTGAGGGGGTTCACTTTGGTCTGCAGCTTATCTCCTCGAATAACTCCCTTTTAGTCCCAGCTAAAGTTTCCTTTGGCAGCCTCAGTTCTTCAGTGTCGGCTTTTGTTGACAGTGGAGCTGCAGGGAACTTTATGGACTTAACTTGGGCCAAGGCCTTAGGCATTCCTCAGTTAGCCTTGGGTAGGTGTATCACCATGCATGGTTTAGATGGGAGTCCTTTGTCCAATGGGGTTATTTCCCTCTGTACACCCCCTGTACTACTTACGGTAGGAGCTCTTCATTCCGAAAAGATCGAGTTCTTCCTTACCCATTGCCCAGCAGTTCCAGTGGTTCTGGGTCACCCTTGGCTGGCCTTTCATAATCCCACCATTGATTGGCGGTCGGGGGAGATTTCACAATGGGGTACCATCTGTAATAAGGAATGTATTACGTTTCCCGTCAGAATAGCAGCTGCCATTCCCGAACTCATTCCCGTGGAATACCAGGACTTTGTTGATGTGTTTTCCAAGGGCAATGCGGACATTCAGCCTCCCCATCGGCCTTATGATTGTGCTATTGAGCTAATTCCTGGTGCCACATTGCCAAAGGGAAGGTTATATGCTTTATCCGGGCCAGAAACTGCGGCCATGAATGAGTATGTTAAGGAGAGCCTAGGGAAAGGATTTATCAGGCCATCTAAATCCCCTTTAAGTGCAGGCTTCTTCTTTGTGGAGAAAAAAGATGGATCACTCAGACCTTGCATTGACTTTAGAGCCCTGAATAAGATCTCAGTTAAAAATACTTATCCTCTGCCGCTGATTTCTGTCCTCTTTGATCAGCTGCGTTCGGCTGTGATTTTTTCTAAAATTGACCTAACGGGAGCGTATAACCTCATCCGAATCAAGTCTGGAGATGAGTGGAAGACGGCTTTCAGTACTCAGTCGGGTCACTACGAGTATCTGGTGATGCCGTTCGGCTTGTCTAACGCTCCGGCAGTTTTCCAGTATCTCATTAATGATGTGCTCCGTGACTTCCTAGGAAGATTCGTGGTCGTTTACTTAGACGACATCCTGATTTATTCTGACTCAATTGAACAACATGTTACCCAGGTGCGTCAGGTTCTTCAAAAATTACGTGAAAATCATCTATATGCCAAGCTGGAGAAGTGTGAGTTTCATGTCACGGAGGTATCCTTTTTAGGGTACATTATTTCCCCTCGGGGATTCTGCATGGAACCTAAGAAGCTCCAAGCCATCCTTAGTTGGGCGCAACCCACCAATTTAAAAGCAATTCAGCGCTTTTTAGGGTTTGCGAATTATTATAGAAGATTTATTCATTCTTTTTCCGACCTGGTTGCTCCCATTGTGGCACTGACTAAGAAGGGAGCGGATCCTACCAACTGGTCACGTGAAGCTGAGTTATCCTTTCAGGCCTTGAAACAAGCTTTTGTCTCAGCTCCAGTCCCCAGACATCCCAACCCAGAATTGCCCTTCGTTGTTGAGGTTGATGCCTCGGAGGTTGGAGTGGGGGCTATCCTATCTCAAAAGGATCCGGAGTCTCTGGAACTACATCCTTGTGCCTTTATGTCCAGGAAATTCTCATCCGCTGAATCCAACTACGATGTTGGTAACCGGGAGTTACTGGCTATTAAATGGGCTTTTGAGGAGTGGAGGCATTGGCTTGAGGGAGCAACACATACCATTTCAGTATTGACTGACCACAAAAATCTTCAGTACATCGAATCAGCTAAGCGGCTGAATGCCCGGCAGGCTCGTTGGGCTTTATTTTTTACTCGTTTCAAGTTTATTATCACTTTTAGGCCAGGTTCCAAGAATACCAAGGCGGATGCCCTGTCACGCAGTTTTCTTCCAGTTCATAATAACAGTCCTGTTACTCCCATACTTCCGTCTTCAGTCATTTGGGCAGGCCTCACACAAGATTTATTTACCCAGTTAAAGCAGCTTCAACATCAAGCTCCTGGAAATACTCCTGCTGGTCGTCTTTACGTCCCTGAGTTTTTGAGAGCTACTGTTTTGACTGAGTTTCATGATAGCAAAGTTGCCGGGCATCCGGGGATCTCTAAGACTTTGGAATTAGTCTCCCGCTCAGTATGGTGGCCTGGTCTTTCTAAAGACATTAAGGAGTTTGTTTTTTCTTGTCAGGTCTGTGCACAGTATAAGGTTCCCCGTTCCTTGCCTATCGGGCAACTTATGCCCTTAAATGTTCCTCTCAGGCCATGGTCTCATATTTCCATGGATTTTGTGGTAGACCTCCCTCTGTCAGCCGGATTCCGAGTCATATGGGTGGTAGTGGACCGTTTTAGCAAGATGGCTCATTTCATTGCTCTTCCCCGACTGCCATCTGCCCAGGGATTGGCTGTTTTGTTTCTCCGCCATGTTTTCAGACTTCATGGGTTGCCCACTGATATTGTTTCTGATCGGGGTCCACAATTCATTGCACAATTCTGGAAGTCTTTTTGTGCTTCATTAAAGATGAAATTGTCTTTAACATCCGGCTACCATCCCCAATCCAACGGGCAAACCGAGCGAGTTAATCAATCATTAAAACAGTATTTGCATTTGTACTCAGCCAAACTCCAGAATGATTGGTCCGAGTTTCTTCCTTTGGCGGAGTTTGCTTACAATAATTATTGTCATTCCTCCACTAATGTGTCTCCATTCTTTTCAGTTTTTGGTTTTCACCCCAGAGCTAATTCTTTTTTTCAACATTCTTCAGTTTCCTCGCTAACCTTAACCTCTCATCTCAGAGTCATTTGGAAAAAAGTGCACCTTGCTCTCAGAAAAGCGGCCTTTCGAGAGAAAAAATTTTCTGACAGGCTCCGACGTCCTTGCACTTTTAAGGTGGGAGATAGGGTATGGTTGTCGACTCGTAACATTAGACTTCGACAATCCTCAGCTAGATTGGGCCCCAAATTTATTGGACCATTTCATATTATTAAAAAAATCAACCCAGTTGCTTTCCGGTTACGTTTACCAAGAGCACTCCGGATCGGAAATACATTCCATTGCTCCCTGTTGAAACCATACGTTTCTTCCAGTAGATTTCCTCGGAAGATCTCTCAGGGGAAATCACCAGTAGATGTACAGGGACAACAGGAGTTCTTGGTGGAGAAGGTTCTCGATTCCAAATTGTCCCGGGGTCGGCTTTATTTTCTGGTGCACTGGAGAGGCTATGGTCCAGAGGAAAGGTCTTGGGTCCTGGATAAGGATCTCCATGCCCCGAGGCTCAAGAGGGCATTTTTTCGGGAATTTCCTCGGAAACCTGGCTTTAGGGGTTCCTTGGCCCCTCCTCAAGAGGGGGTACTGTTAGGCACCGGGGTCCGCTCATCGGTGCGGCCCGGCGCCTAGCAACCAGGGACGCCGTACGAATACAGCCGCCGGCTCCCTGGCAACGCTAGACGCCGGGCGCACGGAGCCGCACGGACCCTAGCAACGGGGACGCCACTGGCGGACCGCGTTCCCCGTTGCTGGGTCCATTTAAATTAAGTAAGGGCACCTGTTTCCTGGCCGTGCAGCAAGGCAGCTGCACGGCATTCACGCAATTACCCCTGTCAGCAGTTGATTGGAGGGCTTCAGTTTATATGCTCTTGCAGTGCCTCACACAGACGCCGGTAATAGCTTCCTGCATGCTGTATCTGTTTGCTGAGAGTGTTTCCAGTCTTGCTGTATCCGGTCGTTCCTGTCCTCAGTTGTCCTGCACTCGGAAGTCGTCATCTTGTTCCTGGAGTCCTGACTGAGCACCGTTTAAACATCCAGTGGTGTTCGTGAGTCGCGGCGTTGCCGTGTGTTGCGGCTTGGCCGCTTTATTATTTATTACTTATTATTTGTGTTTCGGAGCATTTTGCGGAGGATTCCGCTCCCACAGATCCACTCTGGTATCCAGCGGTGCTGGGTAGGAGTAATGGACTAGTGGATTTTGGTTGTCCTTTTACCTGGCGGTTTTTCCGCACATACTTCAGGTTTGGTTAGTTAGCTTGTTGCCCTTGGCCTGTTGTTAGTCAGAGGTCCTCTTGTCATCATCCTGCCTCGGATTTCCCTTTGTCTCTCACTAAGACCGGGGGGCACCGGAGTTGGGCAGACATAATCCGCCTTTCAAACGTGGCTGCCAGGGGCTCAAGAAACCATAGTCTCGCAAGGGATTTCTGATAGCACGGGTGAGACAATAGAGTTAGGGCGCCAGGGGCAACTAGTCTTTCCTGCTCCCGTAACCAGCATTCCCTTCCAGTACTCTGGCCATTGTCATAAGATCTCCTCCGGTCAGGAGTACTGGAATCATAACACCGTCTCTCTCTCTTCCCGTCTCTCCCCATCTTTCTCCCCATCTCTGTCTCGTAGCTGCAGTAAGCAACTTGATGTGCCTGTGATCCAGATAGCCCTGCATCCAAAGCTCCGCACCCCATGGCCACGTTGCAGTGTCTATGTCTTATCAGAGCGACCGGAAGCACACTCTGCATGTCTCCCAACCACAATGTTTGCGAATGCGCGCTGTGCCTGCAGCAGTGCGGCCCAAAACAGCAACCTTCTGCCAGTCCGAGAAACAAATGACACCCTATAACCTGAGCCAGCCCACTTCTGCCCCCAGATAATATTAATTTGTACCACAATCCCCTAACACTAAAACATCCTTAGGCACTGATCTTTGCTTGAAGGAGGTTCTGTAGTCTCAGGGGTGTAGGAAGGGGTGGGACCTTAGCAAGAAGAGGGCAGGGTCCCGGGGAGAATGGACTTGTATACATCAGCATTTGGGTGACTGGTCCCAGGAGAGGGAGCAGTCACCAGGCAGAGAGAGAAGGGGGTGGGCATTGGATACTGATGTTGCTGGCTGCCCTACACCAGACACGTCAGACCATGACATGTCTGTAGTCTTGGCTCGACAGCAGCTGGTAAGTACGGGGGTAGTAGGGTTGCCACTTCATGCATCATCGATTCTTGGAGATCCACCACCCCATTCTGTCTTCTAGAATAATAATCTATGCTTTGTCCCTATATTGTCTCTTGAGCCACTTAGGTCTCTGCCTACACTACAGCACCCCACTGCACTCCCACCTCAGACCGGCTTTCACTGAATGGAAATGCCGCGAGTCTGGAAATGCCAGGGCCTGCATGAATTGTGGGTAGCCGGTGCCGTCTCGCAGTGCATACTGAGGGGTCTATTCATGAAGCAGTGAAAAGTGTGGAGAAGTGAGCATTTACAGTTTGCATACTATACAATTGTATGGAGCAGCTGATTGGTTGCCAGGGGCAACTTCTCCACAGGCTCACTTCTCCACTCTTTTCACTGCTTCATGAATAGACCCCTCATAGAGGCAGTCTGAGTGGAGGCTAGTGTGCTTAGTGGTGGCGGCGGCGGCGGCAGTGTCAGCAGCAGAGGTGGCAGTGGTGGATATCTACTCCCCCTACAGACGCTTGTTAAAACGTAAGGGAATTGAATAATCTAGACTGCTCAAGGTGACCATGGTGTCTGGGTTGGGCAGAAGAAAGGGAAGAAACTGGGTGCTGGGTGTCACAGACATTAACTGCACTCTGAAAGTGCACTCATTGACAGCCATCCATGGCTGTCAGTGAGTGCTCTATCTGGTGGCAGGCAGGCCCGTCTTTTAGTATGGGCTCGGTGGGCAATTGGCCAAGGGAAATAGGCTGATAACTGAGGGTCCCCTTTTTCCAGGGGTACCAGATTTTTGAAAATCGGCCCTGGGGAACCGGAGATATACGATTTCAAAGCAGTGGTCCCCATCTGAGCCTGTCAATTGCTCTTCTCAGCCAGATATCTCAGGTTCTGTCTGACTGAGAGTTTTTCTGAAAGTATACTCCAAAAGCTGGGACTCTCCCCTTATGGTGGACACTGGCAGCTTGTTTCTACTATGCCCAGAACCAGAGATATCAGCCTTCCAGCAGCTGGTCCCTTCTCCAGCTCCACACGCCTGGTATGCAGTTTTATATTTTTATCGGGGGATTGCTCTGGCTCCTGAACTCTGAATCCTAAGTCCCCAGTATCTCCTGAAAGGTGGAACTGTCTAGTTGTTTACCCATTTGAAGCTAAGAAATATATTTCCAGGAACTGGAGATATCTGCAGCCAAACAAGCTGCCCTCCCACCAGAAAATTATGACTATTAAGCCCACTCCACTATCAACCCCTCCCTTGCATATTAAATACCCCCTTCCATACTGGAAGTCATGTACCGGGTCCCCTTCATTCAGCCCAATGCCCCATCCTACAGTTTAGTGTTCTCCCTCCTGCCCCATCTTCCACCATCTGTGCAGTAAAGGAGTAAATCAGAAAATACTGCTCCAGGTCTTACATGCTGAGCGGAATATAGAACACCCCCTATCGCCCACGGGACATCAAAGCTTCCACTGATAGCACCCCCCACCCCTATCGCTGGAGGATGGGTAGGGGCCCCAGTGCATTGCTTTTGCAGGTAATTCCTGTGACACTCAGCACCCAGTTTCTTCCCATTCTCCAGTCAGCATTTAGGTCTTGGGTTAGTGTAAAAGGAAGCCAATCTCACAGTGGCTTCACTTTAAAGGAATAAATGTTATTTGTGCAGTTGGATATGCAAGTTCTCATTTGTTGTGTATAAGTTACCAGGGTAGATACAGGCGGGAGCAAATGTGACCAAGTTGATTTTTAAATTAAATTAAGTGATCTCACATTGCCCACAAACCTTCCATATGCTGGTACTCCTTGTACTGCGAACCACACAGATACTGTATCCAGCAGCTCAGCTGCAGGCCACACCCCTGAGTGGCAATATATATGCCCACAGGTGGAGCTAGACACGCCTTTTGGGTGTTCTGCTACCACCTGCAATCTCCCTGAAACTAGTTTTCAAAAGTAGGCAAGTATGGCTAAGTGGCCCTCATTCATATGTGGTTGGAGGTGATATTGCTGCTGCTTACATAGAAATATGGTAATGCAGCAGACAGCGTCACACCTCCTGCAGCATTACTGAACTGAACTGCAACACCATCAGCTGGCTGCGTGACCCATGGAGTCGTGCAAGGTGGCTGCTGCAAGTCCTACCCAGATCCCATGTGTTATTGTGGCTCCGATGACTCATAATCCACGATAAGTGCCCTATGTTGGACTGAATCTTTAACTGTCCCATATAGACAAGACAGTCCTAATTTTTAGATTGTCCTGCCAGCAGCCAGGATGCTTTTCCCTATGGCTGTGATTGCTCTTCACAACAGCTCACTGATGAACTGGTGCTGGTGGCAATGGAGCGAATTCTCCACAGGAGTGTGGGTTTATTGGTGGCGACTTAGTTGTTTAGAAGTGCAAGACACACCCCAGAGATTATGTGATCATGCTCAGGATTTTGTTACCATGATGTAGCAACACCTCCTTTTTAGAGGTAGGGGGTCATCTTCTGATTTGGCATGCCTTTAATAAAGCCATAAACAGTATGTCTCACTGGCCAATGTCTCTACTAAATTTACAAATCACCAAAATATTTATGGACAAATAGAGATAGACTTACTAAACCTTCTAGAAAGGAAATATTGAAGTGTGGCATCCCGGAACTTGGTGTGTGTTCCCTTTAAGAACATTTGCTGCAGCTCTGCAGCAGGAGAAATGCTGGGACAGAAGGAGTTAACTGCAGTCCTATGGTCTGGTCACATGGCCTCAGGAGGGATAGCTGATTGGTGAGAGGCTGATGGGAGAAGCAGAGAGTGCTGGGAAAAAGAAGGTGGAGGCGTGGTGTGTGCTGGCAGATGGAAGAACGTGAAGCAGAGTGGAAGCTGTGGGTTGGAGACAGCCGCAGGACACTGGGCATTGTGAGCAGTGCTGCTAAGGAAGAGGAGCGGAGTGTTGCTGGAGCATGGGTATTGAGATGCTGCGGTCGGAGGACCAGACAACGCCAGGCCTATTGAGAGGCACAGATGCCGCGGCCATCTTGAGGGAGGGTGAGGAGCCATTACAGCAAGAGCAACTAGCCTGAAACTCCATTCCCTGGGTCTGAGTGAGTACTGTTGGAAACTGACAGCCAGCCACAGGCAACTGTGCCTTCAGCCTCCACCACCTGTGTTACAGACCAACCAGTGTTTAAGAAGGGTGCAGCCAGCACTGTATTGTTCCAGTTAAGACCCAGAGAAAGAGAGCTAAAACAAGGACTGAGTTTATTACAAGTTGAAGAGAAATTCTTTTCAAGGGCTGAGTTTAAATACAAGGAGAAGAGACATATTGATGCTAAAGGACTGTGCAACACAGATACGGTAGATAGTTATTGCTGGAAGGACTGAGCTAATTATGCAAGAGTTAATCAAGCCCTGCAACTGAAAGAGACTGAGTTTGTTCCATGCAAAAGCCCCCTTATTGTAACATAAGTGTTGTTGTATGGAGACATTGTAATTTATTTGCTAGTTACATCCTCTTTGCAATAAAGAACTGAGTAGCATTGACATTTTCCAACCCAGGATCCACCCTGTAACTGTGTGCCCATTTCCCCATTGACACGCTGTGGCACAGCAGACTTTAATAAGAGCTCCAATGATATTTACTGGTGAAGACAATTGTTACAACCAAAGCAACGTCTTTTAATTAGCCAATCATCCCAAACCCAGAGTTCATTGCATATAAATAAAAAGTCTTCCTGTTGGAATTGCTGACTCACTCCTGATTTGTATCAATCTTTCCTACCTCTCTGAGCATGTTACTATGAGACAAGGTACAGGAAACAACACTTCAAGGGAAAGGTCTATCACAAAACCACCCAACACCTGTGATACCTCTCTCAACCACTTAGACATACCCTGCCAACTCCGGATGTGTTATAAAAGTGTTGCCCATAGAAGCCAATCAGATTCTAACTATTATGTTTAACAGTGTACTAGATGAACTAGAATCTGTTTGGTGGCTTTGACACTTTTTTAAGAAAGAAATGTACCCCAAATACTTTAAATACTTTTCTCTCTCTATTTCATATTGTTTTAGTAACCAGGATTTTATCTGTTTTGTGGTCTCTCAGAAACTGATCCGTTTTTGGAAATGCAATGATTTCAAGAATTATACATCGAGATTCTATTTGTATAATTAAAGGTATTGTTTAAGATACATTTATTATACAGTTACAGTAGTACAACTAAAATGTATTTTAGAAAAACATTTTTGTGTTTCATATTTTTTAGTTAGATTTAATTATGATCATTTGAATATTAAGAATTTAATTTAGTCTGCTTTTCTAAGCATCTGCTGTCTATGAAGTGGTTCACTAGAGGAGACCGAATCTCCTATAGTTGGCTCACTGAAATATTTGTGAGACTGCAATTTTTTTTTTATTTTCTAAGTATTTTCCAAATCTTGTCTTCTGGTTCCAACACAAATAAATTTGTTTAAAAACATTTTGACAGTTGTTCATATGTTGCAATATTGTTATCTGTATTTTTTTACAATCCACATATGGAAAAATTTCTCAAAAACATTCTGTTATTCTTTGACCTTCTTTATTCAGAATACCTAAAGCAATTTTACTAGCTATTTTGTTTTATTTACAAATCTGAATCAGGCCCATGATGCAACATTACAACAAAATGATAACTATAATCCAAATTGTTGATTTTGCTTAAAATGGTTAAATACATTTCAGCGTATCATATATTATATTCAATATTTAAATTTTTCTTGTTATAAGAAGAACTTACCAAAAAATGCCACAGCAAATCCTTCAATGACACAACCTACCCTTCCAAGGTTAAAGTAGCCAACAGCATTGGTTTCAACAGTCAGGAGACTTCCCAGGATAGTCACTCCTAGATCAGCGATTGCGAGGTTAACTAAAGAGTAGTTGATGGGATGTCTTAACTGACGATACCTAATTGTCACCATGATGACAGTGATGTTGAGGACTAGAGAAGCGGCACAAAATATTGCCATTATGATTGCAAGTATGGTATAACCAATCCGTGGCATAAGGACCTTTCCCACTTGGTTTCCTTCAGTGCTGAAGTTCATCCCTGGCTGCAGGTTGTTCATCACTGGCTGTAGGATGTCTTCATGAGCCATATCACCTTGAGGTCTAACTAATTTAACAGGAGTCAAAAACTGTTCTGTCCCTCCCGAGCATTACCAGCTGTCTCTGAACATGGTGATTTTATGAACAAATGATATGGCGCAGATTACAGAACACTTAAATCCCAAGATCCGGATTTGTATGACATAATTCCCCTTTCTCATTACACTTTTTAATTATTGTAATATTGCACTTTACAAGATTTGAACCTGGCCGAATGAATGACTTCCGAAATGTTCTTACAGGATTAATTATGCATTCGACATAAAGTCTTTATAATTGAAATAAAGGTGAGATTGGAGTCAGCAAACATAATTTTTCAACAGTGTTAATTCTTGTTAGATTTTTCTACACTCTGATTATCTCTAGCCTATAATTTATTAGGATAGCATACTTCTGTACCCCGTGTTGCACATACACTTATGGTGATATTGAAAAGTACCAATAGTGGTACTGTCCAGTTGTTCATACATACTGAATAGTAACCATTATAGTGGATAAACTTCAACACACAGAACAAAAATAGTAGTCATATGCAATGAACCATGAATGCAGAAAAAGTACTTATAGCCCTGTCCCCTCCATACAGCACTACTATTCCTGGTATTAGCTCCCCATCGGTTGACCAAGGAATATACCTTTTATTCTGCTGTTCATGATATTTACAGTATTCAAGAATTTACATAATTCTGCCCAGCCACAATCTAACTTTGAAATTAATTGAGGTACTAGTATATCCAATAGTTTGGTCAGCACACGCTCCAGTTTTAGCTACTCTTTCTTAATGAGCTTCTTGCCCCCAAATCTCAGCATTGAAACTTAACTACATACTAATACAGCTAATAAATTTATATAGGACCTCCTGGGAATACTTTACTTTGAAGGTCCTGTTTGATACTTCGCCTACAGTATAATGCTATGGGAAGTTCACAAAGCAGTACTTAGGGGTCACCTTATTACCAGAACCTCTAGGGCTAAAAATAGGAATTTAATACCTACCGGTAATTCCTTTTCTCATAGTCCGTAGTGGAGACTGTGGTCTTGCACTTTAGTACCATGGGGTATAGATCGGGTCCACTGGAGCCTGGCACTTTAAAACTTTTAGTTTGTGCATGTGTGTGCTGGCTCCTCCCCTCTATTCCCCTCCTACCAGACTCAGTCTAGGAAAACTGTGCCTGAGGAGACGGACATGATACGAGAGAAGAAACAATACAACAGCGGTGAGGCAACAAGCCAACACACAACCATAAACGAAAGAGGGGTGCTAACCAGAACAGAGGATAGCAACACCAACCTAACCCAGATAACACAGCTATCCCAACAACAGAATGGGACCGCAATGTTGGTCCAACCAAACACTTACACAGTTAAGCATGAACGAAGCACTGAGGCGGGCGCCCAATATCCACTACAGACTAGGAGAAAAGGAATTACCGGTAGGTATTAAATTCCTATTTTCTCTTACGTCCTAGTGGATACTGGGGTCTTGTACTTTAGTACCATGGGGAAGTCCCAAAGCTCCCAAACGGGTGGGAGAGTGCTGAGACCCATGTAAAACCGCCTGACCAAACTGAAGGTCATCCATGGCCAAGGTATCGAACCTATAGAATTTAACAAACATGTTTGAACCAGACCAAGTTCCAGCTCTGCACAACTGTAGGGCTGATACACCCTGGGCAGCCGCCCAGGAAGACCCCACCAACCTCGTCGAGTGGGCCTGAATAGACGTTGGTAAGGGCAGAGCTGCCGAAGTATAGGCCTGTTGAATGGCCAACCGGAGCCAACAAGCAATAGATTGCTTAGAAGCCGGCCGACCAATCTTGGTGGCATCATAAAGGACAAACAGCGAGTCAGATTTCTGATGACGTGCCATCCTTTTGACATAAATCTTCAGAGCCCTGACCACATCCACGGACTCAAGACCAACGGAAGTGTCAGACAACACTGGAACCACAATAGACTGATTCACATGAAAAGCTGACACCACTTTAGGCAAAAACTGAGGGCGGGTCCTAAGTTCCACTCTGTCTGCATGAAAAATCAAATAAGGGCTCTTACAGGATAAGGCCCCTAATTCAGAGACACGTCTGGCAGACGTCAATGCTAATAACATCACCGTCTTCCAGGTTAGAAACTTTAACTCCACCCTATGTAAGGGTTCAAACCAGTCTGATTGGAGGAAGGACAAAACCACATTGAGATCCCACTGAGCCGTGGGAGGAATTAAAGGTGGTTGTATATGAAAAACACCCTTAAGGAAAGTCTGTACTTTCTGGAAGAAAATAGAAATCGACGAAATCTGGACTTTGATTGAGCCTAAACGTAGGCCCATATCCACCCACGCTTGTAGGAAAAGTAGAACGTGACCAATTCTAAATTCTAGCCTTTTTAGCACGCTTGGCATCAGTGGTAGAGGAGGGAACAGGTACACAAACTGGTATATCCACGGTCTCGTCAGCGCATCCACTGCTACAGCCTGCGGATTCCTTGACCTGGAACAGTAGTGGCTTAGCTTCTTGTTGAGTCGAGAAGCCATCAGATTGATCTGCAGACAGCCCCACCGGTGAACTACCTGTTGAAACACCTGGGGATGTAGGCCCCATTCCCCCGGATGGAGGTCGTGCCTGCTGAGGAAGTCCGCTTCCCAGTTGTCCACTCTTGGAATGAATACGGCTGAGATGGCCCTTGCGTTGGCCTCTGCCCAGAGAAGGATTTTTGAGACCTCTCGCATCGCCGCTCTACTTCTTGTTCCCCCTTGTCGGTTTATGTACGCCACCACCGTGGCATTGTCCGACTGAACCTGGATCACCTGATCCTTCAGGAGATGAGAAGCCTGCAGAAGAGCATTGTAAGTTGCCCTAAACTCCAGGATGTTAATCGGCAGAGCCGATTCCTGTCTCGACCATATCTCCTGGAACAGGGCCCCTTGGGCCACAGCCCCCCAACCTTGGAGGCTGGCATCCGTCGTCAGTAGAATCCAAGAGTGGATATTGAAACTCCTGCCCCCTACCAGGTGAGGAACTTGTAGCCACCAAAATAGATCCAGGCTCTCAGAGGTAATGTCACTTTCTGATGCATGTGAAGTTGAGACCCCATTTGTCCAGCAGATCCAGCTGAAAGGGTCGGGCATGAAATCTGCTGTTTTGGATTGCCTTGTAAGAACCTACCATCTTGCCCCGTAATTGGATGCAAAGATGAATGGATACCTTGCGAGGACTGAGCACTGAGCGAACCATAGCCTGGATATTCAAGGCCTTTTCCATCGGGAGAAACACCTTTTGAGACACTGTATCCAGTATCATTCCCAGGAACTGAAGATGCTGGGTCAGTTCCAGGTGAGATTTCTGAAAATTTAGGATCCACCCATGATCTGTAAGTAGGCGAGTCGTCAGATCAATGCTGTGCAGCAGACGCTCCCTGGACACAGCCTTTATTAGGAGATCATCCAAATATGGGACTATGTTCACTCCCAACATGAGCAGTTGCAGCATCATCTCTGCCATAACTTTGGTGAAGACCCCCGGAGCTGTGGATAATCCGAGGGGTAAAGCCTGAAACTGGAAATGGTCTTCCAATATGGTGAACCTGAGGTAAGCCTGATGTGGTAGCCACATGGGAATGTGAAGGTAAGCATCCTTGATGTCCAGAAGCTCCAGGAACTCCCCCTCCTCCAGAGCGGACACCACCGCCCGCATGGATTCCATCTTGAATTTGAACACCCGCAGATATGGGTTTAGAGACTTCAGGTTCAAGATGGGGCGCACCAAACCGTTTGGGAACGACACAAAGACTGGAGTAAAAACCCCTGTTGCGTAATGGAGGAGGTACAGGAACTACCAGCCCTGTCTGCAAAAGGTTTTGAATAGCCTCTTGCAAGGTAACTTTTGCTGCGGGTAAAACTGGTAAGCCCGACTTGAAAAACCTGGGAGGGAGTGCTTGAAATTCCAGCTGGGAATCCTTGGGAAATGAGGTCTCTCACCCAAGGGAATCCAGCTGGGAATCCTTGGGAAATTAGGTCTCTCACCGAAGGATCCCGGCATGACTCCGCCCACACGTGTTGAAGGCGAGCACCTACCTGAAAGTTGCCTTGCCACTGGGGCCAACCGTCACGCGGAAGGCTTTGCGGCAGGGGATCCGGTGGTCTGGTGCAGGGAGACAGCAGGTGCAGGTTTACGGGACTTACCACGGGATCCTCTGGAAGTGGTGGAGACCCCTCGGCCGCTGCCTCTGAACCTTGCCACACGAAAGGACTGCAAGGAGGGTTCTGTGTAAGGACGTCTAGCAGGCGGCGCAGCCGACGGCAGACAAGTATACTTACCCGCCGTTGCTTGGGAGATCCATTTATTAAGTTTGTCACCAAACAAAGCATCACCTGTAAAGGGAAGATTTTCTACACCCTTTTTGGAATCAGCGTCTGCCGACCACTGACGCAGCCACAGAGCTCTGCGCGCCAAAACAGCCATAGCAATATTGCGCCCATTAATCTTACACAACTCCTTAATAGCCTCGCTCATAAAATTTGCAGCATCCTGTATATGTTGCAGCAGAGTAACTAGCTTATCTCAGGGCAAAGAGTCCAAACCGTCGATAACGTTATCAGACAACTTGACTATTGCCCTGGAAATCCACCCACAAACAATTGTAGGACGTTAAGCAGCACCTGCTGCCGTATATACTGCCTTGAGCGTGATCTCAATCTTACGGTCGGCTGGCTCTTTTAGGGATATAGCCCCTGGCACCGGCAGTACCAATTTCTTAGACAGTCTTGACACAGACGTATCGATGGACGGACGGGGGGTTTCCCATACCTTCCTGTCCTCAGCAGGAAAGGGAAAAGTAGTTAAAAACCTCTGAGGAAATTGTAATTTTTTATCAGGGTTTAACCATGCATCCCTGGCCAGGGAGTTCAACTCACTGAGGCCTTTGGTTTAACATTAAAATACAACTCCTCATCTGGCTCTGACTCCTGATCCAGTATGTGAAGGGCCTCTCTCACAGTGAAGATGAGGGCCTCAACCCCTGGGGACAGAGAGCTGTCCTCATCCATATCATCATCATCATCATCATCATCATCATCATCATTATCTACATAAGGCTGATCAGAATCAGAATCAGACTGGAGCACCTGTGGCAGTGAGCATTTTTGTGAAACCACAAGATGGGGCTGAGAAGTCTTCTTTGTATCTTCTGTCTTGGCCACAGAATCAATAGAATGCTTTAACACCTATCTCTCCCTTTTAGCCGCAGCTAATTCTGAATGAACATGCTGGATCATGCTGGTAAAGCTGTCCAGCCAGGCAGGTGCTTGTGAACTGTGTCCTTGTGGAGACAAGGAACATTGTTCACACATGAGTGACCCCACTGAAGACAGAGATGAATTACAGGTAGTACACATAACCATGTCTACAGACATCCTTCACCCTGTAAAACAGTGCAGCCCACTGACCAAACACCTCCACACAGACCCTAGAGAGCCCCAGGAAGGACACTTCAGGAGCGGACACCAGCACCCAGAAACACAGCAGTAGAAGAGTAACTAAGTGTATGACCTGATAGGAGTGCAGTGGCGCTATTGCTAGTGTGCTCCCCCCTGTCTAAGACCCCCTGGTACCAGTACAGAGTCCTGTAGCAGCGTGGGTCTCCAGAGGAGCAGAGTTGTGTGCAGCTTGATCCGCAGCAGCAGGAAAATGGCGCCTTCCCGCCTCAGGTCCCGCTCCGGGAAGCCCCGCTCCCGGTAATGGCGCGCGGTCCCTGTTAATAGATTATTCTGGCTATGTCAAAAATAGATATATACAGTACTTTCAAAGGGGATCAGTACGTAATCCCGCTGGACGGGATCCCGGCGGTCGAAATACCGACGCCGGAATCCCGACCACACAATCCCGACAGGGGTGGCGAGCGGAACGCAGCCCCTTGCGGGCTCGCTTCGCTCGCCACGCTGTGGGCACTATTATATTCTCCCTCTATGGGTGTCGTGGACACCCACGGAGGGAGAATATGTCAGGATTGTGGCGGTCGGGATTCCGGCGTCGGTATTTCGACCGCCGGGATCCCGTCCAGCGGGATGTTGACCGCATCCCTTTCAAAGTCTTTCTGTGACATTGAACACTGAGGGGCGTCTGCCCTTTGCCAGTTCGTCCTCAGCGGGCACCGCAGCTCAGGGCCTGTGACCTGCCGGCAAATTGCACCGGGGACCCGCTAACCGGGACCCCGACGTAAAACTCACAGCACCTGTATCTTCGGCATCTGCTAGAGGGTGGCGGCTAGCTGTTGGAGTGGGCACACATACTAATGATGTGTAATCAGTACCTCGGGAGCGCAGTGTCCTGTCAGCTGGGATTACGAACCATTAACCCTCAGGAGGTTGGTTCGGCCCCCCCTCTAAGTCCCACGAAGCAGGTAGTCTGTCTGCCAAGCAGAGCTACCTGAAAATAACAAACTAAATGAAACTTGAAGAAAAATCTCTGGAGCTCCAGAGAAGTGCACCCGGCTCCTTGGGCACATTTTTCTAAACTGAGTCTGGTAGGAGGGGCATAGAGGGGAGTAGCCAGCACACACATGCACACACTAAAAGTTTTAAAGTGCCAGGCTCCAGTGGACCCAATCCATACCCCATGGTACTAAAGTACAAGACCCCAGTATCCACTAGGACGTAAGAGAAAAAAACACTTGAAACAGTCTGTCGTTGACTAAACAATTGAAGGATTTGGAATAGCAACATAAACTCATCAGATTTGGCAACGGTTAAAATATACAAATGAACTTAATTATTTCTGAACTAACTGTTAAATTAGTGGTTCCAAAAAAGTACAATTTGTCTATAGGTTAGGTTCAACCGTGTGGTGAGGGACAAGATTTGCTTCTGTTTGTCCACATATATTATGATTGGCAGCCACCAGCACTGGTTTTACCTATTACACTGACCATAAATAATTTGAATTGGTCCTGGACCAGCAATCCAAGGCACCCCTGCAAGTGTACTGAGGCACCCCTGGGTGTCACGGCACACAGTTTGCGAACCCCATGCGTTAAATGATAATATGGTTAAATGATTCTATGGAAGGGGGAACAAGACAGATACAATTTTCTCTTCTTTATAGTGAAATGAAAACTCTCACAATGATATTCTCTCTATGCAAAATATTTTTTTCCATCATACTCATGACCAAAAAGTAAATAAATAATAGATTTCTATATGGGTTTCTCTAATCTTCATCAACAGCCATATACTCAGAAGACCGCATTAGAGAAAGCAATTAATTTTTTAATGAAAGCTAACTTCCTCAAATGTTCTTTTGCTATGGCAGAGCAACTAAACAGCAAAATCTATCAAAGAGATTTCAAGACTGATTAAGTTACAACAATCTTAAAAATCCCAAAGACTAGATTCCTTCATTGCAGCATTTTATATTAAAAAAAATAAATCTATCATGCCTCTGTCTATTTTAATTCATGCTTAATGTATTATTATTATTATTATTATTATTCTTTATGTATATTTTGCCACAAAGGGTCCACAGTGCCTTACAGAGCGCACAAACAGAAATAATGCAAAACATATAAGGATAAAAAGTGCACAATAATACAATACAACCCTCCCCAAAAAAAAATTAATATGTAAGACAATTTACAAATAAATATAACAAAATTAGTCCTAGTGATGGGTGCAAAAGACAGGTTCAATGGCCCTCATTCCGAGTTGTTCGCTCGTTGCCGATTTTCTCTATATTGCGATTAGTCGCTTACTGCGCATGCGCATGGTTCGCAGAGCGCATGCACTTAGTTATTTTACTCAAAAGTTAGGTATTTTACTCACGACATTATGAGGATTTTTCTTCGTACTGGTGATCGGAGTATGATTGACAGGAAGTGGGTGTTTCTGGGCGGAAACTGGCCGTTTTATGGGTGTGTGTGAAAAAACGCTGCCGTTTCTGGGAAAAACGCGGGAGTGGCTGGAGAAACGGGGGAGTGCCTGGGCGAACGCTGGGTGTGTTTGTGACGTCAAACCACGAACGAAACTGACTGAACTGATCGCAGTGGCAGAGTAAGTGTCGAGCTACTCAGAAACTGCTAAGAAATTTCTATTCGCAATTTTGCGAATCTTTCGTTCGCAATTCTGCTAAGCTAAGATTCACTCCCATTAGGCGGCGGCTTAGCGTGTGCAATGCTGCTAAAAGCAGCTAGCGAGCGAACAACTCGGAATGATGGCCAATGTCACTGTAAACAAGGCAGACGTGATTGTGGCAAAAGTGAGGAAAAGGAAAAATACATGAGAGAATAGGGTACTGCTTATGAGAACTTACAATCTATAGTGGCAGGGCCACCATAAGCTCTGACGGGCCCCAGTACTGTGAGAGGGCGTAGTGAACTCAGAGAGGTGTGGCCAGGCCCCCTCCTTACAAAAATGTGAAAACTTGAAAAAAAGTTGTATGCTCATGCCTGCGGCTCACATGGGGGCGCTGGTTGGTGGCCAGCCATGGGTGGATTTGGGGTGTGTGTGTGATTGCTTCACCCTCCGTCGCACATCATAAAGGGACAGAAAGGACTTTCTTCTAATGCAGCAGCCTCTCTCCCCAGTCCAGCAAACAGCAATCTCTTCTCCCTGCCCAACATGTCGGTGCCGCTGCCTCCAACAGGCCCGGCCTAGGTAAAGAATATCCACATTCTCCCCTTTCATCACCACTGTATAGGGGAAGGGGATAGACATGGATAACACAAAGAGGAGGCGAGGTAGTATGCTAGGAAAAAAGAGTGGCAACTTGGGAAAGTGGGAAGATGATGAGATCAGTTACAGGACATTAGGAAACAGCAGAAAGACGGCTGGAAAGTAAACATGAGTGAGAAGAAAGAGGGAAAAGTCATGAAAGGAGAGGCCGATTTGAATAGCATGTATTAGAGGCTAAAAGAACTGATAAGCTTTCCAGGGGCGGAAGTATACTATAAATGGAGAATGGAAAGGGGCTAAGACAGACTCTTGAGGGACTCCAACAGGTAACAGGAGAGTCATTTTAAACAACAGAGAAAAAGTTATAACATACTGTAGGTAGGAGGAAAGCCAGAGGAGGATAGTGTCATGTAGACCAAAGAAGTGAAGGATTTGCAGGGTGTTAATATCAGTGGGGAAGACAAAGAATATGAGTAAAGTGCAATGGCTTTTAGATTTGTCAGCGAGAAGGTCATTTCTGATTTTAGTGAGGACAGTTTCAGAGGTGTGGGGAGAACAAAAGCCAGACAGAAGTGGATCATTTAGATGAATGAAAGAAATGTGGTAAGATAGCTGTAGACAAATCACTCAAAGAGCTTTGAGGCAAAGGAAGGAGAGAGATTGGGTGGTACTTAAAGAGAGAATCATGGCCAAGAGTGTTTTTTTTTAGGAATGTGAGAAATTAGGGCCCCAGAGTCATGGGGAAGTATAGGAAGTTTCCAGGGGGGAAGAAAGGGGGTGGGTTAAGGGGAAGCCTGGTGGGAGGCAATTTGCTGATGGGTGGATTTAATTTTGGATGTGAACTGGGTGGCAAAATGATGGGCAGAGTGAGCTGAAGGGAGAAGAGGAGGGGATGGCAGAGGTGGGAGCTGCAGGTAACAAAGAGATGCCAGGGTTGTTGAACTGGGAGATTAAGAGTCTGAAATAAGATTGTTTGGAAATTGGTAGGGCTGTGCTATCAGAACAGAGCATGAATTTGAAGTGGAGGAATTGTGCATGGGAGCAGGATTTCCTCAGTGGTTTATGATAACTT
Source organism: Pseudophryne corroboree (assembly GCF_028390025.1). Taxonomy (NCBI): domain Eukaryota; kingdom Metazoa; phylum Chordata; class Amphibia; order Anura; family Myobatrachidae; genus Pseudophryne; species Pseudophryne corroboree. Next base: position 386,793,904 of record NC_086452.1, read on the forward strand.
TTGTTTGGTACTTGATGCCGAGCAACAGAATTCATGGCAAATATTAGGGTGTTAATGTAGAAGAAAATAGCATTTTCAAAGCAGGAGTGTCAGTAGGGACCAGAAGTGAGTTCAGGGAGTTCCAGAGGATAGAGTTTTTGGTAGGTGGACAAAGGATACCAGAAGTACAGGAGAAAGGTGTATGGTGGACAAAGGATACCAGAAGTACAGCAGAAAGGTGTATGGAACATAGATCAAATTCCAATGAAGGATGGAGACATCCAGGAGTGGGAGATGGATGTGTGCATTGTTCTAGGGCACAGGCCTGAGAAGGAGGCTTCAGTAGAAGAGAGGTCCAATCTGCAGACGGAAGGTCAGATGGGGTTGACGATGCTGAAGCACCAAGGAGGTCAGCAGGCAGGGGTCAGTAGTGAATGTCCAGGGTGATGGAAAGTCAAGGTGGCATCTGGGACTTTGAAGTATAGCATTGATTACTTTTGTGAGTGCAGTCACAGTGGAATGTTGAGGCTGGAAGCTGATTGCAGACAGTCAAGAATGAAGTGAGACGAGAGAAAGTGAGATATGTGAGTCACTAAAGCGGTTTGGAGGCAGTAGTTACAGAGAGAGGCTGGGATGAGAGTTGGTTTCTTTAGAGATTGTGAGATGTGTGTGTTTAAAGGAAGAAGGAAATGTGCAAGGGGAGAGAGACAAGTTGAGGAGATGTGCTTGGTTGCAACCAGTGGCGGTAATGGGAGTGGCGGCAAAAATGTAGGCGTGCCATGGCTGTTTTCAGGGCATGTATCTGCCTTCAGATGCGATCATGTACGCAGAGAAACATGGCACTGCCGCTACCAGTCTGAGTGACCATAACTGACTTGGAGAGTCGATGTTCCTCGTCATTACATTGCTTGTATGAGTATACAGTTGCTGAGGACTTTGCAGTGGCTTCGGTGGGCGTCTATATTCTTTTCTGGGTTGCCGCTTCACTTGCAATGATTAGCAAGTCCGTGGCCTGAAAAATACATTGAAAAATTGCAATTACATTGAACTGTTCTGTTTTATGAGAGTATCATGGAACTGTAGTGGGCGTGTCATGGGAATGTTAGGGGTGTGTCATGGGAGTGCTGTGAGTGTATCATGGGAGTGCTGTAGGTGTGCCACGGGAGTGTTGCGGGCATGCCATGGGAGTGTTGTGGGCATGCCATGGGAATGTTGTGGGCATGTTATAGGAGTGTTGTGGGCGTGCCATGGGAGTGTTGTGGGCATGCCATGAGAGTGTTGGGGTCATGTCATGGAAGTGTCGTGGGCATGTAATGGGGTGTTGTGGGCGTGTCATGGGAGTGTTGTGGGTGTGTCATGGGAATGTTGTGGGTATGTCATGGGAGTGTTGTGGGCATGCCATGGGAGTGTTGTGGGCATGTCACGGGAGTGCTGTGGGCATGTCATGGGAATGCTGTGGGCATGTCATGGGAGGGTTGTGGGCACGTTGTGGGTGTGTCATGGGAACATAGTGGGTGTGTCATGGGAGTGTTGTGGGTGTGTCATGGGAGAATTGTGGGCGTGTTATGGGAGTATTGTGGGTGTGTAGGGTGAGTTCAGTGCCAATTCACAGTGTGCAGATGGAGATGGGAGGTCTGTTTCAGGCGGATTTTTTCATCCAGCATTGGCTAATGATGGCTGCGTCTTTAGAAGTAACATTTGTGTGTGGGATAGGCTTCCTCATGCACAGATTTTTCATATAAATAGGTGGATTCCCGCACTACCATAATGTAGTAAGCAGGCAGCTGCGGCTGGATGGAAGAGTGTATGTGGATCCTCTCAACTCAGAATCACCCCCAAAATGCGTATAGCACATTTGGTTAAAGAAAAACAAGAATAAAACCCCCATAAATATTAAAGACAAATTACAAAATGCAATGCAACATTGAAAAGTAAAAACACCCTGGTGGTTATCATTGACCAGCAATCAGCTACAATATTGTATGATGGTTTTGGCAGCTTCCAGACATTTCCCCTCCATTGTGCCTAGATACAGTGGAGCAGGACAGGTAAGTAAACTTTGAGGATTCCACCAGAAGTCTAGACTCTGATTTGTTTTTGTACCAAGAGGTCAATTAAATTATCAGTGATATGCAGCTGCTGCACACATCACGGATAATTATAGGAGAACAACATACTGTAGCTTACTTTATTTGCGGCCCCCTATTGTTGATGTTGTGCCCGTAATGTGTAGCTGTTACCAGAGTGCCCACTCTGTTCGAACAGGATTAATAGTATGCATGGTATACTCACTAGAGATTTGGGGGTTTGTTTGCATATGCATGTTTCTGTGGATTTTCTCTCTGTACTCAAGTTTCCTTTCACACTCCAAAGACATTCAGGTGAATTAACTGGCTTCTGCTGAACCTAATTTGTAAGTATGTGATCGGGAATATAAGTTGTCATTCCGAGTTGATTGCTAGCTAAAAATGTTAGCTGCGCTGCGATTCAGGGAAAAAATGGCACTTCTGCGCGTGCGTATGCGGTGCAGTGCGCATGCGCGACGTACTTTCACAACGGCCGATGTATTTTTACACAAGGTCTAGCGAAGCATTTCGGTCGCACTGCTGGCCGCAGAGTGATTGACATGTAGTGGGCGTTTCTGGGTGTCAACTGACCGTTTTCAGGGAGTGTTCGAAAAAACGCAGGCGTGCCAGAAAAAACGCAGGCGTGCCAGGAAAAACGCAGGCGTGGCTGGCCGAATGCATGGCGTGTTTGTGACGTCAAAACAGGAACTGAATGGGCTGAAGTGATCGCAAGCGCTGAGTAGGTCTGAAGCTACTCAGAAACTGCACAATATTTTTTTGTACGTACTTCTGCTAAGCTAAGATACACTCCCAGAGGGCGGCGGCTTAGCATTTGCACGGCTGCTAAAAACAGCTAGCGAGCGATCAACTCGGAATGACCCCCATAGGCAGGGTCAACTCTACCATTAGGCATCTACCTAGGGAACTGGGATCTGGTGGTCCCACGAGTCTGCCTTTCACAAAATTAACTTGGACTTAATTGTGGTGGCGGATTTATAAGATGCTGCCTCATCATTTTCTCCCTAGGAGTTGGGCTATGGGTATTGGTGGTGGATGTAGGCAGTAGGCTGAAGTTTTGTCTAGGGTGTCAGGAAACCTTGCACTGGCCCTGAGGGCTGGGAATGAATGATTATTTATTTATTTATTTATTATTCTCTGTGAAGAGTATTCAGGAGTTGAATTTTTCTATCAACCAGCTTTACACCAAGGTCTCTTGCAAGGTTGATCTCTTTAGCTGTAATATTATAATGTAAACAACAGGTGGTGTGTAGATTACTGATAAACTGAGGATAGGAAATGTGATGAAAAGCTGTTTAGGAAGAGATATAATAGGATATTGTTATAACATTACAGGTCACTGGAGTGATGACACCCACATAAAGACAGAAAGCTGCAGCCCAAGGTCATATATGATAAAGATGATTGTTTTTCTTAGTAACTAGTAACTACACTACACGACAATAAATATATTGACCAAACAACTAAAAAAGTTGTGCAACTCCAGGACCTTCTAGTTCTCGTTTGTGTGCAAAGTATTGTTTTATTCATTTACAATAATGAATATTTTTACTAAAATAATGTGATTTTCACATTATTTTAGTATCACCTGAATGTATTAAAGGGCGGGAGGCGGTCAAGATCCCGCTGGACGGGATCCCGGCGGTCGAAATACTGACGCCGGAATCCCGACCAGCACAATCCCGACATATTCTCCCTCCGTGGGTGTCCACGACACCCATAGAGGAAGAATATAATAGTGTGCTGAGCGTAGCGAGGCACCGCGCCCGCAGCGTGGCGAGCGAAGCGAGCCCGCAAGGGGCCGCGTTCCGCTCGCCACCCCTGTCGGGATTGTGTGGTCGGGATTCCGGCGTCGCTATTTCGACCACCGGGATCCCGTTCAGCGGGATTTAGTACTGATCCCTAAAGGGCATTTGGAGCAGTTTTCATGAAAAACTGCTCAAAACCCTTTAATTCACTTTTTTTTAGTAACCCACATCGCATTCCCCATACTTACAATGGGAAATGTGATGTGGCCGAATTTACTAAAAAAAAAAAGTGAAAAAATACTGCAGTGTGCCCTGTGATAAACTCGTCAGCTCAGGCTGGCGAGTTCACAGGGCAGCACTGCGAAAAGCACCATTTTCCACAGCTTTCTCTGCCCCTGGCAGAGAAAGCTGAGCAGGGACCCGGCAGAGTGATCAGCTATGTGTGTCCGATGGACACACAAGCTGATCACAGTATAAAAAACAAACAAAAATAAACAAAAATAAACAAACCCATACTCACCTGTCCAGGGATCCGATGTCCACTGCTCCGGTGAGCGCTGCCGGGCGCCGGGTCCCCCATGTGCTGCAAAGTGACCCCGGTGCAGTAAAGTGATGCTGCAAAGCGGCAGCGCACTTTACAGCACCGGGGGTCACCGCAGCACACAGGATCCAGCGCTGGGCAGCCCAGCAGGAACAGCGCGGACCGGTTCCCTGGACTGGTGAGTATACTGATCTTCTGGGTGGGGGGTCCGTGGCACGCGGGGGTAGTCGTGATGGGGGGTGTCGACCGGGCAGTGGCGGCGATGTCGGCGGGGGCGGCGCATGCGCAGCAGTACATTGGGGTATTTTTAAAAAAAATACCCCGATGATGCTGCGGAGTATTATTGCAGGGACAGAGCTTGACTGCAAGCTCTGTCCCTGCACGCGATAATTAATACATCCCTGCGATGTAGTCAATTATCGCAGTGCGAGTTGGGGAGATTTTATCAACTGTCATCCGCATCCTAGATGCTGATGGTGATAAATAGGCCCCTTAGTTTTTATTTTTACAGATACAGAAAATGTATAGAGTTACAATGTGTATTATTTCCTAAGGACTGACAGGTCAATATAGCATCTGCCTCTGATCAGCCCCTGTGAAAGGAGACCAACACAAAAAGCTGTTGTCCTCTTTAAAGAATTGATAAAAATGTATCTATTTCATTTTAAATAAGATTATTAGTAATACCACTATTGGTTTATCCGTATAGTTACAGATACTCAGAACACTGACTCTTTCCAGATTGTCACTCAGTAATTTTACAGATCATCGCACACTCAGATGCTAGAAATTGCCCCAAACTAGATCTGTTTTCTGCCCTTGGACATCTGTACTTCTTACGGAGCTCTGCTTTGGGACATAATTCCTGACTGGGAGTTGGTTCCTGGTAAATCCCTTGTGTTTACACCACTGCATTTATTTTCTATGATCCCCACAACAAAAGGATAAATTGTTCACGGAGGTATGAAATAATACATGGTAAAATAAGCCTGGAAAACAAACATAATTGATTTAAATTGCAGATGGTTGCAGTAATATGCTGTAGTGCTCCCAGCACCTGTGCAATGGATCTGGCAGGTGTCGGGACCTGCACATGTGCACAAGCGGCGGCTTGACTGTGCATGCGCAAACCCCAGCCTCTATGGACTGCATCAGCTGCAGCCCATGGAATTTGGCAAGGGTGGACAATCAGACAGGAAGTGGATTCCTACTGGAAGCATGTGCTCTGCTAATCGCAGCCCGGTCTGACAGTCCCAGAGGGAGAAAACACCTCCCGATGGGACCGCCTGTCCTGAGGGTGATTGTCAGGTAGGACTTCCAACAGGAAGTCACTGCCAGTAGTGTAGCCAGTGCAGTCACAAACTGCAAATGGCTTAGCTGAGCTCACTGAAGTGATGGATTTACCCATAGGTAAATTCCACCACTGGCTGGGAGGTATATTACAGGCTGGTGGCGCGGGAGCATTTAATTACAGCAGAGCAGAGTAGCGGGTGAATACTGAATAGATGCCACGCACGTATGCAAGGCATCTAAACAGTGTGTGTGTGGGGGGTGGGGGGGAGCATCTGTTATCATTAGTATCTGGACTATCACCCATCCCTTGTTGCGCCAAGAGATTTGTTTGAAACAGGCATCCCAGCTGCATTTCTCATATGTATAAAGCTCCGGAAAGCGATATTTTCTGGATCTTGGACACGGTAGGCTACGCCACCCATAGATGGCATTGCCTAAAAGAAGCCTGTGGGCTTGTTATTGTATTTCTCCTGAAATCCAGCAGAGCACGCGTCCTATGGTGCATCCGCAGAAGGACTCCTTGTATCACAAAGGACAGCTCTTATCAGTAGAGCTGGCCTTTGTTCTTTTAATCGTATTTATAAGTGCATACTGATGTTATTAACACCGGTATGCATCCAATAAGTGTCGGGATGTATCGCATCTGCAGTGCGACGTGTAGTAAATCCCGCCCTAACTCTAATCTGGATTATGTGCACAGAGCCGGCCCTAACCAATATGATGCCCTAGGCAAGATTTTGGCTGGTGCCCCCTAGCACCACCGCTGGTTCCGCCTCTGACCTTGCACCTCTTTCCCAGCACCATCACCCCTCACCCCCTCGTCCTTATTTTGGTGTTTGTACCCCCTATATTTTAAATACAGTAGGAACAGTTCGCACATTTGACGCACAGCCCAAAAAGGGGTGTGTTTTTGCTGGCAAGGGTCATGGCCACACAATAGTAACCCCAATTCCAATTACACCACACAGTACTGCAACTTTATTCACATTTTATCATGCGATAGTGTCCATAATTCATATTATATCCTATAGTAGTATCACTTTACCTTATAAACATTACTCCTCACAGTAAAGCCCCTTATTCACATTACATCACACCCTATTGCTCTTTATTCACATTAGACGACACAGTAGTGCCCTTTCTATATGCAACGCCACATAGTAGAGCACCTTATACACATAATGCCACACATTAGTAATGCATTTATACACATAATTCCACACAGTAATGCCGCTTACACATATGAGACACATTATTAATGTCCTTATAAACATAATGTGCCTTACACATTATGACAACCTTTATTAATGCCCTTTTACACATAATGTCCCTTACACATATGCCGCACATTATTAATGCCCTTATACACATAATGACACACATAGTGCCCCCTACACATTTGCTGCACATTATTAGTGCCCCTATACACATAATGACACACATACAGTAGTACCTTGTTACACATATGCCGCACATTATTAATGCCCTTATACACATAATGACACGCATAGTACCCCTTTACACATATGTTGCACATTATTAATGCATTTTTACATGACACACATAATGCTCCTTACACATATTCCGAACACTACTGCACAACCAACCCACTCACATGCACACAGCACTCACACTGCCACTAACACTGTGCCCTCTGCCTCTGCTTGGATACAGTTGTGTCCTCATAAATCTTGCCTCAATGCTAACGTCGGGCACACCTTTTTTTATGGAAATGCATCTTATTTGCATTGCTATGTGGCTAGGATGCACAAGCAGCTTCTGCTGATTAAAATGATATGCAGCATGCCTATATACTGTGTGAGACTGTGGCTGTATATGCATATGAAATGCTACACACAGAATATAGGCATGCCGCATATCATTTTAATCAGCAGAAGCTGATGATGCCCCTAGGCATATCAAATGCCGTAGGCAATTGCCTAGTTTGCCTATGCCTATGGCCGGCTCTGTATGTGCATTCAGCGATTTCTGTCTTTGGCGCAGTATGCCAAAATCCGCAAGATCTGTCCTCATTGCCATTGCATTCGACTCAGAATCAGCCCCTTAGCATGTTAATGTTCCTGCATTGTCAGTGATATGGCTCAGCTCTGTGCAAACTCCATTTTCATATTCCAAAATGCTATTTAACTCCTTCAATCTAAGTGAAGATGAATCCTTTTTCTCGCGACCTTCATAATTTTCACGACCTCGAGCTACAAACATAAAAACATTGTGGAATGCCGGAGCCCTTCATTAACACCGACTCTGCAATTTCCCCATGTCAGCTCGCTTTGTACTTTCATGTGTTTGCTAAGAGGTAGAGGTGTTTGAAGTTGTTCTACTTATGGTTCATCAAAGCATCCTCCATCGTTCTATTTCATGGTTCCCCCTGAAAAGTACCTGAATGAACCCTCTGTATGAAGATGATAACCTGGAAGCACCTAGCTGGCATAGGTTTCTACATTACTGTATATCACTGGTTTCTACTGAGAGACAGAAATATCTCAGAGTATTTAAGAATATGAACATTTAAATTCACAATCACTCAAACATGTAATAGGTGACAGAGAGCCAATTATAAACCTGATAACATGTATCTGATTAATTATAGCTTTGAAGTACAGTATGTTATTATTACAGGTTTGTTGAAAATGCATAGAAACACTGTACTATGAGCTCTAACCTGAGTTACAAATATAAAAAAACTAATACAGTCAATTCAAATGGATCAATGGACCTTTATTCAGGTTTGTTAGCAAACCAAGATTGCACACTAATGGGCAAAACCATGTTGCACTGCAGGTGGGGCAGAGGTAACATGTGCGGAGAGAGTTAGATTTGGGTGGGGTTTGTTCAAACTGAGATCTAAATTGCAGTGTAAAAATAAAGCAGCCTGTATTTACCCTGCACAGAAACAATAAAACCCACCCAAATCTATATCTCTCTGCACATGTTACATCTGCACCACCTGAAGTGCAACATGGTTTTGCCCATTAGTGTGCTTTTTTGGTTTACTAATACTGTTTTCACACCGCAATGCCGGGTTGCACCAGGTAATTGGAAACGGATCCTTCCCGGGTGCGACCCAGCATTGGACCATTCACGCTGCCATATGCCGGGTGGGGCTACCATTGGGGAGCGGGGCCAGATAATCTCCGCGCCGCCTCTCCTTATGCAGTGACCCGGCAACCCATTCACACTGCACTTGACAGGGTATTTAACCCGGGAATAACCCTTCTTTATTCCCGGTTTGAATGACCGGGTCAGGCAACCCAGTAATGGCTCATTGACCCCTTTCCCACCGCACAGCGACCCTTGTCAACCCAGCAATATACCGGGTCGATAACGTGTTATTTTTGCAATGTGAAAGGGGTTTAACAAACCTGAATAAACTCCAATGCCCCCTAGTGGTCAAATTACCATTTAAAAAAAAGTAGAATACCTGCTTGAGTTTTCCTTCTTCTTCATTAGCAGTTTCCATACATTTCCAAGGGTTACAAATACAATATATACTAAAAGAAACAATACAAAAGGGTGAAGAGTGCTCACAGAATAAGAGCTGAGAAAAAGCCATTTACTCGGAAATTCATGAGAAACTTTTTTTTAATTCTTCTTCCTTTTCTTCTTCTTCTACTTTTATCTTCATTTTAGTTATACAAAAATGTAATGTGTCAGTATTCTGTCCCTTTATGAGTGATAAGTGTTCAAATACATGGCTAAAAAGTTTCAGACATTCAACGTAAGAACAAATAAGACTAGGAAGCATTAGCTGTAGCAATATTGCAGGTAGCACACTGCACAATATTAATGTCAGACATTGTTCATTGAAAATCGAAATGCTGGATCTCCCTGCTTTCTCTCATTTTTATAGACTGCTATTGGCATAAAGTAGCCGTGAAAATAAAACAGAGGAATAAAACTGTAATATAAATATTAGGTATTGATTTATCAAGCAATAACACCTCCTTTTTTTCTGTAGAAAGGTGTTATCACTGCGTATTTAACAAGAGGAAAACCACAGAGAAATCACTTATCTCTCCTGTGGTTGCTTTGCGCCATCCTTACAGCCTTCTACATGGACTGCCAGATTGGTTTAATTTATAAAACTGCATAAGCATGTTTTCACAGCATAGGGGGAGATGTATTACACCTTGAAGAGTGATAAAGTGCAGAGAGATAAACGGAAGATGTATTAAGCCTTGGAGAGAGATAAAGAGAGAGATAAAGTACCAACCAATCAGCTCCTCTAATTTTTCAAACACAGCCAGTAAACATAGCTGTTAAGAGCTAATTGGTTGCAGAGTTAGTTGATAAAACTAGAAGTGCAGTTTTAATTCTTATGATTTATGGCTGAATGTGCGTCCACTAAGTGGCTGGTCTTCATCATGCTGCTATGATGGTGGGCCTACTATTTTTGTTGTATGTGTTTCCAGTTTACTGACTGGCTACCGTTGTGATAGGCAGGGGGCCAAGCAAGCAACTGGGCAAAATCATTTTCACTGCAGGTGGGGCAGATGTAACATGTGCAGAGAGATTTAGATTTGGGCGGATTATATTTTTCTATGCAGGATAAATACTGGCTACTTTTGCATGTAGCCACAAATGTTAGACAGCTTTATTTTTACATTGAAAATCAAGCCCACCAAAACTTGATCTGAAGGAATTTGAGCACCGGCTCAGGATTTCCCACCTTGCTCGGACTCCAAAAGCAGCGTAACCCTAAGTGTCACGCTGATGTTGTATTTCCTGTCACTGCCTGCAGTGTAGCTGCAGTCCAGTGCTAAAATAATTTTTGTACCACTGGTGTGTGTTGTAGGTGTATGCCCCACTGCATTCACATAAATATAAGTACTGTGACTCCCTGCAATGTGAGTTGTCATTTGCAAAAAAAGTTTGAAAATTTGTTTTTTTTGTACAACTTACGTGTGCTGTACAACACTGTGTATGTTCACATAAATATAAATGCTGTGACTCACCACAGTGTGAGGTGTCATTTGAAAAATGTTTTTGTACAACTTGTGTATGCTGTATTTGTTTACATAAATATAAGTACTGTGATTCTGCATGCTGTACCCCACTGCATTCACATAAATATAAGTATTGTGACTCCACAGGCTGTTATCCACTGCATTCACATAATATAAGCACTGTCAGTCTGCAGTGTGAGTTGTCCTTTGCAAAAAACAAAGTTTAAATAAGAAAGAAATACTTTAAATATTTTTTTTTTGGTACATCTTATGTGTGCTGTAGGTGCTGTACCACACTTAATATATAAGCACAAAGTCAATATGGATCACGATCAGTCGATAGACAGGCAGGAGCAGCAAACAAGTACTAGTGCCATGGCTGCTGCCAGTCATGATAGTACTACAACATCTATTAAAGATGGTCCAGGGGGCAGAAAGTTTAGGAAAGGGCACCTGAAATCAAAACCTTTCACACTGTTAAAAAATGAGGTAGAGCATTATACACACAGAGGACTCTCTTAATGGTTTATATTTCAGTGGATTTGACTGTGGTTATGTTTAGATTATCTGAATGGGTATCTAATTTAGATCGAAATTATCAAATTCTTGTTTTTACAAAATGTGTTTTATGTCTTTACAATATGTTGACCAGTTAATCTGGCTCTTCGTGGTGGCCCCCTCCTCCTTCTTTCCTTTCTTTCTCTTCTGCTTCTTTCCTATTCCTACTCTTCAGTTATTAATTTTTTTGTAAACTTCTGCCTTTTTCTTTTTATTATTCATACCCTACAGGGTTTATATATAAAAATGGTCAAATGCTGTGTACTTGATCCACATTTTATATTATTTTGTACACAGCTTTTGGGTCTCTGTTTTTGATATGTTGGATGTAACAGAGCTTGAATATCTGTACTTGCACATTCGAACTATTCTTTAAATAAAGAACAGATGGTGATGATGATGCCATAATAGAAATTGAGGATGCTAGTGTGAAAGTGGAACAGAATGGGGCTGATATTTGTGCACTATACAATGCTACTGAGGATGTTGATGATGTTGTTTGTTTAAGTCAGCCACCAGTAACAGCAGTTCTATCTCCTGATAAAAAGTAAGTCATTGTGATGCCTGGGAATAAGACCAAAAAATCCACCTCTTGGGTGTGGGATTATTTTTACCTAAATACTGACAATGTTTGTGAAGGCATCTGCTCCATTTGTGAGGCCAAAGTTAGTAGAGGTAGGGATATTAACCATCTAGGTACCTCCACTGTGTTACATCAGTTGCAGCAAGTTCATGAAATTTAGTCAAGAAAATTATAATTTGTTGTAATAACATCCTCATCATCAACCTCCTCCTTAGTGATCAGAGGTAGTCCTTCCAAAAAATTGGTTTGTGGTTGCTCAAACAAACCAAGCACTTAAGCCACAAATGTGTAAGTGCCTGTTGCTGAAGTGCTTGGTTTGTTAAACTGTGCATACTCAATGACAATTCCAATTTGCACCACTTTTCATAACGGGTTGTATTTTTGGTGGACATTGGGGACTAATTTGCAACACATGTTTAACAAGAAATTATGTGGTACCTCACACATGTTAATTTTAATCAATCAATCATTCTTTTACTTGCCTTCCGCTGTATACTCCACCTCCATTTCTTTGTACTTCCCTCGGGTCTCTGAGATAGTTCATGATTGATGAAAGATTGATGATTGATTGATTCTTGTTTACGTTCAATGGGGTCGTATAGTTTATTAAACTAGGTGCTATATAGATACTAGTTGCACAGGTGTGTTTATATCAAGTAAAGAACCACCATAATTTTATTATGGAGAAATTATATTTACCAAGTATATGTGGGGGTGGGGGGATGCAATGCTACCACAGGCAAGGTATATGAACAATGTGAATAAAGAGAGAGATTCGAAATGCCCTAAGGTGATGCACTATTGTAGACACTATTAAAATATAACTGAATAAAATATTGAGTAAAGCCAGCGAATATTAAAAGGAGAACTAGAATCATAAAGTTGAATGTATGTTCCGCCTGTTGCTGTCACTTAGCTCAGTCAGCCAGATGGCTTGGTGCAACCCTTTGTCCTAAACTGGATAAAAACAATATGGTGAGCTGTGAGATGGTCAAAATTTACTAGAAATGACTGGAAACGAATGTTATTGAGGATGATAATACTGTAGGGACAAAAAAAGATCCAAATTATGTGATCCAAAACCAAAATCAAGACCGGTTTTGGCAAAACCAAAACCAAAACATGAAGTTAATACAGATCCAAAACCAAAACACAGGGGTCGGCGCACATCTCTACTTACAAACATGAATCAGGACCATTGTTTGAAACACGTGAGAATTTGTTTGAGTCTGCACTGAAATAAAAGAAGTTACACATGCTTTACAAACCCTTTTTCATCTGCATTTTTGGCTACTAAGCTTTTACAATAAATAGGACCAGTGTGCCATCATGGCCATGGGAAAGGCATTCTTCACTGAAATGGATGTCGGTCCATATTTGGTGTTAATTGTTCAACTTTTTTTTCCATTACCCATGTGCTGCTGCAGGTCCTTCCCGTTACATCTGTTTATCTGAGTAGGTATATGTGGATCCCTTTGAGGGAACAATGTGAAAAGACAACACCATCTATAGATGGCATTGCCTACTGAAAAGTTTTGCTTTTCTGGAGCTTTGTACATAGAGAGACTGCAGTCATACCTCTGAAAATGGCAGTTTTTGGAGTTTGGCCACATTTTGACTTTAGTACTCTATCTATCTATCTATCTATCTATCTATCTATCTATCTATCTATCTATCTATCTATCTATCTATCTATCTATCTATCGTTAGTTTTATATAGCATTTAGGTTGAAATAAATTCACCATACACCGTGAGACATCTTATCAGCAGATACAGATTATAACTGCCAGTTCTTTAACAAGCTGACTGACATCACAAAGGCTGTTTATGATGTTAGCCAGTCCAGTCACATGATCAGCCTACTGAGTTGATAAAACTCACCTACTGTCAGGGCCGGCTTTAACATTAGGCAGCTTTAGGCGGCTGCCTAGGGGCACTGGCTCATGGCGGGCGCTACTGAATTCATCTAGCAAAAACCTGAAGGATGTCTCTGTATGTGACCTCCTTCTTTTACAATGCGCTGGCTACTGCTGCGGGTCTAATCAGGTGCAGCTGTCGCTATCAGGCTGTACCACATAGTGCCTCAGCTCTTCCTCCTTGCTGACACATCTAACATCAAGTCATGTGAAGCCACATAGGAGGCAGATGTAACTATGGCTCCCGAGAGACGCCCCCGCGGCTGCTCCTCATAGCCCTGATGTACCTCATCCCGGCACCTGGATCCCGACTCTCCAGCAGCAAGTAGCACCTGGCCATGGCCCAGATTTATCAAGCCGTGGAGAGGGATAGATTGCACGGTGATAAAGTACCAGCCAATCAGCTCCTAACTGTCATGTTACAGGCTGTGTTGGTCAGGATCCCGGCAGTCACAAGACCAACACTGGGATCCCGACAGCCGGGATTCCGGCGGTGAGCGCAGCGTGTCCCCACTCCACGCTTCGGGCCAAGTGGCGACCTTCTGTCACCACAGGGTTCTTTTCCTCCTCCGGTGGTGGCGTGGACCAATACCAGCCGGTATTGCAGTTTGTGTTGGGATTCCGGCGTCGGTATTTTGACCGCTGGGATCCTGTCCGGCGGTCAACTGACTGCCTCCCGAATGTATTCACATACAATGAAATATCCCCACCAGACCCCATATGCAGATGCAGGCCCCATTATGATGCAGTTCACTCCAGCTCACCTAGTGGGCACCTGTATCTCTCTTTGCATTTAAATTTTGTTGCATTTTCTCAAAATGGCTCAAAAAAAAGTCTGTCCATTTGCAGCCTAACCCTCCTTCCGCATCCTAAACCTAACCTTCCCCCTGCGGCTTACCTCTTCACAGCCCTGGCAAATCCTTGTTTGGGATCCTGGCGCCGGGATAGTGATCAATGTCAGGATTCCGGCGTTGTTATTACAACTGCCGGGATTCTGACCGTATCCCATTACAACACGCTCTATTAGGTTAGATGCACACGATTTTGTTCTGGTTTTTTTTCTTCGCATCTAAAAAATTAGAAAAAGAAAGTTCCTGCCTAGATGTAGTATTAAAAGCTTTTTTTTCTCATCTTTTCCACTTTTATTCCTGGTTCATACAGAAAAGGGCCCTTCAAAAGTCGTCTGCAGTTCAAAAGATAATGTACAATATATATTTATTTCTTTGATCTTTCATAGAATTTTATTGTTTAAAAATGACATTTTAAGCTAAAATATTTAGCAATGTCACTTAGTACATAATTACACATTACAGATAATTATGTATGAGAGATCACACTGATGGATTCAGGACGACTGAGCCAGCATAAATCTGATAAATACTGCAGCTTTCCCATTTATATTCACAACACTACTTTTTTTTGTTTAAAACATCAAAGATTTTATTTTAAAATATTCCCTTTAATTTAGTTGAGTTAATTAAATGTTCACTGTAAATTGTGTATTAAATACCGTGTGTCGTTCTATCTGTGCTTGCCACTGCCAAGAGGCTTTTTTTTTTCTTTTTTACCAAATATGATGAGATAACTAATTATTTCAGTTTGACATCTCTCTCGTTTTTTTCTTCTTCTAGGATTTTCTTGACATTCTAGAAAACCGCCTGAGCCGCTAATGAGGATTACTAATGAATTTCCATCTGTCACATAAAAATCTTATAGCAGCATTCAAAAACATACATTAAAACCATTATTTCCTGGGAAAGCAGCAACTGCTTTCAGATGTCCCAAAGCAATTTGTTAGGCAGTTAGTACAACTAAATAAAGACAAATCTTGCCCTAAATAACACGTGGGAAAAAGGCGTACGTTGCACTCTGATATTGGGGGTAATTCCAAGTTGATCGCAGCAGGAATTTTGTTAGCAGTTGGGCAAAACCATGGCCCTCATTCCGAGTTGTTCGCTCGGTATTTTTCATCGCATCGCAGTGAGAATTCTCTTAGTGCGCATGCGTAATGTTCGCACTGCGCATGCGTCAAGTAACTTTACTAAGAAGAAAGTAATTTTACTCACGGCTTTTTCGTCGCTCCGGAGAACGCATTGTGATTGACAGGAAATGGGTGTTACTGGGCGGATGTACGGCGTTTTAGGGGCGTGTGGCAGGAAACGCTACCGTTTCCGGAAAAAACGCAGGCGTGTCTGGAGAAACGGTGGGAGTGCTTGGGCGAACGCTGGGTGTGTTTATGACGTCAGCCGGGACCGAAAAGCACTGAATTGATCGCACAGGCAGAGTAAGTCTGGAGTTACTCAGAAACTGCTAACTCGGTTTTGATCGCAATATTGCGAATACATCGGTCGCACATTTAAGATGTTTAGATTCACTCCCAGTAGGCGGCGGCTTAGCGTGTGTAACTCTGCTATAATCGCCTTGCGAGCGAACAACTCGGAATGAGGGCCCATGTGCACTGCAGGGGAGGCAGATATAACATGTGCAGAGAGAGTTAGATTTGGGTGGGTTATTTTGTTTCTGTGCAGGGTAAATACTTGCTTCTTTATTTTTACACTGCAAATTAGATACAAACAAGTAGTATTCCACTCTGGCGCTTCACTAGGTTTACATGTAGAGGAATATCTTCATATCCTTAAAACCTATATATATATCTTACATCCAATTTGTAAGAGGATGTAATTCACACAAAAAGAAAGAAGAACAATATAGTGCAGAGACCTTTTTTAAAGTTGATATATTTGAAAAGACGAATATACACTCACAAGCCAACTTTTAAAAATGAGCTCATCATAATTTCTCTCTCTTATGTCGATTTCCAAGGATGGTTTTATTCTTCATTCTCCATCATTCCAACCTGGATAAGGTGTGTATGTGTCTACCACAATGGTAAAACACAATGGCGG
This sequence comes from Pseudophryne corroboree, assembly GCF_028390025.1. Lineage (NCBI taxonomy): Eukaryota > Metazoa > Chordata > Amphibia > Anura > Myobatrachidae > Pseudophryne > Pseudophryne corroboree. Next base: position 386,810,480 of record NC_086452.1, read on the forward strand.
AGCGCAGAGATCACAATAAACTGCTGGTGGGCTACGGTCCCGGAAACCGTGTAGCTCACCTATTCCAGGGGACAGCGGTGGTATTCAGGCAAACGGCAGGACAATGATACAGACCCGCTAAGCGTACCGTAGCCCACCAGCAGTTTATTGTGATCTCTGCGCTCCGCCATTGTGTTTTACCATTGTGGTAGACACATACACACCTTATCCAGGTTGGAATGATGGAGAATGAAGAATAAAACCATCCTTGGAAATCGACATAGGAGAGAGAAATTATGATGAGCTCATTTTTAAAAGTTGGCTTGTGAGTGTATATTCGTCTTTTCAAATATATCAACTTTAAAAAAGGTCTCTGCACTATATTGTTCTTCTTTCTTTTTGTGTGAATTACATCCTCTTACAAATTGGATGTAAGATACATATAGGTTTTAAGGATATGAAGATATTCCTCTACATGTAAACCTAGTGAAGCGCCAGAGTGGAATACTACTTGTTTGTATTGAAATTGTCTTGGAAGCAGGTGAAACTTCCTTTGTATTTATCACTGGGTCGATTCACTTGGTCTGATTGCGCACTCTGTCTCCACCAAAGTTTTGGTTCTAGTACTGCAAATTAGATTGCAGATTGAACACACCACACCCAAATCTAACTCTCTCTGCACATGTTAAATCTGCCTCCCCTGCAGTGCACATGGGTGGTCATTCCGAGTTGTTCGCTCGTTGCCGATTTTCTCTATATTGCGATTAGTCGCTTACTGCGCATGCGCAAGGTTCGCAGAGCGCATGCGCTTAGTTATTTTACTCAAAAGTTAGGTATTTTACTCACGGCATAACGAGGATTTTTCATCGTTCTGTTGATCGGAGTGTGATTGACAGGAAGTGGGTGTTTCTGGGCGGAAACTGGCCGTTTTATGGGAGTGTGCGAAAAAACGCTGCCGTTTCTGGGAAAAACGCGGGAGTGTCTGAAGAAATGGGGGAGAGTCTGGGCGAACGCTGGGTGTGTTTGTGACGTCAAACCAGGAACGAAACTGACTGAACTGATCGCAGTGGCAGAGTAAGTCCCGAGCTACTCAGGAACTGCAAAGAAATTTCTATTCGCAATTATGCAAATCTTTCGTTCGCAATTCTGCAAAGCTAAGATTCACTCCCAGTAGGCGGCGGGTTAGCGTGTGCAAAGCTGCTAAAAGCAGCTAGCGAGCGAACAACTCGGAATGAGGGCCCTGGTTTTGGCCAACTGCTAACAAAAATCCTGCTGCGATCAACTCGGAATTACCCCCATAATCTGTACGTATGTTACAGCACAAAGAAGTTATTTACCAACAAGACTAAAGTACCAAAATGTATATCCGGTGCCAAAGGATGATATCGGGATCCCGGTGCTTGGGATGCTAGCAGTGAAAATACCAGCAGTGGCATCCTGATGCTCAGGATCCTGACACATAGAAGGTAACTATGCTACACCTAATTTCCATTCTACCAAACCCTCCTTACCCACAGCATGACCCTAACCTTCCCCCCACGCAGCCTAACCCTCCCTGGTGGTGCCTAACCTTAACCTGACCTCCCGGCAGCTTAAACCTAACCCTCCCCGGTGGTGCCTAACCCTAACCTACCCTCCAAGCAGCTTAAACCTAACCCTCCCCTGTGGTGCCTAACCCTAACATACCCTACCGGCAGCTTAAATCTAACCCTCCCCGGTGGTGCCTAACCTTAACCTACCCTCCCGGCAGCTTGAACCTAACCCTCCCCGGTGGTGCCTAACCCTAACCTACCCTCCCAGCAGCTTAAACCTAACCCTCCCCTGTGGTGCCTAACCCTAACGTACCCTACCGGCAGCTTAAACCCAACCCTCCCCGGTGGTGCCTATCCTTAACCTACCCTCCCGGCAGCTTAAACCTAACCCTCTCCGGTGGTGCCTAACCCTAACATACCTTACCGGCAGCTTAAACCTAACCCTCCCCGGTGGTGCCTAACCCTAACCTACCCTCCTGGCAGCTAAAACCTAACCCTAACCCCTTCCCCCCTACCCGCAGCCTAATCCTAACCCTCCCTCCCCCACAGTCTAACCCTTATCCTCCTTGGTGGTGCCTAACCCTAACCCTCCCCCCAAGATGAACCCTAGCCCTCTCGCCCCTCAGTCAAACCATAGCCCTCCCCCTGCAGCCTAATCTAACCTTCGTATCCCCCTCCCCCCCCCAGTGGCTTACCTCTGCGCAGTGCCGACAGTCCGTTGTTTGGGATCCTGGCATTGGGAATTCCTGCGCCGGCACTGTGATCCATGTCAGGATTCCAGGGTCTGAATTTCCAAGCAGCGTCCCGAATGCCCAATCCGCGTGCCAAAGTCCCTCATGCCCTGAATTATTACCATGTGATCCAAAGTATATTATTATTATTATTATTATTATTATCCTTTATTTATATGGCACCACAAGGGTTCCGCAGCGCCCAATTACAGAGTACATAAACAAATAATCAAACCGGAAAACAGCAACTTACAGTTGATGACAGTATAGGACAAGTACAGGGTAAATAAACATAGTTACATCAGCAGATGACACTGGAATAAGTATCAGGTGGCAGAAGACTGATGGAATTGGTGCAGTTGAAGATTATTAAAGTAAGAAAGGATAAGCACATGAGGGAAGAGGGCCCTGCTCGTGAGAGCTTACATTATTTATCTGTTCTTTATCAGAACTTTAATCAGACAACATGAAGAACATTATTTTGACATAATCATAAGATTTAAGTCACAACAGTCTTATGTTCAAAATATTTACATTTGGTGCAATTCAGTCAGAAATGTAAACTGGATATATTTGATAAAATATATTTTGCAATGTAAGTTTATACCTGCAAATGAATACCTGTAGACTCTTGTGTCAATCAAGGATTGGTGCATATTTTGGGTTTTTTATTATCTGTCTAATGCAGACAACTAAAGGGCCCTACAGATATACACGGGCGATATGAACAATATCGCTCATAATTGAACGATATATCGTTCATGTCGTTTAGTGTGGAGGCACCAACGATGAATGATGTGCGTCCCCGCGTCGTTCATCGTTGGATTTCCCTTGTTAAACACAGCAAGCCAATTTGGACAATGGGTGTCATTCAGATCTGATCACTGCTGTGCGTTTTCACACAGCGGGCGATCAGATCTGTACTGCGTATGCGTATGCACCGCAATGCACAGGCGTGATGGACAGCTGCAACGGGGAACGCCGGTCAGCGATGGGATTGTGCGAAGAATCCATTCACACGGGCGTTAACAAGGAGATTGACAGGAAGAGGCCGTTTGTGGGTGGCAACTGACCATTTTCAGGGAGTGTCCAGAAAAACGCAGACGGGACCAACCGTTTGAAGGGAGGGTGTCTGACGTCAAATCCAGTCCCGAACAGCCAGATGTGATCGCAGCAGCTGAGTAAGTCTTGGGCTGCGCAGAGACTGCACAAACTTAGTTTGTGCAGATCTGCTACACATGCATTCACACTTGCACAGCGAAAATACACTCCCACTGCAGGCGGCAACTATCTGATCGCAGGACGGCAAAAATCACTGCCTAGCGATCAGATCTGAATTACCCCCAATGTCATTAATCATTGAAAACGAACATCGTCCAAATCGGAAACATCGCCAAGTGTGTAGGGCCCTTAAGACTGGAAAAGTATTTAAGACATAGGAGCTAATGCTGAGTTAGATGTATGTTTAATTTGTTGTTGCATAAATACACGTTTCTGTACATTGAATGCACACGAAAAAGACTACTACATTCTCTTCATATGCCGATTGAGCTGTATCTTACACTTATAACTCCTTAGATTTCAGCCAGAATATTAAGAGCAAGATAGAAAATGACATAGATACAAGGGAGTATTTGTTTTATGGGTGCTTGACTCTTAGCATACAGTACAGAGAGATGTACAATCAGCCAATTAGCTGCTTCTGATTGGCAAATTGCATCTAATATGCTCCCACTAAAGGGGGTACACATGGAGAGATCTGTGTTTAAAATCTAAACAATCTGACTAGATTGCTTAGATTTTGAGCACGGATCTGCCGTGTGTATGCCCCCCAGCGATTGCGATGCGCGGCCCCGCGCATCGCGCACATCGCTATTGCCGGTGCTAGATTGAGCCTGCATGCTCAATCTAGCGGGTCGCTCACTTCACCGTTGTGTGAAGTGAGCGCCCCCCACCCCTCGCTCAACACATTGCGCTGTGCTGAGAGGGGGAGAGAGATGTGTGCTGAGTGGTCTGTGTTAAGATCGCTCAGCACACATCTCTCCCGTCAGTACCCCCCTTAATAGTACATTAATTACTAGTGTCATAGTAATCTTTTCGCAATACTTTGGGGGAGATGTACTAAGCAGTGATAAAAGTGGAGAAGTGAGCCAATGGAGAAGTTGACATGGCAACCAATCAGCAGTGCCGTAACATTTATAATTTGAATACTATAAAGTATACAGAGGCGCTGATTGGTTGCCATGGGCAACTTCTCCACTGGCTCACTTCTCCACTTTTATCACTGCTTAGTACATGTCCCGCCTGTGCGAATGAAGCCCTGCACCACCTGGCCGTATGCATATCCAACATAGAACACAAACACCCAGACTATCTGCTTATAGTGTTGGGTGACCTCAACAGAACTAACCTGAGCAAGGAGCTACCGAAGTACAAACAACAAGTCACGTGTCCCACTAGGGAAGGGCGCACCCTTGACCACTGCTACACTACCCTCAAGTCTGCCTTCCGGTCTATCCCACGTGCTGCACTCGGCCTATCTGACTACTGCCTCGTCCACCTACTCCTTACCTATACACAGAAGCTGAGAGCAGTTAAGCCTGTCGTCAAGACTGTTAAGAAATGGACCAACAAAGCTAAGGTGAAGCTCCAGGCCTGCTTCGACTGCACAGAATGTGGGGTCTTGGAAGCCTCGGCAACCGACCTGTACGACCTGACAGTCACATCCTACATCAGCTACTGTGAGGACATGTGTGTACCTACCGCATTTACAACAACAACAAGCCCTGGTTCAACGCCCAGCTCAGGCAAGTTTGTCGGGCCAAAGAGGAGGCCTATAGCAGCGGTGACAGAGTACTATACAACCGAACTACAACTCCCTGGCTAAAGAAATCAGGCTAGCAAAACAGTGATTCTCGGACAAGCTGACAGACGATCTCTCCACCAATGACCCTGTATCTGTATGGAAAGGAATGCAATCCATAACCAACTACAAGAAAACATCGAAGTCCATCAACATGCACCAAGACCTAGCAGACGAGCTGAACCACCTTTATTGCAGGTTCGCAAAAGAAGTACCCTGCAACCCAAACAATCACCTTTACAATGCCCCGAACACCGACGGCCAACTCCATGCACTGCAAGTCGCCCAAGAAGAGGTGGAGGCACTGTTCAAAAGGGCCAAACCCAGGAAAGCTCCGGGTCCTGACGGAGTGTCACTATCTGCCCTGAGAGCATATGTGGGTCATCTCGCGCCCATATTCACCAAGATCTTCTACAAATCGCTGGAGCTACAGAAAGTCCCTTCCTGCCTCAAAAGGTCCACTAGCTTCCCGGTCCCCAAGGAACCCTCTATCACGAACCTGAACAACTACAGGCCGATAGCACTGACATCTGTGATCATGAAAACGTTCGAGCATCTGGTTTTGAATCACCTGAAACTGGACCCCCTACAGTTCGCCTAACGATCGAATCGGTGTGTCGAGGATGCAGTCAACCTGGGCCTGCACTACATTCTACAGCAACTAGACATTCCCGGTACCTACGTGAGGGTCCTGTTTGTCGATTTCAGCTCGGCCTTCAATACAATCGTCCCCAGCATCCTCCACCCCAAATTACTTTGCCTAGGGGTCCCAGAGCTACCTGTTCCTGGAACGTAGACTTCCTGACAGATAGGACACAGGTGGTGAAAGCGGGGGAATTCACCTCTCAAGCGTGGTCCATTAGTACAGGGGCCCCTCAGGGCTGTGTCCTCTCACCCCTGCTCTTCTCCCTGTACACAAATGACTGCATCTCAGAGGCGCAATCAGTGAAGATCATCAAATTCGCCGACGACACCACTGTCATCTGCCTCATCAAGGACGGGGACGAATCGGCCTATAGATGGGAAGTAGACTGGTTGGCCCAGTGGTGCAGCCACAACAACCTTGAGCTCAACCCCCTTAAAACTGTTGAGATGATAGTGGACTTCAGGAAGAAATCAGCTAGTGCGCCTCCGCTAATGATTGCTGACAGTGTGGTATCGCTAGTGGACTCCTTCAAGTTCCTAGGGACAACAATCTCCCGGGGACCTTAAATGGGGGTCCAACGCTGACGCCACTGTTGGGAAAGCGCAGCAGAGGTTGTTCTTCCTCAGGCAACTAAAGAAGTTCAACACTCCACTGAAGCTTCTGCTCCTCTTCTACTGCGCGATTGTGGAGTCGGTACTGTGCTTCTTAATACTGGTATGGTATGGCTCAGATGCAGGCTCCAAAAGGTGGTCAGAACCGCAGAGAAGATCATCGGGGCCGGCCTTCCCTCAGTCCAGGACCTGTTCCTGTCCAAAACTAAAAAGCGGGCAACGAAGATAATAAAGGACCAGCTACACTCCTGCCACAGCATGTTTAACTTGCTTCCTTCAGGCAGGCGTTACAGGGCCGTCCCCACCAGGTCCACCAGAAGCCTCAAAAGTTTCTTTCCCAAGCGGTCCGCCTGCTGAACTCCTGAACATTGACTGACCAGACGTACATGTAACTCACTTGTGTCCCTACGGTATACCTATCGGTATGACTTTACTTTCCCCCCTCCCCCTTCCCCCTGCTTATCTATTACCTACTTGGCTGTTGTATAGCAAACCAAAGACAAATTCCTAGTGTACGCAAGTATACCTGGCCAATAAAGCTGATTCTGATTCTCAAGCAGTACCTGCATTGAGACCACAGAAGGAAAGAAGATTCCCATTTAATTTTAAAGAGATGGACAATTGATATTTGTAATTAATTGAATTTATGCGTTTATTTTGTTTTTGTATTTAATTGTATCTAACACAGTAAATGTGATTTATGCATCTAGTAATAACACTGTCTAGATGTCCAGACATTTTGCTATTTTACGTACAGTATGTGACACCTCCTTACAATATTAAATGAGTACAAAGTGGGTAATTTAGTAACAATTGTTAATTGCTACTAATATTTTCAAGAGACATCTCTATACTTTTGTTACTCCTGGCATAAACCAAGTTCATACACAATACTACTCTTGCAGTTGCAGAATCGGTCCCATCTAGAAAGAATTTCTACTCAGCACACAATTACATCTTTTTAATGCATTTTATGTAAAAATAGGATTTTAATACCTACCGGTAAATCCTTTTCTCTTAGTCCGTAGAGGATGCTGGGGACACTTCAAGAACCATGGGGTATAGATGGGATCCGCAGGAGACATGGGCACTTTAGGACTTTAAAAGGGGTGTGAACTGGCTCCTCCCTCTATGCCCCTCCTCCAGACTCCAGTTATAGGAACTGTGCCCAGGGAGACGGACATTTCGAGGAAAAAGGATTTATTTTGATTTAACTAAGGTGAGATACATACCAACTCACACCTCAAGCATGCCGTACAACATGGCATTCAACCCAACGCATGCAACGGCATGAATAATGACAGCAACAGGCTGCCTATAAACGCAACACAACACGTGTGTAACCATAACCAATAACTGCAGATACAGTATGCACTGGGACGGGCGCCCAGCATCCTCTACGGACTAAGAGAAAAGGATTTACCGCTAGGTATTAAAATCCTATTTTCTCCTACGTCCTAGAGGATGCTGGGGACACTTCAAGAACCATGGGGTTTATACCAAAGCTCAAGAACGGACGGGAGAGTGCGGATGACTCTGCAGCACCGATTGACCAAACAAGAGGTCTTCCTTAGCCAGGGTATCAAACTTGTAAAACTTTGCAAAAGTGTATGAACCCGACCAAGTAGCTGCTCGGCAAAGCTGTTGATAATGTCAATATTATCTTAAACCATAAAGCTATACTTTTAAACACACGTTTACCATGGAGCCGCTACGGCCGCTAAACTTAATATTCACTCTACGTACCTTTTACGCTATTTGCGTAATGAGTCCCGTACCGTGTACGGACTCTGCGTACAAACGCCGCGCTGGGGGTACAAAGTACACGCAGCGCGTACACACTCAATTAATACACTTTAAAACCTTATACAGTTAGGCAGTGTAATACACTTTAAACCCTAGCAGGGAAAAGAGGACACAACACTGATTTGTAGTTAATCACTGGGTTCCGACACCACAGAGTAATATTTCTGAAAGGGGGTTTAACAATACAAATTATGCACTACAATACAACAGAGTAAATGGCTACAGTCAATGTACATACGTGAGAATATTCGCTTGCGCAACCCGGCCCGGTCCTCCGCTATCAGGTTGATTGCATTGAGAGTCTTGTGTCTGGCCGGGCTGCAGCAGGCTTTATTTATACAAGTTTTCCAAAAGCAATACAATGGATACTGTAATCCCTTTGTCCATTGGACACAGGGATGCATCTTTACAGTACAGGAGAGGTCATAGGTTGATTTGAAAAGGTGGGCGATGTCTTTCTCAACTGCTCTTGTGGGTGGTCTCCTCTGGATTCCCGCTGCATACATAATATACAGTAAATACAGTTTATATCTATATTCTGCTTCTGCACATAACTATACGCAGGAACATGCGATCTTCCTCAAACCAACACCGGAATGTTACCCTTAAAATACCCTACAGCTGGATACCAGACACCACCTTATAACCAGTCTGTCCCCTCCTATCATGCAAAGGTGAATCCCCTTGTTCTGGAATCATTTAAACTGTTGATACTTGCTGATGTGGTGCAGGGGGACTATGTGTACAATGTGCACTATTTGGATTAAATATGTAATGTTTTGATAGCCCTCCATGCGTTCACAAACTCCGCTGTAAATACCCACACCACGCGCAGGACCGCGGGAGCGACCATACGCAAATTGCGGATATGTGCACGCACGGCGGAACAAGTGCACGTGCAGTGGGCATGTGTGTGTATTCTATACGTGCTGCGTGTTCTGTAATATTTTTTGACTTTGACAGTCCACCCTTTGGCAGTCAACAATAACTGCCACTATCTAATCACTAAACAGAAAAATATCAATACAATATCTACAGACGATTGGATGGTAGGAGGAGAGTTGTAGGCGGGAAATGTATGACCTAGTGGGATAGTAAAAAGCATGTATGTATGAATTCATGTCTGAGGGGCATGTATCATCGTGCCGTATATGTTCTAGATAAGCTTCGAGGTATTGCGAAGTATACATTAAATCCTTCTTATCCCGTATTAAGGGTCTGTAAGTGGGCCAACAAACACTACCGAGCTCTTTTCGGCTTCTTGTTCCAACAAATGGGGTGCACATTTAGTTGATGATACATGGAGGGGGAACATATGTGAGTGCTAGTATATGTGGATATCACCTGTCGACTATGTGTGTCACTACCTGAAGGTTGTAGAGATGAAGATAAGACACATATCTAAAATACATTCACATAACATTTTCATAATCATTCTTGGGTAGGATCGATGTCTTTTCCGGATCGGTGTATCTGGGCAGAGGGGGAGACAAAGGAAAAACGGGTGAAAAAAACAGGCCATGGAATTAATTTGCAATCATGTCTTATCATAACACTGGGGGTCATTCCGAGTTGTTCGCTCGTTATTTTTTTCTCGCAACGGAGCGATTAGTCGCTAATGCGCATGCGCAATGTCCGCAGTGCGACTGCGCCAAGTAAATTTGCTATGCAGGTAGGTATTTTACTCACGGCATTACAAGGTTTTTTCTTCGTTCTGGTGATCGTAATGTGATTGACAGGAAGTGGGTGTTTCTGGGCGGAAACTGGCCGTTTTATGGGTGTGTGTGAAAAAACGCTACCGTTTCTGTGAAAAACGCGGGAGTGGCTGGAGAAACGGAGGAGTGTCTGGGCGAACGCTGGGTGTGTTTGTGACATCAAACCAGGAACGACAAGCACTGAACTGATCGCACTGGCAGAGTAAGTCTCGAGCTACTCAGAAACTGCACAGAGAAGTCTTTTCGCAATATTGCGAATCTTTCGTTCGCAATTTTGATAAGCTAAGATTCACTCCCAGTAGGCGGTGGCTTAGCGTGTGCAAAGCTGCTAAAAGCAGCTTGCGAGCGAACAACTCGGAATGACCCCCACTGTCTCTATGGATGGGTCATAAATTAAATCTGCTGCTGTAATGCCCCCGCTCAGTAAACTCATCAAATTTGTGCTGTGCTTGCGCCGCGTTAGAATTCGAACACACCTAAATATCAAGCCAATAATTTTGACGACTCCCAGGATACAAAGGAGAAACTTTCCTACACTCATAATAACATTTTGAGCCCACTCTCCTAATCCTGAGAACCAATTTCGTGGGTTGTTCAACCATGAGACCCAGCCGGTCAGCTCATTACCCACAGCGGTCAGGGTAAGGTTGTGTCTCCTCCGGAACTCCCACTTCAACTGCAATATATCATCCATCTTTTGATCGATAATCTCTGTGGGGTCGTCAGTGCTATTTGTAATATACGTGCAGCACTTCACACCATATTGAGTTGCCAAAGTGACACAGTACCCACCCGTCACGGCTGTGATATAATTGAGGACCATCCTGTACTGGATCAGTTCTGTCTTGTAAGCTTGTAACTCCCTACCCGTATACCTGAAGGTGTCGTCATACATCTCAGTGATATTATCTATCAAGTTCGCTAGCGCATGGATATACCTATAATTTATAATTCCTCTGGCAGTACGGGTGATGTCTAATGCGAGAAGGAATTGAATCCCGGTGGATTCGTGGATCAAATCAGAGGCTACGTGCTCTGTCCTATCTATGAGGTGTCTCTTGACGATGTGTTCATAATGAGTATGAGTATAAGGAGCCTGAGCACTGCGGTGAACATCTTTCATCTTATCATGGGTTATGGTCATGACCTCTGGCAACACTCTTCCAACATAACACAATCCCTCTGAGTTTGGGGCAAGCCACTTATACGCCTTCCTCCCACATATGAAATAGGCATCATCGGGGAGAACATATGGGACAGAATATGACATTACCATATTACAAACTTTCCAAGTGAAAAACCCAATCCCTAGTTCTCCCATCTGTTCAGTACAAGTATCAGGCTGGATGATATGAGCACAGTACCCTGGTGATACTTCTCCAACCCACATGGTCTTGCTTCCTCGAGTGTACCTATACCGAAAATACCTTCCACTGTTGGCTATTTGGCGTACAAGTTCAGAGTCTATGGGTATCCTATCAGCTCCATGTGAAAAGGCCATTGTCTGGTTATTCCAGGTCACTTCCCAATTTCCCGGTTTTCGGTAATTGGAAATATTGAAACACACTAAGGATCTATCTACATGATACTGGTGGAGCTTCAAACTAGGGGGCCTAGAAATATTAAATTTCTTGTCCACCGGTCTCCCACCCCGTAATTCGAGTACCTCATCTATTGCTAAAGGGTACGGTACTAATCCTGACTTGCTCTGACCTTGAGGTACTTGTGAGCACACCCAGCATTCTGTCTGGTTTAAGACCTTACCCACTAGTGAGTGGTAATCACTCAATGGATGACAGTCCATGTTGATATTAAGGCTGGACTTACATCTCTGGATGCTCCCATCCTCGACTATGTTCTCCCAATTCCTACAAATGCAATTTTCCTCAGCCAATAACACTTCACAGTGCCTCCGAGCTCCCTGACTACCAGATCGCTTTCTGATACTCGCCTTTGCTCGAGTGATGTGTTGCTCTTGAGATTCTACAAATCCATCCTCGCCATCAGAACCCATTCCAGATCCTCTCTCGACCTCTCTGGGACCCTCACCGAAACAGACTGTCCTGGTCAACATCAGGATTAACAGGAAAACCCGGAACGCAGTCTCTTGGGGTAAGTCCATCTTGTTAAGGGAAGAGAAGGGAAACAAGAAGGGGGGAGAAAGAGGAGGAGAGAAGGAGGGTAGTGGGAGATGGAGAAAATAATAAAAAAAAAAGAAAAAGAAGATTTTACTTACTGGTAAATCTATTTCTCGTAGTCCGTAGTGGATGCTGGGGACTCCGTAAGGACCATAGGGAATAGACGGGCTCCGCAGGAGACATGGGCACTTTAAGAAAGAATTTAGATTCTGGTGTGCTCTGGCTCCTCCCTCTATGTCCCTCCTCCAGACCTCAGTTAGAGAAACTGTGCCCGGAAGAGCTGACAGTACAAGGAAAGGATTTTGGAAATCCAGGGCAAGACTCATACCAGCCACACCAATCACACCGTATAACTTGTGATAAACTTACCCAGTCAACAGTATGAACAACAACAGAGCATCAGTTCAACCCTGATGCAACAATAACATAGCCCTTATTGCAGCAATAACTATATACAAGTATTGCAGAAGAAGTTCGCACTTGGGACGGGCGCTCAGCATCCACTACGGACTACGAGAAATAGATTTACCGGTAAGTAAAATCTTATTTTCTCTAACGTCCTAGTGGATGCTGGGGACTCCGTAAGGACCATGGAGATTATACCAAAGCTCCCAAATGGGCGGGAGAGTGCGGATGACTCTTCAGCACCGAATGAGCAAACACAAGGTCCTCCTCAGCCAGGGTATCAAACTTGTAGAACTTTGCAAAAGTGTTTGCACCTGACCAAGTAGCCACTCGGCACAGCTGTAATGCCGAGACCCCTCGGGCAGCCGCCCAAGAAGAGCCCACCTTCCTAGTGGAATGGGCCTTAACTGATTTTGGCAGTGGCAATCCTGACGCAGAATGAGCCTGCTGAATCGTATTACAGATCCAGCGAGCAATAGTTTGCTTTGAAGCAGGAGCACCAAGCTTGTTGGATGCATCCAGGATAAACAACGACTCTGTTTTCCTGACCCTAGCCGTTCTGGCTACATAAACCTTCAAAGCCCTGACCACATCAAGTAACTCGGAATCCTCCAAGTCAGTAGTAGCCACAGGCACCACAATAGGTTGGTTTATATGAAAGGATGAAACCACTTTTGGCAGAAATTGTGGACGGGTCCGCAATTCTGCTCTATCCACATGGAAAACCAGATAGGGCTTTTATGTGACAAAGCCGCTAATTCTGACACACGCCTAGCCGAAGCCAATGCTAGTAGCATGACCACCTTCCACGTGAGATATTTCAATTCCACCGTTTTTAGTGGTTTAAACCAGTGGGATTTCAGGAAACTCAACACCACGTTAAGATCTAAAGGTGCCACCGGGGGCACAAAAGGGGGCTGAATACGCAGCACTCCCTTCACAAACGTCTGAACTTCAGGTAGAGAAGCCAGCTCTTTTTGAAAGAAAATGGATAGGGCCGAAATCAGGACCTTAATGGAACCCAATTTTAGGCCCAAAGTCACTCCTGACTGTAGGAAGTGAAGGAAACGACCCAGCTGGAATTCCTCCGTAGGGGCATTCCTGGCCTCATACTAAGCAACATATTTTCGCCATATACGGTGATAATGTTGAGCGGTCACGTCCTTCCTAGCCTTTATCACCTGACCTCATCTGGAATGCCTTTTTCCGCTAGGATCCGGCGTTCAACCGCCATGCCGTCAAACGCAGCCGCGGTAAGTCTTGGAATAGACAGGGCCCTTGTTGCAACAAGTCCTGTCTTAGAGGAAGAGGCCACGGGTCCTCTGTGAGCATTTCTTGCAGATCCGGATACCAAGCCCTTCTTGGCCAATCCGGAACAATGAGTATTGTTCTCACTCCTCTTTTTCTTATGGGTATGAGAGGAAGAGGAGAAAATACATAGACCGACTGGAACACCCACGGTGTCACCAGTGCGTCCACAGCTATCGCCTGAGGGTCTCATGACCTGGCACAATACCTCTGTAGCTTTTTGTTGAGGCGGGATGCCATCACATCCACCTGTGGCAGTTCCCACCGACTTGCAATCTGCGTGAAGACTTCTTAATGAAGTCCCCACTCTCCCGGGTGGAGGTCGTGCCTGCTGAGGAAGTCTGCTTCCCAGTTGTCCACTCCCGGGATGAACACTGCTGACAGTGCGCTTACGCGATTCTCCGCCCAGTGAAGAATTCTGGTGGCTTCTGACTGAATCAGAACCAGTTGGTCGCAAAGCAGGGTCTCCGCTTGACGTAGGGCGTTGTATACGGCCCTTAATTCCAGGATGTTGATGTGAAGGCAAGTCTCCTGACTTGACCACAGACCTTGGAAATTTCTTCCCTGTGTGACTGCTCCCCACCCTCGGAGGCTTGCATCCGTGGTCACCAGGAGCCAGTCCTGAATGCCGAATCTGCGGCCCTCGAGAAGGTGAGCACTCTGCAGCCACCACAGGAGAGACACCCTGGCCCTGGGGGATAGGGTGATTAACCGATGCATCTGAAGATGTGATCCAGACCACTTGTCCAGTAAGTCCCATTGAAAGGTCCTCGCATGGAACCTGCCGAAGGGAATGGCCTCGTATGATGCCCCCATCCTTCCCAGGACTCGAGTGCAGTGATGCACTGACACCTGTTTTGGTTTTAATAGGTTCCTGACCAGTGTCATGAGCTCCTGAGCTCTCTCTATCGGGAGATAAACCCTTTTCTGGTCTGTCTAGAATCATGCCTAGGAAAGGCAGATGAGCCGCAAGAACCAACTGCGACTTTGGAATATTTAGACTCCAGCCGTGTTGCCGTTACACTTCTAGAGAAAGTGATACACTGTTCAGCAACTGCTCTCTTGATCTCGCTTTTATGAGGAGATCGTCCAAGTACGGGATAATTGTGACACCTTGCTTCCGCAGGAGCACCATCATTTCCGCCATTACCTTGGTGAAGATTCTCGGGGCCGTGGAGAGACCAAGCGGCAACGTCTGAAATTGGTAATGACAATCCTGTACCGCAAATCTGAGGTACGCCTGATGAGGTGGATAAATGGGGACATGAAGGTATGCATCCTTTATGTCCAGAGACACCATAAAATCTCCCCCTTTCAGGCTTGCGATGACCGCTCTTAGCGATTCCATCTTGAACTTGAACCTTTTCAGGTATATGTTCAGGGATTTTAAATTCAATATGGGTCTAACCGAACCGTCCGGTTTTGGGGCTACAACATGGTCGAATAATAAACCCCTCCTTGTTGAAGGAGGGGAACCTTGACCACCACCTGTTGAAGATACAATTTGTGAATTGCAGTTAACACTATTTCCCTCTCGTGGGGGGAAGCCGGCAGGGCCGTCGGTGAGGGGCATCTCCTCAAAGTCCAGCTTGTATCCCTGAGACACAATATAAATTTGCCCAGGGATCCAACAGGGAGTGAACCCACATGTGGCTGAAATTATGAAGACGTGCCCCCACCGGGCCTAGCTCCGCCTGTGGAGCCCCAGCGACATGCGGTGGATTTTGTAGAGGCCGGGGAGGACTTCTGTTCCTGGGAACTAGCTGTGTTGTGCAGCTTCTTTCCTCTGCCCCTGCCTCTGGCAAGAAAGGACGCACCTCGGACTTTCTTGTTTCTTTGTGATCGAAAGGCTGCATTTGATAATGTCGTGCTTTCCTAGGCTGTGTAGGAATATAAGGCAAAAGATCAGAATTACCAGCTATAGCTGTGGAGACCAGGTCCGAGATCCCTTCTCCACACAATCCTCAGCCTTCCATATGCCTCTTAAGTCGGCATCACCTGTCCATTGCATATTCTACAGGACACGTCAAGCAGAAATCGACATAGCGTTGACTCTAGAACCCAGTAGACTAATGTCTCTTTGGGCATGTTTTATATATATATATATATATATATCTTAAGACAGCATCTTTAATATATTTATCTATATATATACATATATATATATATATATACATACTAGGGTCTCAATCTCTGCTGATAAGGTACCTGTCCACGCTGCTACAGCGCTATAAACCCATGCCGACACAATCGCCGGTCTGAGTAGTGTACCAGAATGTGCACGCTATCTGCAGGATCCCTGAGGATAGCTGTTAAGTCAGGGCTACCTTTTGGGCAAACGTGACACCCTAGGGGAAGATTCCCATCGTATCCTGGCCCTAGTAGGGAAAGGATACTCCCTGAGAATTCTTTGTGGGAAACTGCAGTCTCTTGTCTGGAGATTCCCGCTCTTTCTCATCATGAGAGGAGGAAAATTTACCTCAGCTTTCTTCCCCTTAAACATGTGTACCCTTGTGTCAGGGACAGATGAGTCATCAGTGATATGCAAATCATCTTTTATCACAATAATCATATATTGAATACTTTCCTGCCATTTTGGCTGTAACTTTGCATTATCATAGTCGACACTGGAGTCAGACCCCGTGTCAATATCAGTGTCTATTATTTTGGATAGTGAGCATTGAGAGACTCTGAAGGTCTCTGCGACATAGGGACAGACATGGGTAGATTCCCTGTCTGTTCTCTAATCTTTTGTGCAATAAATTCACCTTAGCACTTAATTACACATATCCAAACAGGTGTCGGCGTTGTCGACGGAGACACCACTCACACACACATTTGCTCCATCTCCTCCTTAGGGGAGCCTTTTACCTCAGACATGTCGACACACACGTACCGACACACCACACACTCAGTGAATGCTCATCTGAAGACAATTCCCCCACAAGGCCCTTTGGAGAGACAGAGAGAGAGAGAGTATGCCAGCACACACCCCAGCGCTATTAACCCAGGAATAACACAGTAACTTAATGTTAACCCAGTAGCTGCTGTTTATATTGATTTTTGTGCCTAATTATGTGCCCCCCCTCTCTTTTTACCCTCTTCTACCGTGTATCTGCAGGGGAGAGGCTGGGGAGCTTCCTCTCAGCGGTGCTGTGGAGAAAAAACATGGCGCTGGTGAGTGCTGAGAAAGAAGCCCCACCCCCTTGACGGCGGGCTTCTGTCCCGCTTAAATATATATTTTCTTGGCGGGGGCTCATACATATATACAGTGCCCAACCCAATGTGTACTTTTGCCAAAAGAGGTCCATATGCTGCCCAGGGCGCCCCCCCCCTGCGCCCTGCACCCTTACAGTGACCGGAGTATGTGAGGTGTGTTTGGAGCAATGGCGCACAGCTGCAGTGCTGTGCGTTACCTCATGTGAAGAACGGAGTCTTCTGCCGCCGATTTCGAAGTCTTCTTGCTTCTCATACTCACCCGGCTTCTGTCTTCCGGCTCTGCGAGGGGGGCGGCGGCGCGGCTCTGGGATCGGATGACGAGGGTGAGATCCTGTGTACGATCCCTCTGGAGCTAATGGTGTCCAGTAGCCTAAGAAGCAGGACCTAGCTTCAGAGAGTAGGGCTGCTTCTCTCCCCTCAGTCCCACGATGCAGGGAGTCTGTTGCCAGCAGAGCTCCCTGAAAATAAAAAACCTAACAAAATACTTTCTTACAGCAAGCTCAGGAGAGCTCACTGAACAGCACCCAGCTCGTCTGGGCACAGATTCAAACTGAGGTCTGGAGGAGGGACATAGAGGGAGGAGCTAGAGCACACCAGAATCTAAATTCTTTCTTAAAGTGCCCATGTCTCCTGCGGAGCCCGTCTATTCCTTACGGAGTCCCCAGCATCCACTAGGACGTTAGAGAAAACTGGTGCGACAACCGCCTCTGGTCTTGTTGTTCTCTGCGCTCAGGTGCCGTGACAACAGTCCTGCCTCTCAACCTTCCCGGAACAGACACTCCAGTGATACGATGTTCTCTACACTCTCCTCTTTGTCACGGGTTCTCTCTGGGTCAGCGACCTTCTTACAGTGGGACGAGTGGACCCAAGTCTCTCTTTCGGCAACCTTTAATGCTGTCGTGCTGGTTAGTAAGACTTGGTACGGTCCTTCCCACCTGTCAATGAGGCAACCTGAGCGTAGAAAATTTTGAATCATTACATAATCCCAAAGGTTCAATGTCATGACAATTACTGTTCGGTAGGTCAGGAATCACCAGCTTTAGATTTCTGTTTTGATTCCTCAGCTGCTGGCTCATCTTAATCAAATATTTTACAGTCACTTCGTTATTGCATTTCAAATCATCCTGTGGTTCTATCATTACATGGGGTTGTCGACCAAAAAGAATCTCAAAGGGTGATAGGTTAAGGGGGGACCTGTGAGTGGTCCTGATGCTGTACAATACTAGTGGCAAAGCTTCTGGCCACAACAATCCAGTTTCAGCCATCACTTTGTTCAGCTTGTTCTTAATAGTGCTGTTCACTCTCTCCACCTTCGCACTCGCCTGTGGGCGGTACAGAGTATGCAGCTTGCTATTAATTCCCATCAGTTTGCTCATAACCTGAAAGACTTCACCTGTAAAATGGGTACCCCTATCGCTTTCAATTATTCTAGGGATACCATATCTACACACAAATTCCTGCACAATTTTCTTTGCAGTGAACGTAGCAGTATTTGTGGCAGCAGGGAACGCTTCTACCCAATTGGAAAACACATCCATACAGACTAACACATATTTTAAATTCCTACAGGGTGGTAACTGTATGAAATCAATTTGTATTACCTGAAAAGGGCCGTCTGTCAGAGGGATATGGGATGGTTCTGTTGGTATTGACTTTCCAATATTCTTCCTCAAGCAAGTAAGACATGTCATTGCTCTCTTACCCGCATGAGAAGAGAATCCTGGCTCACACCAGTAGGCTCTCACCAGCTTACACATACCCTCTTTATCCAGATGAGTCAGACCGTGTGCCGCCTCAGCTAAGCTTGGAAGATATGCTCTGGGGGCCACTGGCTTACCCTGTCCACCTGTCCAGAGTCCTGAGGACTCCTGGCCATACCCCTTTGACCTCCAGACCGCCTTTTCCTGTGGAGAACACCAATTTTGCATTTCAATTAATTTTTGTGTGTTGATTGTGTTGAATGTCATCAGTGATGTGATATCTGTATGGGGGTGCTGGCTGCTGATTTAGCAGCTTCGTCTGCCCGGGTGTTACCAAGTGAGATTGGATCTTGGTTGTAAGTGTGTGCTTTGCACTTGATAACATCCACTCTGTCTGGTTCTTGTATCGCTGTTAGAGGCCTTTTTATGTGGGATGCATGCGCTACAGGTGTGCCAGCTGCCGTCATGAAATTTCTGAGGCGCCATAGGGCCCCGAAATCATGCACTACTCCAAAGGCATACCTAGAATCTGTGTATATATTGGCTGACTTACCCTTGGCCAATTCACACGCTCTGGTTAGGGCGACCAGCTGAGTGCGGTGGGCCCAGGGGTTCAGCTTATATGATACCTCTGCCATCTACGACTGCGTATCCAGTACACAGGTCTCCCGAGTCCGTCTGTCTGTGGCAACTACCGTCAGTGTAAAAAGTAAAATCTACACCTTCCAGTGGGTTGTCACTAATGTCAGGTCTTGCAGTGAAAGTCTGGTTCAGGTATTCCATACAATCATGCGTGTCAGTGTCTGCACTAAATCCTCCTTCACCATCATTCTCATCCTCCACCCTTTGTGCCTGTCCAGGCACACCCGGCAGATAAGTGGCAGGATTTAGTGCGCTGCACCTCTTTATGGTGATGTTTACAGGGGCCATTAGTGCTAATTCCCACCTTGTAAACCGTGCCGATGAGACATGTCTGGTTTGGGCGGAGTTCAGTAAGGCTGACACTGCATGAGGTGTATGGATTGTCAGGTTGTGTCCTAACACTACGTCTTCGCTTTTAATTACAAGCAAAGCTATCGCTGCAACACTTCGCAAGCATGTGGGGAGAGACCGTGCTACGGTGTCCAACTGTGCACTGTAGTAAGCTACCGGCCTGCTGGCATCACCATGTCTCTGGGTTAGGACACCTGCCGCACACCCAGCACTTTCCGTACCGTACAATTCAAAGGGTTTCCCATAATCTGGCATGCCTAATGCAGGTGCCTGTGATAGGCACTGTTTGAGTCTCTCAAATGCCAGTTCGGACTCATCTGTGTGCGAGATCCGATCTGGTTTGTTCGAAGAGACCATCTCTTGCAAAGGTAAAGCCAGTATGGAGAACCCTGGGATCCAGTTTCGGCAGTACCCACACATTCCAAGAAAGGTGCGGATCTGTTGCTGGGTTTGTGGCAGAGTCATGTCGCGAATCGCCTGTATTCTATCAGCGGTGAGGTGTCTAAGTCCTTGCGTCAAGCAATGTCCCAAATATTTTACCCTGGTCTGGCACAGCTGCAACTTATCCTTTGAAACCTTGTGTCCCGTATTAGAAAGGTGAAACAGAAGCTGTTTTGTGTCTTTCAAGGATGATTCGAGTGAATCAGAACACAGCAGTAAGTCATCTACATACTGTATTAATACTGATCCGCTCTCAGGTTGAAAGGATTGTAAACAGTCATGCAGAGCCTGGGAGAAAATACTTGGGCTGTCAATGAAATCTTGGGGTAGGCGAGTCCAGGTGTACTGTACTCCCCTGTATGTAAATGCAAACAGGTATTGGCTGTCGGGGTGCAGAGGGACCGAAAAGAAGGCAGAACAGAGGTCAATGACAGTGAAAAATTTTGTAGTAGGGGGAATTTGCATGAGGATGACAGCTGGATTTGGCACTACGGGGTATTGGCTCTCAACTATCTTGTTTATCCCCCTTAGATCCTGCACTAGCCTGTAACCCCTCCCCCCACTCTTTTTCACAGGGAAGATGGGACTATTGGCAGTGCTGGACGTCCTGACTAGGATGCCCTGTTGTAGCAAGCGCTCTATGACTGGGTACACTCCTAATTCCACCTCTGGCTTCAGAGGATACTGAGGGATTTTTGGAGCTATCCTACCATCTTTTATTTGCACTACTACGGGAGCTACATTCGCCATCAATCCAGTGTCTTGTCCATCTTTGGTCCAGAGGGATCCCGGTATTCGTGAGATCATTTCCTCTACCTTTGATGGACACCTGTCTATAACAGCAGAGTGTGACATTAGCCTTTGTGGGGTGTCTAACATATCCTGCACTTCCTGAAACGATTCTCGGGTATATCCAAGAAGACACCCTCAGGAGTACAATATATGACACACCTCATTTTACACAATAAATCTCTCCCAAGTAGATTAGTCGGAGCTGATGCAGCTAGCAAATAGGAATGCTTGTCTGCAAAGGCCCTATCGTAATCTCCGCAGGTCTACTCAAAGGGTAGTGTTGCACTACTCCTGTTACTCCCATTGCCGAAATTGTTTTACCCGTGGTTTTCATACCTACCATCGAATTTAACACTGACCTGGCCGCCCCTGTATCTACAATAAAAAGGTAATGATCTACCAGCTACATCAACTGTGACCTCAGGTTCACTACCAAGGCTAGAAATCAACTTCACTGGCTGCAGACTACAGGTGTGGCCCAACCCCTATTGTATATTGTGACCCTCCCGCAGTGCGCTGGCAGCTACAATATGTGAGGTGGGTACCTCCTTGTTTCCCCTGCATGTGGCTCATAACTTCTCCTATGCGATCCCTGATCCCAATTATGTGTATTATAGTGTGGTTCATATCCTGGTCTAGGGGGTCGGTATACCTTATGTGTGTTTGTATACTTACAATTCCGTTCAAAATGTCCTTCCTTCTGACAGTTATAGCATACTACTACACGTGGCTTACCATCAGGGGTCTGGGGTTTTGGCTGATGCGGTTTTGTTGTAAGAGCATTTATACTTACTGTCATCAGCTTATCCCCCTGTGACTCCCTGTGCTTAATGACGTTCCGATCGTGCTCGATAGCGGACTCTCTTAATGCAGCCACCGAGATACCTCTCCAGTTAGGTAGAGTGGTTTGTACCCTTGTTCTTAATGTCTCTTTTAACCCGTCCATTAATACTGACACAGCTACCTCCCTGTGATGTAAATTGTCCTTAATGTCCTCGATCCCAGTGTATCTAGCCATTTCCTGCAGTGCTCGGTGGAATTATTCAGATGCCATTTCACCTTTTCTTTGTCTTATGGAAAAGATTTTATTCCATTTGACAACAGTAGGGAAATATACTCCTAATTGCAGATTGATTTGTCGTACATTCTCCTGAGTGTACTCATCAGTGAGAGGTACTTCTGCATCTAATTTACAATCAGTAATGAATTTCGCGGGGTCAATATTGGAAGGTAAACATACTCGTAGCACTGTTCGCCAATCTTTGTTTGTGGGTTCGGTGGCATTACCTAACTCTTTAATGAACCTCTGGCATGCGACTAGATCCTTTCTGGGATCGGAAAATTCTGACATAATTGCCCTCAATTCTGTCTGGGACCAGGGACAATGCATAGCACTGTTCCTGATGGGAGTGACTCCCTGAGCGTCAGTCTTCCCATTGGGGACTGCGATCACCCTGAGAGGATTTAATTCAATTACGTCATTTTGAGTTGACTCCACAATCTGAGGTGCTATTGTTTCTGCATAATGTATGGTACCGTACTTACCTGTGGACACGACCTCACTTATCCCTCCACTAGGGGGCCTTACTACTGCTCTTACTGGTTGGGCCGTGCCCACCTGAGTATTCTGTATGGTGGCTGCTAGAGAGAGTGCCGATATCGTGCTGGGCTCATCTTCTTGCTCACAGTCCTGAGGAAAGTTTAAAATGGGATACAACTTGCAAGGGTTAGCGTTAGTACATTTATCATCTATACTCTTATCGGATACCAATATGCCATTGTCTGTAGCCATTTTCTCCCCCACAATATACGGTGGTGGTGGTGCGGATGCTATCATTTTCCTGCTAGGTTTGGAACCTGCTGTGTGAGCTAATTCTCTTTGCATATCGCCCTCTTGCTGCCATAAGTTTAAACAATTTGTGTGTCTGACCCTTTGTTTTCTGGATTTTATCAGACATATCCTAATCCTTAAATTCTGCAATACCTCTGGTTCAAAACTGCCTACCTTAGGGAATGGTTCCCTATCTCCCGCAGTCATACGTTCCCATTCATTGCACAAAACCTCTGTGTGTGGTCCATACTTCTCACACATTATGAACCTCGCTGACCCCCTGGGCCGTGGTATGTCAACCTGAACCTTGGTTGAACGTCCCTTACTTGAGCAACTGGCCCCCATATTTTGCAGGTATTGTCCTTTCGGCTAATCCCACAAAAAACCCAAAATACTCAATATAAGGCAACGGTGAAAGTTCTCCGAGCGCTCTTCACCCGCTCACCGCCCACGTTGGCCAGTACTACCATACACTGTCGATAGCGAAGGCAATGTACCCAACTTAGGGCCATATGTAACCTCTATTTACTGTAAGTTTCTGGGAATAACTTACCCTTTCCAGTAAATACCAGTTGTTGGAGATTTCCTGAGAGAGACCAGCGAAAATTCCCTAAACCTTTATTATACACAAATCACGCTTGCGTATGCTATATACAGCGCTAATGATACCGCGATTTTACGCAAAGCTCGTAAAAAGGGTATCACGTTGCGCTAAATATTGCACCCACGAACGCGTGGTCCAATCGCACAGCGTATAGGTACTTGTTACTTATCCGCCGTAGGACCACTGGAATCGATTTTCAGGCTGCGAAACCTCAGCCGGAGCGTATAAAAAAAATTAAATGGGTAAACCTCGCTGACCCCCTGGGCCGCGGTACTCTAAACCTCGCTGACCTCCTGGGCCGCGGTACTCTGCTACCTTGCTCCTTTGTACTTCAATCTATTAACGTGAGTCAGCTGCCTCACGCCACCAAGTCTCCACTCACTTGATGTACCACTCGACGGGATCCCGAATTCCCTGGGTCCACTAAACCTTTATTATGTTTGCTCACTCACGTTCGTTAACTCAAATACACTTTGTTTTTGTTTTTCTGTACAGAAAATTATCTTTCACTCAGATAAACAGCCTTAGTACCAGAGGCAATACAGTAAAAAAGTTTTTATTTAAACTAAATCTTGGAAACCGAGCAATTTGTGCTAATGTAGCGTGGCTACTGTCCCGCCCCTAAACTAAACAATGCTATTGTGTAATTTGTACTTAGCGGTCGTACCCTTACGCACGTTGCGTAAACACGCAACCGTGTGTATGTCTTTATGTTGCGTACGCAGTCCCGTCCTTTGTCCGAGACACGTGTACAGAAACCGTACGTCCGCAATAGTACAAATCCCACACTTCTATAAATGTAAGCGATATTACCTATAATCGCTCACTTAACACAACACAGTTTCTTTCTGTATAAACCTTTTTAACTGGGCCAGACTGTGTTTGTGTTTTACGTTTACTTCCTTAATATTTATTCTATATTTTTAACTAAATAGCAACAAATTTCTCCGCACAGGTCTAAATGAATCTAGTAATCAGTACTTATGGCAACAATGTGAGCAGGTATACAGAGTACAGGTGTACGCTTGTGTTGTGTGCGCATTTGGCGCCAAACAGAAATTCACAGACTTTTTAAATAGCTTTGCGTATTTACTTTATGGGTCCCACCAGCATCCCTACAAACCATGCAGAGCAGACGCCATCTAATCAGCAATAAAATAGGGTTTCCCAGTGTATCCTGCGCCAGAAAAAGGTTTACGTAGGATACCTGTCCGCCCTTTGCTGATAGATAAAGTCTGCTTTAACCTGCTAGGCAGCGGGTATGTGGAAAAACCGGACGATGTCCCCAATTGATAATGTCGATATTATCTTAAACCATAAAGCTATACTTTTAAACACACGTTTACCATGGAGCCGCTACGGCCGCTAAACTTAATATTCACTCTACGTACCTTTTACGCTATTTGCGTAATGAGTCCCGTACCGTGTACGGACTCTGCGTACAAACGCCGCGCTGGGGGTACAAAGTACACGCAGCGCGTACACACTCAATTAATACACTTTAAAACCTTGGCCCTCATTCCGAGTTGTTCGCTCGGTATTTTTCATCGCATCGCAGTGAAAATCCGCTTAGTACGCATGCGCAATGTTCGCACTGCGACTGCGCCAAGTAACTTTACTATGAAGAAAGTATTTTTACTCACGGCTTTTTCTTCGCTCCGGCGATCGTAATGTGATTGACAGGAAATGGGTGTTACTGGGCGGAAACACGGCGTTTCAGGGGCGTGTGGCTGAAAACGCTACCGTTTCCGGAAAAAACGCAGGAGTGGCCGGAGAAACGGTGGGAGTGCCTGGGCGAACGCTGGGTGTGTTTGTGACGTCAACCAGGAACGACAAGCACTGAAATGATCGCACAGGCAGAGTAAGTCTGGAGCTACTCTGAAACTGCTAAGTAGTTAGTAATCGCATTATTGCGAATACATCGGTCGCAATTTTAAGAAGCTAAGATTCACTCCCAGTAGGCGGCGGCTTAGCGTGTGTAACTCTGCTAAATTCGCCTTGCGACCGATCAACTCGGAATGAGGGCCCTTATACAGTTAGGCAATGTAATACACTTTAAACCCTAGCAGGGAAAAGAGGACACAACACTGATTTGTAGTTAATCACTGGGTTCCGACACCACAGAGTAATATTTCTGAAAGGGGGTTTAACAATACAAATTATGCACTACAATACAACAGAGTAAATGGCTACAGTCAATGTACATACGTGAGAATATTCGCTTGCGCAACCCGGCCCGGTCCTCCGCTATCAGGTTGATTGCATTGAGAGTCTTGTGTCTGGCCGGGCTGCAGCAGCCTTTGTTTATACAAGTTTTCCAAAAGCAATACAATGGATACTGTAATCCCTTTGTCCATTGGACACAGGGATGCATCTTTACAGTACAGGAGAGGTCATAGGTTGATTTGAAAAGGTGGGCGATGTCTTTCTCAACTGCTCTTGTGGGTGGTCTCCTCTGGATTCCCGCCGCATACATAATATACAGTAAATACAGTTTATATCTATATTCTGCTTCTGCACATAACTATACGCAGGAACATGCGAACTTCCTCAAACCAACACCGGAATGTTACCCTTAAAATACCCTACAGCTGGATACCAGACACCACCTTATAACCTTAGTCTGTCCCCTCCTATCATGCAAAGGTGAATCCCCTTGTTCTGGAATCATTTAAACTGTTGATACTTGCTGATGTGGTGCAGGGGGACTATGTGTACAATGTGCACTATTTGGATTAAATATGTAATGTTTTGATAGCCCTCCATGCGTTCACAAACTCTGCCGTAAATACCCACACCATGCGCATGACCGCGGGAGCGACCATACGCAAATTGCGGATATGTGCACGCACAGCGGAACAAGTGCACGCGCAGTGGGCATGTGTGTGTATTCTATACGTGCTGCGTGTTCTGTAATATTTTTCAACTTTGACACTGTAATGCCGAGATCCCCCGGGCAGCCGCCCAGGATGAGCCCACCTTTCTGGTAGAATGGGCCTTCACCTATTTCGGTAACGGCAATCCAGCCGTAGAATGAGCCTGCCAAATCGTATTACAGATCCTGCGTGCAATAGTCTTCTTGGAAGCAAGAGCCCCAATCTTGTTGGGATCATACAGGACAAACAGAGCCTCCGTTTTCCTAATCTGAGCCGTTCTGGCTACATAAATTTTCAAAGCTCTGACCACATATAGAGACTTCGATTCCTCTAAGGCGTCAGTAGCCACTGGCACCACAATAGGTTGGTTCATGTGAAACGATGACACCACTTTTGGCAGAAATTGCTGACGAATTCTCAACTCTGCTCTATCTTCATGGAAGATCAAATAGGGGCTCTTGTGAGACAAAGCCGCCAATTCAGACACCCGCCTTGCAGAGGCCAAGGCCAACAGCATGATTACTTTCCAAGTGACGAATTTCAACTCTACCTTATGTAAAGGTTCAAACCAATGAGATTGCAGGAACTGCAACACCACGTTAAGATCCCATGGTGCCACCGGGGGCACAAAGGGAGGTTGGAAGTCTGAACTTCCGGAAGGGAAGCCAATTCTTTTTGAAAGAAAATTGATAAGGCCGAAATTTGTACTTAAATTGAGCCTAATTTTAGGTCCGCATCCAGCCCTGCTTGCAGGAAATGGAGAAAACGGCCCAGCTGAAATTCTTCCGTAGGATTCACACCAAGACACATATTTTCTCCAAATACGGTGATAATGTTTCGCCGTTACTTCTTTTCTAGCCTGAAGCAGTGTGGGAATTACTTCACATTACAGACTGGAGATCACTGTTCGGAGAGACTCCATCTTGAATTTGAATTTTCTTAGATAGAAATTGAGGGATTTTAAGTTCAGAATTGGTCTGACCGAGCCGTGCGGCTTCAGGACCACGAACAGGCTCGAATAAAAGCCTTCTCCCTGTTTTGACGGGGGTACCGTGACAATGACTTGATTTTGACATAGCTTTTGTATAGCACCGCATACCACCTCCCTGTCCTGAAGAGAAACTGGTAAGGCTGATTTGAAAAATCGTCGAGGGGGCACGTCTTGAAATTCCAGCTTGTACCCTTGGGACACTATTTCTAATGCCCATGGGTCTAGGGCCGAACGAACCCAGAAATGACTGAAGAGTCGGAGACGAGCCCCCACTGGGGCGGACTCCCGCAGAGGAGTCCCAGCGTCATGCGGTGGATTTGGTAGAAGCCGGAGAGGACTTCTGCTCTTGGGAACCTGCCACAGCCGGTGACCTTTTTCCCTTTCCTCTTCCTCTAGAAGCAAGGAAGGAAGACCCTCGTCCTCTTTTGTATTTATTGGGCCGAAAGGCCTGCAACTGATAGTGGTGCGTTTTCTTTTGTTGTGCAGGAACATAAGGTAAAAAGGATAACTTACCTGCGGTAGCCGTAGATACCAGGTCAGCGAGGCCGTCACCAAACAAGACACCACCTTTATACGGCAGAGACTCCATAGCCTTCTTAGAGTCAGCATCAGCATTCCATTGATGAATCCACAATGCTCTCCTAGCTGAGACTGCCATGGCATTGGCCCTTGATCCCAAAAGGCCAATGTCCCTCGCAGCTTCCTTAAGGTAGGCCGCAGCATCCCTGATATGACCCAATGTCAAAAGAATGCTATCCCTATCCAGGGTATCTAACTCAGATGACAAGTTATCTGCCCACTTTTCAATAACACTACTCACCCACGCCGAAGCAACTGCTGGTCTGAGTAGCTTACCCATAGTGACATAAATTGATTTCAATGTATTTTCCTGCTTACGATCCGCAGGTTCCTTTAGGGCTGCCGTGTCAGGAGACGGAAGCGCCACCTTTTTGGACAGTCGTGATAGAGCTTTGTCCACAGTGGGGGGTGACTCCCACTTTTCCCTATCCCCAGAGGGGAATGGATATGCCACCGGAATTCTCTTGGGAATCTGAAACTTCTTGTCAGGATTTTCCCAAACCTTTTCAAAAAGAGCGTTCAGTTCATGAGAGGGAGGGAACGTTACCTCAGGTTTCTTTCCTTTAAACATACAGACTCTTGTATCAGGAACAGCAGGGTCCTCCGTGATATGTAACACGTCTTTTATCGCCACAATCATGTACTGAATGCTTTTAGCCAGTTTTGGATTTAATCTGGCATCACTATAGTCGACACTGGAGTCAGAGTCCGTGTCGGTATCTGTATCTGCTATCTGGGTAAAAGAATGCTTTTGTGACCCCGAGGGGGTCTGAACTTGTGACAACACATCCACCTCGGATTTCTTCCATGCCTGGGTCTGAGACTGGGAAAGGGGCGTGGCCACATAACAGTGCCAATTCACATTACACCACACAGTAGTGCCGCTTATACACATTGCACCAGGTAGAACCTCCTATACACACTGCGCCAGGTAGAGTATGTAATACATATTGCGCCAGATAGAGCACATTGTACACTTTGCGCCAGGTAGAGCACGGTATACACTTTACGCCAGGCAGAGCACATTATACACATTGCACCAGGCAAAGCACATTATACACTTTGCGCCAGGTAGAGCACATTATACACATTGCACCAGGTAAAGCACATTATACACTTTGCGCCAGGTAGAGCACATTATACACATTGCACCAGGTAAAGCACATTATACACTTTGCGCCAGGCAGAGCACATTATACACATTGCACCAGGTAAAGCACATTATACACTTTGCGCCAGGCAGAGCACAGTATACACACTGCACCAGGTAAAGCACATTATACACATTGCACCAGGTAAAGCACGTTATACACATTGCACCAGGTAAAGCACGTTATACATATTGCATCAGGCACAGCACGTTATACACAATGCACCAGGTAGTGCACGTTATACACATTGCACCAGGTAAAGCACATTAAACACATTGCACCAGGTAAAGCACATTATACACATTGCACCAGGTAAAGCACGTTATACACATTGCACCAGGCAGAGCATGTTATACACCAGGTAGAGCATGTTATACTAATATACAAAATATATATGATGCAGCAGGCAGGCACACTATATAATTATCAAATGTAGTAGAGTAGACAGTACTTACTGACTGTCACACAACTGGTGTGTGACGCAGTCAGAATTAGCTGGTTGCCACGTCCAAGTTTTATCAGCAGCCGCTCCTTTGAACAGTGTGACGTAGTGGCTGAAGGGGAGGCGGAACACGTGATGCCACTGGTGGGCGGCGAAGCTGTCAGTAATGTTGCCCCTCATTAGCTGGCCGTCACTCTGCAGCAAACATAGCTTTATAGTTAATCCTAAATCATATATAAAATACTGGTGGTCTTCAGTTTGCCGGCTGTCGGGATCTCAGCGCACAGTATACCGGCGCCGGAATCCCGACAGCCAGCATACCAACACTTTTTCTCCCTCTTGGGGGTCCACAACCCCCCTGGAGGGAGAATAAATAGCGCGCCACCGTGCCCACAGCGTGGCGAGCGCAGTGAGCCCGCAAGGGGCTCATTTGCGCTCTCTACGCTGTTGGTATTCCGGCTATCGGGATCCCGGCGCCAGTATGCTGGTCGCCGGGAGCCCGGCCACCGGCATACCATACTACACCCATAAAATACAGCCCTCATTGGCTGGCCGTCACCCCCTATGCAGGCCGCCGCCAACCACCAGCCGCAGCCGCTATCGTCACCCCCTAAGCAGGCCATCAGCCACGATCACGGCAGCCCGGCAGCGTTTAGTGAAGCTTCTGTGCATGCAAACAAGCTCTGTGAAGCATTTAAAAAATGTCCGCCGTAGGAGCAACTGCGCATGCGCAGAAGCTCCGACGGCGACCATTTTTTAAATACTTCACTGGGCTTCTGTACATGCGCAGAAGCTTCATTTAACGCTGCCCGGCTGTCATGATTGCGGCTGCAGCTGGCGGCCTGCATAGGGGGTGCGGGCAGCCAATTAGGGGACGCCGGACCGGACAAACGGAATCTGGTCCGGCGTCCCAGCACACCAATCCGCCCCTGGGTATAAGTTGATTGGTTGAAATGGGAATCTTTTCTACTCAATGGGCAATATTTACTAATATTCGTGTTTGAGTCGGTTTGTGTAGTGTTTAAACTCGTTTTGTATCGGGTGCATTTTCATGCAACTTTTTGAATCCATATACGCAAAGTTACGAAGCAGTCGACTTTATGGTTTTCGTGTTTTCCGATGTCGATGCCAGCCGTTTTTTTTTGCCACATTTACGGCCGTCATTGTCGTTTGCGTACGTGTTTTTGTTGTATTTGCTGTTTTTTTTCCTAAGTTAAACGCGGCAGGGTTTTTTTTTTCCCCGCGGCCGCATTTTCACTTTCAGTTTCGATTTTCATCCCCGTTCGTGATTGGTTGTGTTTTAGATGGTAGGAGTGTCTGTGCGCAACCATATAAATAGGCCCCAAACCGTCCGCACCTCGTGGGTTTAGTTAGTGGTGAGGAGGAGGGAGGTTGTGCTGTGGAGGTAGGTGAATTTGTGGTTTGAAGAGGAGTGTTGGTAGCGATTTCTGAGTGTGGTATTGTGTTTGAAAGTTGTCTTGTCATTCTTGTTGTCTTGTATTTTGTGGTTTGGTCTCATTTTTAGTCCTAGTTATTTTTCTTTATAGTCCCTTGTCAGTGTTTGTGTGTGTGTGTGTGTGTGTGTGTGTGTGTGTGTGGGTGTGTGTGTGTGTGTGTGAGTTGTGTAGTGGTAGTGGAGGAGTGTGTTGTTTGTCTTTTTTTCCCCTGTGTTAACTGTTTAGACACACAATTATGTATGACTCAGAGTTGGAGGGTGTGAGTGAGGGGGAGGAGGTTGGTCAGGTGGAGGAGGTGAGTGTTAGTGAGGTTAGTGAGGTGGGGGAGGTGGGTGAGGTTGCTGCAGCAGCCTTAAGTGATAGTGACAGTCAGAGTGCTCCGCAGCCACGCACCACTACTAAGACTGGGCGGAATGTTAAGTTTAGTTTTGCTGAAAATGTGGCATTGGTGCGTGAGCTGATGAAGTATCAGAGGCAGCTATTTGGTCCTGAGTCGCCAAGGTGCAAACACGGAGGAAGACGGTGTTGTGGGCGAAAGTTGTTGCTGCTGTCAATAGTGAGGGGGTGGTCAAGCGGACGGAGGACACGTGCCGCAATCGGTACTATGACATAAAGCGACGTGTCAAGTCCAAAATGGCCAAGGAGGCCAAGTCGGCTCGGAAAACCGGTGGTGGGCAGCCCTATATTGCAAGTTATCTGGAGTATGAGGAGCCCATGCGGAGTGTAATACCTCCAGAAGTTGTCTCTGCAACCCATGTCCGGAATTCAGATAGGCCCAGGAAGAATGGTGAGCGTGTGTATTTGCATTTTTTTTTTTTTTTGTAATGTGTCTCATGTGACGTTGCATATTACTCCCATCTTTAAGTGTGTGTCAGCAAATAAATTGTTTTGGTTAATGTTTTATATAAAAGCCAATGTAACATCTTACTTTATTGTATGTCATGTGTTTTTCAGACAGATATTTTGCATGTGTAGTTTGGACTTGGTGTGTCTCTGAATTGTCCTGCAATAATGTTTTCCTTTTGGGCGTTTTGTTTTTAAAAATTGTGACTATGTTTTATATATAAGTGAGCCATGTTAAATTTTTCAAAAAAAGTAGTTGTCATGTTAGAGGCTGGAGTACTGGAAAGTGGTTTGTAAACCACTTACATGTGTAATGTCATCTTTAGATAATGTTATTTATTTAATTTAAAGAACAATTTTTTTATATTTTTTTTTGCTTGTATTTGTACCGTGACACCACACTGCAGTGTATTTTTTTTTATAAATTGCAGCATTTTGTTTTTGCTCATATAGTGGTAATGTGTCTTTGGAGTGCCACATCAAAGAGCAAATTAGATATTGCATCTGTAATATTTTTCCTTCCAATACAAAATGAATTTTTTTTTTTAAACCTTTCCTTGAACTTGTGGCCTATGTCAGTGTCCTGTACATGTTTTCCTGTGTTGATGTTGCCATAGTGCATATGTGTTTTTTTTTTTTTTTTAATTTCTGGTCCTTATGTTTGTTTTAAATTAAAACCAAGCATTTCTAAAAGAATAAATGTTTATAAGCATAATGGGTGGATGTATACACAATAGCATGATTTTTTATTAGAATTCATTTTATACAGTGTCTGAAAAAAGCAGTACTACTCATCGGCCAGTAACTCCTATCACATCTGATGATGATGATGACGCTGCGGAAGCAGGTAAAGTGTCCATTGTAGTATAGGGTATGCTTGTAAAGGAATGGGCATAACAAAATTGCACTTTCATTAAAATGTCCATCAAAAGAATTATGGAGCAGCAGAAGTGGCACTTCTGTAAGACATCACCACAAGAAACCTGTGGCCGAAAAGAAAGCAAGGTCGTATGTCCCGGCACAAACACAGTAGGCTACCCCGCCACGAAGATTATCGTCCGTATGTTCTGTCCCCCCACTCCAAATTTTGGACACACCTTCAAGACGTCATCCACACTCCCCTCATCTTGATTGTGAGTATCAAACTGAAAGAAATGTGTAAAATGTCAGAACATAATCAAAATCAGTCATAACCGCATTAAGTCAAAACACATCCAAAACTAAAATACTTACCACAGTAAGTAAAAGCAGAAATGGAATCCAAACTGAATGGCCTTCTCCACATCCAGTAAAGATATGTATGTCCACTTGAGCCATACAGTATGACATTGGGTATAAGATGCTGCAACAAAAAAGCATGTTGGTTTGTTTGCAAAAAGTAAGTTTGTTTTTCCAAAAATCACATGTGTGCTTGAGTTAACATTGCAAAATACATATAAAAACATTACTATGTTTGTTTGAACAAAGCTATAAGGTAACACATTATGTATTCCAATGTGTTTTTATGGTGGAGTATGTGTGAGCTACAATAAAACTAAAGTGTTTGCTTTCACAATTAAGTAACCAAACACATTTGCCTCAAACAGGCATATGTATGTATTTAAGCTATGAGTGATGATGTTGCTAGCCAGAATAATTGAAAGCAACAGTGAATGACATGTGTTCCATGTGTAGTGATTTTTTAACATTTCACAAACATATGGATAGCTAACAGAGATTTGTTTAACATTTCAGCTTCGAGTACTGGGAACAGCATCCCTCCGCAACAACACCAACACAGTGACATGGAGGAGACAAACATCTTAGAAATGCAGCCATTAATGCAAGGAATGAGACCCCCAGCACCTGTGAGTACACCACCATAGCAAAGCACACCACCACCACAACACAGCCCAACAACACCAGGAACACAAGGCCCTGATCAGGTGTTTTGGACTATTTGGGCTAGACAGCAGGCCACTAATGAAGATTGCCTGCGTAAGCAGACACAAATGTTTGCAAGCCTACCATCTCACCTCAGAAGAATATCAAGAAATCTGAGTAGACAAAATGAGCAAACAACCAGAATAGGCAATACCATGGAACTCATGCGTACAGACATTACACAGGTCATGGGCAACTTACAGCGCATAATGGAAGAACAGCACAGACAACAGCAAAGTTACATGAGCATTTTTCAAAACAATCAAAAGATTAATGAAAGTTTATTCCGAATAGTAGACAATCAAAATGCTGCTACACGTGAACTCAATGCCACCCTCACTAACCTGAATGAAACACTCAGATACTTGCACCAACAGCAAACAAGCAGCAGTTCTGGTACGACTTCTCCAAATATCACGCCAGTGTCATCACCACCAAGACGGTCCACCAGAGCACGACAACATGACAGTGCTAAAGGCAAAGGGCAGGACTAGCAGCCACCCAAAAAATCGTGAAAAAAAAACAAGTTTGACATTTGTGATAAGTAACTCAAAATAGTTAGCAAGTGTTTTTGTTGCTTAAAAAAATATAACACTTAGCTCCTTGACCCTTTTTTCAACATCATTAATTATAAGTGGGCCAAAAAAAAAAAAATAGTACGCATGTTTATTCATTTACATTTTTTTTGGTATTGGAGGAGGGAAATGTTGATGGAGCCACACATACATGTTAGCAGGAAGTAAACTGACCACTTGATTTTTTTCTAATCATTACTCTTTCTAGATTCAAATCATTCTTTTTGCCTGCAGACAATCCAAATTACAATGTTAGTGATACATATCTTAGCTATCTTATCTATAGAACATTACAAGAAGAACACAATAGAGTTGCGTAAAAAGCTTGTAATATGTTGCCTTTGTTTTGTTTGAAAAACATTGTCCAAATGAATGTCAGTATTGTTGGGACATGTTTGTGTGTGTTGTAAATTATTAAGCATATTTTTACACATGATGCTGAAACAAACAAATATGTACTTTCACAACAAAAAACAAAAACTGTGTATAATAATGTATATGTGTGGCAAACTGTGTATTTACTTACACATCATCAAGTTTACAGCATCAAACATTAGGAATTAAATTTTGCCAGATTACATTAAGTTTGTGAGTCTTAAATATGATGGTGCATCACACATAGGGACACATGTATTCCTCAAGGCTAACATATTATATGTTGAGGAGTGTTTTTTGGAAACACAGGTTCTCAAACTCGGCCCTCAGGAACCCACACAGTGCATGTTTTGCAGGTCTACTCACAGAATCACAAGTGACATAATTAGCTCCACCTGTGAACCTTTTAACATATGTCTGTGAGTAATTCATACACCTGTGCTTCTACTGGGTTACGAGAGAAACATGCACTGTGTGTGGTCCTGAGGGCCGAGTTTGTGAACCTGTGCATTAGGACGTTACACACAATGATAAAGTGAAATACTAAATGGATGATGTGGGCTTGTAAGAAATTAGCACTGCAAGTTTTCGATCACTTATCCAGACTTAATGCATGCCACTCATAATCTGTTGTTTGGAGATTAAAAATACACACAATACACATGCAACATTTGTTTTTTATATAGCGAGGGTATGTTTGTATGTGTCAAGGAGACAGACACATTCTGAGTAATGGTTTTTTGAAAAAAGACAAAACATCTATTTATGATTACACAACAAATGAAATAAGCAAACCAAGCTTACCTTAGAAATAGCGATTGATGATCTGTTGCCTAACCTGCCTCCCTACATCAGTACTCCAAGTATCACCAGATGTCTCTAATTCCTCTGCTTGCTGGCTGCTTTCTTCCTCCTCCTCCTCCTCTTCAACATGTGGCAGATGTTGTTGCAAACACATGTTATGAAGAAAGCAGCAGCAGAACACAATTTGAGTCACCTTGGAGGGACTATACAACAAAACGCCACCAGACTTATCCAGACACCGAAACCTAGATTTCAGCACACCAAAACATCTTTCTATCACATTCTGCGTGGACTTATGTGCATTATTGTAATTGTGTTCAGCAGGGGTATCAGGTCGGGACAATGGAGTTAGAAGCCAAGAGAAACAGCCATATCCTCCATCACCTAAAAGACAGATATAGTAACGTGAGTCATGTTAAGATACAGCAACACATAAGTAACACACTGTGGGGCAGATGTATTAACCTGTAGAAGGCATAAGGAAGTGAAAAACCAGTGATATGTGCAAGGTAATAAAGGCAGCAGACAATCTGTTCCTAAATGTTAATTTACATATTGGAGCAGATTGGCTGGTGCCTTTATCACCTTGCACAGATCACTGGTTTCTCACTTCCTTATGCCTTCTACAGGTTAATACATCTGCACCTGTATTTGGACAAAGTATACGCAGGCCTACACATATCAAATTACATACCCAGCAGCCATCCATCTGGCATTTGTCCGTCCTCAAACTTATCAAAGAGGGATGACTGACTGAGGATGAAGGAGTCATGGCAGCCCCCAGGGTAACCAGCAACAACACTCATTATTTTGAGATTTGCATCACAAACCACCTGCACATTTGTGGAGTGTTCGAAATGGCGGTTTGTATATATGTGCTGCCTGCCCCTAGGTGGTCTCAGCTGAATGTGTGTGCAATCTATGGCTCCAAGCACATTGGGCATGCCAGCCAGCTCATAAAAATCTACCCTGATGGCATGCCACTGAGACTCCTGGGTAGGGAAGCAGATTGAGGCCTCGATGTGGGGCTGCAAAACAGCCAACACCTGTGTGAACATTTTAAAGAACAATAAACATGAGATTTTAGGACAGAACTGGCCACCGAGAAATTAAAACAAACACAAAACAGAAGAGGTCGTTAGGTATACATCACCTGTGTTAAGATTCTGGAAAATGAGGGCTGTGAGATTCCTATGACATCCCCAGACACAGCCTGAAAGCTGCCAGTAGCCATAAAGTGCAACACAGCCAGGAGTTTGTGCAGGCCTGAGACAGGGCGAGAGCGTGCTGTCTCAGGGTCTAGGCCCAGTTTGACAAGGTCATACAGACGTAAAATGTTGTTACGATTTAGACGGAACATCTGTATGACCTTATCATCGGACAATGCGTTCAAGTTTAAACGCCCCCTAAAAAAATGAGGCCTGCGCAGCCTCCGCGGAACCTGTACAACCTGCTGACCATGTTCAGTTTCTTGGCCCTGGGTACTTACAGGCTGATGTCTGAGTCTGAGGAATCCCACAGCACACAAAAGATCACTGGCCCACAGTCCTGCTGCCATTTCTGAGTGTAGGTGTATTGAAATGGGCCTAACATCCTTTTATAGGCATCCTAATTCAGGTGTGAGTGATTTTTTATTTGCAACACATGTAAACACGACTGAAAAAAGCAGGTCTATTTTTTTGCCGCTTTTTTTAACGAATCGCAAAAAAATATGACCGCATTTGAGCACTCAGAGACTAATACCCAAATACGAATGAATAGTGAATTCCCGTATTCTATGAAATAACAGCCGCGTTTGACCGATGGTCTATTCATTCGTATTTCGGAATGTTGACATTCAAACCATTACGAATAGACCAGACACTGCCGAGATTGGTGCTTAGTGAATTCCCGGATTAGGACTTAGAAAAAAAAACACAAATCGACCAAACTCGGATTTTTAGTAAATACTGGCCAATCTCTCTTGAAGGTTAGACAGCTTCTGTTATGAAATTGTAACTATCCATTGTAAGTAGAGATGTGCAGCGGGCATTTTTCGTGTTTAGTGTTTTGGTTTTGGATTCGGGTCCGCGGTCGTGTTTTGGATTTGGATGCGTTTTGGATTCGGGTGATTTTTAAAAAACCTCAAAAACAGCTAAAATCATAGAATTTGGGGGTAATTTTGATCCTATAGTATTATTAACCTCAATAACAATAATTTCCACTCATTATTTTCCAGTCTATTCTGAACTCCTCACACCTCACAATATTATTTTTAGTTCTAAAATTTGAACAGAGGTCGCTGGATGACTAAGCTAAGCGACCCAAGTGGGCGTCACAAACACCTGGCCCATCTAGGAGTGGCACTGCAGTGTCAGACAGGATCGCACTTAAAAAAATAGTCCCCAAACAGCACATGATGCAAAGAAAAAAGAGGTGCACCAAGGTCGCTGGATGGCTAAGCTAAGCTAAGCGACACAAAACACCTGGCCCATCTAGAATTAGACTCCAGTATCATGTGAATTATAAGGCAATATCACTGGAATTATTCATTCTAATCAATGGAATTATTTGTCCAAATCACTGGAAGAAAATGACAAAATCACTAGAATTAAAAGCCAGTATCACAGGAATTATTCGTTCTAATCAATGGTATTATTGGTCCAAATCACTGGAAGAAAATGACGAAATCACTAGAATTTAAAGCCAGTATCACAGGAATTATATCAAATAGCAGACACTGAGCAGCACGATGCAGCACAAGACACTGAGCACTGACCAGTGATACTGAGCACTGATGATATTACTGAGCACTGATGATACTACTGGGAACTGACACTGAGCAGCACGATTAGCAGAAGACACTGTACTAGTATTAGTAATGTAGTATTACTGAGCACCACAAGACAATGAGCAGTGATACTGAGCACTGATGATACTACTGAGCACTGATACTGAGCAGCACGATGCAGCACAAGATACTGTACTAGTATTAGTAATGTAGTATTACTGAGCACCAGAAGACAATGAGCAGTTATACTGAGCATTGATGATACTACTGAGCACTGATACTGAGCAACACGATGCAGCACAAGACACTGTACTAGTATTAGTAATGTAGTATTACTGAGCACCACGATGCAGCACAACACAATGAGCAGTGATACTGAGCACTGATGATACTACTGAGCACTGACACTGAGCAGCACGATTAGCACAAGACACTGTACTAGTATTAGTAATGTAGTGTTACTGAGCACCACAAGACAATGAGCGCTGATACTGAGCACTGCTGATACTACTGAGCACTGATACTGAGCAGCACGATGCAGCACAAGACACTGTACTAGTATTAGTAATGTAGTATTACTGAGCACCACAAGACAATGAGCACTGATACTGAGCACTGATGATACTACTGAGCACTGACACTGAGCAGCACGATTAGCACAAGACACTGTACTAGTATTAGTAATGTAGTATTACTGAGCACCACAAGACAATGAGCAGTGATACTGAGCACTGATGATACTACTGAGCACTGACACTGAGCAGCACGATTAGCACAAGACACTGTACTAGTATTAGTAATGTAGTATTACTGAGCACCACAAGACAATGAGCAGTGATACTGTGCACTGATGATACTACTGAGCACTGATACTGAGCAGCACGATGCAGCACAAGACACTGTACTAGTATTAGTAATGTAGTATTACTGAGCACCATGATGCAGCACAAGACAATGAGCACTGATACTGAGCACTGATGATACTACTGAGAACTGACACTGAGCAGCACAATTAGCACAAGACACTGTACTAGTATTAGTAATGTAGTATTACTGAGCACCACAAGACAATGAGCAGTGATACTGAGCACTGATGATACTACTGAGAACTGACACTGAGCAGCACAAGAGAGACACTGTACTAGTATTACTGAGCAGCACAAAAGCACTCTGGAATTGTCACCCCCCAGATACCACTGTGACTGGAATGATGATGACCGATGCACAGTCACAGGACACTACTACCTCAGCACCCTACAGCAGCAAGATGCAGCACAAGAGAGACACTGGGGTTTATTTACTAAGATTCGTATATTTCAGAATCATGTTCAAGTTCAATCGCGACTGACATCGACAGTGTAAACTTGCAACTTTTTGAATTGATTACGACTCATTTACTAAGCGTTCGTATTCGTATTTTTTCAATCTTCCGATGTCGATGTCATTCGTGCTTTTCTGCTGTTGATTGCGGCCGCGTTTGCTATTTCGCGGCCGCGTTGTGGTTTTTTTTTTACGACTGCGTCACAAGTCTGTTACGGCAGTGATTTGGAATTTGCTGCCGCGTTTTGACTTCTAAGTTTCGTTTACGTCACGCGGCCGTGATTGGTTGTATTCGTAAAGGAGGAGTGTCTGTGCATGTTACTATAAAAACGCCCCAAACACTCCGCACCTCGTGGGTTTAGCTAGTGGAGAGGAGAGAGGAAGGTGTATTTGGAGTTGGTGAGTTTGGTGGAGTTTTTGGTGGATTTGGAGAGGAGTTTGGTGATTGTTGAGTGCTGTACTGTGTGTGTTAGGAGTCTTGTGAACTTTGTAGTATTGTTTTTTCCCAGTTTGTAAGCTTTTTTGTCCTTGTTTTATTATTTCAGTCTTTTGTCATTGTTTGTGAGTGAGTGAGCGTGTGTTGGCTGTGTGGTGTGTAGTAGGAGTAGTGGAGGAGTGTGTTTTGTGTTTTCATTTTTCAGTGTTTTATGTTGTTTGTCATGTCCGACTCAGAGGTCAGTGTGGTGGCGGAGGTTAGTGAGGTGGAGGCTGGTAGTGAGGTGGAGGCTGGTAGTGAGGTGGAGGCTGGTAGTGAGGTGGAGGCTGGTAGTGAGGTGGAGGGGGGTAGTGAGAGGGAGGAGGTTAGTGAGGAGGAGGAGGGGGTGCCTGTTGCTGGATTTTCCAGTGATAGTGATGGTGTTGTGGCTCCGCAGCCACGCACCACTACCAAGACTGGCAGGAATATAAAGTTCAGCTATGCTGAAAACATGGCGTTGGTACGTGAGCTGATGAAGCACCATCGCCAATTGTTTGGTCAGGATGCTGCCAGGGTGTCCTCCCGCAGGAAGTCTGCCCTGTGGGGGCAAGTTATACTTGCTGTAAATAGTGAGGGTGTGGTGAGGCGGACAGAGGACACGTGCCGCAAGCGATTTTACGATATTAAGCGGCGTGTCAAGGCCAAGATGGCCAAAGAGTCCAAATCTGCACGTAGAACCGGAGGTGGGCCACCTTTACGTGTAAGCTATCGGGACTGGGAGGAGCCTGTGCGGGCATTGATTCCTGGCGAGGTGGTGTCTGCTACTCATGTCCGGGATTCGGACCGACCCACGCAGGATGGTAAGTTTGTTTTGTATTATTGTTCTTAAAATGTGTGTTCAATTTCTTTAATGTAATTTTTAAAGTTTTAAGGATGTTTTTTTTTGCAAAAAACAGATTGCATGCCTATGCTCCCTTAAGGTGTGTTTGTTTTTTGAATGTGTTTTTTTGCTCCTTTTTTTTTTTTTTTTTTTATAACAAAAACATGTGCAGTTTTTTTAAATGTTTTTTTTTTTTTTTTTGGTGCAATTTTTTGCGATAATGCTTGAACATGTGTGTTTGTTTTAAAACCTCAAAATGTATTTGTTTTAAGTAAAAACTTAAAAGCGGGGCAATTTTTAAAACATTAAATTATTTTAAAATTGCCAAGTACTGAATCTCTGCAATATCTGAGTCCAAAATCTTTTAGGTATAAACTTTATTGTGTGCCACATCAAGTACATTTTGATATTCAACTAAAAATCATGAATATAGAAGCTCTTAAGCTTATTTTTTTTTTGGAAACCAAACCAAATAGATGCTTACAGTACATTAATGGTTTTCACTGGTTCATTTGACAAAAAAACATGGTAATAATGTTGGGGTCACTTTTTCCACAGTCACACAGACCAGCCGCCCAGACAGGCCTCAGACCAGTCAGGATGATGGTGGTATTGCAGGTAAGTCTTCACTGTAGTCACATATTCTGAAAACACATAGAAGTACAAAATAATAATGCTAAATTTTGCACCTAGGTTCTGCTTCTGGAAGCCGACCTCCTGTA
This sequence comes from Pseudophryne corroboree, assembly GCF_028390025.1. Classification (NCBI taxonomy): domain Eukaryota; kingdom Metazoa; phylum Chordata; class Amphibia; order Anura; family Myobatrachidae; genus Pseudophryne; species Pseudophryne corroboree. Next base: position 386,851,917 of record NC_086452.1, read on the forward strand.
AGGCGCCCATCACAGGGCTTGGGACACTTACCCAGGAGGCCAACTAAGACACGGCGTCTTGGCTCTGATTCTGCACCTCCATCATCCCCACCCAGGCGAAGACTATCGGCAGTGTCACCCCAGCCACCACTGGCACTATTGGCGAGTTCGCAGAGTGATGAGCCCAGATCACCTCAGTTATCTGGTGAGTAAAAACATAAATTAAACACATAAGCAATAATATACACAGTACACTTAAGATGTTGTTAGTTGGTTTGGAGTTTACATGTTTTCCTCAACAAGCAATGTGATGTCACGTCTTCAATTGCTCAAGGTGCTTTATTAAAAATAGATAAGGTCTTAGTGGATGGTCTAGACAACCTATTTGTATGAAAAGAACAGATTTGAGTATACATTAAGCACACACACGTTCACATTTTTCAAAAATATGAAGACAAATAAATTTTGGGCCCAAAAAAAAAACCTATTACAGTGTTCACACATCGCCCCTGTCCAGTATGTAGATGGCTTACTTGCTCAGCTCCTCTGGACTATACAGGTAAGTAGTCTATATCGTGGTGAGGGGAGGGAATCTAACAGTGTAATGTTGTGGAGGGAAGTTAGTTAGGTGAGGAATATGCTAATTTGCCAATGTTTGCGCCTGTGTTGTTTTTTTTATCAAAAAATGTTAACAATTTTTTAAGTTGCAAAAAACAAGAGCTACTAATGCAAAAATGTAGTTTTAGGAATGTAATAATGTGTTGCATTAGCCTTGACAAATTCTAAAAATTACAACATTGCATGTTGCCTACCCCATACAGAGCACAACCTGATGTCCGCCGAGGACCAGCAGGGACCAGAACAACAGCCATCCTTCACACTGCAATTAACAGCTGTGGATCCAAGCATGCCAATCCAGTTGCAGGATATACCCCAACCATCCAGCAGTCCACAACTGCCACAAGCTCCGCCCCCAAGCCAAATTCCGGACGATTTTTGGGCAAGTTGGACAAGCCAACAGGCCCAAAGCAATGCCACCCTGACCCAACATACACAACACCTTGCCAGTCTGCCCCATCATCTACCGCGTATTAGTCGCAACTCGGGCAGACTAATAGTACAAGTAGGGAGAATGGCTACCTCTATGGAGCAAATTAGGGCAGAAAACAGCCAAATGAATGCTAATTTATCCCGCATTATAGATGAACAACAGCGACATCAGCAGGCACTAGTTCAGATAATTCAACACAATCAAGTGGTGAATGAGGCCTTATCCAGGATTGTAGCCAGCCACACTGCTACAAACACTCAGCTGATTGCCAGTTTAAATAATCTGAGCAGCAATATTGCTATGATGGGTGCTCAGCAAGTTACCTCCAGCTCGGGAACCACGACCCCTGTTCAAACGCCAGTAACCTCCCCTGTCCGGCGTTCATCAAGAGCACGTGCCAGTGAGCCAGCACCCAGCACACACAAAAGAAAAAAATAACATAAAACTTTTTGTGCAAATAAATAAAAGAATTTGTTAAAAAAACACATTCCTGTGTCCGTCTCCAAAATTTAAGAAGCTGGTCTGTATGTATGTAGTTATGTTTTTCAAGGGTAATGACTGTAAATGTTTTGTTAGCATCAACTAAGCACAATGGACACACCACTATAAACAACAAACAGTAAGTAACAGAACACACAATAGAAAGTAGAGCAAAGTGTTTAGTGAAGGATAATTACAGCATAATAAAACTTACCTGTAAAATATCGCAGGATCACTTCTTGACGTACCTGCCTCCCTACAATTGTACTCACACTGTCACCAGATGTATCTAACTCCTCTGCTTGCTGACTGCTTTCTCCCTCACCATGTGCCAGATGTTGACTTAAACACAGATTATGGAGAAAACAGCAGCAGAACACAATTCGAGTCACCTTTGAGGGACTATACAACAAAAGGCCACCAGATTTATCAAGACACCGAAAACGTGACTTCAGCACCCCAAAACATCTTTCTATCACATTCCGCGTAGCCTTATGTGCATGATTATAACTGTGTTCAGCAGGAGAATCAGGTAGGGACAATGGAGTAAGGAGCCAAGAGTAGCAGCCGTAACCCCCATCACCTGAAAAACATATATAGTCAACATTAGGACATATGTTAGATTATTCTCTCACCTCCTCCAAAATCTAGGCTGTGGTTAAAAGACAGACACACATAACATTTTCAACATACCCAACAGCCAGCCATCAGGCATTTGTCCCTCCTCAAATTTATCGAAGAGCGATGACTGACTGAGGATGAAGGAGTCATGGCAGGCACCAGGGTAACCTGCAACAACACTCATAATTTTTAAGTTTGCATCACAGACCACCTGGACATTAGTTGATTGATCCATATGCCTATTAGTATATATATACTGGCGGCCCTTAGGTGATCTCAGCTGAACGTGTGTGCAATCTATGGCCCCCAGCACATTGGGCATGCCAGCAAGCTCATAGAAAGCTACCCTGACAGCACTCCACTCCGACTCCTCAGTAGGGAAGCAGATTGAGGCTTTAATGTGTGGCTCCAACACATCCAAAACCTGAGTGGACATTAAATAAGCTAAGGTGAGTGTCATGTTAGGTATTCTCTACAATACTGTGGTGTTTCAACTTACACAAGCAACACTTAGCCATAACCGCATATGTATTTTTAGACTCACCTGCATCAAAGATTTTGAAAAGGTGGGCTGTGAGATCCCAATGACGTCGCCTGCCACAGCCTGGAAGCTCCCAGTAGCCATAAAGTGTAACACAGCCAGGAGTTTGTGTAGGCCTGAGACAGAGCGAGAGCGTGCTGTCTCAGGGTCTATGCCCAGTTTGACAAGGTCATACAGGTGAAAAATGTTGTTTCTATTTAGGCGGAACATCTGTATGACCCTATCATCGGACAATGCATTTAGGTTTAAACGACCTCTAAAAAAACGAGGCTGGCGCAGCCTCCGCGGTACCTGGACAACCTGTTGGCCATGTTCACTTACCTGGTCCTGATTCCTGGAATTCTCATGGAGCAGTCTAACGTATCCCACAGCCAACAAAAATCCATTGCCACACACCACAGCCGCCATTTCAGAGTGAGAGAAGTTCAGAATGTGCCTGAAACACTTTTATAGGGCCAAAAAAACAGGTGTGAGTAATGGATAATTCAGTTCACATGTAAACGCGGTTTTCAAAGGCTGGCGCGTTTTTTTTTAGGAAAAAAATGCGAATCGTAATTTTTCGCGGCCGCGAAACCATTTTCGCGGCAGCAAATACAATTACGAATGGTTAGTAAATGACCGAGATTCACATCTAAACAGGCGTAATTTGACCGATGGTGTATTCATTCGTAATTTTTCACTTGGACAAGAAAAAAAATACGAATGGCCTCATCACTGCCGTGATTACTGTTTAGTAAATGACCGAGATGCCACTTAGAACAAAAAACGCCATCACGGTCAAAATCGGGAGCTTAGTAAATATACCCCACTGTACTAGTATTACTGAGCAGCACAAAAGCACTCTGGAATTGTCACCCCCCAGATACCACTGTGACTGGAATGATGATGACCGATGCACAGTCACAGGACACTACTACCTCAGCACCCTACAGCAGCAAGATGCAGCACAAGAGAGACACTGTACTAGTATTACTGAGCAGCAATAAGCACTGATACTGAGCATTGATACTGAGATTTGCCACTGAGAGAACGTAGCCACGTCCTCTCTGTACCCTCTACAATGCCCGAGTGAAAATGGCGGCGATGCGCGGCACTTTCTATAGAATCCGACAGCGGGATGATGACGTTTTGCCTCGTTCGGGTTTTCCGAGTCAGGCGGGAACAACCGAGCCTGGCTCGGACCCGTGAATGACACGTGGAGTTCTGGGGGGTTCGGTTCTCGGCGAACTGAACCCACTCATCTCTAATTGTAAAAGATTCATTTGCTATCCATGAAATGCACACATGTTACCTGCATTTTATGAAGATGTATTGATTTGATAGTTTTTGATTTTTTACAATTTGCACAATACTTTTATCTTTTACAATAATCTCCCAAGTTTTTGACAATGATATTGGATTTTAATGTGAATAAAGTAATCCAGTTCTACTATACAATATATATATCCATGTACCTGGTTTTAGTTCATTTATTCTACCTAATATTATTTGTTATATTTATATATACTGGGGTATATTTACTAAGATTCGATTTCCGAAAATAGGTCAAAGTTCAATCACGAATGACATCGACAGTGTAAAACTGCAACTTTTTGAATTGATTACGATGGATTTACTAAGCTGTCGTATTCGTATTTTTCTTTGCTTCCGATGTCGATGTCATTCGTTTTTTTTTACCTATTTTTACGGCAGTGATTAGCAAAACACTGCCGTTTTTTTTTACAATCAATCTCGGCCGGATCTGTGTGATCCGTGCTGGGGTTCTTATTTTTTTTTTTTTTTAATTAAACAATGTAAAATCCCCAAAAAAAATGCGTGGGGTCCCCCCTCCTAAGCATAACCAGCCTCGGGCTCTTTGAGCCGATCCTGGTTGCAGAAATATGGGGAAAAAATTGACAGGGGTTCCCCCATATTTAAGCAACCAGCATCGGGCTCTGCGCCTGGTCCTGGTTCCAAAAATACGGGGGACAAAAAGAGTAGGGGTCCCCCGTATTTTTAAAACCAGCACCGGGCTCCACTAGCTGGACAGATAATGCCACAGCCGGGGGTCACTTTTATACAGTGCCCTGCGGCCGTGGCATCAAAAATCCAACTAGTCACCCCTGGCCGGGGTACCCTGGGGGAGTGGGAACCCCTTCAATCAAGGGGTCCCCCCCCCCCAGCCACCCAAGGGCCAGGGGTGAAGCCCGAGGCTGTCCCCCCCCATCCAATGGGCTGCGGATGGGGAGGCTGATAGCCATTTGTGATAATGAAAAGATATTGTTTTTAGTAGCAGTACTACAAGTCCCAGCAAGCCTCCCCCGCATGCTGGTACTTGGAGAACCACAAGTACCAGCATGCGGCGGAAAAACGGGCCCGCTGGTACCTGTAGTACTACCACTAAAAAAATACCCAAAAAAACACAAGACACACACACCATGAAAGTATAATTTTATTACATACATACACACATACATACATACTTACCTTATGTTCTCACGCAGGTCGGTCCTCTTCTCCAGTAGAATCCAAGGGCTACCTGTTGAAGAAATTCTACTCACCAGATCCATGGGTCCAGGCTCCTCGGCAAATCCAGGGTTAATCCACGTACTTGAATAAATAAAAAAAAACGGTGTCCCGACCACGAACTGAAAGGGGACCCATGTTTGCACATGGGTCACCTTCCCACGAATGCCAGAAACCCACTTTGACTTCTGTCTAAGTGGGTTTCTTCAGCCAATCAGGGAGTGCCACGTTGTAGCACTCTCCTGATCAGCTGTGTGCTGCTGTCCTCACTGACAGGCAGCACACGGCAGTGTTACAATGTAGCGCCTATGCGCTACATTGTAACCAATGATGGGAACTTTCTGCCCTGCGGTTGACCTAAAGTGACGTCACCGCTGAGCAGAAAGTTCCCAGCATTGGTTACAATGTAGCGCATAGGCGCTACATTGTAACACTGCCGTGTGCTGCCTGTCAGTTAGGACAGGAGCACACAGCCGATCAGGAGAGTGCTACAACGTGGCACTCCCTGATTGGCTGAAGAAACCCACTTAGACAGAAGTCAAAGTGGGTTTCTGGCATTCGTGGGAAGGTGACCCATGTGCAAACATGGGTCCCCTTTCAGTTCGTGGTCGGGACACCGTTTTTTTTTATTTATTCAAGTACGTGGATTAACCCTGGATTTGCCGAGGAGCCTGGACCCATGGATCTGGTGAGTAGAATTTCTTCAACAGGTAGCCCTTGGATTCTACTGGAGAAGAGGACCGACCTGCGTGAGAACATAAGGTAAGTATGTATGTATGTGTGTATGTATGTAATAAAATTATACTTTCACGGTGTGTGTGTGTCTTGTGTTTTTTTGGGTATTTTTTTAGTGGTAGTACTACAGGTACCAGCGGGCCCGTTTTTCCGCCGCATGCTGGTACTTGTGGTTCTCCAAGTACCAGCATGCGGGGGAGGCTTGCTGGGACTTGTAGTACTGCTACTAAAAACAATATCTTTTATTTTACAACAAAGGCTATCAGCCCTCCCATCCGCAGCCCATTGGATGGGGGGGGACAGCCTCGGGCTTCACCCCTGGCCCTTGGGTGGCTGGGGGGGGGGGAACCCTTGATTGAAGGGGTTCCCACTCCCCCAGGGTACCCCGGCCAGGGGTGACTAGTTGGATTTTTGATGCCACGGCCGCAGGGCGCTGTATAAAAGTGACCCCCGGCTGTGGCATTATCTGTCCAGCTAGTGGAGCCCGGTGCTGGTTTTAAAAATACGGGGGACCCCTACTCTTTTTGTCCCCCGTATTTTTGGGACCAGGACCAGGCGCAGAGCCCGATGCTGGTTGCTTAAATATGGGGGAACCCCTGTCATTTTTCCCCCCATATTTCTGCAACCAGGATCGGCTCAAAGAGCCCGAGGCTGGTTATGCTTAGGAGGGGGGACCCCACGCAATTTTTTTGGCAAAAATAAGCACTTTCCCACCCCTTCCCACTGATATACATGCACGGATCTCATGGATCCCTGCATGCATCTCAAATCACGGAAAAAAAAAGCAGGTCTGTTTTTTTTTAGGACTTTTTTACGAGTTGTAATTTTTCACGGCAGTGTTTTGTGTTTTTTTGCTTTGCACTTCTTAGTAAATGACCGAGATTCATATCTAAACAGGCGTAATTTGACCGATGGTGTATTCATTCGTAATTTTTTACCTGAACTAGCAAAAAATTACGAATGCCCTCATCACTGCCGTGATTAGTGTTTAGTAAATGACCGAGATTAACCGAGATGACACTTTGAAGAAAAAACGGCATCTCGGTCAAAATCGGGAGCTTAGTAAATATACCCCACTGTATTTGTTTAACTTTTCTTGCTTCGCTTACTTTGATGACTAAACCCCAAACCCATTTGCAATTTCATAATTTTGCCACTAGATGTCTCCAGACTACACACTAAACATAGACAACCCATTCCATTCTAAAGTTTAAATCAATTACTCTCTCTTTGTACAGAAGTTGAAATTGTCCAGAAACGATTTATCACAAGCTGAAGAGGGACTTTTGGTTTCTAAACTGATGCATGTGAATTTCATAATGTCAGTATAAACTAAACATGTGAATTTCAAAGTGTTTCATCTGTGTCTAGACAAATGGGCAGGCGTAGCACTTAGAGGTATATTTACTAAAGTGTGGGTTATTATAAGTGGATATACTGCCCATAGCAACCAATCAGATTCACTTAACATTTATCTACCCCCTTCTAGAAGATAATAGCTAGAATCTTAGTGGTTGCCATGGGCAACATCTCCACTTGTAAAAACTAGTGATGAGCGGAAACCGAACCCCCCCGAACTTCACGCTTTTTACACGGGTCCGAGGCAGACTCGTATCTTCCCGCCTTGCTCGGTTAACCCGAGCGCGCCCGAACGTCATCATCCCGCTGTCGGATTCTTGCGAGGCTCGGATTCTATCGCGAGACTCGGATTCTATATAAGGAGCCGCGCGTCGCCGCCATTTTCACACGTGCATTGAGATTGATAGGGAGAGGACGTGGCTGGCGTCCTCTCCGTTTAGAGTAGACTAGAGAGTAGTAGAGACACTTGATTTACTCATTTTGGGGAGCATATTAGGAGTACTACTTGCTGATAGTGTGACCAGTGACCACCAGTTTAATTAATCCGTTCTCTGCCTGAAAAAAAACGATACACAGTGTGACACAGTCACATACCATATCTGTGCTCAGCCTCAGTGTGCCCTCAGTGTGCTGCATCATCTATGTAATACTGTATATCTGACTGTGCTGAGTGCTCACTGCTCACACAGCTTAATTGTGGGGGAGACTGGGGAGCAGTTATAGCAGGAGTACATATTTTAACAGTGCACACTTTTGCTGCCAGAGTGCCACTGCCAGTGTGACTGACCAGTGACCACTGACCACCAGTATATTGTGATTGTCTGCCTGAAAAAGTTAAACACTCGTCGTGTGGTGTTTTTATTCTATAAACGCATTCTGCTGACAGTGTCCAGCAGGTCCGTCATTATATAATATATACCTGTCCGGCTGCAGTAGTGATATATATATATTTTTTTATATCATTATCATCCAGTCTATATTAGCAGCAGACGCAGTACGGTAGTCCACGGCTGTAGCTACCTCTGTGTCGGCAGTCGCTCGTCCATCCATAATTGTATACCACCTACCCGTGGTGTTTTTTTTTTTTCTATCTTCTTGATACTAGTAGCTTACTTTAGGAGTCTGCAGTGCTGAGCTGACAGTGTCCAGCAGGTCCGTCATTATATAATATATACCTGTCCGGCTGCAGTAGTGATATATATATATTTTTTATATCATTATCATCCAGTCTATATTAGCAGCAGACGCAGTACGGTAGTCCACGGCTGTAGCTACCTCTGTGTCGGCAGTCGCTCGTCCATCCATAATTGTATACCACCTACCCGTGGTGTTTTTTTTTTTCTTCTATCTTCTTGATACTAGTAGCTTACTTTAGGAGTCTGCAGTGCTGAGCTGACAGTGTCCAGCAGGTCCGTCATTATATAATATATACCTGTCCGGCTGCAGTAGTGATATATATATATTTTATATCTCATTATCATTCAGTCTATATTAGCAGCAGACGCAGTACGGTAGTCCACGGCTGTAGCTACCTCTGTGTCGGCAGTCGCTCGTCCATCCATAATTGTATACCACCTACCCGTGGTGTTTTTTTTTTTTTTCTATCTTCTTGATACTAGTAGCTTACTTTAGGAGTCTGCAGTGCTGAGCTGACAGTGTCCAGCAGGTCCGTCATTATATAATATATACCTGTCCGGCTGCAGTAGTGATATATATATATTTTTTATATCATTATCATCCAGTCTATATTAGCAGCAGACGCAGTACGGTAGTCCACGGCTGTAGCTACCTCTGTGTCGGCAGTCGCTCGTCCATCCATAATTGTATACCACCTACCCGTGGTGTTTTTTTTTTTTTCTATCTTCTTGATACTAGTAGCTTACTTTAGGAGTCTGCAGTGCTGAGCTGACAGTGTCCAGCAGGTCCGTCATTATATAATATATACCTGTCCGGCTGCAGTAGTGATATATATATATTTTATATCTCATTATCATCCAGTCTATATTAGCAGCAGACGCAGTACGGTAGTCCACGGCTGTAGCTACCTCTGTGTCGGCAGTCGCTCGTCCATCCATAATTGTATACCACCTACCCGTGGTGTTTTTTTTTTCTCTATCTTCTTGATACTAGTAGCTTACTTTAGGAGTCTGCAGTGCTGAGCTGACAGTGTCCAGCAGGTCCGTCATTATATAATATATACCTGTCCGGCTGCAGTAGTGATATATATATATTTTTTATATCATTATCATCCAGTCTATATTAGCAGCAGACGCAGTACGGTAGTCCACGGCTGTAGCTACCTCTGTGTCGGCAGTCGCTCGTCCATCCATAATTGTATACCACCTACCCGTGGTGTTTTTTTTTTCTATCTTCTTGATACTAGTAGCTTACTTTAGGAGTCTGCAGTGCTGAGCTGACAGTGTCCAGCAGGTCCGTCATTATATAATATATACCTGTCCGGCTGCAGTAGTGATATATATATATTTTATATCTCATTATCATCCAGTCTATATTAGCAGCAGACGCAGTACGGTAGTCCACGGCTGTAGCTACCTCTGTGTCGGCAGTCGCTTGTCCATCCATAATTGTATACCACCTACCTGTGGTGTTTTTTTTTTCCCTATCTTCTTGATACTACTAGTAGCTTACTTTAGGAGTCTGCAGTGCTGAGCTGACAGTGTCCAGCAGGTCCGTCATTATATAATATATACCTGTCCGGCTGCAGTAGTGATATATATATAGATATATATATATTTTTTATATCATTATCATCCAGTCTATATTAGCAGCAGACGCAGTACGGTAGTCCACGGCTGTAGCTACCTCTGTGTCGGCACTCGCTCGTCCAACCATAAGTATACTAGTATCCATCCATCTCCATTGTTTACCTGAGGTGCCTTTTAGTTGTGCCTATTAAAATATGGAGAACAAAAATGTTGAGGTTCCAAAAATAGGGAAAGATCAAGATCGACTTCCACCTCGTGCTGAAGCTGCTGCCACTAGTCATGGCCGAGACGATGAAATGCCAGCAACGTCGTCTGCCAAGGCCGATGCCCAATGTCATAGTACAGAGCATGTAAAATCCAAAACACCAAATATCAGTAAAAAAAGGACTCAAAAATCTAAAATAAAATTGTCGTCGGAGAAGCGTAAACTTGCCAATATGCCATTTACCACACGGAGTGGCAAGGAACGGCTGAGGCCCTGGCCTATGTTCATGGCTAGTGGTTCAGCTTCACATGAGGATGGAAGCACTCAGCCTCTCGCTAGAAAAATGAAAAGACTCAAGCTGGCAAAAGCACAGCAAAGAACTGTGCGTTCTTCGAAATCACAAATCCACAAGGAGAGTCCAATTGTGTCGTTTGCGATGCCTGACCTTCCCAACACTGGACGTGAAGAGCATGCACCTTCCACCATTTGCACGCCCCCTGCAAGTGCTGGAAGGAGCACCCGCAGTCCAGTTCCTGATAGTCAGATTGAAGATGTCAGTGTTGAAGTACACCAGGATGAGGAGGATATGGGTGTTGCTGGCGCTGGGGAGGAAATTGACCAGGAGGATTCTGATGGTGAGGTGGTTTGTTTAAGTCAGGCACCCGGGGAGACACCTGTTGTCCGTGGGAGGAATAGGGCCATTGACATGCCTGGTGAAAATACCAAAAAAATCAGCTCTTCGGTGTGGAAGTATTTCAACAGAAATGCGGACAACATTTGTCAAGCCGTGTGTTGCCTTTGTCAAGCTGTAATAAGTAGGGGTAAGGACGTTAACCACCTCGGAACATCCTCCCTTATACGTCACCTGCAGCGCATTCATCATAAGTCAGTGACAAGTTCAAAAACTTTGGGCGACAGCGGAAGCAGTCCACTGACCAGTAAATCCCTTCCTCTTGTAACCAAGCTCACGCAAACCACCCCACCAACTCCCTCAGTGTCAATTTCCTCCTTCCCCAGGAATGCCAATAGTCCTGCAGGCCATGTCACTGGCAATTCTGACGAGTCCTCTCCTGCCTGGGATTCCTCCGATGCATCCTTGCGTGTAACGCCTACTGCTGCTGGCGCTGCTGTTGTTGCTGCTGGGAGTCGATGGTCATCCCAGAGGGGAAGTCGTACTCGTAAGACCACTTTTACTACTTCCACCAAGCAATTGACTGTCCAACAGTCCTTTGCGAGGAAGATGAAATATCACAGCAGTCATCCTGCTGCAAAGCGGATAACTGAGGCCTTGGCATCCTGGGCGGTGAGAAACGTGGTTCCGGTATCCATCATTACTGCAGAGGCAACTAGAGACTTGTTGGAGGTACTGTGTCCCCGGTACCAAATACCATCTAGGTTCCATTTCTCTAGGCAGGCGATACCGAAAATGTACACAGACCTCAGAAAAAGACTCACCAGTGTCCTAAAAAATGCAGTTGTACCCAATGTCCACTTAACCACGGACATGTGGACAAGTGGAGCAGGGCAGGCTCAGGACTATATGACTGTGACAGCCCACTGGGTAGATGTATGGACTCCCGCCGCAAGAACAGCAGCGGTGGCACCAGTAGCAGCATCACGCAAACGCCAACTCTTTCCTAGGCAGGCTACGCTTTGTATCACCGCTTTCCAGAATACGCACACAGCTAAAAACCTCTTACGGCAACTGAGGAAGATCATCGCAGAATGGCTTACCCCAATTGGACTCTCCTGTGGATTTGTGGCATCGGACAACGCCAGCAATATTGTGTGTGCATTAAATCTGGGCAAATTCCAGCACGTCCCATGTTTTGCACATACCTTGAATTTGGTGGTGCAGAATTATTTAAAAAACGAGAGGGGCTTGCAAGAGATGCTGTCGGTGGCCAGAAGAATTGCGGGACACTTTCGGCGTACAGGCACCACGTACAGAAGACTGGAGCACCACCAAAAACGCCTGAACCTGCCCTGCCATCATCTGAAGCAAGAAGTGGTAACGAGGTGGAATTCAACCCTCTATATGCTTCAGAGGTTGGAGGAGCAGCAAAAGGCCATTCAAGCCTATACAACTGAGCACAATATAGGAGGTGGAATGCACCTGTCTCAAGCGCAGTGGAGAATGATTTCAACGTTGTGCAAGGTTCTGCAACCTTTTGAACTTGCCACACGTGAAGTCAGTTCAGACACTGCCAGCCTGAGTCAGGTCATTCCCCTCATCAGGCTTTTGCAGAAGAAGCTGGAGACATTGAAGGAGGAGCTAACACAGAGCGATTCCGCTAGGCATGTGGGACTTGTGGATGGAGCCCTTAATTCGCTTAACAAGGATTCACGGGTGGTCAATTTGTTGAAATCAGAGCACTACATTTTGGCCACCGTGCTCGATCCTAGATTTAAAACCTACCTTGGATCTCTCTTTCCGGCAGACACAAGTCTGCTGGGGTTCAAAGAACTGCTGGTGACAAAATTGTCAAGTCAAGCGGAACGCGACCTGTCAACATCTCCTCCTTCACATTCTCCCGCAACTGAGGGTGCGAGGAAAAGGCTCAGAATTCCGAGCCCACCCGCTGGCGGTGATGCAGGGCAGTCTGGAGCGACTGCTGATGCTGACATCTGGTCCGGACTGAAGGACCTGACAACGATTACGGACATGTCGTCTACTGTCACTGCATATGATTCTCTCCCCATTGAAAGAATGGTGGAGGATTATATGAGTGACCGCATCCAAGTAGGCACGTCAGACAGTCCGTACTTATACTGGCAGGAAAAAGAGGCAATTTGGAGGCCCTTGCACAAACTGGCTTTATTCTACCTAAGTTGCCCTCCCACAAGTGTGTACTCCGAAAGAGTGTTTAGTGCCGCCGCTCACCTTGTCAGCAATCGGCGTACGAGGTTACATCCAGAAAATGTGGAGAAGATGATGTTCATTAAAATGAATTATAATCAATTCCTCCGTGGAGACATTCACCAGCAGCAATTGCCTCCACAAAGTACACAGGGAGCTGAGATGGTGGATTCCAGTGGGGACGAATTGATAATCTGTGAGGAGGGGGATGTACACAGTGATATATCGGAGGATGATGATGAGGTGGACATCTTGCCTCTGTAGAGCCAGTTTGTGCAAGGAGAGATTAATTGCTTCTTTTTTGGTGGGGGTCCAAACCAACCCGTCATTTCAGTCACAGTCGTGTGGCAGACCCTGTCACTGAAATGATGGGTTGGTTAAAGTGTGCATGTCCTGTTTATACAACATAAGGGTGGGTGGGAGGGCCCAAGGACAATTCCATCTTGCACCTCTTTTTTCTTTCATTTTTCTTTGCGTCATGTGCTGTTTGGGGGGTGTTTTTTGGAAGGGCCATCCTGCGTGACACTGCAGTGCCACTCCTAGATGGGCCAGGTGTTTGTGTCGGCCACTAGGGTCGCTTAGCTTACTCACACAGCTACCTCATTGCGCCTCTTTTTTTCTTTGCATCATGTGCTGTTTGGGGAGTGTTTTTTGGAAGGGCCATCCTGCGTGACACTGCAGTGCCACTCCTAGATGGGCCAGGTGTTTGTGTCGGCCACTAGGGTCGCTTAGCTTTCTCACACAGCTACCTCATTGCGCCTCTTTTTTTCTTTGCGTCATGTGCTGTTTGGGGAGTGTTTTTTGGAAGGGCCATCCTGCGTGACACTGCAGTGCCACTCCTAGATGGGCCAGGTGTTTGTGTCGGCCACTAGGGTCGCTTAGCTTACTCACACAGCTACCTCATTGCGCCTCTTTTTTTCTTTGCGTCATGTGCTGTTTGGGGAGTGTTTTTTGGAAGGGCCATCCTGCGTGACACTGCAGTGCCACTCCTAGATGGGCCAGGTGTTTGTGTCGGCCACTAGGGTCGCTTAGCTTACTCACACAGCTACCTCATTGCGCCTCTTTTTTTCTTTGCGTCATGTGCTGTTTGGGGAGTGTTTTTTGGAAGGGCCATCCTGCGTGACACTGCAGTGCCACTCCTAGATGGGCCAGGTGTTTGTGTCGGCCACTTGGGTCGCTTAGCTTAGCCATCCAGCGACCTCGGTGCAAATTTTAGGACTAAAAATAATATTGTGAGGTGTGAGGTGTTCAGAATAGACTGAAAATGAGTGGAAATTATGGTTATTGAGGTTAATAATACTTTGGGATCAAAATGACCCCCAAATTCTATGATTTAAGCTGTTTTTTAGGGTTTTTTGAAAAAAACACCCGGATCCAAAACACACCCGAATCCGACAAAAAAAATTTGGTGAGGTTTTGCCAAAACGCGTTCGTACCCAAAACACGGCCGCGGAACCGAACCCAAAACCAAAACACAAAACCCGAAAAATTTCCGGTGCTCATCACTAGTAAAAACCTGCAATATAGTTAATATACTCCTACAGTATTTGCAGGATTTGTAGAGATAAAGCCTAACAGGAAGAGCTAACAATCTAGATCAGTATATTTTATCCTTTTTATCACCTTTTTAAATGCCGCTACATATTCAAGCAATGAATGTGCTATAAATAATATTTACAATAAATAAATAAATACATTTATAAAGGCCCATACACACTTGACGATGCACACGTCGTTAATGACCGTCGTTAACGACTTCCCTTGAACTTCCCTTGAACAGCTGAGCAAACGACATGAGACATACACACTACCAACGACCAAAGACCAAAGACCAAAGACCATTCATCGTTGAAGCATCCAAGCTGAACAGTTTATTAAAATAATGAGCTGGGAACAGGGCTGGTGAACAGTGGCTTGGTCGTTCACACCATACACATTCAACGACGTCTCTGGTCGGTAACGACCATAGTGGAAATTGAGCATACATGCTCCACAGATAAGCGAGGGTCGTTAACGTCCCGCGGGGCCTAGCATCGGTGGTCGTCGGATGCATACACACTTGACGATATAATGAGCGACGTCGTTGATGAGGGCTGAAATGAACGACGTCGCTCATTTTATCGTCAAGTGTGTATGGGCCTTAACATTAATTTAAGGTAAATGTAAAAGTGACTATAAATCTATAGTACACACATACTTCTTATTAATTTTTAAAGCTATGTTATATTTTAAAAATTACTGGAATACATCCAGTGCTGTTTCTAGGGCCGTGCGAGCCGTGCAACCGCAAGGGGTGCCTGCAGCTGCGGCCACTGTCTCTTGCAGACAGTTCTCCAGATTTATCAAGACTTGCAGAGTGATAAATTGCATGGTGATAAAGTACCAACCACCCAGCTCCTAACTGTCATGTTACAGGCTGTTAATTAACAAAATGTAAAATGCAGGACAGGGTGGCTCCGTTACCTAGCAATATTGATGCTGGTTCCCGTGGTGTCACTTCCGGGTCACGCTGCTTCACTTCCAAGGGTTCTCACATGAGGATAGCTTATCATAGGGTTTCTCAGCTCAGCCTAAATGCTTCTTTATTTGCTTATGCTGAGACAAAAATCCTTTTTGGTCCTGAGAAAAGGGGGCTCTAGTCCCCATGAAATGCTGACCTTTGGGATAGGATGAGGTATATGTGCATGTATTAATACTACAAGCGCTATGAATCTTTGCAAATATAAAACCACCTTTCCATCTTTATAACATCTTATGAGCAGGGCCATTGCATCGTATAGGCACACTGGGCAGGTGCCCAGGGCTCAATGATTCTAGGGCTCTTCAAGCAGGGGTGTGCTGGTGCCTCTAGAGCTTCTTGGAAAACAGACAGAGAATGCTGCCAGCAATTCTGATTGTAAGTTGCACACAATCAAAGCAGCCTGCCCCCCCCCCCCCCCCCCCCAGCCCGCATCCAGACAGCGAATGGCTGTCAGCATGCTGATTGGTGGATGGCTGGATGGTCCAAAGCACCTTCAGTCATATCATCCCTTATGTAAGGCACACAGCTGTGACTTGAACCTAAGACCTATTACACTGCAGTCAGACACCTTACTTGTAGAGTTATTTGATCCTGCCAAAGAAGTATGTGAATTCTAACTATATGAAGCTACTTTTAATTGTTAGTTGAAAACTATTGGATCTGGCTAGATCTATGTACTGTGCCTGCACAACACGACATACATCTGCTCAGCTGCAATGGTTTTCAACTGACAGTTACAAATAGCTTCATATAGTTGGAAGTTTCAGGCTTCTTATGCAAGAGCAAACAGCTCCTTGAGCAAGGTGTCTTACTACAATGTAATACATTGTGGGTTCCAGTTCAGGATATGACAGTATTTTGAATGTGTGCTTTAAATAAAAGATAATGTACAGATGTAACCATGCTCATCTTTGCTGCGATGCGGCATGCTGCAACACAGCTTGCTGCATGGCATGCCAGGCTGCAACTTTTTGCAGCCAGCGATTGCTCCATTGATTTTTATGGAATTACATTACATCACTGCAAGATGAGCATGGCTACATCTGTAACTAAATCAGAAAGATTTGTAAAATAAAGTGCACAAATATATGATGATTTTTTTATTATGCCCCTTCCCCATGAGGCCATGCCTCATGTAAGTACGAGGGCTGTGCAATAAGTTTCCGGATGCACAAACCACTTGGTGAAGCAGCTGGACCAGTCTGAAGTAGTATGTCTTTTACATGATTGATGACGGTCTTCACTGCAGCATCCGGTGACTCAATACGAATCCCATGCGTTTTATGCTTGATATGTGGGAACAGAAAGAAGTCACAGTGGGCCAGGTCTGCACTGCACAGTGGATGACCAAGCTCCTGGATGCATTCATGGGTCAAACATATATCAATTTCCTGGACTTGTGGGCAGGTGCACTCTCGTGATGGAGAAGGGTGCCACGAGCTCGAGTCCTTGGACATCGCCTGGAAGTGCACTTGCGGCAGGCATTGGTTGGCGTACCAATCCCCAGTGATTGTGCGCTGATGCACAAGTGGCACAGTGCACCTCCAAATGGGGTCTACTGGTCCGACTGTTGTTTGGTCTCGGGGTTAAAACTGTAGATCCAGGATTCAACTCCACTGATGATCTTCCAGACAGAGTTTGAGCGGCTGCCATTAAACCTGGCCAGCATGTTGCGTCACCAAGTCACCTGAGCCTCCTTCTGCTCTCAAGTCAGCTGAGGGGGCACTCAGCATGCCAAAACCTTATTCAGGCCAAGGTTTTTGTGGAGTATCAAGTGGACGGATCCTGATGATATGCGTATCTGCTTCTCTAACTGGGCCACGGCCACCCTGATGTTCATCTTCTCAACTACGGCCCACACAGCAGCAAAGTTGTCCATGGTGATGGCAGACACACATCAGTTGCAGTGCTCCTTGTCTTCCTGGGACCACCTACCACGCCATAATTCTACTGACCACTCAAACACAGTAATTCAGGACTATGCATCCTCCCCAAAAGCAGCTTGCAGTCAATGAATATTCTGCTGCTGTTGCAGACCACTCTTGTAATTATAGAAAATAATGGGGTATATGCAATTAGCGGCGAATCGCGGCAATTTTTCTGCCGTTTTTTTTTTTTTTTTGCAAATAGTTTTTATTGAAGTTTCGAAATGGGCAAAAAACAAGAAATTGCAGAAACATTACTATATCATCTAGTACCATCAGGGAAACATCCTCTGGAGAAACTCAGTACCACGTAAAACAGAAAGACCCGTAAAGGGGGATATCTCTCCTCCACATATGCATCTCGTCTCCAGAGAAAGAAATATAAACAAGGCATAAAGGAGTATGGTCTAATACATTTCGTGGATTACAACTTCTTGAAGCAAAAGAGAAAGAGTAGAAGTAGTAGAGGAAAGAAGGGTAGCGGGAGGTAGGGAGAAAAAGACAGGGATTAGGAGTAGTGTTACTCTCAATGTAGAGGAGTAAAAGGAAGGATAGCGTAGAAAGACAAGGTTTGGGAAGGGGGGGTTCTCCTCCCAACCAAAGGAGCTTTAACCGTGATTTATATCATATAACTACTGGAGGCATGACGGATGGGTTTCTCTTAAAGAGAGGATTTGTGATGTGTTGTGGCTTTGTATTCCAGCCATGGGCTCCAAGTAGCTATGAAGGAAGTGTTTCTCATTTCCAAAGATAGAATAAGGTCTTCCATTGCCATATAGTGATCTAAGCGGGCCGTCCATTCACTCATAGTGGGGGACACTGTTGATTTCCAGTGGACTGGGATCACTGCCTTAGAGGCACTCGAAATATGGCGAAGTAGTGATTTCTTAAGGTGATGTCTAGGTATACGCGTGTGATTTAATAACCAAAAACCCGGGCAAAAGGGTAAGTCTTCCCCAAGGATAATGCTAGCTGTCTCCACCACCTTGCGCCAAAATGGTTGCAAAAGCGAGCATTCCCACCATATATGTAGTGGGGTACCTAATGTGGTCCCGCATCTCCAGCACGTGTTGGGTACTCCAGGATAAATTTTCGCAAGGATATTTGGGCATCTATACCACCTTGTAAGTACCTTGTAGTGAGTTTCCAAGACTAGCACATTTGTAGTTAATGAGAAGGTATTTTTATAAATACCCTCCCAATCATCTGTGGTCACCAAACCCCCCAAGTCTAGCTCCCAGTCCCTGACAAATTTCGGTTGGGAAGAAAATCTATGGTTCAAGATCCATTTGTAGAACGTGGAGAGAGTGTGTCTAGGGTATGTGTGGGAGAGGCACATCTGTTCAAATAGAGTCAGTGCTCGTATACCCTTTCCAGAAGAGCAAAAAGTCTGTAGATAATGTTTAATTTGGAGATATCTCCAGATTTCCTTATTGGGTAAATTCCATTTATTTTGCAGTTCGGGAAAAGGTATTATACCAGATGAGTCCAGCAGTTGATTAGTTCTCAGGATGCCCCTTTCCTGCCACAAATAAAACGACAGGGAGTGACACCCTGGGGGGAACTCTGGATTCCCAAACAACGGTGAGAGTGGGGAGGGGTGTGCTGAAAGATGCGGGAGGGAGCGTAAAAGGCGCCAGCACGAAAAGATGGGGCCAGCTAGTGGGTGCAATACCTGGGGGACCTTAGAAAGCCAGGGGGAGTTCTGGTTAAGAGAGGGAAGAGAGGCCAGTTCAATGTCTACCCATTGTTTCCTGTGGAGTTCTCTGCTCCACTCCATGACCCTTGTAAGGAGTACTGCATGGTAGTAGGATAGAAAGTGGGGGAGCTGGAGGCCTCCTTGATGTTTTCGTCTAAAGAGGATCTCATGCTTAAATCGGGGTTTACGCCCCGCCCAAATGTAGTCTCTGATCTTTCGTTGTAGTAAGAGAAACCATGGTCGAGGGATAGTGACCGGCAGAGTTTGTAGTAGATAAAGAATTCTGGGCAAAATATTCATTTTGATCACCGCTATTCTCCCTATCCATGAGATTTTTTTCCCACCCCATTTGGAGAGGTCAGATTGAAGTTTTGATAGTAACGGGGGGAAATTTAATTGGTAAATCTGGGAAAGATCCCTGTGTAGGATTACTCCTAGATATTTTAATTGTGTTGGGTGCCATGCAAAGGGCGAGATAGATTGTAGTACTTGGAGGCTGGTCTGGTCTAGTGTTAAATTCATTGCTGTAGATTTTGACAAATTAATTTTAAAATTGGAGAGAGTTCCAAAACGCTTGAACTCTTTAAGAAGGTTGGGTATAGAGGTCAAAGGATTAGAAATCACTGCAAGGAGGTCATCTGCAAACAGGGCAAGCTTGTACTCCTTCGTCCCCACCTGCAGCCCTGTGATGTCAACATTCTGGCGGATGGCCCTCGCCAGGGCCTCCATGCAAAGCACAAAAATAAGTGGTGACAGAGGACACCCCTGGCGAGTGCCATTCCGTATCTGGAACGGGTCTGATAGTTCACCATTGATACGAACGCGAGCAGCGGGGCCGGAGTACAGGGCCCTAATTCTCTGGAGGCCTACCCTGCCCATGCCCATGTGCTCCAACACCCCCAGCAGGAAATCCCAGTCCACTCTGTCAAACGCTTTTTCTGCGTCTGTTGAGAGGAGGATGGAGGGGGATTTACAAGTTGATGCGTAATAAATTAAATCCAGCACCTTCGTGGTGTTGTCCCTGGCCTCGCGGCCCGGAACGAAACCCACCTGGTCCGAGTGTATTAGTTTTGGGAGTAAGAGTTTTAAGCGATTCGCCATTAATTTGGCGAAGAGCTTCAAGTCCACATTTAGCAGGGAAATGGGTCTATAGCTGGAACATTGTGACGGGTCTTTGCCCTCCTTATGAATCACTGTGATATGTGCTAACATAGACTGGGGGGAGAAGAGGGACTGGTCTGAAACCTGATTAAAGGCTCTAAGCATCAGAGGTAGCAAAACATCCCCAAATGTCTTATAATATGCTAAAGAGAAGCCGTCAGGGCCCGGACTCCTGCCATTCGGGGTGGCTTCGACAGCCTCTTCAAGCTCTGCCAGAGTGTAGGGGTTCTCAAGTGACTCGACTTCTTCAGATGTAAGAGTGGGGAAATTAATTTCACGTAAAAACTCTGCAATAGAGGCCTTTCGGGAGAGGTCAGATTCTGCCTCCGTGGGGCCTCTTAGATTGTATAACTGGGTGTAATAGTGTCGGAAGGCTGCTGCTATCTCAGTCGTGGTGTGTTGTGTTGTTCCCGTATGCGATTTTACTTTAGGTATAAACGATGCCGCGCGCTGGGCCTGGAGAGCCTGCGCCAGCAGCTTCCCAGGCTTGTTCCCCCATAGAAAATAACGACTACGGCATTTCCTAGCTTCTAACTTCAATCTGTGGGACATAAGCGAGTCCAATTCCTTCCGCGCCTTTAGTAATGATTGGAGGTTGTCATCAGACATGGTAGATTTATGGAGAAGTTCTAAGGCTTGAATTTTTTGTAACAAGGCCTCCCGTGCCGCCATATGTTGTTTTTTCCTATGGGCGCCCAGTTGAATAAGTTTTCCCCTTATTACACATTTATGGGCTTCCCAAACTACCACTTTAGAGATTCCCTCTGTGTCGTTAACTTCGATATAGTTGGCTATAGCCTCCCTTATCTGCTGCTGGCAAACGGGATCCTGGATGATCATCTCGTTTAGTCTCCACGTGTAGGAATTCGGGCGCGCAGGGGACAGACGTATCCCCAAAGAGACAGGAGCATGGTCTGTCCAGGACATGTTGCCCACAGCAGATGCCTCAGCCAGGTGCAAAAATCTATGCGGGATAAATAAGTAGTCAATCCTAGTGTAAGTGTTGTGGTGGTGTGAATAGAAGGTAAAATCTCGAGAGGAGGGGTGTTGTATCCTCCAGACATCTATGAGTTGAAAGTTATGTAGAATCCTCCTAACCCTACGGTGCAATTTGTCCGAATACCTAGGGGAGGGGTTGGAGGAGTCTAGTCTGGGTTCCAAGGACCAGTTTAAATCCCCGCCAAAGAGCAGAACCCCATTAATGTGGGGTTGGGCTTGTGTGAGAACTCTTTCCAAAAAGCCCGGCTGTATCTTGTTGGGGGCATAAACATTAAGAAAGGTAAAAGCTCTATTGGCGATAGTGCAGTTTATAAGCAGAGCCCTGCCAGGGACAAGTTTATGGCAAACTACATCTGCCAGGGCGACATGTCTGGCAAATAGAATCGCTACCCCCAGAGTCTTACCCTCCACGTTATTGGAGAAATACCCTGTAGGGAAGTCTCGATTCCCGAGAGAGGGGGCCACCCCCTCTTTATAGTGGGTTTCTTGCACAAAGGCAACGTCTGCTTTTTCGGCTTTCAATTCTCGTAAGGCCCTTGACCTCTTCTCAGGAATGTTGAGTCCCCGGGCATTAATAGAAACTACTTTTAGTAACGCCATTTACCTGTTCCAAAAAGAAATAGTAAGTCTGGTCTGACAACGGTCCCGTCGGCATAGGGTAGGGCTTGGGCGTTGGTGTGCCGAGGTAGTTTTGGAAGGGAGGAGAGAACCTGAAGAAGAGAAGGGGAGAAAGTAGCGGACAGAAGAAGAACAATAGAACAGAAAAGCAAAACAATATAGAACATTTGAACAAATGAAGACATAACACCGCTCCTGGTGAAACGAACGACGGGGACAGTGTTCCCGTCGATCGTACCAGGACCAAACATTGCGGTGTAAGTGGGGTAACAAGGGAGGGATGGATCGGCCCTCCAACACGAACTGTGTCAGTGTAACATAATTAGCGACCACGATAATATGAACATTGCATGTCACAACAATAAGGGCAATACTGTAACCAAACTATGGCAATGCAGTCGAGACCGTGACAAAGTTGCTTCTATCTCACTCTATTCGGGGGACTGAGATGACTAGGTCCCTCGGGCATGATGTGACTATCGAATATAGAGACGGTGATCCGAGAGGCATCGTGTCCCTCAACCTCAGGGTGCCTCAAGGGAGGGAGTCTTTCTGTAGGGGCCGTGGTCCCTCCCGCAGTGACTCGACATATTGAAGCAGTCCTCTTTATTCCAATCACTCGTGGGTAGTGAGAAAAAGATGCCACTCCAAAGGTGGGGTGATTAGGTCTTCGTAGCCGAGTAGGATGGTGAAGATGACGGGGACGGAAGGGAGCGATTCCGTTTCTGTGCTGCTGAGGGGGATCCCACAGTTTGGAAAGGTATATCAGCCTGGGGGGGTTGGGGGGGGCGAATCCTCGAGCCTACGGATTGCCATTCGGGGACCTGTACTGGGTCAATAGATAGGGTGGAGCAGAAGGGGGCGACATCCTCAGGGGTCCTGATCGTTGCAGACTGGCCATCATTAGTTGCTGTGATGCTGAAGGGAAATCCCCATCTGTATTTGATGTTGTTTTTGCGGAGGGCATCTGTTAGTGGTTTTAATTGGCGTCTAGACTGTAGGGTGTGGCGAGAAAGGTCCTGGAAGACCTGGATAGGTGAGCCGTTGAAGTCTAGGTCACCAGCGTTACGAAGTTTCCTGATTATCTCTTCTTTTTGGCTGTAGTAGTGTAGACGGCAAATAATGTCTCTTGGACGGTCGGACTGCAAGCCTCTGGGGCGCAATGCTCTGTGTGCCCTGTCAAAGACGATGGGGTCGTTCGGGTCGGTTTCCAGGACTGCACCAAAGATCTTATTAAGGGCATCCGGGATGCTTTGCTGTGGTATGTCTTCAGGGATGCCCCTCACCCGCAGGTTGTTCCTACGACCCCTGTTGTCTATATCATCAAGATGGTCGTGCAACTTCTGAATTTCCTCTGCTTGAAGTCTGATAGTATCCACCAATGCGTGTTGGAAAGCGTTGGAGTCATCTCCCCTGGTCTCCAATATTTCAATGCGAGAGCCCAGCTGAGTCAGTTCCGACCGGAGTGAGGACACCTCAGAGTGGACCACATCTCGCAGTTTACTCTCCAAAGATGTGAAGTCCGCTTTAGTGGGCAGGGTCTGTAGGAGGGCGAGAACCTTCTGCATGTCCTGCTGTCCAGCGGGGCTCCTATCTGGTGTAATCACCCTGGGTTCGCCTTGCTTCTCCAACCTCTCAGCATGTGCCGGAGAGGAAGGCGTCGATGGAGTCGCCATATCTGTATCTTTCCGGAGATTGAGAAACCTTCTTAAATCTGCGCGGGGGGTGACGTCAGACTGGCAAGCAGAGGTTTTCACTCCCCTACGTTTCCTGCGACTCATGGGTGGTAGGAAGGGGATTTGGGCGTCGGAACCTGCACGGCCAGTACTGGAGCAGGGGTGTCGGGCGACCCAGTACTTCAGGTCACACCTTGATTACTCCCCCGGACCCGTATCCCAGGGCTTGGGGCTGATATTCACAAATCCCTATGTCGCCACCTTGTAGAAGAGAGTGTCATCTGCAGTGGTGAGTGCGTTCGGTAAGTCGCTTAATTACAGACATGCCTGGGTGGATGCGTTATCATGTCGGACCTAGCGAGAGACTGCAGAGTCCGCAAGACAGATCTGTGGTCGTTTGGGTGATAGAACGTGTCAGAAGGCGTCAGCCGGCATCCCTCGAGACGGCCCTACATGGCGGCAGGAGGAGGCATCTATTTTCTTTTGAGTGGAGACTTGCTGGTCGTACTGCGGTGAATATTCATAGGCAAGGTGCTTTGTTATAATACAGACAAGTATAACAATAGGAGAGGTGAGATGTGATAGGGATCCACTAGGGGGAGCCTCACTTCTCTATGTCGGGCTAAGAATGAGCATTCAGGGTTAGGCTGGGGTTCTGTGTCGGCAGCTCCCTTCCCCGACACCTTAGTTGGCCGCAGGGCTAGAAATCCCCCCAGTTCAGCTACTCTTATTGTGGGTGCTTTTCCAGGCTGCTATTCCTAGCTGTTAGAGGTGACTGCCAGGATCCAAGATGGCGCCGCCAGGTCACCTGCTTCAGGTGCCTGTTATATGCCCCATATATATATATAAACCCCTCTTGCGGGGTACACTCAGTGGTGGCAGTGGCTTGGGTCTCCGGAGCCCAGGAGGGGTCCCAGGAGACTCGCTGAGTGCAGCGGCGGCCGCGTTCGGCCCCGGCAGCGGCACCACGTGACCGGCGTCTCTCGCACCAAGCTGACCGCCGGGTATACGGGGGATCGCCGCACCGAGCGGCTCGGCCAGGGAGAGACTCACCCAGGTAAGAAGCAGAGTGGTGAGTGGTGTGGGGGATCCAGGGGTAATGGGGACAGCTCCTTCTCGGCCCTCCGCCGCAGGGCACCGAACTTCCGGTCCGGGGCTGCTCCGAGCGCGAGGTCCCGGCTCCAGCTGGCAGGGTAGGCCGCAACCCGCACGGGTACAGGGGGCACCCGCCGGCTCCGCAACCGCCCTGGTCGATGCTTGGGGGGCCCAGGTAGATAGATGGGGGGTAGTAATTCCCCGAGTAAAAGAACAATTTAGCAGTTAAAACTGCTATTGTCTCAGGAGCTCGTGTGCTGCACAGCCTCCTGCATCCACGACCAGGCCACGCCCCTTTCTGACGTTTTTTAATTCGACACAATTCGACCGTCTAATTTCGGCAAGTGGGTGCCGAAATTGACCATATTCAATAAAAAACGGATTCGACAGTCCCGCTGACGAAAAACGTCCGATTTGACGGATTTTGTTCCGCTTTTTAAAAAACGGGTAAAAACGGGAAAAAACATGAAAAAAAATTGCGTGGGGTCCCCCCTCCAAAGCATAACCAGCCTCGGGCTCTTCGAGCTGGTCCTGGTTCTAAATATCCGGGGGAAAAATGGACAGGGGATCCCCCGTATTTTTAAAACCAGCACCGGGCTCTGCGCCTGGTGCTGGTGCAAAAAATACGGGGGACAAAAAGAGTAGGGGTCCCCCGTATTTTTTACACCAGCATCGGGCTCCACTAGCTGGACAGATAATGCCACAGCCGGGGTTCACTTTTATACAGCGCCCTGCGGCCGTGGCATTAAATATCCAACTAGTCACCCCTGGCCGGGGTACCCTGGGGGAGTGGGGACCCCTTCAATCAAGGGGTCCCCCCCCAGCCACCCAAGGGCCAGGGGTGAAGCCCGAGGCTGTCCCCCCCCCCATCCAAGGGCTGCGGATGGGGGGCTGATAGCCTTGAGAAAATTACAAGAATATTGGTTTTTCCTGTAGTACTACAAGTCCCATCAAGCCTCCCCCGCAAGCTGGTACTTGGAGAACCACAAGTACCAGCATGCAGCATCACACCCCTTGCACCTCTGACATGGTTGCCCTTGGGGAATTCTGCCAGAGGTGGCCTTGTAAAAACTGTCAGCCTCATGGTCAGAGGTCCCATAACTAAATGAAGCTTGATTTGTT
The DNA here is from genome assembly GCF_028390025.1 of Pseudophryne corroboree. Lineage (NCBI taxonomy): Eukaryota > Metazoa > Chordata > Amphibia > Anura > Myobatrachidae > Pseudophryne > Pseudophryne corroboree. Next base: position 386,877,795 of record NC_086452.1, read on the forward strand.
AAAAATGATGCATACTATATATGAGTACATTTGCAATTGCATATACACATCCTTGACCTTCTGTATATATTATTCAAAGACAGTTAACTCTAAAACATTATTTTAGCTAGTGTAATCATTGCATTTATGCAAATATGTCCTCTTATATCCTTGCTGAGTTGCGTACGCTCACTTCTGCTATCCATTAGCTACAATGGGGCTGACGGCGGGTGCGAATGCATGCGGCTTACCAAGATGCGTGTGCAGCGTGGGACCACTTTAGAACGCTACTGTATGCAGCATGGACATAACTGGATACATCTGTACTTACACAAAAGTTGTGGTCACTTGCATTCATTGATGGGTAGAATACATTTGTGACTCTTAGGGGCTGGTTGTGTAACCATTTTAGAATTTTTCCTGTAGTCACGACTGCAACATTATGCTGATGCTAGTATCAGCCCTTCCCCCTGTGTGACCGTATGTGCATGGGCTGAGTCGCACACGTTGTATGTCTTTAGATGCAATATTTCCGCTGGGTGTATCATTAGACTCCACCATTGGACTCACCCCTGTAACTTGCTCCAACCCCATGCTAGGTGCAGGATCTATGATAGTGTATGGCCTCCCATGTAAGCTAGTAAGTTCCTGAGCTTGCTATCTCTTCTGGAACCCCACACTCCCATACAATAACACGCTCAATAACATGTCTGGCTGTTCAGACATGTCGGGGTAAATTTACTAAAGCTTCAAAAACAGAGAATGTTGCCTATAATTTCTCTATTGCTTTTTAGAAAATGATAGACAAAATCTGATTGGTTGCTATGGGCAACATCACCAATTCTCTGTTTTAGAAGCGTTAGTAAATTTACCCCTTGGAGAGTGCATCTCGCCCTCTACATTTCCAATACATTTCTGAGGCCATGCACCTGAATCATTAACACAGTACGTCCCTGTTGGTACACACCATGGGATTCAAGCACTGTGCAATTTTTTTGTGACTTTGATGCATGCGCAGTTGAAAAACATTGACTATTTGCACAAGTATCGGTATCATGTGTGACTTAGAATCAGGCCTTTGTATGGAGCACTCACATTTAACATTCTTTACTTTATTTCCACATTTTGAAGGACAAGGTTTAAATCTCACTTGCCTACCCTCCTGAAATGGCCGGGAGGCTCTCGAAAATCAGGTGTCCCTCCCGGCCCCAAGGAAAGGTGGACAAGTTTCCCGCTTTCCCTGCAGCCCCTCCGCACCAGCCCCCCTTGGCCTCCCACAGTAGAGAACAAGTGGGCAGTCCGAGGGGATCTGATGATGCAATTCACGCTGAATTGCGTCATCGTAGCTCTGTCCCCGCTATACAGTGCCTATTTTCTCTGCACTGTATAGTGGGGGCGGAGCCACAATGACGCAATCGTGATGCCACGCCCCTGGACTGCCACTCCTCCAGACAGCCCACATTGCCTCCTGGTCACACCCCCAGACAGCCCATCTTGCCACCTGCCATGCCCCCATGTGCCTACAACGCTGCCTCCTCCAGGAGGAGGGGGCAGCAAAGTAGGAAAGCATGGTTCAAATTACAATGTACAGATTTTCCCAAACACAGTCCTTAAGGCGCCCTTGCAGTCCAGGGGGTATATTTACAAAGATTCATGTTTTGGCCGTTTTGAAGGGTGTTTGAACTCGAATGGTATCGGGTGCATTTTACTGCAACTTTTTGAATCCTGATACGGTCATTCACTAAGCTGCCGACTTTTCACAATTGGTATTTTCCGATGTCGATGTGATTCGTAATATCAGGCAGTGTTTTACGGGAGTGATGAGTAAAACACTGCCTGACAAAACACAAGGAATCCCAGCCGGATCTGTGAGATCCGTGCAGGGCTTCATTGTGTACCTTAAAAAGGTTTTTAAAGTGTTTAAAAAATCTTTAAAAAATTGCGTGGGGTCCCCCCTCCTAAGCATAACCAGCCTCAGGCTCTTTGAGCCGGTCCTGGTTGAAAAAATATGGGGAAAAAATTGACAGGGGTTCCCCCATATTTGATCAACCAGCACCGGGCTCTGCGCCTGGTCCTGGTGCAAAAAATACGGGGGTCAAAAAGCGTAGGGGTCCCCCGTATTTTTTGAACCAGTACTGGGCTCCACTAGTCAGAGAGATAATGCCACAGCCGGGGGACACTTTTATATAGGTCCCTGCGGCCCTGGCATTAAATAACTAACTAGTCACCCCTGGCCGGGGTACCCTGGAGGAGTGGGGACCCCTTAAATCAAGCATGCGGGGGTTAAACGGGCCCGCTGGTACCTATAGTTCTTCTGCAAAAAAAATACCCAAATAAAAACAGGACACACACACCTTGAAAGTACAACTTTATTACATACATTCCGACACACACATACTTACCTATGTTCAGATGCCGACTCGGCCCACATCTTGACGTCGATTCCAGGGTACCTGAAAATAAAATTATACTCACCGAAATCCAGTGTGTCGTGTCCTTTTTTAATAATCCACGTACTTGGCAAAACAAAAATACGGAAACCCGACCACGCACTGAAAGGGGTCCCATGTTTACACATGGGACCCCTTTCCCCGACTGCCAGGACCCCCCCTGACTCCTGTCAAAGAGGGTCCCTTTGACAGGAGTCAGGGGGGGTCCTGGCAGTCGGGGAAAGGTCGGGTTTCCGTTTTTGTTTTGTTTTGCCAAGTACGTGGATTATACATTGGACAGAATCTACACTGGATTATGTGAGTATAATTTTTTTCACAGGTCCCCCAAGGATTCTACATGGAGAAGAGGACCGAGCCTCGTGGGAACATAGGTAAGTATGTATGTATGGAGGTGTGCATGTATGTAATAAACTTATACTTTCACGGTGTGTGTGTCCTGTTTTTTTGGGGGTATTTTTTTTAGTAGTAGTACTACAGGTACCAGCGGGCCAGGTTTTCCACCGCATTCTGGTACTTGTGGTTCTCCAAGTACCAGCTTGCGGGGGAGGCTTGCTGGGACTTGTAGTACTGCTATTAAAAACAATATTCACATTTTTTACACATGGCTATCAGCCCCCCCATCCGCCGCCCTTGGATGGGGGGGACAGCCTCGGGCTTCACCCCTGGCCCTTGGGTGGCTGGAGGGGGGGACCCCCCCAGCCAGGGGTGACTAGTTGGGTATGTAATGCCAGGGCCGCAGGGACCACTATAAAAGTGTCCCCCGGCTGTGGCATTATGTACCTGGCTAGTGGAGCCCGGTGCTGGTTTAAAAAATATGGGGGACCCCTACGCTTTTTGTCCCCCGTATTTTTGGAACCAGGACCAGGCGCAGAGCCCGGTGCTGGTTGATTAAATATGGGGGAACCCCTGTCATTTTCCCCCCCATATTTTTTCAACCAGGACCGGCTCAAAGAGCCCGAGGCTGGTTGTGCTTAGGAGGGGGGACCCCACGCAATTTTTTTTCCTGTTTTTACACTAAACAGACCCTTTCCCATAGATAACCATGCACAGATCTCACTGATCCGTGCATGGTTATCCAAACTCGACTGGAAAAAGCAGGTCTATTTTTTTGGTGCTTTTTTTAACGAATCGAAAAAAAACAGACCCGCACTTGAGCACTCAGAAACTAACACCCAAATACGAATGAATAGTGAATGCCCGTATTGTATGAAATAACAGCCGCGTTTGACCGATGGTCTATTCATTCGTATTTCAGAACTTTGCCAATCAAACCATTATGAATAGACCAGACACTGCCGAGTTTTCTGCTTAGTGAATTCCCGGATTGGTACTTAGAAAAAAAAACACAAATCGGCCAAACTCGGATTTTTAGTAAATACTGGCCCAGGTCTTAAAGCTATCAATGCTTGTGCAGAGATGGTATAATCAAACTGATTGAAGCACTAATTAAGTCACCTGTGCTTAAGCATGGATTGCCTTAAAACCTGGACTGTTAGGGTGCCTCTAGATCTGATTTTAGGAATCACTGGCCTAGTAATTGTTATATTGTCTAGTATGCTGAAATGCCTGTGACTCGGCCACATAAAGCATGTATAAAGTGAAGTAAGGTGCGTGCAGTGTGTACGTTAAGGATTGTGTCTTTTATTGTGTTTTGGAATATTTTTCAAACCAGCCAAATCCTGGGATTTAAAATTTATGGCATTGGTAAAACAATACAAGAAGGTCTATATTAGACAGATGCTTAGTTAAAGGTATCGTCCTATAACTCTTCCTGCTTAGAACAGGAACAGCAGCTGGATTTTGTTTCAGATGTGTTTGTGGATATTTGAACAGGCCCAAGACTTCAAGAAAACCCGCAGACAAAATTCCACTGGTTCCAATGGGCTAATCATAGATTTTGAGCATCTGCCAGAAATGCGTTTCTCTATTATTCATTAATTTACTGTCTGTCTCTTACAGAAAGGTCCTTTTTCCAGAAATAAATCACCTGCTGTGGAACACTGGGTTCCATGAACCGTGCCCTCCCTTCGGCAGCAGCTATACGCGTCGCACATCACACACGTTTTATATTTCTGCATACTTCGCAGCTGCTACATAAAACATATATAGGATACTGTAGGCTGTTCTCTCCTCTTGCAGCTTTAAAAAAATGTTTTTTATTGTGTAGAATCTAGCTCTAGGTCAGGCAGAGATCGGCAAAACGACCCGGCACTGAAATGCCTGGTAATTGCCGGGATTTCTGTCTGACAAGGGTATGCCATACCTAATTCAGCACACCAACATGCTCCCCCTGCACTCTAAATTAGTCCCCACTTTACACTTTTTACTTTGCCATTTTCCTGGAGTGCTGTCAGCTAGTACAAAGAAACTGACTGGAATGCTAGCAGTCCTCCAGTCCATGCAGTTTGACTGCAGCAGTCACTTGACATAATCAGCAGGAAGTAATCTGATTGGGAACTGCTAGGCTGGTTCCCTTCCCTGGCGGTTTATTTGGTACTAAGGAGGAAAAAAGTATGCAAACTAGGTGGCACCCCCAGCTGGCTATGGTGCGCAGAGCATGAGTTCCATCTGCTCCACCCACGTTACACTCCCTGGATGTTCTATAAATCGGTATTTGTTTTCACTTTTATATATTATGGATGTTTTATAATGATTTCATAAATGTGTATTGGTGACATCTTCTTTTGTATTGATTGGCTACTTTGCCCTTTTAAATATGTTAGTGCTAGGCCAGCCTATTGACAAAGTCTCCAGTGACAAAATATGTATGGGCGTGGCCTGCATCCATAAACTATAGGCATAGATTATATCTGCAATTAGTTGAGGCAATTCTGCATTTTTGCAGATGATTGTAACAAAAAATAGCAGATGTATGGGGTTTACTATTTGGCAATTCTGATCAAAAAGTGACTGGGATCACAAAACCAGGTCTTTAAACTGGTTTAATATCAGCGACCAATCGATGCATTAGATTTGTAGTGTATGGTGCTAATCAACCGACCGTTTCACCGATAGAACAATTGAGAGACTGCTGTCTATCAATTTTTGTCAGTGGAGCCTCTCGAGCGTCTCTTGTAGTGACAATGAAACTGCAGGAATCCCGGCACCATCTGCCAATGCGGCCACAGCTATGGCTACAGGAGGATCCAATTCCCGTCAGCGTTACAGCAGAGTTCAGCTGTGTTTTATAGTTCTACCACTGCCCTACCTGCAATGGTGTGGTGGTATTGTGCAATGGTGGTGTGGCCCATTTAAAATATTGAGCCATTTTTTAAATTGCAGATGGCCATCATGAGCCAGTCAAGGCTCAAAGCATCATCACCCCTCCATCATGGGCTGGCTTATTTGAACCAGTGTGAAGCAGCTGTTATGCACACCAGTGCCAGCAGGAATGTACTGGTGTCTGAACGGTGAGGGATGCAAAACAAATGAACTCACAGACAGACTGGGGAATATGACATTACATACACAGAAGGTGATAGGGTAACAAAATAAACACAAAGTGAACAGAGAAGCCCAAAGGCTAAGAAACTGGGTGTCTCCCTAGTATTAGGAATGCTCAGATGGAAAGAAGCGAGATGTAGTGATTTAATACGTAGAGAACCCGAAATGCTGTTGCTAAGGGCAACAGCAAAACCCTAAAGGGTTACCAACGGGTGTGGCAGTAAACTCCTTGGTCAGAGATGGAATAATAGACACAAGGAGAGTCTCCACAATCCTAGTCCTCACTTGCAGTGCACTGGTTCAGCTTACTGCCACTAAACTGACACCTGAACACCTTGCACAGTGAGAAAGGATTTTGGCAGGCAAGTCTGAGAATACAGCCGCAAACTTGCTAGGTTCACAGAGTAGCAAAAGAACCCCAGCAGGTTAAACGACTGACTCCAGTCTTACTGCTAGGTCTGGATTGGCAGAGTGTAATACCAAATCCCAAGGCCTATTTGCAGTAAGCAACAAACAAATACAAAGTTTACACAGTACTAGCTAGCTTTCAGGAACTGACTAACCAACAAAGATTCAGCAGCATCTGCCTAACCTGAGAAGAGGGTTTATATAGCAGGTGCTGTCCACGCCCCACTCAGACCTCACAGACTGTGAGCACAAAAACCAGCACCGGATCCCCTGCCGTGCACAGAGCCTGTAACCACTGCACAGCAAAAGACCCGAACCGGAGTATCAGCTACGCTCAGGTTACTCCGCTAGCACTTGTCTCCCGGTTGCCATGATGACGTGGCAGCACAGAGCAGGAGACCCTAACAGTACCCCCCCTCTGACGAGGGGTCAAAGAACCCCTACCACCGGGTTTATCGGGGAACTGCGAGAAGAAAGAGCGTAACAGTCTGGGGGCATGAAGATCACAACTGCGCACCCACGACCGCTCCTCCGTGCCATACCCCTTCCAGTGCACCAAAAATGACAGCCGACCCCGAATCATCTTGGAGTCAAGAATCCTTTCAACAACAAACTCCCTCTGGCCACGTATCAGAAGAGGGGAAGGTCTTCCACTGGAAGAAGGATTACTAATCGCCCGTTTTAAAAGGGAACAATGAAATGTTTTATTGATACCCAAAGAACGGGGTAGATCTAACTGAAATGCCACCGGATTGATAACCCTAGTGATCTTATAAGGACCGATGAACCGGGGGCCTAACTTATGAGATGGCTGTCTCAACTTCAAATTCTTGGTAGACAACCAGACGAAGTCTCCTAATTTGAAGCTGCAGGGTCTTTTCCGCTTATCAAAAACCCTTTTGGTCACTAATGACACAGACACAAGGGCTTTCTTCACTTTCCTCCAAATACCTCTAAGGACCGAAACCACAGAGGAACCACCAGGCGTGGAGTCCAGGGGGTCAAAAGAATTGGCCTTAGGATGATGCCCATACACACAAAGGAAGGGAGAGATCCCTGTAGCAGAGTGAGCCGCGTTGTTATAGGCAAACTCCGCCATGGACAGATGAGCCACCCAGTCAGTCTGACACTTGGAGACATAACACCTGAGGAACTGCTCCAAGGACTGGTTCACCCTTTCAGTCTGCCCATTAGACTGCGGATGGTAGCCTGACGACAAGCTGACAGAAATCTGGAGATCGGAACAAAATGCCCTCCAGAATTTGGCCACAAACTGGGATCCGCGGTCAGAGACCACATCAAGTGGCAACCCGTGGAGGCGCACAACATGCAGCATAAACAATTCAGACAGGCGTCTGGCCGATGGCAGCCCAACCAATGGAACGAAGTGCGCCATCTTCAAAAACCTGTCAACGACAACCCAGATGGCTGTCATCCCTGAGGATTTGGGCAAGTCCACCACAAAATCCATTGAAATGTGGGTCCATGGCTTAGATGGAATAGAGAGTGGATGTAATGGGCCAACAGGAACCCCTCTAGGAGTCTTATTTCGGGCACAGATGTCACATGCCCGAACCCACTGATCCACATCCCTAGCCACCGAGGGCCACCACACCGCCCTAGATAGCAACTCCCGAGTTCTGGCAATACCCGGGCAAACTTAGCTGCGAAAGCCTGACTGGAAGGCTCAAGCAACTCCTGAAACAATCAGTACCCCAACTAAGAATCTCCCCAGAGACCCAGTCAAATTGAGGATTGTGGGCCCTTAACCAGGGTAACCCCAACACCAATGGGGCAAAAGTACAGACAGTCACATAAAAGGACAATTTTTCAGAGTGTGTGGCTCCAATAAACAAAGAAATCTGGCTAGTGCAAGAGGTAATTTTACCCTGGGATAATGGTTCCCCGTTTAACCCACAAATCTCAATTTCCGATGCCAAGGGTACTAAGGGAACAGAGTGTTTCAGGGCGAATTGGCGGTCCATAAAAACCCTGTCGGCCCCACTGTCCACAAAGGCCTCAGTCTTGACAGTTTGACCGAGGATCTTCAAGGTCACCGGAATGATAAAAGTCTTCTTGGGAAATTCCGACTTCTGACCTGACAGGATATTTCCCATCACCCTCAGGCCCTGAAGTTTTCCGGCTTTTCTGGGCATGATACTACCACATGACCTTTATTCCCACAGTACAAACATAACTCCTGCTGTCTCCTCTGCGTCTTCTCACGCGAGGAGAGGCGGGTAGCCCCAATCTGCATAGGCTCCTCGGAAAATTCCTCAGAGTCTGAGGTTCCCTTGTGAAAGAAGGAAACCTCGGTCTCCCTTTCAAGCCTGCGCTCTCTCAGCCGTCTATCCACCCGAATGGATAACTGCATGAGCTGATCCAAGCTATCAGGCAAGGGATATTGTACCAGTTGGTCTTTTAACTGGTTAGAAAGACCTCTTCGGTACTGGTGTCTCAGGGCTGGGTCATTCCACTGGGTATCAATAAACCTCAACTGGCCTTCGCCCTTGCTTAAGGATCGAAATCTGAGCCTCGGCTGAGGCCGTCTTGTCAGGGTCATCATACAACATGCCCAGTGCCGTAAAAAAAGCATCAACAATTTTAAGCGACGGACAGTCAGGCTGCAACCCATATGCCCAGACCTGTGGGTCTCCTTGTAGCAAGGAAATCACTATGCCCACCCGCTGAATCTCCGACCCAGAAGACTGAGGCCTAAGCTGGAAATATAGCTTGCAGCTCTCCTTGAAACAAAAGAACTGCGAGCGATCTCCAGAAAAACGATCCGGGAGATTTACTTACGGCTCCTTAACCCCTGAAGGTACTGCTGCTGCGGGAGCTCTGCCAGCGGCCTGCGAGGTGTGCATTTGAATGGACAAATCATTAAATTGTCGAGTCAGGACCTGCACCTGATTGACCACCTGTTGCAAAGTATTTTGAGGGGTATGCTCCATATTCCCACAAAATTTCAACAGGAGTATTTGGCTGCTGAATATGTTATGCACACCAGTGCCAGCAGGAATGTACTGGTGTCTGAACGGAGAGGGATGCAAAACAAATGAACTCACAGACAGACTGGGGAATATGACATTACATACACAGAAGGTGATAGGGTAACAAAATAAACACAAAGTGAACAGAGAAGCCCAAAGGCTAAGAAACTGGGTGTCCCCCTAGTATTAGGAATGCTCAGATGGAAAGAAGCGAGATGTAGTGATTTAATACGTAGAGAACCCGAAATGCTGTTGCTAAGGGCAACAGCAAAACCCTAAAGGGTTACCAACGGGTGTGGCAGTAAACTCCTTGGTCAGAGATGGAATAATAGACACAAGGAGAGTCTCCACAATCCTAGTCCTCACTTGCAGTGCACTTGTTCAGCTTACTGCCACTAAACTGACACCTGAACACCTTGCACAGTGAGAAAGGATTTTGGCAGGCAAGTCTGAGAATACAGCCGCAAACTTGCTAGGTTCACAGAGTAGCAAAAGAACCCCAGCAGGTTAAACGACTGACTCCAGTCTTACTGCTAGGTCTGGATTGGCAGAGTGTAATACCAAATCCCAAGGCCTATTTGCAGTAAGCAACAAACAAATACAAAGTTTACACAGTACTAGCTAGCTTTCAGGAACTGACTAACCAACAAAGATTCAGCAGCATCTGCCTAACCTGAGAAGAGGGTTTATATAGCAGGTGCTGTCCACGCCCCACTCAGACCTCACAGACTGTGAGCACAAAAACCAGCACCGGATCCCCTGCCGTGCACAGAGCCTGTAACCACTGCACAGCAAAAGACCCGAACCGGAGTATCAGCTACGCTCAGGTTACTCCGCTAGCACTTGTCTCCCGGTTGCCATGATGACATGGCAGCACAGAGCAGGAGACCCTAACAGTACCCCCCCTCTGACGAGGGGTCAAAGAACCCCTACCACCGGGTTTATTGGGGAACTGCGAGAAGAAAGAGCGTAACAGTCTGGGGGCATGAAGATCACAACTGCGCACCCACGACCGCTCCTCCGTGCCATACCCCTTCCAGTGCACCAAAAATGACAGCCGACCCCGAATCATCTTGGAGTCAAGAATCCTTTCAACAACAAACTCCCTCTGGCCACGTATCAGAAGAGGGGAAGGTCTTCCACTGGAAGAAGGATTACTAATCGCCCGTTTTAAAAGGGAACAATGAAATGTTTTATTGATACCCAAAGAACGGGGTAGATCTAACTGAAATGCCACCGGATTGATAACCCTAGTGATCTTATAAGGACCGATGAACCGGGGGCCTAACTTATGAGATGGCTGTCTCAACTTCAAATTCTTGGTAGACAACCAGACGAAGTCTCCTAATTTGAAGCTGCAGGGTCTTTTCCGCTTATCAAAAACCCTTTTGGTCACTAATGACACAGACACAAGGGCTTTCTTCACTTTCCTCCAAATACCTCTAAGGACCGAAACCACAGAGGAACCACCAGGCGTGGAGTCCAGGGGGTCAAAAGAATTGGCCTTAGGATGATGCCCATACACACAAAGGAAGGGAGAGATCCCTGTAGCAGAGTGAGCCGCGTTGTTATAGGCAAACTCCGCCATGGACAGATGAGCCACCCAGTCAGTCTGACACTTGGAGACATAACACCTGAGGAACTGCTTCAAGGACTGGTTCACCCTTTCAGTCTGCCCATTAGACTGCGGATGGTAGCCTGACGACAAGCTGACAGAAATCTGGAGATCGGAACAAAATGCCCTCCAGAATTTGGCCACAAACTGGGATCCGCGGTCAGAGACCACATCAAGTGGCAACCCGTGGAGGCGCACAACATGCAGCATAAATAATTCAGACAGGCGTCTGGCCGATGGCAGCCCAACCAATGGAACGAAGTGCGCCATCTTCAAAAACCTGTCAACGACAACCCAGATGGCTGTCATCCGCGAGGATTTGGGCAAGTCCACCACAAAATCCATTGAAATGTGGGTCCATGGCTTAGATGGAATAGAGAGTGGATGTAATGGGCCAACAGGAACCCCTCTAGGAGTCTTATTTCGGGCACAGATGTCACATGCCCGAACCCACTGATCCACATCCCTAGCCACCGAGGGCCACCACACCGCCCTAGATAGCAACTCCCGAGTTCTGGCAATACCCGGGCAAACTTAGCTGCGAAAGCCTGACTGGAAGGCTCAAGCAACTCCTGAAACAATCAGTACCCCAACTAAGAATCTCCCCAGAAACCCAGTCAAATTGAGGATTGTGGGCCCTTAACCAGGGTAACCCCAACACCAATGGGGCAAAAGTACAGACAGTCACATAAAAGGACAATTTTTCAGAGTGTGTGGCTCCAATAAACAAAGAAATCTGGCTAGTGCAAGAGGTAATTTTACCCTGGGATAATGGTTCCCCGTTTAACCCACAAATCTCAATTTCCGATGCCAAGGGTACTAAGGGAACAGAGTGTTTCAGGGCGAATTGGCGGTCCATAAAAACCCTGTCGGCCCCACTGTCCACAAAGGCCTCAGTCTTGACAGTTTGACCGAGGATCTTCAAGGTCACCGGAATGATAAAAGTCTTCTTGGGAAATTCCGACTTCTGACCTGACAGGATATTTCCCATCACCCTCAGGCCCTGAAGTTTTCCGGCTTTTCTGGGCATGATACTACCACATGACCTTTATTCCCACAGTACAAACATAACCCCTGCTGTCTCCTCTGCGTCTTCTCACGCGAGGAGAGGCGGGTAGCCCCAATCTGCATAGGCTCCTCGGAAAATTCCTCAGAGTCTGAGGTTCCCTTGTGAAAGAAGGAAACCTCGGTCTCCCTTTCAAGCCTGCGCTCTCTCAGCCGTCTATCCACCCGAATGGATAACTGCATGAGCTGATCCAAGCTATCAGGCAAGGGATATTGTACCAGTTGGTCTTTTAACTGGTTAGAAAGACCTCTTCGGTACTGGTGTCTCAGGGCTGGGTCATTCCACTGGGTATCATGGGCCAACCTCCGAAACTCCGTACAATAAACCTCAACTGGCCTTCGCCCTTGCTTAAGGATCGAAATCTGAGCCTCGGCTGAGGCCGTCTTGTCAGGGTCATCATACAACATGCCCAGTGCCGTAAAAAAAGCATCAACAATTTTAAGCGACGGACAGTCAGGCTGCAACCCATATGCCCAGACCTGTGGGTCTCCTTGTAGCAAGGAAATCACTATGCCCACCCGCTGAATCTCCGACCCAGAAGACTGAGGCCTAAGCTGGAAATATAGCTTGCAGCTCTCCTTGAAACAAAAGAACTGCGAGCGATCTCCAGAAAAACGATCCGGGAGATTTACTTACGGCTCCTTAACCCCTGAAGGTACTGCTGCTGCGGGAGCTCTGCCAGCGGCCTGCGAGGTGTGCATTTGAATGGACAAATCATTAAATTGTCGAGTCAGGACCTGCACCTGATCGACCACCTGTTGCAAAGTATTTTGAGGGGTATGCTCCATATTCCCACAAAATTTCAACAGGAGTATTTGGCTGCTGAATATGTTATGCACACCAGTGCCAGCAGGAATGTATTGGTGTCTGAACGGTGAGGGATGCAAAACAAATGAACTCACAGACAGACTGGGGAATATGACATTACATACACAGAAGGTGATAGGGTAACAAAATAAACACAAAGTGAACAGAGAAGCCCAAAGGCTAAGAAACTGGGTGTCCCCCTAGTATTAGGAATGCTCAGGTGGAAAGAAGCGAGATGTAGTGATTTAATACGTAGAGAACCCGAAATGCTGTTGCTAAGGGCAACAGCAAAACCCTAAAGGGTTACCAACGGGTATGGCAGTAAACTCCTTGGTCAGAGATGGAATAATAGACACAAGGAGAGTCTCCACAATCCTAGTCCTCACTTGCAGTGCACTGGTTCAGCTTACTGCCACTAAACTGACACCTGAACACCTTGCACAGTGAGAAAGGATTTTGGCAGGCAAGTCTGAGAATACAGCCGCAAACTTGCTAGGTTCACAGAGTAGCAAAAGAACCCCAGCAGGTTAAACGACTGACTCCAGTCTTACTGCTAGGTCTGGACTGGCAGAGTGTAATACCAAATCCCAAGGCCTATTTGCAGTAAGCAACAAACAAATACAAAGTTTACACAGTACTAGCTAGCTTTCAGGAACTGACTAACCAACAAAGATTCAGCAGCATCTGCCTAACCTGAGTAGAGGGTTTATATAGCAGGTGCTGTCCACGCCCCACTCAGACCTCACAGACTGTGAGCACAAAAACCAGCACCGGATCCCCTGCCGTGCACAGAGCCTGTAACCACTGCACAGCAAAAGACCCGAACCGGAGTATCAGCTACGCTCAGGTTACTCCGCTAGCACTTGTCTCCCGGTTGCCATGACGACGTGGCAGCACAGAGCAGGAGACCCTAACAGCAGCGCATGGCAGTCCGACTGAGGGGAAGGAGCAGACTCCAGAAAAACAGAAGAAGCCAAGAGTCCTGGGAGTCGCCAGCTATGCAAAAAAGCTTACACAGATGTGGAAGTCATGTTGGGCGATGGCCCACCATGTGATGGTGCTGGTCAAAAAATTTCTGTATCATTCTGAGTCCTGTCTTTATTTTAATATTTTCTTTACAAGCGGACTACCAGTGCCAGCGGGCCTGTAATGTCTGGGCGTGCCGGATCTGCATTCATCTCTGCACATGCTGAAGGCCACCCAGCACATGGCAAGGCCGCCCAGCATGTGTGGGGCTGCCTCCCGATGCGTCTGCAATCTAATTGCGAACGCATGGCGCTGCCTGAAGTTCAGCGGCCATGTTTTTAATTGGAGCTGCTGTATGTGGCGTCACACAGCCTCCCCGAAAATGGTCCCACCCCGACCCCGTTCCTTCTGCGCCTCCCCCCAACGCCGCGTTGCCACCCTGAAAACATCCGCTGTTGTCAATCATATTGCGGTGATATCCGTCTGGGATGCGACCGCAATGTGTATTCCTGCGCAGCCACAATGCGGCCGCTGCGCATGTGCAGTTTGCTGATTTTGGCACACTGCGTTGCGAGCCGAAAAAGTGGCAGGGTCTGAATGACCCTCTATGACCGCAATCGCAGATGCAATTGTATTATCGTTCAATTCTGAATCAGGCCCATTGTAAGATACAAAGTGACCCATCACAGAAATTCAACTTGAAGAATATTTGGCTTAAGCAGCTGACACTAATATTATACCTGCAACCTTGCTTTAAGCGCCTTTTGGCTGAATTCCCAATCCTTCCATTTCCAGCATACTATGCCCAAATCTCATAAGGGGCTGCTGAATCCTCCACCTGAGTGCCCCATTATCGCAGCAAGTGGATCTTTATTTCAACCAACAGCAATTTATTTGCACTCATTGCTACAACCACATATTCAAGAACATCCCCGACTCCTCCTAGACACCACTACATTGCTGAATACATTAGAAGGACTTTCTTTACCCAATAATACTTGATGGCTTATTAGTATATATGTCACCAGTCTCTTTATAGACGTTCCTCATACCCACATTATATTGGATAATATTTATGACGCAGCACGTATATAACTTATTGTTCAGCTATTAAAGATGATATTGACCAAGATTTTTTCTATGTATGATTATCAGTATTATCTGCAAACTGAAAGATGTATGATGGGGGTTGTAGATGTGTAACAACAAAATCAGGGCGACACTTGCAGCATCAGTGTAATACAGGTCTTTACTCAGCATGAGCCAGACACCAAGTGGAAGTAACAGGAGACAAACAGGAAGTGAGTCACCTCGGCATGACATCATCTCCCATGATGCACAGCATGCATTTACATCCCCCCTTTCAAACTGGAAAGATGCAGAACATAGATGAAACAAATGCAACAATGTGACAATGCATGAACAAAAGAAAAGACATTATACAATAAAGTCTTGGAACTTTGGGTTGGGTTTGGACACACGGCCCGATCTGGTAATGGTACACTGGGACCCTATAGGCATGTCTGCTGTGACACCAGAGAGCTCTATTACTTCAGAAGTGGTCTCTGAGGAAGGACTGTCCATGCACTGCGAATCATCACTGACATTGGTTGCAGCTGTGGTAGAAACTGATGAGTCAGGCTGTGCAGAGCTTTCTTCAGGTACACTTAACAGATGGCGGCGGTTGCGTTCATGAGTCACTTGGAGAACACTGGATTCCAGACTTGACCACCTTCCTTGGAAGGTTTCCCCTTGAGTGACTGCGCCCCAGCTTCGGAGACTTGCATCCGTGGTTAGAAGGATCCAGTCCAGAATCCCGAACCTGTGGCCCTCCAGAAGGTGAGGCATTTGTAGCCACCAGAGGAGTAAAATGCTTGCTTTCGGCAACAGACGTATCCTCAGGTGCATATGTAGATGAGAACCCGACCACTTGTCTAGGAGATCCAATTGGAAGGATCGAGCATGAAATCTTCCGTATTGTAGAGCCTCATAGGAGGCAACCATCTTCCCCAGAACTGATGAACGGAAACCCGGGCTGGCTTCAGACATCCCGGACCATTGTTTGTATCACTAACGCTTTCTCCTCCAGTAGAAACACCCTCTGCACTTCCGTGTCGAGGATCATCCCCAGGAAAGACAATCTCCTTGTCGGCTCCAAATGTGACTTTGGAAGGTTCAGGATCCAACCATGGACCCTGAGTAGATGAGTCGTGAGAGCAATGGACTGCAACAGCTTCTCCCTGGACGATGCCTTTATCAGCATATTGTCCAGGTATGGAATTATGTTCACTACCTGCCTGCGGAGGAGAACCATCATCTCTGCCATCACCTTGGTGAACACCCTCGGTGCCGTGGAGAGACCGAATGGCAGTGCCTGAAACTGATAGTGACTGTCTAACAGTGACAAATCGGAATGTGGAGATATGCATCCTTGATATGTAGGCATACCAGAAACTCCCCCTCCTCCAGACTGTGATCACCGCTCTCAGAGACTCCATTTTGAACCATCCGGTTTCGTACCACAAAAAGGTTTGAATAGTAACCCACGCTGTGCAGATGAGGTGGAACTGGAACAATGACCTCTGCCAATTTTTGGATAGCTTCCTGTAGGACAGTTCTGTAGACAGTAAAGTTGGCAAGCCTGATTTGAAGAATCGGTGAGGTGGGGTTTCTTGAAACGCCAGTCTGTACCCCTGGGACACAATATCCTGTACCCAGGGATCCAGGCCGGACGACACCTAGACGTGGCTGAAACGCCTGAGTCTCGCCCCCACCAGCCCGTCCTCCAGGCTGTGTTGTCCACCGTCATGCTGAGGATTTTGAGGAACCAGAGGCAGGTTTCTGGTTCTGAGAGCCTGCGGGTGCAGGCTTTTTGGATTTTGCCCACCCACCTCTAAAGAAGGTGGTAGGAGGCTTGGACTTTTTTGTCTTAGTGCTCCGAAAGGACTGTGATGCAGATGAAGAAAGGGGTTTCTTCGTAGAAGGAGTAGCTGAGGGAAGAAAAGGTGACTTACCCGCAGTTGCCGTGGAAACCCACTCATCCAATGCTTCCCCAAATAGAGCCTGACCTGTGAAGGTTAGGTTCTCCACACTTCTCCTGGATTCCGCGTCTGCAGACCATTGGCGTAGCCAGAGTCCCCTGCCAGCTGAGACAGACATGGAAGATATCCTTGCAGTTAGCGTACCCAGGTCCTTTATGGATTCCACCATGAACCCCGCAGAATCCTGTATGTTACGTAAAAATAATTCAATGTCACTTCTATCCATTGAATCCAAATCCTTTAGTAACGTGCCTGACCACTTTACTATAGCTTTAGAGATCCATGCACAGGCAATTCCTCCTGAGAGGAAATGTCCTCTGCAGCATAAGACACAGAGTCCCTAGACATGGCTATGTGAGACAACACACACACACACACACACACACACACACACACACACACACACACACACACACACAGGGAAATGTCATACAAAGTTTCCCCCCAAGAATGCCATAGAGAAACACAGAGATTGGAGCCAGCCCACACACAGCGCTTCCCAGGGTAGATATAATACAACTACCTGGCGCTTACTGTGTACCTTAATAGACTACACAGTATTTACACAGCCTCCCCCCACTTCTACATCCCCCTGGTACCGCACAGGATAGCTGGAGTTGCTTGGAGGGACAGCTCTCCCTGTCAGCATCTCTGTATAGGATCTGCAGGCAGGTAAATGGTGCTGAACACTGCTGGGTCCGCTATGAGGAGAAGCTCCGCCCCCTGAACATGGCGCTGCTTCCCACTCTCCACTTCTTTATACTGGCCTGAGGAATTGTGCTGGTAGCATTACCGAGGTCCCTGGCAGCCTTGGTGCCAGTGTAGGGTATAGTCGCTGGCTCAGGGCACCCCTCACAGTGCCGCATTATGTACCACTGAGTCTCCAGAGCGCAGTTAATACTGCGCTCCCACCCTGTTGCTGCCATCTTCACACCGGCTCCCCGGTTGCCAGGGGGGCCGGTGACTCACTCGCCATCGGAATCTTCTGGCTCTGTTAGGGGGTGGCGGCAGTGCCGCGGGAGTAAGCGGTCGCCTGGGGCGGCTAATGATCATCACCCTCAGGAGCTCAGTGTCCTGTCAGCGGAGATAGTGGCTCAAACCCCGCAGGGCGGACACTACTCCCCCCTAAGTCCCACGAAGCAGGGAGGCTGTTGCCAGCAGCCTCCCTGTGCCTAACTAACTCTTAGAAAAAAATAAACTAAAGAAGCTCTAGGAGCTCCCCTAGCTGTGACCAGCTCCTCCGGGCACATTTTCTAAACTGAGTCTGGTAGGAGGGGCATAGGGGGAGGAACCAGCCCACACTCTCAAACTCTTAAAGTGCCAATGGCTACTAGTGGACCCGTCTATACCCCATGGTACTAATGTGGACCCCAGCATCCTCTAGGACGTAAGAGAAATCTATTTTAACTAAACAATCTTTTAAATTCCTAACTCTAGCGAAACTAGGTAGTAAACTCAATTTCTCAAGTAGTGAGAACTCACTATCACTATTGACCATAAGCCACCATTTTTTCTCTTTCTTAGTCAGAAACAGGCTTTTGGCTCTGTATTGTGTAACCCATGGGGTGATGTTTTTATTTTTAGTGGACTTAGAATCTTCCACATATTTTAGGGTCTGCTCACTTGTGCTCCTGCACTGTCAATCAGAGGAGCGCACTGGTTACAATGTAGCATAGCGGCGCTCCATTGTAACCAGTGATGGGAACTTTGCGGTCTGCAAGAGTGACCCCAATTAACTTCACGGTTAACCGCAGATCATAAAGTTCCCATCATTGGTTACAATGGAGCGCCGCTACGCTACATTGTAACCAGTGCGCTCCTCTGATTGACAGTGCAGGAGCACACAGTCAATCAGGAGAGTGCCATGACGTGGCGCTCCCTGATTGGCTGGCGGGACCTTCACTGACAGGAGTCACGGGGGGTCCCACCAGTCGGGGAAAGGGGTTCCATGTGTAAACATGGGACCCCTTTCAGTTTGTGGTTCGGGTTGTTCGTTTTTTTATTTTAACAAGTCCCTGGATTACAAATTTAAAGAAGAGGACCGATCTACACAGGATTGTTTGTAAGTATATTTTTTATTTACAGGTACCCCGTGAATTCTACTGGAGAAGAGGACCGGGGTGCTCCGTGTCAACATAGGTAGGTAAGTATGTATGTGTGTAAGTGTGCATGTATGTAAATTAAAGTTATACTGTCACGGTGTGTGTCTTGTGTTTTTTTTGGGGGTATTTTTTTTGTAGTAGAGCTAAAAGGAACCAGAGGGCCCGTTATTCTCCTGCATGCTGGTACTTGTGGTTCTCCAAGTACCAGCTTGCGGGGGAGGCTTGCTGGGACTTGTAGTTCTTCTA
The DNA here is from genome assembly GCF_028390025.1 of Pseudophryne corroboree. Lineage (NCBI taxonomy): Eukaryota > Metazoa > Chordata > Amphibia > Anura > Myobatrachidae > Pseudophryne > Pseudophryne corroboree. The sequence goes on from NC_086452.1 coordinate 386,896,912, forward strand.
CAAAAACAATATTCTTTATTTTTACACTATGGCTATCAGCCTCCCATCCACCGCCCACGGATGGGGGGACAGCCTCAGGCTTCACCCCTGGCCCTTGGATGGCTGGAGGGGGGGACCCTTTGATTTAAGGGGTCCCCACTCCTCCAGGGTACCCCAGCCAGGAGTGACTAGTTGGGGGGGTAATGCCACGGCCGCAGGGACCTATATAAAAGTGTCCCCCGGCTGTGGCATTATCTCTCTGGCTAGTGGAGCCAGGTACTGGTGTTAAAAATACGGAGGACCCCTATGCTTTTTGTCCCCTGTATTTTTTGCACCAGGACCAGGCGCAGAAACCGATGCTGGTTGTAGAAATATGGGGGAACCCTAGTCATTTCCCCCCCGATATTTTTACAACCAGCACCGGCTCAAAGAGCCCGAGGCTGGTTATACATAGGAGGGGGACCCCACGCATTTTTTTTTAAACTGTTTAAATACTGTGCACAATGAAGCCCTGCAAGGATCTCACTGATCTGGCCAGGATTCATTGTGTGATTGTCGATAGTGTTTTACTAATCACTCCTGTAAAACACTGCCAGACAATACGACTGACATCGACATTGGAAAACACGAAAAATGTAATCTCGGCAGATTAGTAAATAACATGCACAAAATTCAAAAAGTTGCACAACTACACTTTCGATGTAAATCGAGATTAATCTCCCTCCAAATCCCATAAAATACAAATATTAGTAAATATACCCCGTGGTATACTCAATACCTGTTATGCACACCAGTGCCAGCAGGAATGTACTGGTGTCTGAACGGAGAGGGATGCAAAACAAATGAACTCACAGACAGACTGGGGAATATGACATTACATACACAGAAGGTGATAGGGTAACAAAATAAACACAAAGTGAACAGAGAAGCCCAAAGGCTAAGAAACTGGGTGTCTCCCTAGTATTAGGAATGCTCAGATGGAAAGAAGCGAGATGTTGTGATTTAATACGTAGAGAACCCGAAATGCTGTTGCTAAGGGCAACAGCAAAACCCTAAAGGGTTACCAACGGGTGTGGCAGTAAACTCCTTGGTCAGAGATGGAATAATAGACACAAGGAGAGTCTCCACAATCCTAGTCCTCACTTGCAGTGCACTGGTTCAGCTTACTGCCACTAAACTGACACCTGAACACCTTGCACAGTGAGAAAGGATTTTGGCAGGCAAGTCTGAGAATACAGCCGCAAACTTGCTAGGTTCACAGAGTAGCAAAAGAACCCCAGCAGGTTAAACGACTGACTCCAGTCTTACTGCTAGGTCTGGATTGGCAGAGTGTAATACCAAATCCCAAGGCCTATTTGCAGTAAGCAACAAACAAATACAAAGTTTACACAGTACTAGCTAGCTTTCAGGAACTGACTAACCAACAAAGATTCAGCAGCATCTGCCTAACCTGAGAAGAGGGTTTATATAGCAGGTGCTGTCCACGCCCCACTCAGACCTCACAGACTGTGAGCACAAAAACCAGCACCGGATCCCCTGCCGTGCACAGAGCCTGTAACCACTGCACAGCAAAAGACCCGAACCGGAGTATCAGCTACGCTCAGGTTACTCCGCTAGCACTTGTCTCCCGGTTGCCATGACGACGTGGCAGCACAGAGCAGGAGACCCTAACAGTACCCCCCCTCTGACGAGGGGTCAAAGAACCCCTACCACCGGGTTTATCGGGGAACTGCGAGAAGAAAGAGCGTAACAGTCTGGGGGCATGAAGATCACAACTGCGCACCCACGACCGCTCCTCCGTGCCATACCCCTTCCAGTGCACCAAAAATGACAGCCGACCCCGAACCATCTTGGAGTCAAGAGTCCTTTCAACAACAAACTCCCTCTGGCCACATATCAGAAGAGGGGAAGGTCTTCCACTGGAAGAAGGATTACTAATTGCCCGTTTTAAAAGGGAACAATGAAATGTTTTATTGATACCCAAAGAACGGGGTAGATCTAACTGAAATGCCACCGGATTGATAACCCTAGTGATCTTATAAGGACCGATGAACCGGGGGCCTAACTTATGAGATGGCTGTCTCAACTTCAAATTCTTGGTAGACAACCAGACGAAGTCTCCTAATTTGAAGCTGCAGGGTCTTTTCCGCTTATCAAAAACCCTTTTGGTCACTAATGACACAGACACAAGGGCTTTCTTCACTTTCCTCCAAGTACCTCTAAGGACCGAAACCACAGAGGAACCACCAGGCGTGGAGTCCAGGGGGTCAAAAGAATTGGCCTTAGGATGATGCCCATACACACAAAGGAAGGGAGAGATCCCTGTAGCAGAGTGAGCCGCGTTGTTATAGGCAAACTCCGCCATGGACAGATGAGCAACCCAGTCAGTCTGACACTTGGAGACATAACACCTGAGGAACTGCTCCAAGGACTGGTTCACCCTTTCAGTCTGCCCATTAGACTGCGGATGGTAGCCTGACGACAAGCTGACAGAAATCTGGAGATCGGAACAAAATGCCCTCCAGAATTTGGCCACAAACTGGGATCCGCGGTCAGAGACCACATCAAGTGGCAACCCGTGGAGGCGCACAACATACAGCATAAATAATTCAGACAGGCGTCTGGCCGATGGCAGCCCAACCAATGGAACGAAGTGCGCCATCTTCGAAAACCTGTCAACGACAACCCAGATGGCTGTCATCCCCGAGGATTTGGGCAAGTCCACCACAAAATCCATTGAAATGTGGGTCCATGGCTTAGATGGAATAGAGAGTGGATGTAATGGTCCAACAGGAACCCCTCTAGGAGTCTTATTTCGGGCACAGATGTCACATGCCCGAACCCACTGATCCACATCCCTAGCCACCGAGGGCCACCACACCGCCCTAGATAGCAACTCCCGAGTTCTGGCAATACCCGGGTGACCTGCCGACTTCTTGGCATGGAATTCCAGGAACACTCGCTGTCTTAACCTAGGAGGCACAAACAAAAGACCTACCGGAAGGTCTGGAGGAGCCTGCTCCTGTGCTCTAAGGACTAATGACAAGAGGTCCTGGGTAATGCCCACTTTAATACATGATGGGGACACAATGGGCAATGGCTCCTCGGTGGTCTCCTGGATTGGAGCAAAACTCAGCGAGAGCGCATCAGCCTTGATGTTTTTTGACCCAGGGCGATATGTTATCAAAAAATTAAAGCGAGCAAAAAACAAAGCCCATCGTGCCTGCCTGGCATTGAGGCGCTTCGCTGACTCTAAATATGCCAAATTCTTATGGTCGGTGAGAATTGAGACCACAAACTTAGCCCCCTCAAGCCAGTGTCTCCACTCCTCGAGTGCATCCTTAATAGCCAACAATTCCCGGTTACCCATGTCATAATTCATCTCGGCAGGCGAAAATTTACGGGAAAAGTAAGCACAGGGATGAAGGCGATTATCAGACACCCCCATCTGAGAGAGCACTGCCCCAATACCCATCTCAGAGGCATCCACCTCCACCACAAAAGGACGCTCTGGATCTGGGTGTCGCAGCACCTTGGCCGAGACAAATTCCCTTTTGAGACGGGCAAAAGCCGCTTTGGCCTCACAAGACCAGTGAGCAACATCCGCCCCTTTCTTAGTGAGTGCCACCAAGGGCGCCACTATAGACGAAAATCCAGCGATAAATCGTCTATAAAAATTTGCAAAGCCCAGAAAACGCTGAAGCGCCTTCAAACTAGTGGGCTGCACCCAATCCAGGACAGCCTGTACCTTGGAACCCTCCATTTGGAAACCTTCTGGGGAGATAATATATCCTAGAAATGCGATTTGCTGAACTTCAAATTCGCACTTCTCCAGCTTCGCCCCAAGCCGGTGGTCTCTGAGTTTCTGGAGGACTAAGCGTACATGCTTCCGATGTTCCTCCAGGGAATGGGAGAAGATTAGGATGTCATCTAAGTATACAACTAAGAATCTATCCAAATATTCCCTGAGCACATCGTTCATGAAGTCCTGGAAGACTGCCGGGGCATTACAGAGCCCAAAAGGCATCACCAAATATTCACCAAATAAGTCTTCCATTCATCCCCCTCTCTTATTCGGATTAGATTGTACGCACCGCGTAGGTCAATCTTAGAAAAAATGGTGGCAGTACGAAGCTGGTCAAACAAGACCGAAATGAGAGGCAGTGGGTATGAGTTTTTAATCGTGATACGGTTCAATTCCCTGAAGTCGATGCAGGGTCGCAACGAACCGTCCTTTTTACCCACGAAGAAGAACCCCGACCCAACTGGAGACTGTGAAGGTCTGATAAATCCCTTAGCCAAGTTCTCCTGAATGTACTCTGCCATAGCCTGAGTCTCAGGACGAGACAGGGAGTACAACCTGCTCTTGGGAAGCTTAGCATTCGGCAACAAATGAATGGCACAGTCATAGGGGCGATGGGGAGGTAGTACCTCTGCAACTCTTTTGGAGAACACGTCCGCAAAATCTGCATAACATCCTGGCAATCCTGGCAAACTTAGCTGCGAAAGCCTGACTGGAAGGCTCAAGCAACTCCTGAAACAATCAGTACCCCAACTAAGAATCTCCCCAGAGACCCAGTCAAATTGAGGATTGTGGGCCCTTAACCAGGGTAACCCCAACACCAATGGGGCAAAAGTACAGACAGTCACATAAAAGGACAATTTTTCAGAGTGTGTGGCTCCAATAAACAAAGAAATCTGGCTAGTGCAAGAGGTAATTTTACCCTGGGATAATGGTTCCCCGTTTAACCCACAAATCTCAATTTCCGATGCCAAGGGTACTAAGGGAACAGAATGTTTCAGGGCGAATTGGCGGTCCATAAAAACCCCGTCGGCCCCACTGTCCACAAAGGCCTCAGTCTTGACAGTTTGACCGAGGATCTTCAAGGTCACCGGAATGATAAAAGTCTTCTTGGGAAATTCTGACTTCTGGCCTGACAGGATATTTCCCATCACCCTCAGGCCCTGAAGTTTTCAGGCTTTTCTGGGCATGATACTACCACATGACCTTTATTCCCACAGTACAAACATAACCCCTGCTGTCTCCTCCGCGTCTTCTCACGCGAGGAGAGGCGGGTAGCCCCAATCTGCATAGGCTCCTCGGAAAATTCCTCAGAGTCTGAGGTTCCCTTGGGAAAGAAGGAAACCTCGGTCTCCCTTTCAAGCCTGCGCTCTCTCAGCAGTCTATCCACCCGAATGGATAACTGCATGAGCTGATCCAAGCTATCAGGCAAGGGATATTGTACCAGTTGGTCTTTTAACTGGTTAGAAAGACCTCTTCGGTACTGGTGTCTCAGGGCTGGGTCATTCCACTGGGTATCATGGGCCAACCTCCGAAACTCCGTACAATAAACCTCAACTGGCCTTCGCCCTTGCTTAAGGATCGAAATCTGAGCCTCGGCTGAGGCCGTCTTGTCAGGGTCATCATACAACATGCCCAGTGCCGTAAAAAAAGCATCAACACTTTTAAGCGACGGACAGTCAGGCTGCAACCCATATGCCCAGACCTGTGGGTCTCCTTGTAGCAAGGAAATCACTATGCCCACCCGCTGAATCTCCGACCCAGAAGACTGAGGCCTAAGCTGGAAATATAGCTTGCAGCTCTCCTTGAAACAAAAGATCTGCAAACGATCTCCAGAAAAACGATCCGGGAGATTTACTTTTGGCTCCTTAACCCCTGAAGGTACTGCTGCTGCGGGAGCTCCGCCAGCGGCCTGCGAGGTGTGCATTTTAATGGACAAATCATTAAATTGTCGAGTCAGGACCTGCACCTGATCGACCACCTGTTGCAAAGTATTTTGAGGGGTATGCTCCATATTCCCACAAAATTTCAATAGGAGTATTTGGCTGCTGAATATGTTATGCACATCAGTGCCAGCAGGAATGTACTGGTGTCTGAACGGAGAGGGATGCAAAACAATGAACTCACAGACAGACTGGGAAATATGACAATACATACACAGAAGGTGATAGGGTAACAAAATAAACACAAAGTGAACAGAGAAGCCCAAAGGCTAAGAAACTGGGTGTCTCCCTAGTATTAGGAACGCTCAGATGGAAAGAAGCGAGATGTTGTGATTTAATACATAGAGAACCCGAAATGCTGTTGCTAAGGGCAACAGCAAAACCCTAAAGGGTTACCAACGGGTGTGGCAGTAAACTCCTTGGTCAGAGATGGAATAATAGACACAAGGAGAGTCTCCACAATCCTAGTCCTCACTTGCAGTGCACTGGTTCAGCTTACTGCCACTAAACTGACACCTGAACACCTTGCACAGTGAGAAAGGATTTTGGCAGGCAAGTCTGAGAATACAGCCGCAAACTTGCTAGGTTCACAGAGTAGCAAAAGAACCCCAGCAGGTTAAACGACTGACTCCAGTCTTACTGCTAGGTCTGGATTGGCAGAGTGCAATATCAAATCCCAAGGCCTATTTGCAGTAAGCAACAAACAAATACAAAGTTTACACAGTACTAGCTAGCTTTCAGGAACTGACTAACCAACAAAGATTCAGCAGCATCTGCCTAACCTGAGAAGAGGGTTTATATAGCAGGTGCTGTCCACGCCCCACTCAGACCTCACAGACTGTGAGCACAAAAACCAGCACCGGATCCCCTGCCGTGCACAGAGCCTGTAACCACTGCACAGCAAAAGACCCGAACCGGAGTATCAGCTACGCTCAGGTTACTCCGCTAGCACTTGTCTCCCGGTTGCCATGACGACGTGGCAGCACAGAGCAGGAGACCCTAACAATACCTTCTGCTTGGCTTGTTCTTACGCCCTTCTATTATAACCACGTTCCATGAATTTATCAACCATGTGGTTAAGAGTGGGGACCACTGCTGCAGGTTCTGATGTAATACGTCTAGCTGTTAATAACTGGGAGTATGGTAAACTTTTTCTCAAAGGCAAAGGGTGAAAACTATTGTTTCTCAAAATGGTGTTTCTGTTGTTTTGACAAATAGTGATGTACACAATTTATGATCTTACACAAAAATATTCACATCTTAGAAGTGGACTGTATGATCACTTATCTCATAGGTCATTTTTACTGGACTATTGATCATATTATGCTTATCCAATAGATGTTTCAATTGTTGTGCAGATCCTACCCAAATAAGTAACAGATTGTCTATGTATCTGAGATATAACTTTACATTAAGATCCAGAGTGCCATCTGCCCAAAACATTTTTTGCTCTATGGTGTACATGAAGGCATTGGCATACGATGGGGCCACTGAGGACCCCATCACACACCCCGCCTTCTGAAGGTAGAACCTTCCATTATGTAAAAAATAATTGCGTGTTAACACCAACCGGAGCAACTGAATAAAAAATTCTACAGACGGGCCCTCATAGAAGGGGTTATCCGTAATCAAATGTCTGACTGCCTCCACACCTGCATCATGTGAGATGCAGGTGTAGAGGCTAGTCACATCAGCACTACACAAACACACAGTATCAGGTACCATATTTATGCTCCTAAGTTTGTTTAACAATGCTGTCGTATCTTGCAAATAAGAAGGAATCTGCTTAATACATGGATTTAAAAATGAATCTAGATTTATAGAAATAATCTGGTATAGAGACCCTCTTCCGGACATTATAGGGCGTCCAGGAGGGGACACCAAACTCATGAATTTTAGGAACCAAATAAAACAAAAATAGCACTGGGCAATCAACAGTTAAGGCTCTACACAACTCTTCCGATATAATACCACTCTTTGTGGCTTCTGTAAGTACTAGATCAAGTTCAACCTTAAACTGTTTTGTAGGGTCAGTAGCTAATAATTCATAAGTAGTCTCATCCAGTGGTTGTCTATCACATTCTGCTCGATAATCACTCAAATTTAATATCACTACTGCCCTGCCTTTGTTGGCGGGCGGATAATTATATCATTACGGTCCGACTATGATTTGAGGGCTGCCATCTCTTGGTAGTTGTTAGCTTAGCTGGAAAAATGAGCTACCTTGGCACCCTCTGTTTCCAAAAGGCGAGAAAAAGTTTGAATGGACGGATTCTGTGTAGTAGGGGGTGATTCCGAGTTGTTCGCTCGCTAGCTGCTTTTAGCAGCATTGCACACGCTAAGCCGCTGCCCTCTGGGAGTGTACCTTAGCTTAGCAGAAGTGCGAACGAAAGATTAGCAGAATTGCGAATAGAAATTTCTTAGCAGTTTCTGAGTAGCTCCAGACTTTCTCAGCCATTGCGACCACCTCAGTCCTTTTCGTCCTGGTTTGACGTCACAAACACACCCAGCATTGGCCCAACCACTACCCCGTTTCTCCAGCCACTCCTGCGTTTTGCAACTCGAACGCCTGCGTTTTTCCGCACACTCCCATAAAACGTCCAGCTTCCGCCCAGAAACACCCACTTCCTGTCAATCACACTGCGATCAGCACAGCAATGAAAAAGCTTTGTTATGCCGTGAGTAAAATACCTAACTTTTGTGTAAAATAACTAAGCGCATGCGCTCTGCGAACCTTGCGCATGCGCAGTAAGCGACTAATCGCAGTATAGCGAAAATCGGCAACGAGCGAACAACTCGGATTTGACCCCCAAATTTCGATCTGACGTTCACTGATTACTTATTGGTGTTGATATAAATAATATGCATGTATGGTTTGTGTTTTATGTATGCTGTCCGTGACGACGGGGGTTGTGCCTCGAAACGTAGGATCTCAATAAAGGACTTTTATCTTCATTGAATTAGTCTGGTGAGTGCCGCCTAAATATTGCATCTACAAATAGCTTTTATAAGCTTAAGAGTGCACCACATCAATTATTGGAGTGCTGGGCATTTGGACTTTATATATATATATATATATATATAAATATATATATATATATTCATACATAGAGATAGAGAGAGTATGACAAAGGTTTAGCATATAAGGAATTTATTGAATATTGGAAATCACAAACATTACCTACATATACTCTCCTTCACGTTTTTTGGCTCTTATTAGTTTAAGTTAGGGGTTGTTAATAGGAAAAAGAATGAGCAATAGAAGTAAAATAGCACAACGACCCTCAAGCAATTTGCAGAAGTTTCGCTTATCACTATACTCTACATACTCTGAGCGTCTTCCTTCAAGTTCATGAAAATAAGATAAGAAATCTGTATTTCTTCTTGTTCAGGTCTGTCAGATGTAAGTAATATATTGAGTCTTTTGATTCATATCTATAGTAAATGGAATTTTGTATCAGACAGATGGTGACTAGTTATGCAGATTGAAAGCAACAAATCACCCTGATACAATTCTGTAGATATAGTCTCATAGCGTTTTCCGGGCTACAGAGAAATCCCCTTGAGAAATAAACTTTGTTTTATGCTCATTATAACCTTTACTTTTCCCCATATCATCTGCTGAAATGCAGCAATGGAAAAATGTACTGTACATCTTCAGTAGATCCGGTGTGGGGCTTAGTCATGGACATTTATATTTGATAACAACTATACTGTTTCATTTTAAAGATAAAATAGTTGAAATTGTGTACTAAGGTGAAGGCTTTATTAGTAATAAAAATAAATTAAATGATTGCATATCCTGATTAACGGGCTCAGGGCTACCTCGGCTGGGCAGCAGTACTGGAGGGCATCGCAAATCATATGTTGGACCACATCTCATGGGGGTGCCCTGTGTAGAAGCTGCAGAGGGACATGTTCAGTGAGGAATGTGCGGCACTTGTTTGGGGGCGCAAATTGTTTGGATGCTTGTGTTGGTACTGTCAGCCCAAAAAGTACCAGTAGCTGCAAAATATTTCCACTGTACTGTTCCACATGCCATCTTGAATGGAGTGTAAATGGTTAGAACATGCACATACTGCCCCTGTAAGCTGCCCTACTTAGTATACATAATAATATGTATACATAATTAAAAATAAATAAATGTCATAGTTAGTTTTTTTTTTAATTATTCTATTAACTAGTCTATCATCAAACCAATTAATAAAAATAATACAATTAGGAGGGGGGGGGGGGCTGTTACTGTTGTGCCTAGGGGTGGCCTCACCCCTAAATCCGGTCCCTGGCCTACGTGCGGCCTCACCCCTAAATCTGCCCATGGCCTAGGTGCGGCCTCACCCCTAAATCCGCCCATAGACATGTTGCCCTGTCATCTTGGATGTGTCATTATGTTTGCCCTTAGTTGCCTCCCGCCCCCATCCTTTTTTATGCCTCTGTGGTAGTTTGCTGCTCACTCTGAAATGGCTGCTACCGTGTGTAGTACTGATTTATTGTTTGCTGGGGGATACCTGAGACTGCTCCATGAGGCAACAATAAACCAAGGCCAGGAAACTGAACATGGTCAGCAGGTTGTACAGGTTCCGCGTAGGCTGGCCAGGCCTGTTTTTTTTAGGGGGCGTTTAAACTTGAACAAATTGCCCGATGACCAGGTTATACAGATGGTCCAGCTAAATAGATAAAACATTTTCCGTCTGTATGACCTTGTCAAACTGTACCTACACCCTGAGACAGCACGCTCTCGCTCTGTCTCAGGCCTGCACAAACTCCTGGCTGTGTTGCACTTTATGGCTACTGGCAGCTTCCAGCCTGTGACTGGCGATGTAATTAGTATCTCACAGGCCACCTTTTATAAATATTTAATTCAGGTTAGTTAAAACATACATACACGTCTATGTCTAAGTGGTGCTTCTGTTATGTAATATAGCACAGTATTGTTTTGATTACAGGTCATGACACTCACCTTAAATTTTGTACTGTCCACTCAGGTTTTGGATGTCTTGGATGCCCACATAGATGCCTCTCTCTGCTTCCCTACCCAGGAGTCGCAGTGGCATGCAGTCAGGGTAGCTTTCTCTGAGCTTGCTGGCATGACCAATGTGCTGGGTGCCATAGATTGCACACACGTTGAGCTGAGACCACCTAGGGGCAGGCAATATATTTATACCAATAGACATCTGGGCCAATCCAGTAATGTGCAGGTGGTTAGTGTGGCAAATTAAACAAAACACATATTCCGTGTGAAAAATGTATCACCTTGAACACAGGCATTTTTTGTGTATCAAATAAAAAAACATTATTTCTAACAAACTCTTTGCTGTAGGCATCATTATTTTTTTTTTGTGTGTGCTGGGTGCAGAGGATTGCCCTGGTTCGGTGGTGCGGGTTCTGCAGGAGCGTCTGGGGAGGTAACTGGGGTCTGGCTTGGTGTAGTTGTTCCCGAGCTAGAGCTTAGTTGGTGTGATGCCAACACATTAAGGCTTTGGCTGAGGTTATTTAGGCTTGCAGTGAGTTGGCTATTAGCGGCAGTGTTGCTTGCAATAATTCTGGACAGGTTCTCGTTAATCATTTGGTTGTGTTGAATCAGTTGAATGAGGGCTTGTTGCTGCCGCTGTTGCTCATCCATGATGCGTTGCAGATTGGCTTGCATTTGGGTGTTGTCTGCCCTCATCTGCTCCATTGAATTGGCAATTCTGCCAACCTGAACTATCAGTCTGCCTGAGTTCCGACTGAGTCGCGGCAGATGATGGGGCAGACTGGCAAGGTATTGGGTGTGGTGTTCAGGCACGCATAGTGTTGCGCCTGTTGTGTGGCCCAACTGCTCCAAAACTCGGGGGCCATTTGTTGCTGGGGTGGTGTTGGGCTCAATTGGGGGCTGTGGGATGTTTGGGGTGGTTGGGGTATGTCCTGCGGCGTGGTTGTCTGGGTAGGATCTATGGCTTGCAGGTGTAGTGTGTAGGTATCCTGCTGGTCACTTTCCTGCTGGGCATCCTCGGCCATGATGGGTGGTTCTGTATGGGGTTGAAGACAGCCACTATTTAGTCTTTATTTAGCATTGGTCTAATTATAGCTTTACGTCAACATGCATTACTTCTTAATATTCATGTTGGTATTGATAAATAGATTGTTGGCTAAACTTCACAATTTAGCTGACCTTTTTGTATAAATATGTTGTTTTTAACGTTCACTACTCAGTTGAAAAATGTTTAAGGGAATTGTTGGACTCTGAGCCATAATTAATGTTCGAACACGAAGAACTCTAACAAATACAAATTACTACATTTACATATTGTGTATGAAGCTTCCTTTTGAAGAACACACACAATACAATAAATGTGTTGAGCCATACACTCATACATTGTTCAAGGCAGTCAGTGGTCTGGCCCAAACTTAAACAAATATAGTGCAAATAAATGAAATTTAATAATATGGTTAAAAATGTCTTAAGGTGGCCTATGTTTAGAACTGGTGATGTTGGGCATGCAAAACAATTGGATAAGACTTAACATTTATGTAGCTGTTTCTAGCAAACATTAAAAAAAAATATTTGTTGCTATGCCCAACATCACCTCTGAAAATTATGCACAAAAAAAAAAAAACCCCATGTGCTTGCTGTTGATGATTATTACAAGGATGAATGTTTATTTGTGACACATTTTTTTTGCTGTGCACAAACAGTGGGGCAGATGAATTAACCTGGAGAAGACATAAGGAAGTGATAAACCAGTGATATGTGCAAGGTGATAAAGGCACAAGCCAAACAGATTCAATATGTAAATTAACAGTTAGGATTTGTTTGGCTGCTGCCTTTATCACCTTGCACATATCACTGGTTTATCACTTCCTTATGTCTTCTCCAGGTTAATTCATCTACCCCACTGTTTTTTAACTTCTTTACAAGTAATTGTTATGTTTACTCACCAGACAGCTGAGGGGATTGAGGATCCTCGCTTTGTGGGCTGGCCAAAATGGCTTGTGGTGGCAGGGCCGACACTATGGAGATGCGCCGTTGGGGTGGTGAGGATGCTGCTGGTGATTCAGCCTCAAGACGGCGTCTCTTGGTTGTCCTCCTATGTTGAGGATCCGAGCCCTGTGATGGGCGCCTTAGTGGAGGGGGGGTTTGCTGAAGAAGAACCTATGTGATAAGATAAACATTAACATTCTGCTTTTCTCTGTGTTTTCAGAATATGTGTTTACACTAAATTCTTACCTGCATCGCCAGCACCTGCATCTCTTGGCAGTGTGGGATGTGGCCTGGCTGTGCTGCTTCTCTTTCGTACTGTAAAAATATGAAGAATGTACTAATGAACATACTATTATGTTTATCTGTTTATGCAAATTCCTTATTGTGATGTAAACATATGTGGAACCTGATGAGAAGTAAACTCAACTATGCTTATGCTTTTCTGCCTGACTTCATTGGGTGTGTATAGTTGAATTAAGAAACAATTTCACCAACCAATCCATACACAAAGGTGCATAATGCACAATATTATACTACTTAAAAGCCAAACTTGGGGGAAAATTTACTAAGATGGGAGTTCTATTTGAGATGGGATGTTGCCCATAGCAACCAATCAGATTCCAGATATTATCTTCTAGAAGGTGCTAGATATATGGAAGTAGAATCTGATTGGTTGCTATGGGCAACATCCCATCTTAAATAGAACTCCCATCTTAGTAAATTTACCCCTTGGTAGCTTGACACAACCAGAATATAGCACGATATGTTACTAAATTTTGCTGCTAACAACAAACCACTACCCACAAATATCTACAACAAATTGTAAGCATCAAAAATAAAAAACCTTGAAAAATCACATCAACCACACAAAAGAAAACCCAGATCAACACACAATAACCATAAGTCCATTGACAAATTTAAAAAAAAAAAAACTTTACACAAAACACATGAATCACACTTCATTAAAATACACCTACAACAATTTACTTTTGAATTAAAACACTAGAAAAAGGCTAAACCTGCTAAATTGACAATACAAAGGAAAAAAACAAAACTGATTGTGATTAAAACTACATCACCAACACATTATAAGAATGAACCAACTTACAATCACAATTAGCTAGAAGACATTTCAGACAACTAAGGACAAAGCACAGATGTTAAAATTATAAATAAAAAACAATAATAAACTCACCATCCTGCCTTGGCCGATCCGAATCCCGGACATGAGTCGCACCAACCACTTCTGGCGGAATCAGAGTACGCACAGGCTCCTCCCAATCCCGATAGGACGTTCGGAAGGGGTGTCCACCCCCTGTTTGGCGGGCTGATTTAGCCTCCTTTGACATCTTCGCCTTGACACGGCGCTTGATGTCGTAGAATCGCTTACGACACGTGTCCTCGGTCTGCCTCACCACACTCTCACTATTCACAGCCGCAACAACCTTCCCCCACAGAACAGTCTTCCTGCGTGACGAAACCTTTGCAGCATCATGGCCAAACAGCTGTCGATGATGCCTCATCAGCTGCTGCACCAAAGCCATATTTTCAGCGTAGCTGAATTTAACATTGCGGCCCGTCTTTGTAGTGGTGCGTGGCTGCGGAGCCACAGCACCATCACTGTCACTATTACTGGAGGCCGCAGCAGCAACCTCCCCCTCCTCCTCACTAACCTCCTCCACCTCACTCACCTCCTCCCTCTCACTAACCTCCTCCACCTCACTCACCTCCTCCCTCTCACTCACCTCCTCCCTCTCACTCACCTTCTCCACCACGCTCACCTCTGACTGGGACATAATCAGGACAAACAACAAATAACACTGATAAAAAAAACACTAAACACACTCCTCCACTACCACTACACACCACACACCAAACACACACACACACACACACACACACACACACACACACACACACACACACACACACACACTCACTCACAAACAATGACAATAGACGTTAAAAATACAACAAAGACAAAAAACTAGACAGACTTTTAAATAACTACACAACAAGTATGACAAGACTACTTACACACACAGTACAGCACTCAACAATCGCAAATAACCTCCTCAAAACCACCAAAAACTCCAAACAACTCACCAACTCCTAACACACCTTCCTCTCACCTCTCCACTAGCTAAACCCACGAGGTGCGGACGGTTTGGGGCGGTTTTATAGTAATGAGCACAGACACTCCTCCATCACGAATCAAACCAATCACGGACGAGTGACAAAAACGAAACTTAGAAAAAGAACGCGGCCGGGAACGGATAAACACTGTCGTAAACGAAAAATGACACAGTCGTAAAAAAAACTCATAACACGGCCGCAAATCCTCAAAATCGGTCGCATTCTACCTTTGAAAAACACGAATGACATCGACATCAGAAAACACGAATATGAAAAATACGACAGCTTAGTAAATGAGTCGTAATAAATTCAAAAAGTTGCAACTTTACACATTCGATGTCATTCGTGTTGGAACTTTAATCTCTTTCAGAAAAATAAGATTTTTAGTAAATATACCCCCATGAATTCATAGTTCAAATATCTATCTATCTATCTATCTATCTATCTATCTATCTATCTATCTATCTATCTATCTATCTATCTATCTATCTATCTGTCTGTCTGTCTGTCTGTCTGTCTGTCTGTCTGTCTGTCTGTCTGTCTATCTATCTATCTATCTATCTATCTATCTATCTATCTGTCTGTCTGTCTGTCTGTCTGTCTGTCTGTCTGTCTGTCTGTCTATCTATCTATCTATCTATCTATCTATCTATCTATCTCTCTCTGTCTGTCTGTCTGTCTGTCTGTCTGTCTGTCTGTCTGTCTGTCTCATAATGCAGGTATTGAGGTGGTTAGGAATTTGTTAATCAATAATCCCACATATACCGGCCCACCAGTGAAATTTTTTCTAATGTTATTAACTTTGGTATTAACCAGTAATTATTTTTTGTTTTATGGCAGGTTTTAGCTACAATTTGTGGGGTGTGCGATGGGGACCCCCATCGTTCGCCAACGCTTTCATGTATTACATAGAGACCCAATTGTTCTTTACTGATGGGATGGCCATATCGGAAATATATTTTTACAGGAGATATATAGATGACCTCCTGTTATTTTGGAGGGGTTCCTAAGACTCGCTTACAAATCTCCTTGATGCACACAATGTTACAGACAGCATAGTTACATTTACTTACCAAATGGACTACCAACAAATACATTTTTTGGATGTGTTGATTACCTATACTGAGGGTAGGTTTTGTACCTCCTCATACATTAAATCGAACTATTGGAATTCACTTTTGTGTCATGATAGTATTCATCCCCTGCCTTTGAGAAAAGGTCTCCCGTTTTCACAATTTCTGCGGGCACGTCGTATCAGTTCAGACCCCATCAAAGCTGAATTAGCGGGTGGTCTTCAGTATGCCGACTGTCGGGATCCCGGCGCACAGTATACCGGCGCCAGAATCCCGACAGCCGACATACCGACACCTTTTCTCCCTCGTGGGGGTCCACGTTCCCCCTGAAGGGAGAATAAAATAGCGTGGCGCGTGTAGCGCGCCCCCGTGCCCACAGCGTAGCGAGCGAAGCGAGCCCGCAAGGGGCTCATTTGCGCTCGCCATGCTGTCGGTATGCTGGCGGTCGGGCTCCCGGCGCCGGTATGCTGGTCGCCGGGAGCCCGGCCGCCGGCATACCATACTACACCCGAATGAGCAATTAACAGTATGGTCAGTAAATTTGCTAGTAGGTGTTAAAGACCTATTAGCTACCAAAACAAAGGTCATGAACAAGACACGGGAATCTCTTCTTTATGGCCACACTGATGCTGCTAATTTTAAGCACCAAGGGGCGCGACCCAAAATTCCTTGGGTTAACAAATACACTTTAGCCACTGATAGTGCATCCAAGCGAGCCAAAAAGCTATGACCCATCGTTAGTACTGATGGGGATTTACCAGCATTACTTAATACACAGTTACTCCCGAGCTACAAACGGGGTAAAAATCTAGCTTATAGGGTTGTTAAATTGGACGTGTCATTGTTAACAAAAAACAACAATCACACTTTCTAAGACCCAAACTGGGCTGCTTTAGGTGTCTAGGTTGTGCTATGTGTAATACCCTGATCACAGGATCCACATTCAGTCACCCACACACTGGCAAAACATTCAAGATTCAACACAGACTTACCTGTACCACTACCCATGTAATTTACATGTTGAAGTGTCCTTGTGGTCAGGGTCTTGCTTATGTGGGCAAGATCCAGAGGCAGTTCCGCAAAAGGATGGCCCTCCATCGAAGTGCCATTAAACAGGCACTTGAAAAGGGAAACAGTGATCAATCAGTTGCACGCCACTGTGTACAAGCATGATACAGCATTGCTGGTTTGATCATGTACCCCAGTCACAACGAGGGAGTAACAGAAATAGGGTTCTATTACAGCATGAAAGCAGATGGATATTTACCCTCAATACTGTATCACCGGGTGGCTTAAACGAAAACCTGGGCTTGCAATGTTTTCTATAATTCATTATTTAGCTCCCGTAAGATGTATGTTTTGTTATTTCATGTGTATGTTTATCTTTATCTATATTGTGAAGATATATTCTTGAGAGATCATTACTGCTATGCTTTGATCGAAAATATTACTTGATTGCCTATACGGAAATATTCAAGTATCATGTCCCTTACTGATATTTTAAGTACATTGGTGGAAGTTTCCATTCACGTATTTATGGTTTATGTTTATATTTTTTTATGTTGTTGTAGGCATCTCCTAGCAATGTGTTTGGACTTCTTCTGTGACGCCGGTCCGGCGCGGTCCTCTGACATCATTATCTGGAGACCCAGGTTTCCTCGATGTGACTCTGGCGCGGATGGCGACGCTGAACGGGTGAGTCCAATTATCAAATTAACTACCTGTTATGAGAGCTATATATGTCTGGTTAAGTTTGTCATTTGTTGTGAACGCTTGTCCCTGACGACGGGGTTTATCCCCGAAACGCTGTTGGACCAATAAAGATTACATTTTAAACTTTATCAAGACTGCATGAGTGCCGCCGTTTTGCACATACCTATACTGGCACTATGCAGTTGGACCTATGAATGGCACCGTAGCTGTTATTTTCTGTATCCATGATTGACTGCCGAGCTATCTGTCTGTCTGTCCATCCATCCATCCATCCATCTCTTTAAGATATTTAAATGAAATTCGCAGAGAGATTGGGCATTGAAAGCAGCTCTTTGTGAACCTATACTAGGGTCAACTGTAGCACTATTTATGAATGCTTTACATGTTGTGCATGTAAAGTGCATTTTTTTGTGCACAAGTTACAATATACAGAGAATAAAAAAAGCAAACGTACCAATGCCAGACCTGAACCATCATACTCTTACCCTCAGGACTTATATAAGGAATATTCAAGAGGAGAACAATGGAAAATATGTTATTATTTACTTAGTGGTCCAGAATAGTTTTGTTATATTGCACATATTTGGATCGATGAATGCATTGGCATGTACTTACAGTATGTATGTGGCCATATATGAATATCTGTGCACACTTTACTGTATGCCTAGTGTATTTGCATTTTAGTAAATAAACCTCCAGGTCTGTTAGCAAATTCTTGATGTTCTATGAATCTATGGCAGATTGCAGCATAATCAGCTGTCTCTGATAGAAGCAGTAATATCAGCAAATATTGGAATACAGTAGCAAACTGTATGTTTTTTTTAATGTGAAGTATGCCCTATAGTGTAGTACACCCTATAGCACAGGTTCTCAAACTCGGTCCTCAGGACCCCACACGGTGCATGTTTTGCAGGTCTCCTCACAGAATCACAAGTGAAATAATTAGCTCCACCTGTGGACGTTTTAAAATGTGTCAGTGAGTAATTAATACACCTGTGCACCTGCTGGGTTACCTGCAAAACATGCACTGTGTGGGGTCCTGAGGACCGAGTTTGAGAACCACTGCCCTATAGTGAAGTACATAGGCGTGCGCAGCACATTTTATTAGGGGGTGCACCATCGGAGGGGTGTGTCTAGCACCGCCTTTTGGGCGTGTCTAGCACCATCTATTGAGGTCAACGCAATATAAAATATCCACCCTTGTACCAATCCTAATAAAGCAGATACATTGTCACATGTTGTGGTGTGCACCAAACAAACACCCCTGAACGCACTCACTGCAATTACAGTGCTCCTCCTCAGCCTGGTCTGGCTCCCCCTCTCTTTCCCCTGCAAGCTGCAGCAGCTTACTTACAAGTCAGTCACTCACTCACACTGACAGTCGCAGACTAGTACTGCTGCTGCTGGAAAAATGAGTGACGTGTCAATGTTGCTGCCAACCGCCTGCCAGTATTGAATTTGTCTTCCTAAGAGGAACGCTGGCTGCATGCTGATCCTCATCAGTGGCTGGCGTTGGCATAGCATAGAAGGAGAGAGGTGGGCATGTGGCGGGTGTGGCAGGTGGGCGTGCGAGCAGCATGACGTAATCACATCATGCTGTTTTTGTACATGGAGGTGGAGCTGGGAGTTTGAAAACCGGTGGCAGTGGCACCCTTTATTAACCCAGGCGTCCGGTCAGTAATGCAGTCCTGACAGGGTGCAGCGCAGAGGGGACAGTAATCAGCCTGCTCGGCAATCGCTGCATCAGGCATGTGAGATCGGGGTGCCAGACATTAGGGGGTGCCTGTGCGCACCAGGCACCCCCCCTGCGCACACCTATGGTGAAGTATAATGTACACTATAATGAATTATGCCCTACAGCAGGGCCAGACTGGCCATGTGGCAGTTCTGCCAAATTGAAGGGCCGATGGCCTGATCCAGCCACACAGAGAATGGGGCTAACTGGCCAAGCAATGCAGTCTCCTGGTTCTCTGCTGGGCTGCCCGGCACATAGAGACAGGAGCTGGCTGCGCAGCCTCCCGGTGCTCTGCTCGACTGCTTGACACATGGAGACACTGGGGTGTGCCACTAAACCACGCCGCCATGGCCCTGTCCCCTTGTTGCGCACACGACTACAATGCTAGGGCCAGTATAGAGCCCCAGTCCCTGCCCTAGAGTGATGTACACCCTGCAGAGAACTGTGCCCTACAGTGACGTATATCCTGTAGTTAAGTACACCCTATAATGAAGTGCACCCTATAGTAAACTTATAATGCACACTTTAGTGACGTATAATGTACACTATAGAGAAGTGTACCCTAAAGTGACATATAATGGAGTAATAATAATAATAATTTTATTTATATTGCGCTCTTTCTCCAACAGGACTCAAGGCGCTTTACAGACATAAAAAACAATGCACATAATACAGAAGATTTAAGTAATACATCAAAAGATAAACCACACAGACATAATAGAAAACCATGAGCACACAGAAAGAATAATGCATGATTTGTGTAGGCATTTTGGGTAATAACTTCCAAGGGTTGTGTATTCCACCCTCACAAGGTACCAGGTGCGGAAGCCATCTTGGGCGCACTGCGTAGGATTACCCAATATACACTATACTGAAGTATATGTGGCACCCCAGAAAGTAGCGTGTGTGCCCCTATAAGGCTATCTTACAGTGTCTGCAGGGAAGAAGGTGAAATGCTGGTACAGCAGGGGTTAAGGACGCACCCTAGTCCGGTCACATGTTCCAGATGGTGAGTGTGGATTGGACAAGGCAGTCTGGGAGCAGAGGAGCCTTGTGGGAAGAAGAAGGAGGAGTCTAATGGAAGTGATTGCTGGTGCTGGACACGCTGAGTGAGGAGTTGAGTGGGAGCTGAGTAATGGATTCAAATTGCATAGTCATGCTGGGTGGCGAGAGCAGCGCTGCAGAGCAGACGCAGTGGGGTGCTACCGGGAAGCAGAGAGTTGAGTGAGCGAGTGGGACCAGACACCGCCAGGCCTACTGAAAGGCGCAGACGCCATGGCCATCTTGTGCTGTCAAGAACTGTTGAGACAGGTCCAGCTAGTGAGTACCTCTATCACAGAAGTTCTGAGTGTGTACACAGAGACTGCTATTGTTGCGAGCAACAGGCAAACACAGTGCCAAGCCCAAGTGTCCATTTGTCACATGCTGTGCATTGTAAATGGTAAAGCAGTGTAATACAGCCCTACAATGCAACATCTACAGATAAGACAAACACCGCTTTTCAAGAACTGCTGAGAAACATATTTAGTAGAGATGAGCGCCGGAAATTTTTCGGGTTTTGTGTTTTGGTTTTGGGTTCGGTTCCGCGGCCGTGTTTTGGGTTCGACCGCGTTTTGGCAAAACCTCACCGAATTTTTTTTGTCGGATTCGGGTGTGTTTTGGATTCGGGTGTTTTTTTCCAAAAAACCTAAAAAACAGCTTAAATCATAGAATTTGGGGGTCATTTTGATCCCAAAGTATTATTAACCTCAAAAACCATAATTTCCACTCATTTTCAGTCTATTCTGATTACCTCACACCTCACAATATTATTTTTAGTCCTAAAATTTGCACCGAGGTCGCTGGATGACTAAGCTAAGCGACCCTAGTGGCCGACACAAACACCTGGCCCATCTAGGAGTGGCACTGCAGTGTCACGCAGGATGGCCCTTCCAAAAAACACTCCCCAAACAGCACATGGCGCAAAGAAAAAAAGAGGCGCAATGAGGTAGCTGTGTGAGTAAGATAAGCGACCCTAGTGGCCGACACAAACACCGGGCCCATCTAGGAGTGGCACTGCAGTGTCACGCAGGATGGCCCTTCCAAAAAACACTCCACAAACAGCACATGACGCAAAGAAAAAAAGATGCGCAATGAGGTAGCTGTGTGAGTAAGATAAGCGACCCTAGTGGCCGACACAAACACCGGGCCCATCTAGGAGTGGCACTGCAGTGTCACGCAGGATGGCCCTTCCAAAAAACACTCCCCAAACAGCACATGACGCAAAGAAAAAAAGAGGCGCAATGAGGTAGCTGTGTGAGTAAGATAAGCGACCCTAGTGGCCGACACAAACACCGGGCCCATCTAGGAGTGGCACTGCAGTGTCACGCAGGATGGCCCTTCCAAAAAACACTCCCCAAACAGCACATGACGCAAAGAAAAAAAGAGGCGCAATGAGGTAGCTGTGTGAGTAAGATAAGCGACCCTAGTGGCCGACACAAACACCGGGCCCATCTAGGAGTGGCACTGCAGTGTCACGCAGGATGGCCCTTCCAAAAAACACTCCACAAACAGCACATGACGCAAAGAAAAATTAAAGAAAAAAGAGGTGCAAGATGGAATTGTCCTTGGGCCCTCCCACCCACCCTTATGTTGTATAAACAGGACATGCACACTTTAACCAACCCATCATTTCAGTGACAGGGTCTGCCACACGACTGTGACTGAAATGACGGGATGGTTTGGACCCCCACCAAAAAAGAAGCAATTAATCTCTCCTTGCACAAACTGGCTCTACAGAAGCAAGATGTCCACCTCATCATCATCCTTCGATATATCACCGTGTACATCCCCCTCCTCACAGATTATCAATTCGTCCCCACTGGAATCCACCATCTCAGCTCCCTGTGTACTTTGTGGAGGCAATTGCTGCTGGTCAATGTCTCCACGGAGGAATTGATTATAATTAATTTTAATGAACATCATCTTCTCCACATTTTCTGGATGTAACCTCGTACGCCGATTGCTGACAAGGTGAGCGGCGGCACTAAACACTCTTTCGGAGTACACACTTGTGGGAGGGCAACTTAGGTAGAATAAAGCCAGTTTGTGCAAGGGCCTCCAAATTGCCTCTTTTTCCTGCCAGTATAAGTACGGACTGTGTGACGTGCCTACTTGGATGCGGTCACTCATATAATCCTCCACCATTCTTTCAATGGGGAGAGAATCATATGCAGTGACAGTAGACGACATGTCCGTAATCGTTGTCAGGTCCTTCAGTCCGGACCAGATGTCAGCATCAGCAGTCGCTCCAGACTGCCCTGCATCACCGCCAGCGGGTGGGCTCGGAATTCTGAGCCTTTTCCTCGCACCCCCAGTTGCGGGAGAATGTGAAGGAGGAGATGTTGACAGGTCGCGTTCCGCTTGACTTGACAATTTTCTCACCAGCAGGTCTTTCAACCCCAGCAGACTTGTGTCTGCCGGAAAGAGAGATCCAAGGTAGGCTTTAAATCTAGGATCGAGCACGGTGGCCAAAATGTAGTGCTCTGATTTCAACAGATTGACCACCCGTGAATCCTTGTTAAGCGAATTAAGGGCTCCATCCACAAGTCCCACATGCCTAGCGGAATCGCTCCGTGTTAGCTCCTCCTTCAATGTCTCCAGCTTCTTCTGCAAAAGCCTGATGAGGGGAATGACCTGACTCAGGCTGGCAGTGTCTGAACTGACTTCACGTGTGGCAAGTTCAAAGGGCAGCAGAACCTTGCACAACGTTGAAATCATTCTCCACTGCGCTTGAGACAGGTGCATTCCACCTCCTATATCGTGCTCAATTGTATAGGCTTGAATTGCCTTTTGCTGCTCCTCCAACCTCTGAAGCATATAGAGGGTTGAATTCCACCTCGTTACCACTTCTTGCTTCAGATGATGGCAGGGCAGGTTCAGTTGTTTTTGGTGGTGCTCCAGTCTTCTGTACGTGGTGCCTGTACGCCGAAAGTGTCCCGCAATTCTTCTGGCCACCGACAGCATCTCTTGCACGCCCCTGTCTTTTTTTAAAAAATTCTGCACCACCAAATTCAAGGTATGTGCAAAACATGGGACGTGCTGGAATTTGCCCATATTTAATGCACACACAATATTGCTGGCGTTGTCCAATGCCACAAATCCACAGGAGAGTCCAATTGGGGTAAGCCATTCCGCGATGATCTTCCTCAGTTGCCGTAAGAGGTTTTCAGCTGTGTGCGTATTCTGGAAACCGGTGATACAAAGCGTAGCCTGCCTAGGAAAGAGTTGGCGTTTGCGAGATGCTGCTACTGGTGCCGCCGCTGCTGTTCTTGCGGCGGGAGTCCATACATCTACCCAGTGGGCTGTCACAGTCATATAGTCCTGACCCTGCCCTGCTCCACTTGTCCACATGTCCGTGGTTAAGTGGACATTGGGTACAGCTGCATTTTTTAGGACACTGGTGACTCTTTTTCTGAGGTCTGTGTACATTTTCGGTATCGCCTGCCTAGAGAAATGTACCGGGGACACAGTACCTCCAACAAGTCTCTAGTTGGCTCTGCAGTAATGATGGATACCGGAACCACGTTTCTCACCACCCAGGATGCCAAGGCCTCAGTTATCCGCTTTGCAGTAGGATGACTGCTGTGATATTTCATCTTCCTCGCAAAGGACTGTTGGACAGTCAATTGCTTGGTGGAAGTAGTAAAAGTGGTCTTACGACTTCCCCTCTGGGATGACCATCGACTCCCAGCAGCAACAACAGCAGCGCCAGCAGCAGTAGGCGTTACACGCAAGGATGCATCGGAGGAATCCCAGGCAGGAGAGGAATCGTCAGAATTGCCAGTGACATGGCCTGCAGGACTATTGGCATTCCTGGGGAAGGAGGAAATTGACACTGAGGGAGTTGGTGGGGTGGTTTGCGTGAGCTTGGTTACAAGAGGAAGGTATTTACTGGTCAGTGGACTGCTTCCGCTGTCACCCAAAGTTTTTGAACTTGTCACTGACTTATTATGAATGCGCTGCAGGTGACGTATAAGGGAGGATGTTCCGAGGTGGTTAACGTCCTTACCCCTACTTATTACAGCTTGACAAAGGCAACACACGGCTTGACACCTGTTGTCCGCATTTCTGTTGAAATACTTCCACACCGAAGAGCTGATTTTTTTGGTATTTTCACCAGGCATGTCAGTGGCCATATTCCTCCCACGGACATCAGGTGTCTCCCCGGGTGCCTGACTTAAACAAACCACCTCACCATCAGAATCCTCCTGGTCAATTTTCTCCCCAGCGCCAGCAACACCCATATCCTCCTCATCCTGGTGTACTTCAACACTGACATCTTCAATCTGACTATCAGGAACTGGACTGCGGGTGCTCCTTCCAGCACTTGCAGGGGGCGTGCAAATGGTGGAAGGCGCATGCTCTTCACGTCCAGTGTTGGGAAGGTCAGGCATCGCAACCGACACAATTGGAGTCGGACTCTCCTTGTGGATTTGGGATTTCGAAGAACGCACAGTTCTTTGCGGTGCTACTGCTTTTGCCAGCTTGAGTCTTTTCATTTTTCTAGCGAGAGGCTGAGTGCTTCCATCCTCATGTGAAGCTGAACCACTAGCCATGAACATAGGCCAGGGCCTCAGCCGTTCCTTGCCACTCCGTGTGGTAAATGGCATATTGGCAAGTTTACGCTTCTCCTCCGACAATTTTATTTTAGGTTTTGGAGTGCTTTTTTTACTGATATTTGGTGTTTTGGATTTGACATGCTCTGTACTATGTCATTGGGCATCGGCCTTGGCAGACGACGTTGCTGGCATTTCATCGTCTCGGCCATGACTAGTGGCAGCAGCTTCAGCACGAGGTGGAAGTGGATCTTGATCTTTCCCTAATTTTGGAACCTCAACATTTTTGTTCTCCATATTTTAATAGGCACAACTAAAAGGCACCTCAGGTAAACAATGGAGATGGATGGATACTAGTATACTTATGGATGGACTGCCGAGTGCCGACACAGAGGTAGCTACAGCCGTGGACTACCGTACTGTGTCTGCTGCTAATATAGACTGGATGATAATGATATGAAATCAATATATATATGTATATATAATATCACTAGTACTGCAGCCGGACAGGTAGATATATATTTATTAGGTAATGATGACTGATGACGGACCTGCTGGACACTGTCAGCTCAGCAGCACCGCAGACTGCTACAGTAAGCTACTATAGTAGTATGTATCAAGAAGAAAGAAAAAAAAAAAAACACGGGTAGGTGGTATACAATTATGGATGGACTGCCGAGTGCCGACACAGAGGTAGCTACAGCCGTGGACTACCGTACTGTGTCTGCTGCTAATACAGACTGGATGATAATGATATTAAATCAATATATATATGTATATATAATATCACTAGTACTGCAGCCGGACAGGTAGATATATATTTATTAGGTAATGATGACTGATGACGGACCTGCTGGACACTGTCAGCTCAGCAGCACCGCAGACTGCTACAGTAAGCTACTATAGTAGTATGTATCAAGAAGAAAGAAAAAAAAAAACACGGGTAGGTGGTATACAATTATGGATGGACTGCCGAGTGCCGACACAGAGGTAGCTACAGCCGTGGACTACCGTACTGTGTCTGCTGCTAATATAGACTGGATGATAATGATATGAAATCAATATATATATGTATATATAATATCACTAGAACTGCAGCCGGACAGGTAGATATATATTTATTAGGTAATGATGACTGATGACGGACCTGCTGGACACTGTCAGCTCAGCAGCACCGCAGACTGCTACAGTAAGCTACTATAGTAGTATGTATCAAGAAGAAAGAAAAAAAAAAACCACGGGTAGGTGGTATACAATTATGGATGGACTGCCGAGTGCCGACACAGAGGTAGCTACAGCCGTGGACTACCGTACTGTGTCTGCTGCTAATATAGACTGGATGATAATGATATTAAATCAATATATATATGTATATATAATATCACTAGTACTGCAGCCGGACAGGTAGATATATATTTATTAGGTAATGATGACTGATGACGGACCTGCTGGACACTGTCAGCTCAGCAGCACCGCAGACTGCTACAGTAAGCTACTATAGTAGTATGTATCAAGAAGAAAGAAAAAAAAAAAAACCACGGGTAGGTGGTATACAATTATGGATGGACTGCCGAGTGCCGACACAGAGGTAGCTACAGCCGTGGACTACCGTACTGTGTCTGCTGCTAATATAGACTGGATGATAATGATATGAAATCAATATATATATGTATATATAATATCACTAGTACTGCAGCCGGACAGGTAGATATATATTTATTAGGTAATGATGACTGATGACGGACCTGCTGGACACTGTCAGCTCAGCAGCACCGCAGACTGCTACAGTAAGCTACTATAGTAGTATGTATCAAGAAGAAAGAAAAAAAAAAAACCACGGGTAGGTGGTATACAATTATGGATGGACTGCCGAGTGCCGACACAGAGGTAGCTACAGCCATGGACTACCGTACTGTGTCTGCTGCTAATATAGACTGGATGATAATGATATGAAATCAATATATATATGTATATATAATATCACTAGTACTGCAGCCGGACAGGTAGATATATATTTATTAGGTAATGATGACTGATGACGGACCTGCTGGACACTGTCAGCTCAGCAGCACCGCAGACTGCTACAGTAAGCTACTATAGTAGTATGTATCAAGAAGAAAGAAAAAAAAAAACACGGGTAGGTGGTATACAATTATGGATGGACTGCCGAGTGCCGACACAGAGGTAGCTACAGCCGTGGACTACCGTACTGTGTCTGCTGCTAATATAGACTGGATGATAATGATATGAAATCAATATATATATGTATATATAATATCACTAGAACTGCAGCCGGACAGGTAGATATATATTTATTAGGTAATGATGACTGATGACGGACCTGCTGGACACTGTCAGCTCAGCAGCACCGCAGACTGCTACAGTAAGCTACTATAGTAGTATGTATCAAGAAGAAAGAAAAAAAAAAACCACGGGTAGGTGGTATACAATTATGGATGGACTGCCGAGTGCCGACACAGAGGTAGCTACAGCCGTGGACTACCGTACTGTGTCTGCTGCTAATATAGACTGGATGATAATGATATGAAATCAATATATATATGTATATATAATATCACTAGTACTGCAGCCGGACAGGTAGATATATATTTATTAGGTAATGATGACTGATGACGGACCTGCTGGACACTGTCAGCTCAGCAGCACCGCAGACTGCTACAGTAAGCTACTATAGTAGTATGTATCAAGAAGAAAGAAAAAAAAAAACCACGGGTAGGTGGTATACAATTATGGATGGACTGCCGAGTGCCGACACAGAGGTAGCTACAGACGTGGACTAATGTACTGTGTCTGCTGCTAATACAGACTGGATGATAATGATATGAAATCAATATATATATGTATATATAATATCACTAGTACTGCAGCCGGACAGGTATATATATTTATTATGTAATGACTGATGACGGACCTGCTGGACACTGTCAGCTCAGCAGCACCGCAGACTGCTACAGTAAGCTACTATAGTAGTATGTATAAAGAAGAAAGAAAAGAAAAAAACACGGGTAGGTGGTATACAATGATAATATTATATATATATTAATTATATACAATTATATATATATATATATATATTAATTAAACTGGTGGTGATTATTAAACTGGTGGTCAGGTCACTGGTCACACTATCAGCAACTTGCAAGTAGTACTCCTAAGCATACAATCACAGTATATATTATACTGGTGTGGCACTCTGGCAGCAAAAGTGTGCACTGTACGTTATATGTAGTATGTACTCCTGAGTCCTGAGTCCTGCTCTCAGACTCTAACTGCTCCCCACTGTCAGTGTCTCCCCCACAAGTCAGATAATACAATACAGTCACACTATCTATCACTTCACTTCAGCAAGTACTAGTAGTAGTAGTACTCCTCCTAATGCTCCCCAAAATTACTACTGTGTCTCTCTCTAGTGAGACTGTCTCACTCTCTTCTCGAATCTCTATAAACGGAGAGGACGCCAGCCACGTCCTCTCCCTATGAATCTCAATGCACGTGTGAAAAATGGCGGCGACGCGCGGCTCCTTATATAGAATCCGAGCCTCGCGAGAATCCGACAGCGTGATGATGACGTTCGGGCGCGCTCGGGTTAACCGAGCAAGGCGGGAGGATCCGAGCCTGCTCGGCCCCGTGTAAAAAACCCTTAAGTTCGGGCGGGTTCGGATTCCGAGGAACCGAACCCGCTCATCTCTAATATTTAGTGATCTTTGAGGAGAAAGAGACTGTCATTTCTGCAAGTGAAATTGAGTTACTTTATTTGGAGAGGACTGAGTTTATTTGCCCAAGGAATCCTTATCACTAAGTAAGCTGTACATGTTGAAAGGCACTACAATACCTTCACTAGTTTCAGCCTCCTTGAATAGACTGAGCCAAAGGGACATTCTTGCTAAACCGGGATTCATTGTATTCCCATATGCCATTCCCCCATTGCAAAACTGTGGCATCTCAGGATTTAAAAAGAGCTTCAACATTTTTTGCCAGTGAAGATCAAAACTTCCTTGTAGGGAAAATTAGGAATTTAGAGATTGTAAACGTGAAATTTATTTTTCATCACTCTTCTCATGACCACATTATTATTGTGTCGTATTGGTATGAGAATATATCTGTGATTAGATTGATTGTCATATTGAATTACTAATTGCTTTCTGCATGTCATTAGCTAAAGTCAACTGTGATTTACCAATCTTCTTTGATGACTGTGATTTATACTGCATCCGGAAAGTATTCACAGCGCTTCACTTTTTCCACATTTTGTTATGCTACAGCCTTATTCCAAAATGAAATAAATTAATTTTTGCCCTCAAAATTCTGCACACAATACCCCATAATGATAACGTGAAAAAAGTTTTTTTTTTAGATTTTTGGAAATGTATTAAAAATAAAAAACGAAGAAATCACATGTACATAAGTATTCACAGCCTTTGCTCAATACTTTGTTGATGCACCTTTGACAGCAATTATAGGCTCAAGTCTTTTTGAATATGATGCCACAAGCTTGGCACACAGTATCTTTGGGCAGTTTCGTCCATTCCTCCTTGCAGCACCTCTCAAGCTCCATCAGGTTGGATGAGACGTGTCGGTGCACAGCCATTTTCAGATCTCTCCATAGATGTTCAATCGGATTCAAGTCTGGGCTCTGGCTGGGCCACTCAAGGACATTCATAGAGTTATCCTGAAGCCACTCCTTTGATATCTTGGCTGTGTGCTTAGGATCGATGTCCTGCTGAAAGATGAACCGTTTGGGGCAACGGTTCATCTTTCAGCAACGGTTCATCTTTCATAACTCTATGAATGTCTGTGGTCAGGAGCACTGTGGAGCAGGTTTTCATCCAGGATGTCTCTGTACATTGCTGCATTCATCTTTCCCTCTATCCTGATTTTCTCCCAGTTACTGCGGCTGAAAACATCCCCACAGCATGATGCTGCCACCACCATGCTTCACTGTAGGGATGGTATTGGCCTGGTGATGAGCGGTGCCTGGTTCCCTCCAAACATGATGCCTGGCATTCACGCCAAAGAGTTCAATCTTTGTCTCATCAGACCAGGGAATTTTGTTTCTCATGGTCTGAGAGTCCTTCATGTGCATTTTGGCAAACTCCAGATGGGCTGCCATGTGCTTTTTACTAAGGAGTGGCTTCCGTCTGACCACTCTACCATACAGGCCTGATTGGTGTATTGCTGCAGAGATGGTTGTCCTTCTGGAAGGTTCTCCTCTCTCCACAGAGGAATGCTCTAGCTCTGATAGAGTGACCATCGGATTCTTGGTCACCTCCCTGACTAGGGCCCTTCTCCCCTGATCGCTCAGTTTAAATGGCCGGCCAGCTCTAGGAAGAGTCCTGGTGGTTCCGAACTTCTTCCATTTACGGATGATGGAGGCCACTGGGCTCATTGGGACCTTCAAAGCAGCAGATATTTTTCTGTACCCTTCCCCAGATTTGTGCCTCGAGACAATCCTGACTCGGAGGTCTACAGACAATTCCTTTGACTTCATACTTGGTTTTTGCTCAGACATACACTGTCACGTGTGGGACCTTATATGGATAGTTGTGTGCCTTTCCAAATCATGTCCAATCAACTGACTTTACCACAGATGGACTCCAATTAAGCTGTAGGAACATCTCAAGGATGATCAGTGGAAACATGATGCACCTGAGCTCAATTTTGAGCTTCATGGCAAAGGCTGTGAATACTTATAGACATGTGATTTCTTAGTTTTTTTATTTCTAATAACTGTGCAAAAATCTCAAAAAAACTTTTTTTCACGTTGTCATTATGGGGTACTGTGTGTAGAATTTGGAGGAAAAATGAATTTATTACATTTTGGAACAAGGCTGTAACATAAAATGTGTAAAAAGTGAAGCGCTGTGAATACTTTCCAGATGCACTGTACCAATCTTCTGTAATGCCATGTCATTCTTAAATTTATAATTTTTTCCAAACAACTAATCATCCTTTTTAATCCAGAGTTAATTGCGGCTTAATAAAAAGACATCCTGTTGTAATTACTGACTCACTCCTGTCAATCTATCCTACCTCTCTGAGCGAGGTACTACAAACTAGGTATGGTGAAAAACATTTTAGGGAAAAGATCTGTCACATAGACAACCAACATCTGTGATACCTCTTCCAACCACTTAGACATAACCGCCAACCCCGGGACATTATATATATATCCTATGATGATGTACACCCTATAGTGAAGTATAATGTACACTATACTTGAAGTATTTCCTATGATGATGTACACCCTATAGGGAAGTATTGTCAGGATGGTCTGTATTTTTGCGTTGCTTTGCATTATGTCTCCTTCCTGCCTCTAGGGGGTCTCACTTTCTGTCAGAAGTCCCTGCAGGTTAATTACCCAATTGTAAGCAGCTGTGGCCAACACATTGTAGTGCTATTTAGGTCCAGCTCACTAGCATTCATGTACAGATCATTTTGGTTCCATGTGGATTGTGACTAGGCTCGCTCCAGTTTTCCTGTCCTACTTAAGCCATACCTGCATCTTGGAGACACTTCCTGTAGTCTGGTGTTACCTATGCCTTGTTTCAAGACTTCTTGCCCTGTTGGAGCAATATCTGCATTCCTGATTTACTATCTGCAGTCTATTACCATCCCTGCCTGGTTACTAGATTTTGGTATGTTATTTTCCTCTGCTTTGCTTAAATCTGGATTTTTGCTTGTTTACTTCACCACTGCCATTAACCTGGACTTTACCTGTATTCAAGCATTATCATACTCTCTGTTCCAATAACAAGCTAATGCAAGAATCTTGGAATATTTGCATCCTGTTCCGTGTAACTCAAAGATCTGTTTTCTGTATTCATTTGATCATTCTTTGTACCAGCATCATACTGGTTCTTTTTAGTGATGTGCACCTGAAATTTTTCGGGTTTTATGTTTTGGTTTTGGGTTCGGTTCTGTGGCCGTGTTTTGGGTTCGAACGCGTTTTGGCAAAACCTCACCGAATTTTTTTTGTCGGATTCGGGTGTGTTTTGGATTTGGGTGTTTTTTACAAAAAACCCTAAAAAACAGCTTAAATCATAGAATTTGGGGGTCATTTTGATCCCATAGTATTATTAACCTCAATAACCATAATTTCCACTCATTTTCAGTCTATTCTGAACACCTCACACCTCACAATATTATTTTTAGTCCTAAAATTTGCACCGAGGTCGCTGGATGGCTAAGCTAAGCGACACAAGTGGCCGACACAAACACCTGGCCCATCTAGGAGTGGCACTGCAGTATTAGGCAGGATGGCACTTCAAAAAAATAGTCCCCAAACAGCACATGATGCAAAGAAAAATAAGAATTTACTCACCGGTAATTCTATTTCTCGTAGTCCGTAGTGGATGCTGGGAACTCCGTAAGGACCATGGGGAATAGCGGCTCCGCAGGAGTCTGGGCACAACTAAAAGAAAGCTTTTAGACTACCTGGTGTGCACTGGCTCCTCCCACTATGACCCTCCTCCAAGCCTCAGTTAGGATACTGTGCCCGGAAGAGCTGACACAATAAGGAAGGATTTTGAATCCCGGGTAAGACTCATACCAGCCACACCAATCACACCGTATAACTCGTGATACCATATCCAGTTAACAGTATGAAATTTAACTGAGCCTCTCAACAGATGGCTCATAACAATAACCCTTTTGTGAACAACAACTATGTACAAGTATTGCAGACAATCCGCACTTGGGACGGGCGCCCAGCATCCACTACGGACTACGAGAAATAGAATTACCGGTGAGTAAATTCTTATTTTCTCTGACGTCCTAGTGGATGCTGGGAACTCCGAAAGGACCATGGGGATTATACCAAAGCTCCCAAACGGGCGGGAGAGTGCGGATGACTCTGCAGCACCGAATGAGAGAACTCAAGGTCCTCCTCAGCCAGGGTATCAAATTTGTAGAATTTTGCAAACGTGTTTGCCCCTGACCAAGTAGCAGCTCGGCAAAGTTGTAAAGCCGAGACCCCTCGGGCAGCCGCCCAAGATGAGTCCACGTTCCTTGCAGAATGGGCTTTTACTGATTTAGGATGCGGCATTCCAGCCGCAGAATGCGCCAGCTGAATTGTGCTACAAATCCAGCGAGCAATAGTCTGCTTAGAAGCAGGAGCCCCCAGTTTGTTGGGTGCATACAGGATAAATAGCGAGTCAGTTTTCCTGACTCCAGCCATCCTGGAAACATAAATTTTCAAGGCCCTGACTACGTCCAGTAACTTGGAATCCTCCAAGTCGCTAGTAGCTGCAGGCACTACAATAGGTTGGTTCAAGTGAAAAGCAGATACCACCTTAGGGAGAAACTGGGGACGAGTCCTCAATTCTGCCCTATCCATATGGAAAATCAGATAAGGACTTTTAAATGACAAAGCCGCCAATTCTGATACACGCCTGGCCGAAGCCAAGGCCAATAACATGACCACTTTCCACGTGAGATATTTTAGATCCACGGTCTTTAGTGGCTCAAACCAATGTGATTTTAGGAAATTCAACACCACGTTGAGATCCCAGGGTGCCACTGGAGGCACAAAGGGGAGCTGAATATGCAGCACTCCTTTTACAAATGTCTGAACTTCAGGTAGTGAAGCTAGTTCTTTTTGGAAAAAAATCGACAGAGCCGATATCTGTACCTTAATGGAGCCTAATTTTAGGCCCATAGTCACTCCTGCCTGTAGGAAGTGCAGAAATCGACCCAGCTGAAATTCCTCTGTTGGGGCCTTATTGGTCTCACACCAAGCAACATATTTCCGCCATATGCGGTGATAATGTTTTACCGTTACATCTTTCCTGGCTTTAATCAGCGTAGGAATGACATCCTCCGGAATGCCCTTTTCCTTTAGGATCCGGCGTTCAACCGCCATGCCGTCAAACGCAGCCGCGGTAAGTCTTGGAACAGACAGGGCCCCTGCTGCAACAGGTCCTGTCTGAGCGGCAGAGGCCATGGGTCCTCTGAGATCATCTCTTGAAGTTCCGGGTACCAAGCTCTTCTTGGCCAATCCGGAACCACGAGTATTGTCCTTACTCCTTGTTTTCTTATTATTCTCAGTACCTTTGGTATGAGAGGCAGAGGAGGGAACACATAAACTGACTGGTACACCCACGGTGTCACTAGAGCGTCCACCGCTATCGCCTGAGGGTCCCTTGACCTGGCGCAATATCTCTCCAGTTTTTTGTCCACCTGTGGCCCTTCCCAACGATTTACAATCAGTGTGAAGACTTCTGGATGAAGTCCCCACTCTCCCGGGTGGAGGTCGTGCCTGCTGAGGAAGTCTGCTTCCCAGTTGTCCACTCCCGGAATGAACACTGCTGACAGTGCTAGCACGTGATTTTCCGCCCATCGGAGAATCCTTGTGGCTTCTGCCATTGCCGTCCTGCTTCTTGTGCCGCCCTGTCGGTTTACATGGGCGACCGCCGTGATGTTGTCTGACTGGATCAGTACCGGCTGGTGTAGAAGCAGGGGTTTTGTGCAAGGAAGTCTCCTGACTCGACCATAGTCCTTGGAAGTTTCTTCCCTGTGTGACTACCCCCCAGCCTCGAGGGCTGGCATCCGTGGTCACCAGGACCCAGTCCTGTATGCCGAATCTGCGGCCCTCTAGGAGATGAGCACTCTGCAGCCACCACAGCAGAGACACCCTGGTTCTTGGAGACAGGGTTATTAGCCGATGCATCTGAAGATGCGATCCGGACCATTGGTCCAACAGGTCCCACTGAAAGATTCTGGCATGGAACCTGCCGAAAGGAATTGCTTCATAAGAAGACACCATCTTTCCCAGGACTCGCGTGCAGTGATGCATCGACACCTGTTTTGGTTTCAGGAGGTCTCTAACTAGAGATGACAGCTCCTGGGCTTTCTCCTCCGGGAGAAACACTTTTTTCTGGACTGTGTCCAAAATCATTCCCAGGAACAGTAGACGTGTCATCGGAACCAGCTGTGACTTTGGAATATTCAGAATCCAACCGTGCTGGTGTAGCACCTCCTGAGATAGTGCTACTCCTACCAACAACTGCTCCCTGGATCTCGCCTTTATTGGGAGATCGTCCAAGTACGGGATAATTAAAACTCCCTTTTTTCGAAGGAGTATCATCATTTCCGCCATTACCTTGGTAAACACCCTCGGTGCCGTGGACAGTCCAAACGGCAGCGTCTGGAATTGGTAATGGCAATTTTGTACCGCAAATCTGAGGTACCCCTGGTGAGGATGATAAATGGGGACATGCAGGTAAGCGTCCTTGATGTCCAGGGATACCATGTAATCCCCCTCGTCCAGGCTTGCAATAACCGCCCTGAGCGCTTCCATCTTGAACTTGAACTTTTTTATGTATGTGTTCAAGGATTTCAAATTTAAAATGGGTCTCACCGAACCGTCCGGTTTCGGTACCACAAACAGTGTTGAATAGTAACCCCGTCCTTGTTGAAGTAGGGGCACCTTGACTGTCACCTGCTGGGAATACAGCTTGTGAATTGCCTCTAGCACAGCCTCCCTGCCTGAGGGAGTCGTTGGCAAGGCAGATTTGAGGAAATGGCGGGGGGGAGACGCCTCGAATTCCAGTTTGTATCCCTGAGATACTACTTGCAAGATCCAGGGATCCACCTGTGAGCGAGCCCACTGATCGCTGAAATTTTTGAGGCGGCCCCCCACCGTACCTGGCTCCGCCTGTGGAGCCCCACCGTCATGCGGCGGACTTGGAAGAAGCGGGGGAGGACTTTTGCTCCTGGGAACCTGCTGTTTGTTGCAGCCTTTTTCCCCTACCTCTGCCTCTGGACAGAAAGGACCCGCCTTTTCCTCGCCTGTTTCTCTGGGTCCGAAAGGACTGTACTTGATAAAATGGTGCTTTTTTAGGCTGTGAGGGAACCTGGGGTAAAAATGCTGATTTCCCAGCTGTCGCTGTGGAAACTAGGTCTGAGAGACCATCCCCGAATAACTCCTCACCCTTATAAGGCAAAACTTCCATGTGCCTTTTGGAATCTGCATCCCCTGTCCACTGCCGAGTCCATAAGCCTCTCCTAGCAGAAATGGACAATGCACTTATTTTAGTTGCCAGCCGGCAGATCTCCCTCTGTGCATCTCTCATGTATAAGACTGAGTCTTTTATATGCTCTATGGTTAGGAGAATAGTGTCCCTGTCTAGGGTGTCAATATTTTCTGACAGGGAATCTGACCATGCAGCGGCAGCACTGCACATCCATGCTGACGCAATAGCTGGTCTAAGTATAATGCCTGAGTGTGTGTATATACAGACTTCAGGATCGCCTCCTGCTTTCTATCCGCAGGCTCCTTTAGGGCGGCCGTATCCGGAGACGGAAGTGCCACCTTTTTAGACAAACGTGTGAGCGCTTTATCCACCCTAGGAGGTGTTTCCCAACGTGCCCTATCCTCTGGCGGGAAAGGGAACGCCATTAGTAATTTTTTAGGGATTACCAATCTTTTATCGGGGAAAGCCCACGCTTCTTCACACACTTCATTTAATTCTTCAGATGGGGGAAAAACTACGGGTAGTTTTTTCTCCCCAAACATAATACCCTTTTTAGTGGTACCTGGGTTTATAACCGAAATGTGTAATACCTCCTTCATTGCCTCAATCATGCAACGAATGGCCCTAGTGGACATTAGATTTGACTCATCGTCGTCGACACTGGTATCAGTATCCGTGTCGACATCTGCGTCTGCCATCTGAGGTAGCGGGCGTTTTAGAGCCCCTGATTGCCTTTGAGACACCTGGGCAGGCACGAGCTGAGAAGCCGGCTGTCCCGCATTTGGCATGTCGTCAAATTTTTTGTGTAAGGAGTCGACACTTGCACGTAATCCATAAAACCATCCACTCAGGTGTCTGCCCCGCAGGGGGTGACATCACTTCTATGGGCATCTGCTCCGCCTCCACATAATTTTCCTCATCAAACATGTCGACACAGCCGTACCGACACACCGCACACACACCGGGAATGCTCTAATAGAGGACAGGACCCCACAGAAGCCCTTTGGGGAAACAGAGAGAGAGTATGCCAGCACACACCAGAGCACTATATAATGCAGGGACTAACTGAATTATGTCCCCTATAGCTGCTATAATATTTACTGCGCCTAAATTTAGTGCCCCCCCCTCTCTTTTTTACCCTTTCTGTAGTGTAGACTGCAGGGGAGAGCCAGGGAGCTTCCTTCCAGCGGAACTGTGAGGGAGAAATGGCGCCAGTGTGCTGAGAAAGATAGCTCCGCACCTTTTTCGCTGACTTTTCTCCCGCTTTTTTAAGGATTCTGGCAGGGGTAATTATCACATATATAGCCTCTGGGGCTATATATTGTGATTGTTTTGCCAGCCAAGGTGTTTTTATTGCTGCTCAGGGTGCCCCCCCCCCCCCCCCCCAGCGCCCTGCACCCTCAGTGACCGGAGTGTGAAGTGTGTATGAGGAGCAATGGCGCACAGCTGCAGTGCTGTGCGCTACCTTGGTGAAGACAGAAGTCTTCATGCCGCCGGTTTTCCGGACTTCTTCTGGCTCTGTAAGGGGGACGGCGGCGCGGCTCCGGGACCGAACATCAAGGCCAGTTCCATGCGGTCGATCCCTCTGGAGCTAATGGTGTCCAGTAGCCTAAGAAGCCCAAGCTAGCTGCAAGCAGGTAGGTTCGCTTCTTCTCCCCTTAGTCCCTCGTTGCAGTGAGCCTGTTGCCAGCAGGTCTCACTGTAAAATAAAAAACCTAAATTATACTTTCTTTCTAAGAGCTCAGGAGAGCCCCTAGTGTGCATCCAGCTCGGCCGGGCACAAAAATCTAACTGAGGCTTGGAGGAGGGTCATAGTGGGAGGAGCCAGTGCACACCAGGTAGTCTAAAAGCTTTCTTTTAGTTGTGCCCAGACTCCTGCGGAGCCGCTATTCCCCATGGTCCTTACGGAGTTCCCAGCATCCACTAGGACGTCAGAGAAAAAAGAGGCGCACCAAGGTCGCTGTGTGACTAAGCTAAGCAACACAAGTGGCCGACACAAACACCTGGCCCATCTAGGAGTGGCACTGCAGTGTCAGACAGGATGGCACTTAAAAAAATAGTCCCCAAACAGCACATGACGCAAAGAAAAAAAGAGCTGCACCAAAGTCGTTGTGTGACTAAGCTAAGCGACCCAAGTGGCCGACACAAACACCTGGCCCATCTAGGAGTGGCACTGCAGTGTCACGCAGGATGGCCCTCCCAAAAAATACTCGCCAAACAGCACATGACGCAAAGAAAAAAAGAGGCGCAATGAGGTAGCTGTGTGACGACTAAGCTAAGCGACCCTAGTGGCCGACACAAACACCTGGCCCATCTAGGAGTAGCACTGCAGTGTCAGCCAGGATGGTACTTAAAAAAATAGTCCCCAAACAGCACATGATGCAAAGAAAAAAAGAGCTGCACCAAAGTCGTTGTGTGACTAAGCTAAGCGACCCAAGTGGCCGACACAAACACCTGGCCCATCTAGGAGTGGCACTGCAGTGTCAAGCAGGATGGCCCTTCCAAAAAATACTCCCCAAACAGCACATGACGCAAAGAAAAAAAGAGGCGCAATGAGGTAGCTGTGTGACGACTAAGCTAAGCGACCCTAGTGGCCGACACAAACACCTGGCCCATCTAGGAGTGGCACTGCAGTGTCAGACAGGATGGCACTTAAAAAAATAGTCCTCAAACAGCACATGATGCAAAGAAAAAAAGAGCTGCACCAAAGTCGTTGTGTGACTAAGCTAAGCAACCCAAGTGGCTGACACAAACACCTGGCCCATCTAGGAGTGTCACTGCAGTGTCACGCAGGATGGCCCTTCCAAAAAATACTCCCCAAACAGCACATGACGCAAAGAAAAAAAGAGGCGCAATGAGGTAGCTGTGTGACGACTAAGCTAAGCGACCCTAGTGGCCGACACAAACACCTGGCCCATCTAGGAGTGGCACTGCAGTGTCACGCAGGATGGCCCTTCCAAAAAATACTCCCCAAACAGCACATGACGCAAAGAAAAAAAGAGGCGCAATGAGGTAGCTGTGTGACGACTAAGCTAAGCGACCCAAGTGGCTGACACAAACACCTGGCCCATCTAGGAGTGGCACTGCAGTGTCAGACAGGATGGCACTTAAAAAAATAGTCCCCAAACAGCACATGATGCAAAGAAAAAAAGAGCTGCACCAAAGTCGTTGTGTGACTAAGCTAAGCGACCCAAGTGGCTGACACAAACACCTGGCCCATCTAGGAGTGGCACTGCAGTGTCACGCAGGATGGCCCTTCCAAAAAATACTCCCCAAACAGCACATGACGCAAAGAAAAAAAGAGGCGCAATGAGGTAGCTGTGTGACGACTAAGCTAAGCGACCCTAGTGGCCGACACAAACACCTGGCCCATCTAGGAGTGGCACTGCAGTGTCACGCAGGATGGCCCTTCCAAAAAATACTCCCCAAACAGCACATGACGCAAAGAAAAATGAAAGAAAAAAGAGGTGCAAGATGGAATTGTCCTTGGGACCTCCCACCCACCCTTATGTTGTAAAAACAGGACATGCACACTTTAACGAACCCATCATTTCAGCGACAGGGTCTGCCACACGACTGTGACTGAAATGACTGGTTGGTTTGGGCCCCCACCAAAAAAGAAGCAATCAATCTCTCCTTGCACAAACTGGCTCTACAGAGGCAAGATGTCCACCTCATCATCATCGTCCGATTCATCACCCCTTTCACTGTGTACATCCCCCTCCTCACAGATTATTAATTCGTCCCCACTGGAATCCACCATCTCAGGTCCCCGTGTACTTTCTGGAGGCAATTGCTGCTGGTGAATGTCTCCATGGAGGAATTGATTATAATTTATTTTAATGAACATCATCTTCTCCACATTTTCTGGAAGTAATCTCGTACGCCGATTGCTGACAAGGTGAGCGGCGGCACTAAACACTCTTTCGGAGTACACACTGGAGGGAGGGCAACTTAGGTAGAATAAAGCCAGTTTGTGCAAGGGCCTCCAAATTGCCTCTTTTTCCTGCCAGTATACGTACGGACTGTCTGACGTGCCTACTTGGATGCGGTCACTCATATAATCCTCCACCATTCTTTCAATGGTGAGAGAATCATATGCAGTGACAGTAGACGACATGTCAGTAATCGTTGGCAGGTCCTTCAGTCCGGACCAGATGTCAGCATCAGCAGTCGCTCCAGACTGCCCTGCATCACCGCCAGCGGGTGGGCTCGGAATTCGTAGCCTTTTCCTCGCACCCCCAGTTGCGGGAGAATGTGAAGGAGGAGATGTTGACGGGTCGCGTTCCGCTTGACTTGACAATTTTCTCACCAGCAGTTCTTTGAACCTCTGCAGAAAGAGTCTGCCGGAAAGAGAGATCCAACATAGGTTTTAAATCTAGGATCGAGCACGGTGGCCAAAATGTAGTGCTCTGATTTCAACAGATTGACCACCCGTGAATCCTGGTTAAGCGAATGAAGGGCTCCATCCACAAGTCCCACATGCCTAGCGGAATCGCTCTGTTTTAGCTCCTCCTTCAATGCCTCCAGCTTCTTCTGCAAAAGCCTGATGAGGGGAATGACCTGACTCAGGCTGGCAGTGTCTGAACTGACTTCACGTGTGGCAAGTTCAAAAGGTTGCAGAACCTTGCACAACGTTGAAATCATTCTCCACTGCGCTTGAGACAGGTGCATTCCACCTCCTTTGCCTATATCTTGGCCAGATGTATAGGCTTGAATGGCCTTTTGCTGCTCCTCCATCCTCTGAAGCATATAGAGGGTTGAATTCCACCTCGTTACCACCTCTTGCTTCAGATGATGGCAGGGCAGGTTCAGGTGTTTTTGGTGGT
Source organism: Pseudophryne corroboree (assembly GCF_028390025.1). Classification (NCBI taxonomy): domain Eukaryota; kingdom Metazoa; phylum Chordata; class Amphibia; order Anura; family Myobatrachidae; genus Pseudophryne; species Pseudophryne corroboree. Next base: position 386,937,674 of record NC_086452.1, read on the forward strand.
GCTCCAGTCTTCTGTACGCGGTGCCTGTACGCCGAAAGTGGCCCGCAATTCTTCTGGCCACCGACAGCATCTCTTGCACGCCCCTGTCGTTTTTTAAATAATTCTACACCACCAAATTCAAGGTATGTGCAAAACATGGGACGTGCTGGAATTTGCCCAGATGTAATGCACGCACAATATTGCTGGCGTTGTCCGATGCCACAAATCCCCAGGAGAGTCCAATTGGGGTAAGCCATTCTGCGATGATCTTCCTCAGTTGCCGTAAGAGGTTTTCAGCTGTGTGCGTATTCTGGAAAGCGGTGATACAAAGCGTAGCCTGCCTAGGAACGAGTTGGCGTTTGCGAGATGCTGCTACTGGTGCCGCCGCTGCTGTTCTTGCAGCGGGAGGCAATACATCTACCCAGTGGGCTGTCACAGTCATGTAGTCCTGAGTCTGCCCTGCTCCACTTGTCCACATGTCCGTGGTTAAGTGGACATTGGGTACAACTGCATTTTTTAGGACACTGGTGAGTCTTTTTCTGACGTCCGTGTACATTCTCGGTATCGCCTGCCTAGAGAAGTGGAACCTAGATGGTATTTGGTAACGGGGGCACACTACCTCAAGCAATTGTCTAGTTCCCCGTGAACTAACGGCGGATACTGGACGCACGTCTAACACCAACATAGTTGTCAAGGCCTCAGTTATCCGCTTTGCAACAGGATGACTGCTGTGATATTTCATCTTCCTCACAAAGGACTGTTGGACAGTCAATTGCTTACTGGAAGTAGTACAAGTGGTCTTCCGACTTCCCCTCTGGGATGACGATCGACTCCCAGCAGCAACAACAGCAGCGCCAGCAGCAGTAGGCGTTACACTCAAGGATGCATCGGAGGAATCCCAGGCAGGAGAGGACTCGTCAGACTTGCCAGTGACATGGCCTGCAGGACTATCGGCTTTCCTGGGTAAGGAGGAAATTGACACTGAGGGAGTTGGTGGTGTGGTTTGCGCGAGCTTGGTTACAAGAGTAAGGGATTTACTGGTCAGTGGACCTCTTCTGCTGTCGCCCAAAGTTTTTGAACTTGTCACTGACTTATTATGAATGCGCTGCAGGTGACGTATAAGGGAGGATGTTCCGAGGTGGTTAACGTCCTTACCCCTACTTATTACAGCTTGACAAAGGCAACACACGGCTTGACACCAGTTGTCCGCATTTCTGTTGAAATAATTCCACACTGAAGAGCTGATTTTTTTTGTATTTTGACCAGGCATGTCAATGGCCATATTCCTCCCACGGACAACAGGTGTCTCGCCGGGTGCCTGACTTAAACAAACCACCTCACCATCAGAATCCTCCTTGTCAATTTCCTTCCCAGCGCCAGCAACACCCATATCCTCATCCTGGTGTACTTCAACACTGACATCTTCAATTTCACTATCAGGAACTGGACTGCGGGTGCTCCTTTCAACACTTGCAGGGGGCGTGCAAATGGTGGAAGGCGCAAGCTCTTCCCGTCCAGTGTTGGGAAGGTCAGGCATCGCAACCGACACAATTGGACTCTCCTTTGGGATTTGGGATTTCGAAGAACGCACAGTTCTTTGCTGTGCTTTTGCCGCAAGTCTTTTCTTTTTTCTAGCGAGAGGATGAGTGCTTCCATCCTCATGTGAAGCTGAACCACTAGCCATGAACATAGGCCAGGGCCTCAGCCGTTCCTTGCCACTCCGTGTCGTAAATGGCATATTGGCAAGTTTACGCTTCTCCTCAGACGCTTTTAATTTTTATTTTTGGGTCATTTTTTTACTGATCTTTTGTGTTTTGGATTTTACATGCTCTGTACTATGACATTGGGCATCGGCCTTGGCAGACGACGTTGATGGCATTTCATCGTCTCGGCCATGACTAGTGGCAGCAGCTTCAGCACGAGGTGGAAGTGGATCTTGATCTTTCCCTATTTTTTTAACCTCCACATTTTTGTTCTCCATATTTTGCGCACAACTAAAAGCCGCCACAGGTATACAATGTAGATGGGTGGATAGTATACTATTATTACTTATACTTATGGACGACGAGTGACGACACAGAGGTAGGTACAGCCGTGGCCTACCGTACTGCTGCTTATATATATATAATATACTGTATAACGGACCTGGTGGACATTATCAGCAGACTGCTAAACTAGTATGAAGAAGAAAAAAAAAACACCACAGGTATACAATGTAGATGGATGGATGGTATAGTATTATATTACTTATGGACGACGAGTGCACTGACGACACAGAGGTAGGTACAGCCATGGCCTACCGTACTGCTGCTTATATATATAATATACTGTATAATGGACCTGGTGGACACTGTCAGCAGACTGCTAAACTAGTATGAAGAAAAAAAAAACACCACAGGTATACAATGTAGATGGATGGATAGTATAGTATTATATTACTTATGGATGACGAGTGCACTGACGACACAGAGGTAGGTACAGCCGTGGCCTACCGTACTGCTGCTTATATATATAATATACTGTATAACGGACCTGGTGGACACTGTCAGCAGACTGCTAAACTAGGATGAAAAAAAAAAAAACCCACCACAGGTATACAATGTAGATGGATGGATAGTATAGTATTATATTACTTATGGACGACGAGTGCACTGACGACACAGAGGTAGGTACAGCCGTGGCCTACCGTACTGCTGCTTATATATATAATATACTGTATAACGGACCTAGTGGACACTGTCAGCAGACTGCTAAACTAGTATGAAGAAAAAAAAAAAAAACACCACAGGTATACAATGTAGATGGATGGATAGTATAGTGTTATATTACTTATGGACGACGAGTGCACTGCCGACACAGAGGTAGGTACAGCACAGATATATCATGCAGCAGTGCAGCACACTGAGTGAACACAGATATGGTGGAGCGTTTTTTTCAGGCAGAGAAACAAAGGATTAAACTCACTGGTGTGGTATAATCAAAACCCTGCACTGTACTCCCTAACAGCTGCTCCCCGTCCCCAATCCTCCCCACAATTATAACTAACGAAGTCACTCTCTGTTCTACTATAACGGAGAGGACGCCAGCCACGTCCTCTCCCTATCAATCTCAATGCACGTGTGAAAATGGCGGCGACGCGCGGCTCCTTATATAGAATCCGAGTCTCGCGAGAATCCGACAGCGGGATGATGACGTTCGGGCGCGCTCGGGTTAACCGAGCAAGGCGGGAGGATCCGAGTCGGACCCGTGTAAAAAAAAGGTGAAGTTCGGGCGGGTCGGATCCCAAGGATCCGAACCCGCTCATCACTAGTTCTTTTATTACAATAAACCTTGTTTCATTTTCACCTGGCTTTAGCTGACCTCATTTCAGGTTCTTTCAGCATGTGCACACAGGGATTGCTTACAAGTATTATGTACACTATACTGAAGTATGCCCTATAGTGAAGTATAATGTACACTAAACTGAACTATACCCTATAGTGAAGTATGATTTACACTATACTGTAGTACTGTATACACTAGTGAAGTACACTTTACATAAAGATTGATGCAAGTCACCATACCTGCTCCCATATTGCGCAGACTTGGAATTATCTTTCCGTAGTATGCAGAGTTGTATGCATCTTTGTCACGTTACCATCATATGGGCGAACTTGGACCACCCTATATACCAAACAGATGTATTTATGATGATGTACAACTTTATATAGCTGGCATTTCTGTCTATACGCCCTCTCTGAACCTTGCCTATGTGATTACTCCCTGGTACAGCCCAGTTACGCCCCTACAGTCACAACTGGAAATATGACTGAAATGTGTATGACACTGCATTGCTTGTACTTGAATACACTTAGGGGGTAATTCAGACTGGATCACTGTAGCGATCGCAGTCTGAATTACTATGTGCAGTGCACATGCGTGGCAGGCGCACTGTGCATGTGCAGCCAGTGAGATGCTATCAGCATGTCACTGGTGTAATTGCCTCTGCCTGATTGACAGGCATAGGCGGGAGGGGGAGTGCCAACGGCGTTAGAAAGCCATTGGCGGGGCACGGTCCAGACAACGGAGGCGTGTCCGGACCGTTGGGGGAGGGGGTGGCCACTGCAGCCGCGTGACTCCATACGCAGCCGCTGCGACACGGGACTCGGCACAGGAGCTGCGCTGGCAGGGAGCTACTTGTCAGGTACAAAAGCATTGCCGCCGTGCAATACTTTTGTACCTGTGCGGGGGTTTAGGGCCTGATTGGCGGGCGTACTAGCCCTGTGCTGGGCGTCCCCCCCCCCCCCCCGCATGTCAGAGTAAATGATTGTAGCTGTCCTAAATTTAGCACATCTACGATCAACTCTGAATTACCGCCTTAGTTTGGAAATGACGTATGTTCAATTCTGTATCAGTTCCAAGGTGTATAGGTCAGGGACTGCCCTGGGAAAAAGCACAATACATGAGACGTCTAGTATAGGGGGCCAGGAACTATCTCCTCCAGGGAACACAGAAGACCTCATTTCCGAACCCTCTTAGCCACATTGAGTACATGGTTGCCGCTTCTCGGAGGTAACACAAGTTCACATTTCCTAGAAACATTTTATGCCTCGGTGCAGAAATCTGTTAGATGGAATTTATAAGACTTCAGGTGCTGTGGAATAATCTGTGTTTGTTGTAACTGAAGCACCATATTAGATACTTAGAAACTGTACGGTTTGCATGGGTTATTTGTAACCTTTGTGGAATAACTGGACCACTATCTTGAAACTCCTGTTTAAGAATGCAATGGAAGCAAATCCCTCTACAAGTCGTGCTGTAAATTCAGCACTTTCCGGATGGTCAGCACCATATTTCATAATGCAAAATGTCTGGAGAGTGCGTGTGATTCTGCATATTTTATAAGCACACACATGGTTTGTTTTCATAAATGGTAAAAATGTCTCCAAACAAAAGGATTTCCTGAACAAATATACAGTAATAGCATGTGCATGAAGGGTGACTGGTATAAACTACTAGTCACCCTAAACTAGTAGATAGGTAATATCTATCTATTGACACTGTCCATCACTGAATCAGGCCCTTAACAAAGCAGTCCTGTAGCTAACTAACATTCTTTGATGATACACACTCTGCAACCATCCAGTTATGCAGATCCTCACAACCCTACCTAACTTTGGGTTTTAAATATTTTTCCCCGGGTCTGTGGGGCAAAGTCTGTAAGCAGTTTTGACATTAGTTTTTTATTTAAATCTACAAATGGAGCCTCGCTCAACTAGCCTTCTCTGCTGCGCCTAGGTGCACCAAGGCTTATTAGCATAAACCTTTCATCTATTGTTCTCGGCTGCAATACAGAGAGAACAATACAGCAGGGGATTAAGTCATTACAGAAGGGGATTAAGTCTGACTGCCCTGGCTCAATTAATCCTATTAAAGGGATAGATGAGCAGGGCTCCATCTGTAAATTACTAAACCCCATAGTTACATTTCCTAGTAAACAATATCTTTATGCACTTAGCACCCGTTTTTTTTCTAAATACTACACGAGTCATAAAATGTCTCATTAATTAAGACCTGAACAACCTTTAAACTGCAGCATAAAAGGATTACACAGCCTAGTACGAGCTGTCTAGGCCTTTGAAAGCACTGATCATAATTAAGATATGCTGTCATCCCAACCATTTTAAGAGTGCTGCTTTCATAATAGATACACAACAAAATATTCAGAATGCAAATTAATATTTATCACCATGACAGGGATAACAAATTATTCCAATCACCGTGATTCAAATGCTGTAAATTTCTGCAGATGTTCCATACTCTGTTTTTTATATATATAATATAATCAGTTTAATTTTGCACCATGAAATTGTCGAGGTCGACATTAAGTTTTCAGCCCTGTCAAGGAAATTGTTCTTTTTAAATTACCCTTTAAGGAAAAATGTTGCTAACACAGAAGTCGCTCATCTATGAAAGTGAATTTTCTCAATTTCATACTTGTGGTATGTCATGTGGGGATTTGCTCTGCTTAGGATTTTGCCACCAACCTACACAAGATCATAACACAACTACTGTACATGAGGCATTACTACAGGGGGCAATACTACATGGAGGCATTACTACTGGGGGCACTACTAATGAGGGCATTGCATAGAGGGCACTTAATAAATTCAATGTGTCTAAGGGGCTACCTGTTGCAGTGTGTATATGGGTCCACCTGGCGTAACGTGTATAAGGGGCTCTACTCTACTGTGGTGTAAGGGGTTCTAACATGGTATAAGGGGTACTACTGTGTGGTGTAATGTGAATCAGTACTATTCTGTGGTCATGTCCCTTCCCTATGAAGCCATGCCCTATTTTGCCTGTCAGGGGGGCGCCAAAGGAAACTTTCGCCCTGGGCGCCACAAGGTCTAGAACTGGCCCTGGCGCTGACCCCAGTGTTTTGGTTTTGGATCTGCATTCATTTTATGTTTTAGGTTTTGGTTCTAATTTAACAAAACCACCTCGCATGTTTTGTTTTTGTTTTTTGATCTGTTTGTTGTTGTTGTTGTGTTTTTTTTAATGCTATAAACTGCTAAAATCATGTACTTCAGGCCTTTTTTTTTGTTCCTACAGTATTATTAACCTCAATAAGATTAATTTCACAGTTCATAATATTGTTTTCACCCAAATTAGTCAAAAGGTGCAGCGAGCTGGCTGGTTACTAAGCGCCAGAGCAGCGGCACAAACACATGGCAGTTTATAGCTCATCTATGAAACAATGCCACACAGCAGTGGCATAAAAGAAAAGTGGTGCAAGGAATTGTCCACACTCCCACCCACCCTTATGTTGGATATTAAAAATGATGTGCACAGTTTAACAAATCAAGCACTTCAATGACAGGGACTGCCACTTTTGTTGCTGAACTGCTTAGTTTGTTTGGGTCTCCACAAAACAAGCTATCAATGGGCTTAAAGCAGCTGACATTGTTTTTTTTGTTAATGATCTCTTCTCTATAGTGGGAAGATGTCATTATCATCCTCATCATCACCTTCATCAGTGTTAACATCATTATCACACAATATTAACTCATCCCTGCTGGAATCCACCATTACAGAAGTCTCCGTGCTTTGATGTAATTGGTGGGTAAGGTCTTCCTTATGGAATTTGCAATTCATTTTTATGAACATCATCTTTTCCACCTTTTGAGGAAGTAGCAGAGTACTTCGATCACTCTCAAGGTTCCTGGCTCTGCTGAAAACTCTTTCTAAGTACACACTGGAGGGTGAGCAGCTTAGGTAAAACATAGTGAGTTTGTACAATAGGCTCCAAATAGCCTTTTTACCCCTCCCAGTAGTTAAAGGGACCGTCTGACATGCTCATTTATACACTGTCATTAAAATAACCCTCTACTATTCTATTGATGGGTACTGTATCGAGTTGAGTCATGGTAGAGGTGTCATTAATTTTAGGCAATTCTTTTAGGCCTGACCATATGTCAAAATGTTGTCACTCTGGTGTTGATTCAACCTCATCACAAGTATGTCTCTGGGAAAAGTTCAGTTTTTTCTTGGAAACAGTGCAGCACTAGCACTTGGTTGCTGCTCCTGCTCTTCTATTGACTGATTGTGATCCATATCGACTCACATTGCTTATATTATTAACGCAGTGCCATGACACCTACTGAGTAGTACTGTAACACAGTGCAACAACAAATGACAACAACTTCACGCTGTGATTCACACAGCGCTTGTATTATTAACGCATTGGCATGGCCTGACCCTGAACACACACAATTTTGTTTCTTTTTGTTTGTTTTTATTTAATTTCTGTGATTCACATATTAACGTGGTGACATGGCCTGCCTCTGAACACACACACGTTTATTTTCCTTTTTTTTCATATTTAATTTTTTTACACACTGCTGTAACTCTCACTACACATATATTATAAGTACGGTGGCACAGCCTGGCCCTGAACACATACAAGTTTATTTTTTCTATATTTGTCTTTTTTTTTTTTTACACTCTGCTGCAAAACACTGTTCTTGTATTATAGTAAAGGTAGCACACACCATAACTTTTTGCAGGCACCAGTGTGCACCAATAAAGGCTTAAAGGAGCTCTGGGCTGCACTGCGGACAAGAAAAAACACCACTGTGCACCAACTGTTAATGCTGCCCTGCAGTGCCGTAACTACGTGTGTGCCAGGTGTGCCTGGCACACAGCGCAGTTGTACTGGGGGCGCAATGGCCAGCGGCTTTTAATGAGTCAATTTGACTCATTACAAGCCGCCTGTGCCGGAGGAGGAGAGGGAGCAGGGAGCCGCAGCAGCGCTATGTAACTGATAGCGGCGCCGCTGCAGCAGTCCCCTCTCCTTCCACATCTCACTGCGCCCAATAGGAATCCTCAGACTCGTCTCCCACCCAATCAGTGCTGCATCCCATCCAAATTGTTCCCCGCGCTCCCATTAGGCCCCGCCCCCTCACGGATAGGCAGATGCTGGGCACTGACTGACGTGGACGCGACTGTCGCTGCTGCCGCCGCCAATCAGGCCGGGAGCAATGTTACAGTGAGCGACATGTGTGGTACGCCAGCAACCCAGTGTGCTCTATGCTAGCCTCGGCCGTGACACCTCCCGCATGGGGGAGTTTCCACAGCTTCCCGGACCGGGGAGACGCAGGAGGGATCAGAGCGGACTGGGCACCCTCCTTCCCCGCCCACCAGCAGCAGCGCACACAGTCTCCACTCTCCACAGCGTGCGGAACTGCCAGGAGTGTCTCCGGTGAGTCACTTGTGACAGTCAATAGGCCCGCTCAGACCTGGCCCTTTAGCGGCTTTCCGCACCCTATAATCAGCGCTGTGTAATAAAAGGCTAATTACAGAGCACCGGCATCAGAGCGTAGCATGGGCCAGCATCACAGTCCTAATACTTTGGGTCAGGCGAGAGCAGGGAATGTGAACGAGCATCACCCTGCCTTTCAGATGGGCTTGTCAAGGTCAGATGAGAATTATCATCTGGACACATTGTGTATCCAGTGTGGTCTCTCTCTATTGTAGGGAACAAGGGCTCTCTATTATACACTGACTAAAGGAGCTCAGGCAACAAGGCATCACACAACACACCATGTACTGTACATGTCATTTACTATATCATCACAACTGTCTATCGTTTCAGTGTACATCAATGTTACTCTATCCATTGATGAAACTTTCCAGTGCATCTTTAGCCATATCTATCTATCTATCTATCTATCTATCTATCTATCTATCTATCTATCTATCTATCGTTCGTGTAAAAAAGAGGGACGCTGTCTGCCGTAATGTGTAAAAAGGGGACGCTGTCTGTCGTAATGTGTAAAAAAGGGGACGCTGTCTGTCGTAATGTATAAAAAAGGGGACGCTGTCTGCCGTACTGTGTAAAAAGGGGACGCTGTCTGCCATACTGTGTAAAAAGGGGGACGCTGTCTGCCGTAATGTGTAAAAAGGGGGACGATGTCTACCGTAATGTGTAAAAAGGGGGACGCTGTCTGCCGTAATGTGTAAAAAGGGGACGCTGTCTGCCGTAATGTGTAAGAGGGGAATCTGTCCACCGTAATGTGTAAGAGGGTCTCTACCTGGTGTAGTGGTGCTACTGTGTGGCGTAATTTGAATAATGGAGACTACTATAATATGTAATGTGAATTGGTATTATTTTGTTGCCACACCCCTTCCCCATGAAGCCACGCTCCTATGGCGCGCACTGCCCCTTTTTTACATAGGGGGGTGCCGATGCCCTATCTTGCACACAGCGCTAAAATGTCTAGTTACGGCACTGCTGCCCTGTATATTAGAAAGAGCTGTGGGGACTATGTGCATCAGTGAAAAAAGAATATATACTGTATAATGCTACTCTGTATATTAGTTCTGGGGGCTGTGTGTACCAGTAAAAAAAAAAGAATATAATGCTGCTGCCCTGTATACTAGGAGGAGCTCTGGGGGCTGTGTGCACCAGTAAAATAAAAAGGATATATAATGCTGCCCTGGAGTAGCTTTGGAATGTGTGTATGCACAAGTGAAATAACAAGAGTCTAATGCTGCCATGGCAAGTGTGCTATCTGCACTACTGCAGAGAGGGGAATGGTGGAAGGGCGGTGGGTAATAATTACATGGGCTTAGGCCTATTGAAGGGGTGTGGCCTGAGGAGGGGTGGGGGTAGGGGGAATGCGAACACACTGATTTTACCCTGGTCGCGGTGTTGAAAATACATTTTTCTACAGCCATTTGCATAGGGAGGTGTGGCCCGAATCACTGTGGGAGGCAGAGGCGGAACTACCGGCAGTGCACTGCACTGGGGCCCGCCTCTGTCCAGGGGCCCAAGCATGTAATGAGTCAAACTGACTCATTACATGCCGCTGTGCGCTGCGGGCAACCGCTGCCCGCAGCGCACAGCCACCCGGCGAAGAGAGGAGAGGAGAGGAGCAGCGGTACTACAGACGGGGGAAGGAGGAGGAGGGAGGCTGAGAAGGGAGCCGCAGCAGCGCTTTGTTACTGGTGGAGGCGCTGCTGCTGCTGCCCCTCTGCTTCCCTATAGGCTGTCTTCCGAGAACAGCCTATAGGGAAGCAGAGGGGCAGCAGCAGCAGCGCCTCCACCAGTAACACAGCGCTGCTGCGGCTCCCTTCTCAGCCTCCCTCCTCCTCCTTCTCTCCAGCCCGGGAATCGTCTCTGACGCTGCACCGAGGAGCCTGAGCCAGCGGAGAGGGTAAGTATAATTCTTCTTTCTTTCTTTCTTTCTTTCTTTCTTTCTTTCTTTCTTTCTTTCTTTCTTTCTTTCTTTCTTTCTTTCTTTCTTTCTTTCTTTCCTTCTTTCCTTCTTTCTTTCCTTCTTTCTTGTGCCTGCCTGCCGCAATGTGTAAAAATGGAGGACTACCTGCCGCACTGTGTAAAAATGGGGGACTACCTGCTGCACTGTGTAAAAAGGGGGGACTACATGCCGCAATGTGTAAAAAGGGGGGCATACCTGCCGCAATGTGTAAAAAGGGGGGACTGCCTGCAGCAATGTGTAAAAAGGGGGGATTGCCTGCCGCAATGTGTAAAAAGGGGGGACTGCCTGCTGCAATGTGTAAAAAGGGGGGACTGCCTGCCGCAATGTGTAAAAAGGGGGAATCAGCCTGCCGCAATGTGTAAAAATGGGGGACTGCCTGCCGCTATGTGTAAAAAGGGGTAATCTGCCCGACGCAATGTGTAAAAAGGGGAATCTGCCTGCCGTAATGTGTAAAAAAGGGGGACTGCCTGACGCTATGTGTAAAACAGGGGGACTGCCTGACGCTATGTGTAAAAATGGGGAATCTGCCTGCTGCTATGTGTAAAAATGGGGAATCTGCCTGCCGTAATGTGTAAAAATGGGGACGCTGTCTGCCGTAATGTGTAACAAGGGCACGCTGTCTGCCGTAATGTGTAACAAGGGCACGCGGTCTGCCGTAATGTGTAACAAGGGCACGCTGTCTGCCGTAATGTGTAAAAAGGGCACGCTGTCTGCCGCTATGTGTAACAAGGGCACGCTGTCTGCTGTAATGTGTAAAAAGGGCACGCTGTCTGCCGTAATGTGTAACAAGGGCACGCGGTCTGCCGTTATGTGTAAAAAGGGCACGCTGTCTGCTGTAATGTGTAAAAAGAGGAATCTGTTCGCTGTAAGGTGTAAAAGGGTCTCTACCTGGTGTAGTGGTGCTACTGTGCGGCGTAATTTGAATAATGGAGACTACTGTGTTGGTATTTTCTCTATCGTCCTAGTGGATGCTGGGGTTCCTGAAAGGACCATGGGGAATAGCGGCTCCGCAGGAGACAGGGCACAAAAGTAAAGCTTTCCGATCAGGTGGTGTGCACTGGCTCCTCCCCCTATGACCCTCCTCCAAGCCAGTTAGATTTTTGTGCCCGGCCGAGAAGGGTGCAATCTAGGTGGCTCTCCTAAAGAGCTGCTTAGAAAAGTTTAGCTTAGGTTTTTTATTTTACAGTGAGTCCTGCTGGCAACAGGATCACTGCAACGAGGGACTTAGGGGAGAAGAAGTGAACTCACCTGCGTGCAGGATGGATTGGCTTCTTGGCTACTGGACATCAGCTCCAGAGGGACGATCACAGGTACAGCCTGGATGGTCACCGGAGCCTTGCCGCCGGCCCCCTTGCAGATGCTGAAGTAAGAAGAGGTCCAGAATCGGCGGCAGAAGACTCCTCAGTCTTCTAAAGGTAGCGCACAGCACTGCAGCTGTGCGCCATTTTCCTCTCAGCACACTTCACACGGCAGTCACTGAGGGTGCAGGGCGCTGGGAGGGGGGCGCCCTGGGAGGCAAATGAATACCTATTTTGGCTAAAAATACCTCACATATAGCCTCCGGAGGCTATATGGAGATATTTAACCCCTGCCAGAATCCGTTAAGAGTGGGAGGCGAGGCCGCCGAAAAAGGGGCCTATCTCCTCAGCACACAGCGCCATTTTCCCTCACAGAAAGGCTGGAGGGAAGGCTCCCAGGCTCTCCCCTGCACTGCACTACAGAAACAGGGTTAAAACAGAGAGGGGGGGCACTAATTTGGCGTTAGAAATATATAAAAAAGATGCTATAAGGGAAAACACTTATATAAGGTTGTCCCTATATAATTATAGCGTTTTTGGTGTGTGCTGGTAAACTCTCCCTCTGTCTCTCCAAAGGGCTAGTGGGTCCTGTCCTCTATCAGAGCATTCCCTGTGTGTGTGCTGTGTGTCAGTACGTGTGTGTCGACATGTATGAGGACGATGTTGGTGAGGAGGCGGAGCAATTGCCTGTAATGGTGATGTCACTCTCTAGGGAGTCGACACCGGAATGGATGGCTTATTTAGGGAATTACGTGATAATGTCAACACGCTGCAAGGTCGGTTGACGACATGAGACGGCCGACAAACAATTAGTACCGGTCCAGACGTCTCAAAAACACCGTCAGGAGTTTTAAAACGCCCGTTTACTTTAGTCGGTCGACACAGACACAGACAGGGACACTGAATCCAGTGTCGACGGTGAATAAACAAACGTATTCCTTATTAGGGCCTCACGTTAAAGGCAATGAAGGAGGTGTTACATATTTCTGATACTACAAGTACCACAAAAGAGGGTATTATGTGGGATGTGAAAAAACTACAGCAGTTTTTCCTGAATCAGATAAATTAAATAAAGTGTGTGATGATGCGTGGGTTCCCCCCGATAGAAAATTATGGGCGGTATACCCTTTCCCGCCAGAAGTTAGGGCGCGTTGGGAAACACCCCTTAGGGTGGATAAGGCGCTCACACGCTTATCAAAACAAGTGGCGGTACCGTCTATAGATAGGGCCGTCCTCAAGGACCAGCTGACAGGAGGCTGGAAAATATCAAAAAAGTATATACACACATACTGGTGTTATACTGCGACCAGCGATCGCCTCAGCCTGGATGTGCAGAGCTGGGGTGGCTTGGTCGGATTCCCTGACTAAAAATATTGATACCCTTGACAGGGACAGTATTTTATTGACTATAGAGCATTTAAAGGATGCATTTCTATATATGCGAGATGCACAGAGGGATATTTGCACTCTGGCATCAAGAGTAAATGCGATGTCCATATCTGCCAGAAGATGTTATGGACACGACAGTGGTCAGGTGATGCAGATTCCAAACGGCACAAAGGTGTATTGCCGTATAAAGGAAGAGGAGTTATTTGGGGTCGGTCCATCGGACCTGGTGGCCACGGCAACTGCTGGAAAATCCGCCGTTTTTACCCTAAGTCACATCTCTGCAGAAAAAGACACCGTCTTTTCAGCCTCAGTCCTTTCGTCCCTATAAGATCATATCTGCCCAGGGATAGAGGAAAGGGAAGAAGACTGCAGCAGGCAGCCCATTCCCAGGAACAGAAGCGTTCCACCGCTTCTGACAAGTTCTCAGCATGGCGCTGAGACCGTACAGGACCCCTGGATCCTACAAGTAGTATCCCAGGGGTACAGATTGGAATGTCGAGACGTTTCCCCTTCGCAGGCTCCTGAAGTCTGCTTTACCAAGGTCTCCCTCCGACAAGGAGGCAGTATGGGAAAAAATTCACAAGCTGTATTCCCAGCAGGTGATAATTAAATTACCCCTCCTACTACAAGAAAAGGGGTATTATTCCACACTATATTGTGGTACTGAAGCCAGAAGGCTAGGTGAGACTTATTCTAAAAAATTTTTTGAACACTTACAAAGGTTCAAATCAAGATGGAGTCACTCAGAGCAGTGATAACGAACCAGGAAGAAGGGGACTATATAGTGTCCCGGGACATCAGGGATGCTTACCTCTATGTCCCAAATTTGCCCTTCTCACTAAGGGTACCTCAGGTTCGTGGTGCAGAACTGTCACTATCAGTTTCAGACGCTGCCGTTTGGATTGTCCACGGCACCCCGGGTCTTTACCAAGGTAATGGCCGAAATGATGATTCTTCTTCGAAGAAAAGGCGTCTTAATTATCCCTTACTTGGACGATCTCCTGATAAGGGCATAGTCCAGGGAACAGTTGGAGGTCGGAGTAGCACTATCTCGGATACTGCTACAACAGCACGGGTGGATTCTAAATATTCCAAAATCGCAGCTGATCCCGACGACACGTCTGCTGTGCCTAGGGATGATTCTGGACACAGTCCAGAAAAAGGTGTTTCTCCTGGAAGAGAAAGCCAGGGAGTTATCCGAGCTAGTCAGGAACCTCCTAAAAACAGTGCATCATTGCACAAGGGTACTGGTAAAAATGGTGGCTTCCTACGAAGCAATTCCATTCGGCAGATTTCACGCAAGAACTTTTCAGTGGGATCTGCTGGACAAATGGTCCGGATCGCATCTTCAGATGCATCAGCGGATAACCCTATATCCAAGGACAAGGGTGTCTCTCCTGTGGTGGTTATAGAGTGCTCATCTTCTAGAGGGCCGCAGATTCGGCATTCAGGATTGGATGCTGGTGACCACGGAGCCCAGCCCGAGAGGCTGGGGAGCAGTCACACAAGGAAAAAATTTCCAGGGAGTGTGATCAAGTCTGGAGACTTTTCTCCACATAAATATACTGGAGCTAAGGGTAAATTTATAATGCTCTAAGCTTAGCAAGACCTCTGCTTCAAGGTCAGCCGGTATTGATCCAGTGGGAAAAACATCACGGCAGTCGCCCACGTAAACAGACAGGGCGACACAAGAAGCAGGAGGGCAATGGCAAAAACTGCAAGGACTTTTCGCTGGGCGGAAAATCATGTGATAGCACTGTCAGCAGTGTTTCATCCCGGGAATGGAAACTGGGAAGCAGACTTCCTCAGCAGGCACGACCTCCACCCGGGAGAGTGGAAACTTCATCGGGAAGTTTTTTCCACATGATTGTAAACCGTTGGGAAATACCAAAGGTGGACATGATGGCGTCCCGTCTGAACAAAAAACGGGACAGGTATTGCGCCAGGTCAAGAGACCCTCAGGCAATAGCTGTGGACGTTCTGGTAACACCGTGGGTGTACCAGTCGGTGTATGTGTTCCCTCCTCTGCTTCTCATACCTAAGGTGCTGAGAATTATAAGACGTAGAGGAGTAAGAACTATACTCATGGCTCCGGATTGGCCAAGAAGGACTTGGTACCCGGAACTTCAAGAGATGCTTACAGAGGTCTTATGGCCTCTGCCGCTAAGAAGGGACTTGCTTCAGCAAGTACCATGTCTGTTCCAAGACTTACCGCAGCTGCGTTTGTCGGCATGGCGGTGGAAAGCCGGATCCTAAGGGAAAAAGGCATTCCGGAAGAGGTCATTCCTACCCTGGTCAAAGCCAGAAAGGAGGTGACCGCACAACATTATCACCACATGTGGCGAAAATATGTTGCGTGGTGTGAGGCCAGGAAGGCCCCACAAAGAATTTTCAACTCGGTCGTTTCCTGCATTTCCTGCAAACAGGAGTGTCTATGGGCCTCAAATTGGGGTCCATTAAGGTTCA
Organism: Pseudophryne corroboree; assembly: GCF_028390025.1. Taxonomy (NCBI): domain Eukaryota; kingdom Metazoa; phylum Chordata; class Amphibia; order Anura; family Myobatrachidae; genus Pseudophryne; species Pseudophryne corroboree. The sequence goes on from NC_086452.1 coordinate 386,953,569, forward strand.
AATTTCGGCCCTGTCGATTTTCTTCCAGAAAGAATTGGCTTCAGTTCCTGAAGTCCAGAAGTTTGTCAAGGGAGTATTGCATATACAACCCCCTTTTGTGCCTCCAGTGGCACTGTGGGATCTCAACGTAGTTCTGGGATTCCTCAAATCACATTGGTTTAAAACCAGTCAAATCTGTGGATTTGAAGCATCTCACATGAAAAGTGACCATGCTCTTGGCCCTGGCCTGGACCAGGCGAGTGTCAAATTGGTGGTTTTTTCTCAAAAAAGCCCATATCTGTTTGTCCATTCGGACAGGGCAGAGCTGCGGACTCGTCCCCAGTTCTCTCCCTAAGGTGGTGTCAGTGTTTCACCTGAACCAGCTTATTGTGGTGCCTTGCACCTACTAGGGACTTGGAGGACTCCAAGTTGCTAGATGTTGTCAGGGCCCTGAAAATATGTTCCAGGACGGCTGGAGTCAGGAAAACTGACTTGCTGTTATCCTGTATGCACCCAACAAACTGGGTGCTCTTGCTTCTAAGCAGACTATTGCTAGTTGGATGTGTAATACAATTCAGCTTGCACATTCTGTGGCAGGCCTGCCACAGCCAAAATATGTAAATGCCCATTCCACAAGGAAGGTGGGCTCATCTTGGGCGGCTGCCCGAGGGGTCTCGGCTTTACAACTTTGCCGAGCAGCTACTTGGTCAGGGGCAAACACGTTTGCTAAATTCTACAAATTTGATACCCTGGCTAAGGAGGACCTGGAGTTCTCTCATTCGGTGCTGCAGAGTCATCCGCACTCTCCCGCCCGTTTGGGAGCTTTGGTATAATCCCCATGGTCCTTTCAGGAACCCCAGCATCCACTAGGACGATAGAGAAAATAAGAATTTACTTACCGATAATTCTATTTCTCGGAGTCCGTAGTGGATGCTGGGCGCCCATCCCAAGTGCGGATTATCTGCAATACTTGTACATAGTTACAAAAATCGGGTTATTATTGTTGTGAGCCATCTTTTCAGAGGCTCCGCTGTTATCATACTGTTAACTGGGTTTAGATCACAAGTTGTACGGTGTGATTGGTGTGGCTGGTATGAGTCTTACCCGGGATTCAAAATGCCTCCCTTATTGTGTACGCTCGTCCGGGCACAGTACCTAACTGGCTTGGAGGAGGGTCATAGGGGGAGGAGCCAGTGCACACCACCTGATCGGAAAGCTTTACTTTTGTGCCCTGTCTCCTGCGGAGCCGCTATTCCCCATGGTCCTTTCAGGAACCCCAGCATCCACTACGGACTCCGAGAAATAGAATTATCGGTAAGTAAATTCTTATTATTTTGTGGCCACACCCCTTCCCCACGAAGCCACGCCACTATGTATTTTTGCGCGCGCCTACGGCGCGCACTGCCCCTGGGGTGGACTTGGATGGGGGGGGGGGGGGGGGGGGGGCCAAAGCATTTTGTCGCACCTGGGCCCACCGCTTGCTTGTTCCGCCACTGGTGGGAGGGACTCCTATTTAATCCAAAACGCCGGCAAGAGGATGTTTTGCCTCGTTTTGAAATCGGTGTAAGGTGGGAAAGCGCAAGCCAGTGCTTGGATTACTTCAGAATCCGGAAGTTTGAGTGGGCTCAGTTTATAGGAAACTGAGCATGCACATCCTTAGTTATAAGCGGAGGCGTAACTAGGGGGGTGCGAGCAGGGCTCGTGCCCTGGCAGACCGTGCAGAGGGGGGCGCACTAGGGTGCCGTATGTAAAGTGCATTTTATTGTGACCGCATTGCTGTGGTTCAAAATTGTGCGGTGCGGGCCTCCCGGCTGCGGCGCTGAATGGGCAGGGGCTACTTTTATTCCCGGTCCTCCTCTAGCTGTAATGCTGCAGCAGTCTGGATATACTGGCTGCTGGACGTGCGGAGCTCCCAGGCTACAGCGTCGCGCTTCCCGCCCAGCCTCTGCCCCGGGGACAGTGTGTGCCTGCAACGGGGTGTTTTAATGTGTATGTGGCCACTGCGGTTCACGATGCTGCCCCCTTCAGAGTTTGCGGCGCTGGAAGGACAGGGTGCACTCTCCTTCCCGGTAAACTTTTAGCTGCAGCTCCGCAACTGCCCATGCTTAATTACAGGCTGCTGGGCGTGCTGAGCTCCTGGGCTATGGTGTCGCTCTCCGTGGCTGGCCTCTACCCCGGGGACACTGTGGCCCTGCTGCTGGGGAACAAGACCAGCTTCTTGGAGGCCTGGATAAAGGATATCCAAGCTGGGGGTGGTCGCTGCATCAACTATGTCTGGACACTGGAGAGTGCCCCTGATGCACTGCCTGGGATCCAGCCGCCTCATCACCAGCCCAGGTCTGTCTCATGTGTTTGCATCATGTATGTTTCATGTATTGTGTGTGTCATGTATGTATCATGTACTGTCTGTAATGTCTGTAATAATAACCTGTTGGGGCTGCTATTGTGTATAGGGAGACATCAGAGTTGATCGTAGCTGTGCTAAATTTAGCACAGCTACGATCGTTAACTCAGACATGCGGGGGGACGCCCAGCACAGGGTTCGTCTGCCCCGCATGTCAGTGCCGGCCCCCCCCCACACAAATACAAAAGCATCGCACAGAGGCGATGCCTTTGTATTTGAGGAGTAACTCCCGGCCAGCGCAGCTCCTGCGGTTGGCCGGCAGATGCTCGTCGCTCCCACTGGCCGCAGCGGCTGCGTGAGATGTCGCGCAGCCGCTGCGGCCCCCCCCCCCCCCCAACGGTCCGGCCACGCATGCGTTGGCCGGACCGCTCCCCCTAAACGGCAGCTTAACGCCGCCGTTCAGCCCCCTCCAACCTAGCGACCGCCTCTGTCTCAGAGGCGATCGCTAGGTAACGAAAGCTGCACAGTTCCGACCCGATCGCTGCGCTGCGACAAAATGCAGCGAGCGATCGGGTCGGAATGACCCCTATAATACACACACACACACACACACACACACACACACACACACTGGCACCTATATATACACACCGACATACACAAACTGACACCTATACATACACACTGACATACACACACACACACACACACACACACACACACACACACACACACACACACACACACACACACACACTAACACCTATACATACACACCAACACCTATACATACACACCGACATACACACACTGATACCTATATATACACACCGACACTGACATACACACCGACACCTATACATACACACCAACGTACACTGACACCTGTACATACAAACCGACATGAACTAACATACACACACTGACACCTGCACATACACACTGACACCTGTACTTACACACAGCTGTACACACACACACACACACACACACACACACACACACACACACACACACACACACACACACACACACACACACTGACACCTGGACATACACACCAGCATACACGGACATACACACACTGCCACCTGTACATACAAACCAACATACACTGACACCTGAACATACACACTGACATACACACACTGACACAGGATCTTATGCTTATTTCACTATTCTGTCTATCTTTCTATCTCCAACTGCTTTCACCCTCTCCCTGGCGTCACCCTTTCCTTGTGATCCACTGCTGTCACCCTCACCTTGTCAGTGAGATGACGCAGGGGAGAGATGACAGTGTGCTGATAGACAATGCGAGGGGAGATGATGTTGTGCTGAGAGACAATGCAGGGGGGAGATGGTGTGCTGAGAGACCCAGGATGGAGATGATGGTGTGGCTGAGAGACAATGTAGTGGGGAGATGGTGTGCTGAGAAACTACAAGAGAGGAAATGATGGTATGCTGAGAGACAATGGTGAGGTGATGGTGTGCAGAGAGACTATGCAGGTAGGAAATGATGGTCTGGCTGAGAGGCACAGTGGGGAGATGGTATAGCTGGGAGGCAATGCAAGGGGGAACTGGAATAGCTGAGAGACGCAGGGGGTAGATGATGGCGTGCTGAGAGACGACGCAGGGGGCAGGATGTGAGTCTGGTTGAACAGCTGTTGTATGATGATGACCTTGTTAATATTCTTACACAAACAGGCATCTTCTCGATCACGTGATATCCTACATGAAAAGTGATTACCGAATGAAGACTCTGTCTTCCCAGGGAGGATACATTTCTTCAGAGGTTCCCCAATGTGAGAAACCATAATATAGGTAAGGTGCATATGTAATAGAAATGGATGTTGACACAGTGACTGAATGGGTGTTGAGTCATGTTAACACGCCTCATTTTCAGTGACCACACCCTTTCCAAAATGTGAACACCCCCATTTTTTTGCGAGCGCCTTTGGTGCGCACACATCATTCATGGGCATGTGGAGGTGGTGGTGGTGGTGCCGTTTACCATCTTGCCCTGGGCGCCGAAGGCCCTAGTTACGCCCCTGGTTATAAGCAGTGTGACACAGAGAAGTTTTACATATGTGATATTGTTCCTGAAAAATAGCATTCACAAGGTCCATTAGTGCATGAACATAGCACAGTGTAGTTTAAACGGGATGTAGTTAGGATCCTGAAGGTCATAATCCCAACAGCGGAATCCCGATGGTCTCAATGCCAACAGACTTCAAAGGTGAGTATTAGGGTAGAGCTAGGGCTAGTTTTAGGGTCAAGGTTAGGCACTGTGGGAGGGTTAGGGTTAAGCTATGGGAGAGGATGTGGGTTAGGCAGCAGGAGAGGACGATTAGCATTATGCTACAGGAGGGGTGGGTTAGGGTTCAAATACTTACTGGGATCCACCAGCATTCTGACCGTTGGGATTCCGCTGTTGGCATTCTGACCGCCAGCATTTCATACCCAACTCAGTTTACATGGCCACAATATTTCCAGGATCAGGCCCTTCTTCACCCTCTTGGCTAATAAAATCTCATTTATGCCCTTATCTTTTCCCACTTTGATTACTATAATCTGCTTCTCTCTCTCTCTATCCTTCCTAACTCCCGCCTTTCCCCTCTGCAGTCTATCCTCAACTCTGCTTCTTGCCTCATTTCCTCTCTCATCACTCTACCTCTGCTGTTTCTCTCTGTCATTCCACTGGCTCCTTGTACTATTCAGAAGTAAATTTGGACTCCTCTCTCATCTACAAAATGATCTTCTCCCTATATCTCCAGCCTCATTTCCTCAATACTCCATCCCACCCTCTTTGCCATGCTAATGTCTGGCACCACGACACCTCCTCCCTGATCACCACTTTCCATCTCTCGCAATCGGGATTTCTCCTAGGCTTCTCCTAACCTGCCCTCCCTCACTCCATTAGACTATCATCCAGCCTCCTAGCTTCAAGCTTGCCCTTAAAACTCTTTTTCATTCTAGCATGCCATCATACTGCAGTCCACCCATATCTCCTATAGACTTCATGCTCATATGAACAGGGCCCTCTCCCGTTCGTCTTCTCAACATAATTATGATACTGTAACTGTATATTGTCATTTTGTGTCTATGGGAATTTATTATTAGGGCAGGATGTACTAAGTCTGAAAATGCAGGCAAATCTTCAAAAATTTAGTTTTTTGGCCACATTTCCATGTGTACAAGCTTCGGGATGGAATACATTTCGGAGTTTGGACCCAATGGGTAATGCCATCTCTAGATGGCGTTGACCAATAGAAGCCTACGAGCTTCTTTTCCCGTTCCATCTGAGAGGGATATCCTCTCCTTGCACAGTCCCAGTAATATAGAATTTTTTTTTTTTATACTGCCAATACAGTCCAAACCTCACCGACAGTTAACATCTTTGTGCTGGTGCTATGATGTCAGCCTCATGTGGTCTTCTCCCTGTTTCCATTGGAGTGTGGAAGTTGAGCAGGACTCATCCTCTGTATTTTAAATTTATATGTGAAGCTCCATTCCTAGTCGGCACTCAAGGAGTTAAACAGGTAGGTCTAACTTTTCCAAGTATGACTATCATAATTCACTTTTAAGATCATTTATTTATTTATTTATTTATTTTTCTCTGACGTCCTAGTAAATGCTGGGACTTCCGTAAGGACCATGGGGAATAGCGGCTCCGCAGGAGACTGGGCACAAAGTAAAAGCTTTAGGACTAGCTGGTGTGCACTGGCTCCTCCCCCTATGACCCTCCTCCAAGCCCCAGTTAAGATTTTGTGCCCGGCCGAGAAGGGTGCAATCTAGGTGGCACTCCTGAGCTGCTTAGAAGTAAAAGTATACTTAGGTTTTTTATTTTCAGTGAGTCCTGCTGGCAACAGGCTCACTGCAGCGCGGGACTAAGGGGAGAAGAAGCGAACTCACCTGCGTGCAGAGTGGATTGGGCTTCTTGGCTACTGGACATTAGCTCCAGAGGGACGATCACAGGTTCAGCCTGGATGGGTCCCGGAGCCGCGCCGCCGGCCCCCTTACAGAGCCAGAAGAGCGAAGAGGTCCGGAGAAAGCGGCGGCAGAAGACGTTCCTGTCTTCAGATAAGGTAGCGCACAGCACTGCAGCTGTGCGCCATTGCTCTCAGCACACTTCACACTCCGGTCACTGAGGGTGCAGGGCGCTGGGGGGGAGCGCCCTGAGACGCAATAAAACTTGATAAAAACCTTATGTGGCTAAAGAAATGCATCACATATAGCTCCTGGGCTATATGGATGCATTTAACCCCTGCCAGTTTTCCAGAAAAAAGCGGGAGAAAAGGCCGCCGTGAAGGGGGCGGAGCCTATCTCCTCAGCACACAAGCGCCATTTTCTTTCACAGCTCCGCTGGAAGGACGGCTCCCTGACTCTCCCCTGCAGACTAAAGAGAGGGGGGCACTATTGGCAGCTAATATATAATACAGCAGCTATAAAGGGAGTAACACTTATATAAGGTTATCCCTGAATATATATAGCGCTCTGGTGTGTGCTGGCAAACTCTCCCTCTGTCTCCCCAAAGGGCTAGTGGGGTCCTATCCTCTGTCAGAGCATTCCCTGTGTGTGTGCTGGGTGTCGGTACGATTGTGTCGACATGTATGAGGAGGAAAATGATGTGGAAGCAGAGCAATTGCCTGTGTTAGTGATGTCACCCCCTAGGGAGTCGACACCTGACTGGATGGTTGTATTTAAAGAATTACGTGACAATGTCAGCACTTTGCAAAAAACTGTTGACGACATGAGACAGCCGGAAAATCAGTTAGTGCCTATTCAGGCGTCTCAGACACCGTCAGGGGCGCTAAAACGCCCGTTACCTCAGATGGTCGACACAGACCCAGACACGGATACTGAATCCAGTGTCGACGGTGAGGAGACGAACGTAATGTCCAGTAGGGCCACACGTTACATGATCACGGCGATGAAGGAGGCATTGAACATTTCTGACATTACAAGTACCACAAAAAAGGGTATTATGTGGGGTGTGAAAAAACTACCAGTAGTTTTTCCTGAATCAGATGAATTAAATGAGGTGTGTGATAAGGCGTGGGTTTCCCCCGATAAAAAACTGCTGATTTCTAACAAATTATTGGCACTATACCCTTTCCCGCCAGAGGTTAGGGCACGTTGGGAAACACCCCCTAGGGTAGATAAGGCGCTCACACGCTTATCAAAACAAGTGGCGTTACCGTCTCCTGATACGGCCGCCCTCAAGGAACCAGCTGATAGAAGGCTGGAAAATATCCTAAAAGGTATATACACACATACTGGTGTTATACTGCGACCAGCAATCGCCTCAGCCTGGATGTGCAGCGCTGGAGTGGCTTGGTCGGATTCCCTGACTGAAAATATTGATACCCTGGATAGGGACAGTATATTATTAACTATAGAGCATTTAAAGGATGCATTACTATATATGCGTGATGCACAGAGGGATATTTGCACCCTGGCATCAAGAGTGAGTGCGATGTCCATTTCTGCCAGAAGGGCGTTATGGACGCGACAGTGGTCAGGTGATGCAGATTCCAAACGACATATGGAAGTATTGCCGTATAAAGGGGAGGAGTTATTTGGGGTCGGTCTATCAGACCTGGTGGCCACGGCAACGGCTGGAAAGTCCACCTTTTTACCCCAGGTCACCTCTCAGCAGAAAAAGACACTGTCTTTTCAAACTCAGTCCTTTCGTTCCCATAAGAACAAGCGGGCAAAAGGCCACTCATTTCTGCCCCGGGGCAGAGGAAGAGGAAAAAGACTGCACCAGGCAGCCTCTTCCCAGGAGCAGAAGCCCTCCCCCGCTTCTGCCAAGTCTTCAGCATGACGCTGGGGCTTTACAAGCGGACTCAGGCACGGTGGGGGCCCGTCTCAAAAATTTCAACGCGCAGTGGGTTCACTCGCAAGTGGATCCCTGGATCCTGCAGGTAGTATCACAGGGGTACAAATTGGAATTCGAGACGTCTCCCCCTCGAAGATTCCTGAAGTCTGCTCTACCAACGTCTCCCTCCGACAGGGAGGCAGTATTGGAAGCTATTCACAAGCTGTATTCCCAGCAGGTGATAATCAAGGTACCCCTCCTACAACAGGGAAAGGGGTATTATTCCACGCTGTTTGTGGTACCGAAGCCGGACGGCTCGGTGAGACCAATTTTAAATCTAAAATCCTTGAACACTTACATAAAAAGGTTCAAGTTCAAGATGGAATCACTCAGAGCAGTGATAGCGAATCTGGAAGAAGGGGACTATATGGTATCTCTGGACATCAAAGATGCTTATCTCCATGTCCCAATCTTCCCTTCTCACCAAGGGTACCTCAGGTTTGTGGTACAAGACTGTCATTATCAGTTTCAGACGCTGCCGTTTGGATTGTCCACGGCACCCCGGGTCTTTACCAAGGTAATGGCCGAAATGATGATTCTTCTTCGAAGAAAAGGCGTCTTAATTATCCCTTACTTGGACGATCTCCTGATAAGGGCAAGGTCCAGGGAACAGTTAGAGTTCGGAGTAGCACTGTCTCAGGTAGTGTTACGTCAGCACGGATGGATTCTAAATATCCCAAAATCACAGCTGATTCCAACAACACGTCTACTGTTCCTGGGGATGATTCTGGACACAGTCCAGAAAAAGGTGTTTCTCCCGGAGGAGAAGGCCAGGGAGTTATCCGAGCTAGTCAGGAACCTCCTAAAACCAGGCCAGGTGTCAGTGCATCAATGCACGAGAGTCCTGGGGAAAATGGTGGCTTCTTACGAAGCGATTCCATTCGGAAGATTCCATGCAAGAACGTTTCAGTGGGATCTGCTGGACAAATGGTCCGGATCGCATCTTCAGATGCATCAGCGGATTACCCTATCTCCAAGGACAAGGGTGTCTCTCCTGTGGTGGTTACAGAGGGCTCATCTTCTAGAGGGCCGCAGATTCGGCATTCAGGATTGGATGCTGGTGACCACGGATGCCAGCCTGAGAGGCTGGGGAGCAGTCACACAGGGAAGAAATTTCCAGGGCTTGTGGTCAAGCATGGAAACGTCTCTTCACATAAATATCCTGGAACTAAGGGCCATTTACAATGCCCTAAGTCAAGCAAGGCCTCTGCTTCAGGGTCAGTCGGTATTGATCCAATCGGACAACATCACGGCAGTCGCCCACGTCAACAGACAGGGCGGCACAAGAAGCAGGAGGGCAATGGCAGAAGCTGCAAGGATTCTCCGCTGGGCGGAAAATCATGTGGTAGCACTGTCAGCAGTGTTCATTCCGGGAGTGGACAACTGGGAAGCAGACTTCCTCAGCAGACACGACCTCCACCCGGGGGAGTGGGGACTTCACCCAGAAGTCTTCCAACTGATTGTAAACCGTTGGGAAAAATCAAAGGTGGACATGATGGCGTCCCGTCTCAACAAAAAACTGGACAGATATTGCGCAAGGTCAAGGGACCCTCAGGCAATAGCGGTGGATGCTCTGGTAACACCGTGGGTGTACCAGTCGGTGTATGTGTTCCCTCCTCTGCCTCTCATACCAAAAGTACTGAGAATCATAAGAAAGAGAGGAGTAAGAACTATACTCGTGGCTCCGGATTGGCCAAGAAGAACTTGGTACCCGGAACTGCAAGAGATGCTCACGGAGGATCCGTGGCCTCTACCTCTAAGAAAGGACCTGCTCCAGCAGGGACCTTGTCTGTTCCAAGACTTACCGCGGCTGCGTTTGACGGCATGGCGGTTGAACGCCGGATCCTGATGGAAAAAGGCATTCCAGATGAAGTCATCCCTACCCTGATCAAAGCCAGGAAGGATGTAACCGCGAAACATTATCACCGCATTTGGCGAAAATATGTTGCGTGGTGTGAGGCCAAGAAGGCCCCCACAGAGGAATTTCAACTGGGTCGTTTCTTACATTTCCTGCAAGCAGGACTGTCTATGGGCCTAAAATTAGGATCCATTAAGGTTCAAATTTCGGCCCTGTCGATCTTCTTCCAGAAAGAACTTGCTTCAGTGCCTGAAGTTCAGACGTTTGTCAAGGGGGTACTGCATATACAGCCTCCTTTTGTGCCACCAGTGGCACCTTGGGATCTCAATGTAGTTTTAGGGTTCCTAAAATCACATTGGTTTGAACCACTCACCACTGTGGACTTGAAATATCTCACATGGAAAGTGATAATGCTGTTAGCCCTGGCTTCAGCCAGGCGTGTCTCAGAGTTGGCGGCTTTATCATATAAAAGCCCTTACCTAATTTTTCATTCAGACAGGGCAGAATTGAGGACTCGTCCTCAATTTCTCCCTAAGGTGGTTTCAGCGTTTCACATGAACCAACCTATTGTGGTACCTGCGGCTACTAGGGACTTGGAGGACTCCAAGTTACTGGACGTAGTCAGGGCCCTGAAAATATATGTTTCCAGGACGGCTGGAGTCAGAAAATCTGACTCGCTGTTTATCCTGTATGCACCCAACAAGCTGGGTGCTCCTGCTTCTAAGCAGACGATTGCTCGTTGGATTTGTAGTACAATTCAGCTTGCACATTCTGTGGCAGGACTGCCACAGCCAAAATCTGTTAAAGCCCATTCCACAAGGAAAGTGGGCTCATCTTGGGCGGCTGCCCGAGGGGTCTCGGCTTTACAACTTTGCCGAGCAGCTACTTGGTCAGGGGCAAACACGTTTGCAAAATTTTACAAATTCGATACCCTGGCTGAGGAGGACCTGGAGTTCTCTCATTCGGTGCTGCAGAGTCATCCGCACTCTCCCGCCCGTTTGGGAGCTTTGGTATAATCCCCATGGTCCTTACGGAAGTCCCAGCATCCACTAGGACGTCAGAGAAAATAAGAATTTACTTACCGATAATTCTATTTCTCGTAGTCCGTAGTGGATGCTGGGCGCCCATCCCAAGTGCGGATTGTCTGCAATACTTGTATATAGTTATTGTTACAAAAAATCAGGTTGTTTATTGTTGTGAGCCATCTTTTTAGAGGCTCCTAAGTTTTATCATACTGTTAACTGGGTTCAGATCACAGGTTGTACGGTGTGATTGGTGTGGCTGGTATGAGTCTTACCCGGGATTCAAAATCCTTCCTTATTGTGTACGCTCGTCCGGGCACAGTATCCTAACTGAGGCTTGGAGGAGGGTCATAGGGGGAGGAGCCAGTGCACACCAGCTAGTCCTAAAGCTTTTACTTTGTGCCCAGTCTCCTGCGGAGCCGCTATTCCCCATGGTCCTTACGGAAGTCCCAGCATCCACTACGGACTACGAGAAATAGAATTATCGGTAAGTAAATTCTTATTATTTATTTATTACCAGTTATTTATATAGCGCACACATATTCCGCAGCGCTTTACAGAGAATATTTGCCCATTCACATCAGTCACTGCCCCAGTGGAGCTTACAATCTAGATTCCATATCACATGTACACACAGACATATTCACTAGGGTTAACTTTGTCGGGAGCCAATTAACCTACCACTATATTTTTGGATTGTGGGAGGAAACTTGAGAACCCGGAGGTAACCTACGCAAGTACGGGGAGAATAGACAAACTCTGCACAGATAGGGCCATGGTAGGAATCGAACCCATAACCTCAGTGCTATGAGGCAGTAATGCTAACAATTACACCATTCGTACTGCCCCATTATATCTAGAGATGTGCGGCGGACACTTTTCGGGTTTTGTGTATTGGTTTTGGATCTGGATTGGTTTTGCCAAAACCATCCTTTTAGGTTTTAGATCTGGATGTTTAAAAACAAAACAAAACATAAAAACAGCTCAAATCACAGCATTTGGGGGTAATTTTGATCCTACGGTATTAGTAACCCCAATAACATTCACTTCCACTTATTTCCAGTCGATTCTGAACACCTCACCCCTCACAATATTGTTTTTAGGCCAAAAGGTTGCACCGAGGTAGCTGGTTGACTAAACTAAGCAACACAAGTGGGTGACACAAACACGTGGCCCATCTAGGAGTGGCACTGCAGTTTCAGACAGGATGGCAGTTTTAAAAACTAGGTCCCGAAGAGCACATAATGCAAAGAAGAAAAAAAGAGGTGCCAGATAGAATTGTGCTTGGGCCCTCCCACCCACCCTTATGTTGTATAAACAGAACATGCACACTTTAACAAACCAATCATTTCAGCAACAGGGTCTGTCACATGACTGTGGCTGAAATTATTGCTTTGTTTGAGCCCCCACCAAAAAAGAAGCAATTAATTTCTCCTTGCATAAACTGGCTCTACAGAGGCAAGATGTCGTCCTCATCCTCCAATTCCTCACTCCTTTCAGTGTTTACATCCTCATCCTCAGAGTATTAATTTGTCCCCACTGGAATCCACCATCACAGGTCCCTGTGTACTTTCTGAAGGCAATTGCTGCTAAAGGTCTTCCTGGAGTAATTTATAATTACTTTTGATGAACATCATCTTCTCCATATTTTGTGGAAGTAACCTCCTACGCCAATCGCTGACAAGGTTACCGGCTGCACTAACACTCTTTTGGAGTACACACTGGAGGGGGCAACTGAGGTAAAATAAAGCCAGTTTGTGCAAGGGCCTCCAAATTGCCTCTTTTTTCCTGCCAGTATACATACGGACTGTCTGACATGCCTATTTGGATGCTGTCACCGATATAATCCTCCACCATTCTTTCAATGGTGACAGCATCATATGCAGTGGCATTAGACATGTCAATAATTGTTGGCAGCTCCTTCAGTCCAGACCAGATGCCAACACTTGCTCCTGACTGCCCTGCATCACCGCCAGCGGGTGGGCTAGGAAATATTATTCTTGTCCTCCCAGCCCCAGTTGCGGGAGAAAATGAAGGAGGAGCTGTTGACCGGTCACGTTCCGCTTGAGTTGACAATTTTCTTACCAGCAGGTCTTTGCACCTCTGCAGACTTGTGTCCGCCAGAAAGAGAGATACAACGTAGGCTTTAAACCTAGGATCGAACACAGTGGCCAAAATGTAATGCTCTGATTTCAATAGATTGACCACCCTTGAATCCTGACAAAGCGAATGAAGGGCTCAATCCACAAGTCCCACATACTTAGCAGAATCTCTCCATCTTAGCTCCTCCTTCAATTTCTCCAGCTGCTTCTGCAAAAGCCAGATGAGGGGAATTACCTGACTCAAACTGTCTGAACTGACTTCGTGTGTGGCAAGTTCGAAGGGTTGGAAAACCTTGCACAACATGGAAATTATTATCCACTGCGCTTGAGTCAGGAGCATTACCCCTCCTTTGCCTACATGATAGGTGGATGTATAGGCTTGAATGACATTTTGCTGCTCCTCCATCTTCTGAAGCATATAGAGGGTTGAATTCCACGTCATTACCACCTCTTGCTTCAGGTTATAGTAGGGCAGGTTCAGGAGTGTTTGCTGGCGCTCCAGTCTTCGGCACGCAGTCGCTGAATGTCGAAAGTGTCCTGCAATTTTTCGGGCCACCGACAACATCTCCTGCATCCCCTGTAATTTTTCAAAAAATTCTGCACCACCAAATTAATTGTATGTGCAAAACATGGGATGTTCTGGAATTTTCCCAGATGTAATGTACTCACAATATTGGTGGCGTTGTCAGATATCACAAATCCCTAGGAGAGTCTAAGTGGAGTAAGCCATTGTGCGATGATATCCCCCAGTTTCCATAAGAGGTTGTCAGTGGTGTGCCTCTCATGGAAACCAGTGATACACAGCATAGACTGCTTAGGAACGAGTTTGCGTTTGTGAGATGCTGCTACTGGTGCGCTGCTGTTGTAGCTGGGGGAGGCAATTCATCTACCCAGTGGGCTGTCACAGTCATGTAGTCCTTAGTTTGCCCTGCTCCACTTGTCCACATGTCTGTGGTTAAGTAGACAATGGGTACCACCGCATTTTTCAGGACACTTTGGACACTTTTCCTAATGTCCCTGTACAGTCCTGGAATCGTTTACCTAGTGAAGTGGAATCTAGATGGGATTTGGTACCGGGGACACAGTATGTCCATCAACTGTCTAAATCCCACTGCACTAATGGTGGATACCGGGCTCATGTCTAACAACAGCATAGTAATTATGGCCTCACTAATCCAGATTTTTTGAGAAATAATTCCACACCGAAGAGGTGGCTTTTTTTAGTATTTTGCCCAGGCATGACAATGGGCTTTTTCATCCCATGGACAACAACTATCTCAACTGGTGCCTTATTCAAACAAACCACATCACCATCAGAATCCTCATCGTCCACTTCCTCCTCTGCACCAGCTACATCAATATCCGCCTCATCCTGGTGTACTTCTACAGTGACATCCTCAATCTCAATATCAGCAACTGGACTGGTGGTGCCCCTTCCATGCACCTGCAGGGGGCGTGCAAATGGTGGTAGAAGCCTCCTCTTTCCATACAGTCTTGGGAACATCAGGCTTAGACATCGCAACCGCTGACACACTTGGACTCACCTTGGGGATTTGTGATATCTCTGAATGCACAGTTGTTTTTTTCCTGTGCTTTAACAAGCTTCATTTTTAAAAGATTTTGAGAGGGAAGAGGGTTCCCATCATCATGAGAAGCTGAACCACCAGTCATGAACATAGGCCAAAGCCTTAGACTTTCCTTGCCACTTCGTGTTGTGAATGGCATATTGCCAATTTTACGTTTCTCATCAGATACAGTAATTTTAGTTTTTTGCTGATTTATTAATTTTTGTTTCTTTGATTTTACATGCCCTCTATGACATTGGGCATTGGCTTTAGCAGATGATGTTGATGGAATTGCATCATCAATGTCATGACTGGTGGCAGCAGCAGCTTCAGCACTAGTGGTTCCTGATCTTCCATTATTTTTTTTCCTCCAAATTTTTGTTCTCCTTTTCACAGGACAGCACCCCTTTATTATTACAGCCCACAGAACAGTGCCCCTTGTTTTCACAGCAACCTTGTATTTTTATTTTAACAGCAGCATCCCTGTATTTTTACAGCATACAAGACAGGACCAGTGTACATTTATTTTCACTGCACCCTTGAATTTTTACTGCCAGTACCCCTGTATTTTCACTACATACAGGAGGACAGTGCCCCTGCCCCTGAACAACACAGTGACAGCCAGGACAGCAACACCCATATACAGCTGCAGCACCAATAACAGCACATGAAACACCAGTGACAGCCAGGAGAGCACCCCTAAAAGCACAGGGACACCACAGTGACTGGAACAGCAGCCCTACAGAGCACACACTGACCCCACCCAATGCCACCACCCACAGAGAGAGACAGAGGTCTGTTTCCCTCACTCTCCAAGTCTGGAGTGAAAACGGTGGCAACACGCGGCTCTTTATATGGAATCCAAAACCGTCGAGAATCCAACAGCGGGATGATGACGTTTTGCCTCGTTCTGGGATCTCAGTCTGGCGGGAATTCCAGAACCGGACTCTGATTCTGGCTCGGAACTTTATGTTCGGGGGGGGGGGGGGTGTTCGGTTCTTTGAGAACTGCACCCGCTCATCTTTAATTATATCCAAAACTAATGTATTTTCTACATAGGAGAAGTATACCATCATGACATTTTGTCAGGAAGCAAAGATCTCACAGGCCTGGAATCAATTACACAGAACTTGTAATCTCATAAAATGAAAGTACTCCTGATCTTAAGAAAACTTATTGAAACAGATGTCATATGATGAATTTTCAATCTGTACATAAAGCGAAACCGTTTTTTATACTACAGAAGGTAGCAAATTATTTTTATAAAGAGGCAACGTGGATGTAACATATGATAGGAGATATATATATATATATATATATATATGTGTGTGTGTGTATATATATATATATATACATATATATATATATACTATACAAACAGATATAAAACCACAGCACTCGCCACCCCAGAAGCGGAGTTCAATGTCTGCACTCACCACTCATAGGGTGGGGTGCATGTAGTCCATGGCCACCTACTTAAATGTATACAAACATAAAATTCGGCACTCACCATAGCAAGCGCTCTTATCCTCACAACATCAATAAATGATGGGGGTTTAGTTAGTGAATTGGCCAATGCACGGAAGCCTGCAAACCGATCGCCAAGGTACCCCACCTTCATGCAGGTCCTATACTATCAGAGTCTTAAAAATTAAAACCTGTCAACTGTATCCCACATAATATACCTGCAAATATGCCTACTTGGTTTAATGTGCACCTGCCACATACCTTATGGCTTTTAAAGGTACACTAGTCACCTGACACTGGCTGATAAATTACTAAGGAACAGCTTTTTCATGCACCCCTATGTAAACTCAATTGTCCTAAACCTGTGTCAGCTGTTCCTTAGTAATTTATCAGCCATTGGGGGTAATTCCAAGTTGATCGCAGCAGGAATTCTGTTAGCAATTGGGCAAAACCATGTGCACTGCAGGGGAGGCAGATATAACATGTGCAGAGAGAGTTAGATTTGGGTGTGAAGTGTTCAATTTGCAATCTAATTTGCAGTGTAAAAATAAAGCAGCCAGTATTTACCCTGCACAGAAATAAAATAACCCACCCAAATCTAACTCTCTGCAAATGTTATATCTGCCCCCCCTGCAGTGCACATGGGGGGTCATTCCAAATTGTTCGCTCGCAAGCTGCTTTTAGCAGCTTTCCACACGCTAAGCCGCCGCCTACTGGGAGTGAATCTTAGCATATCAAAATTGCGAACGAAAGATTAGCAGAATTGCGAATAGACACTTCTTAGCAGTTTCTGAGTAGCTCCAGACTTACTCGGCATCTGCGATCAGTTCAGTGCTTGTCGTTCCTGGTTTGACGTCACAAACACACCCAGCGTTCGCCCAGACACTCCCCCGTTTCTCCAGCCACTCCCGCGTTTTTCCCAGAAACGGTAGCGTTTTTTCACACACTCCCATAAAACGGCCTGTTTCCGCCCAGAAACACCCACTTCCTGTCAATCACACTCCGATCACCAGAACGAAGAAAAAACCTCGTAATGCCGTGAGTAAAATTCCTAACTGCATAGCAAATTTACTTGGCGCAGTCGCAGTGCGGACATTGCGCATGCGCATTAGCGACTAATCGCTCCGTTGCGAGAAAAAAATAACGAGCGAACAACTCGGAATGACCCCCATGGTTTTGCCCAACTGCTAAAAAATTTCCTGCTGCGATCAACTTGGAATTACCCCCATTGTCAGGTGACTAGTGTACCTTTAAAAGCCATAAGGTATGCTACAGGTGCACATTAAACCAAGTAGGCATATTTGCTGTTATATTATGTGTGATACAGTTGCCAGGTTTTAATTTTTAAGACTGTGTGATAGTGTAGGACCTGCATGAAGGTGGGGTACCTTGGCGATCGGTTTGCAGGCTTCCGTGCATTGGCCAATTCACTAACTAAAACCCATCATTTATTGATGTTGTGAGGATAAGTGAGCTTGCTATGGTGAGTGCTGAAGTGTGTGTGTGTGTATATGTATGTATGTATGTATGTGTGTGTATATATATATATATATATATATATATAATTTATTTATATTATAGTGTGTGTGTATTTCTATTTAAGATGGGATTTTGCCCATAGCAACCAATCAGATTCTACTTCTAATTTATCTAGCACCTTCTAGAAGATAATACCTGAAATGTGATTGTGATAATACCTGAAATAGAACTCCCATCTTAGTAAATTTAACTCATACTGTATATAGGGCCTTATTCAGCTTCAGTTGCAATTTTGCAAAATCGCACATCGGACAACCGTGCATGCACTTTGAACGCATTGTGCATGTGTGACCAGCGATTTTCGATTTTGCCGGGATGCAACTTCAAGCTGACTAAGAGGCGGTGGGTGTTCATGGGCATACACAAGGCGTTTGCGGGAAGTGGTTCAGAAAACTCAGGCCTGTCATGGCCATTTTTGGGGCATGCATGTAACATCAACTGCGATTGCTTCGACTTAAATTATGGCGTCGGTGCAACTGCATCCTCATTATTCTGAGTAGCCATGGGTCATCCGAAACTGTTGATAATGCTCGATTTTTGCAATGCATTCGCAATTCTGCAAATGGAGCCGCAGAATTGCGAACGCATCGGGTGGCAGCTTGTTCTGTGCTGGCTGGACTTTTGGCATCCTGGGCTTTTGCTGTGCAATTCTCAGCTGTTGCAGTTCTGCTACAATCTCAGAACTGAAGCTGAATATGGGCCATAGTTGTGAGATGCAAGTAACATTTAAAGGGGTAACATGAAATACACCTCTAGTGAGTTTATTAAATAAAACAGAGTCAGGACAGGTGCTAAGGAATGAATAATGAATAGATAAACTAGCAAGGTTCAATTCTGACAGCAAGAGAAAGTAGTCAATAAACAATACAGGTCTGGAAACAACAGTAATCAAGGTCAGGAAAATAACAGGTAGAAGTAAAAAATTAACTGAGCCAATCAGGACCATAGCTAGGACCAGTGCAAGAACAGACTGGCTGGTTGCTATTAACAACAACCGGTGAAAGTCGCAGACTTTGTTTTGCTGCAATGTAGACAAATGCGCTATGAGACCACCTTAACATATATTAATAAAATTGTAAACACAGAGAGTGGAGTTAAAATCATACAGTTTTAATTTAACTTTCACATTAAAACACAATATAAAAAAACTAAAGTTGAAAACAATAATAATGTAGCTCCTATGTATATGAGGGACATCATGAACAAAAATAAAATAATATTGGGCCTAATTCAGACCATGTGGTTGATGTGCAGAAATCGCTATGAAGTGATTTTTTTTACATGCGCGTATGCTGATACTTGCATGTGCAAGGTCCTATACTGCGTTCTCTTCAGAATGCAGTTTAAGACCTGGAGGGGGGTGGGAATGGGGCATTGATGCTCCACTTAAGGGGTGCGGTCTGGTCAATGGAGGCATGTCCGGACCATTGCTAGGGTAGGACGCGGCAGCTGCGTGACGTCACACGCAGCCACTGCGACCCTTATCATGGCGGGTAGCTGTCTGCCTTTGCAGCCAGGCGGTGCAGGCAGAGAGCTACTCGAAACATGTGAAAGCTATGTTTTTGCATGTCTGCGGGGGGGCTGGATCCGGTATGCGGGGCGGACTTGCCCTGTTCAGGGCATCACCCTGCATGTCTAAGAATTTGATCGTAGATGTGAATTTTTTCCAGGATGATATCCTGAAATATGGAAAGCTCTGAGATGGTGGCCCGATGGCATAGTTTGCACTACTATCTGAGTGGGAGCAGGCTAGTATGAGAGCTCTTACTACTGATGGTCCGGTAGTGCAATGAGCACTAGAATCACAGCGGGAGCAGGCCAGTGTGAGAGCTCTGGCTACTGATGGTCTGTTGGTGCAGTGAGCACTAGAATCCGAGTGGGTGCAGGCCAGCGTGATAGCTCCAGCTACTGATGGTCCAGTGCTGTAGTCTTCAGTAGAATCACAGTAGGAGCAGGTTAGTATGAGAGCTCTGGCTATTGATGGTCCGATGGTGTAGTCTACACTAGATAACAGGGAGCAGGCCAGTGTGGGAGCTCCGGCTATTGATGGTCCGTGGTGTAGTCTGCAGTAAAATCACAGTGGGAGCAGGCCAGTATGAGCGCTCTGACTATTGATAGTCTGGTGGTGTAGTCTACACTAGAATCACAGTGGGAGGAGGCCAGTGTGGGAGCTCTGGCTACTTATGGTCCAGTGGTGTAGTCTGCAGTATAATCACAGTGGGAGCAGGCTACACAGTGGGAGCTCCGGCTACTGATAGTCCAGTGGTGTAGTCTGCAGTAGAATCACAGTAGGAGCAGGTTAGTATGAGAGCTCTGGCTATTGATGGTCCGATGGTGTAGTCTACACTAGATAACAGGGAGCAGGCCAGTGTGGGAGCTCCGGCTATTGATGGTCCGTGGTGTAGTCTGCAGTAAAATCACAGTGGGAGCAGGCCAGTATGAGCGCTCTGACTATTGATAGTCTGGTGGTGTAGTCTACACTAGAATCACAGTGGGAGGAGGCCAGTGTGGGAGCTCTGGCTACTTATGGTCCAGTGGTGTAGTCTGCAGTATAATCACAGTGGGAGCAGGCTACACAGTGGGAGCTCCGGCTACTGATGGTCCAGTGGTGTAGTCTGCAGTAGAATCATAGTAGGAGCAGGCCAGTATGAGAGCTCTGGCTGCTGATGGTCCGGTGGTGTAGTCTACACTAGAATCACAGTGGGAGCAGGCCAGTATGAGCGCTCTGACTATTGATAGTCTGGTGGTGTAGTCTACACTAGAATCACAGTAGGAGGAGGCCAGTGTGGGAGCTCTGGCTACTGATGGTCCAGTGGTGTAGTCTGCAGTAGAATCACAGTGGGAGCAGGCTACTGTAGTCTGCAGTAGAATCACAGTGGGAGTAGGCTACACAGTGGGAGCTCCGGCTACTGATGGTCCAGTGGTGTAGGAGCACCACTAGTAGGAGCAGGCCAGTATGAGAGCTCTGGCTGCTGATGGTCCGGTGGTGTAGTCTACACTAGAATCACAGTGGGAGCAGGCCAGTGTGGGAGCTCCAGCTATTAATGGTCCGGTGGCGTAGTCTACACTAGAATCACAGTGGGAGCAGGCCAGTGTAAAAGTTGTGTAGACCTAGTTATATGTTGTTCCAAAGGTACATGGCTGGATTAAGGGCCTTGATCTGAAAATGTCCGAGAGCCTATTATGAGAAGCGGAGGAGTTGAGACCAATGTCATCTAGGAATGTACACTATTAACCCTAATGTCTACCTAGATATGTAAAAGTACAAAAATTGCATCATTAATACATATGATTTATGTCTGACCGTGTGGCCAGCAGATGGCTGGTCATCATCATGCTGTCATGATGATGGGCCTATTTTTATGTGAAGGCCTGGAGCTGTAGCTTCGTCTGCCCTAACTCGGGCGCCCACTTTGAGCTGCTGTACTTGTAACAGGTAGGTATGGTGGAGTATTGTTGTGAGTACAGGTGTCGGTGGACGTACCTGGATTCTTCGCCTGGGAATACGTCTTGAACTGGATCTCGCTGCTGGAACCCTAGGCAGAGAGACGAGGAAACCCAACCCAGGAGGACCCAATACAAAAGTCACCACACATTAGGACGGTGACATATGATTTATTATTCGGGAACAATTGGTCACCGCTATGGAATGAATAGGTTATCAGGTAAATACAATTCCACCAATGAAGAAACAATGCAAATAAGAATATGCAATCATATGACAAAACAAGAATATAAAGTCACAATGTATTAGTATACTACCTCTTTAGACTGTGCATGTACAAATCACTTGTAGTATTCTAACATGTGCACACGGTGGTGGCATTACATCAGCTGCCACTTTAACATGCTCCTAAACTCAGGTACTGTATGTACTCAGTTTATAGCTATCCTAAGTAGCGGAGAAGTAAATTTAAGAGAACCCGTTGTAATCCACAGTCATAAGGATAGCAGGTAAAGCTGGTAGTTAAGAATTAATAGCATAGTATATATAAAGTACAGTTCCGTAGTGCGGATTAGCAGTAGCAGGTACACAGTATAGAGCTAGCAGTTCAGTGCAGGTAAAGAATGGCATGCAGGTTTCTAACACGGCTCAGTCAGTGTCAAAGCATGCATTAAGCTGACATATAAGTATAGTCTGTAGTTGGAGAAAACAGGTAAATCTGTAGAGGAAGAGCACCCGCTCCTTCTAAGTGACAAGAAATAATGCAGTACTAGGTCTAGGCAAGTGACTGCAGGTTATGAGGGAACATAGCAATTTGTAGCGGATACCCTCTCATAAGCCAGGGCAGGTATTAGTGAGGAGATTTCTAGCGGACAAAACAGACAGGCAGGCAGGCGGGTTTGGCAGAATCTATCAGCAGATGGCATGCAGGTATCAATGTTCAGATAAGAAACAAGTGGAAAGTAAACTTGGTAAGTGTAAGTCTTAGGGTGCCCTGTTAGTGCATAAAGAGTCCTGTTCTAACTCACACACTGAAGAGTTCAGGGTTTTCACTGAAATTTCACTGAGGTAAATTTCTAATTAATCTGGGAAAGTGCTGTCAATTACGCTGTTTCAAGCACTGGTGCAGGGTTACCTCAAGTACGGATAGGGGCACTCTCAAGTCTCAACTGCACTAAATGGAGGTACTCAGTCTCTCTCTCTCTACTCCCTCCTCTCTAACCTGCTCAGTGATGTGAAGTGACACTTTTGTTGAAGGGTACTAGCAGGGGTGAAAGTGCGGCTGGAGCAAGTACCTGTTAGTGGCGACAGTGACTAGCGGGTCTCCAGCCCATTAACGGTGGGTACCTGGTGTTTGTCTCTCCTAGTGCCATGCAGCATCATGAACCAATGTGGACTTACACCAGCCCTATTCTACAGTAGGTGCAGAATCGCCATCAATCCTGTATGGCCTCCAATGTATGACATTAAGCTCCTGAGGGTATTATTCTGAGTTGGTAATAAAGCAAAAAAGAGCTAGTAACTTTGTACTTTGACAAACCATGTTACAATGCAAAGGGTGAAAATAGATTTATTTATTTATTTTGCATGCATGGTATATACTGCCTGCCTTTGTATGTAGCCCACAGAATCTGATAGCTTTATTTTTACACAGCAGTTTAGATTTGAGTTTGGACACGCCCCACCAAATCTAAATCTCTCTGCACATGTTAACATCTGCCTTACCTGCAGTGCAGCATGCTTTTGACATAATGTACAGTTACTTGTTCTTGTTTGTTTTACTCCCAACTCAGAATCAGGCCCTGTGCCTAAAATTACCCCCCCCTCCCCGCCGACACTCACATAATGTGCACATAAGCCAAAATATCTTTGCATGCCTGAATAGCCACTTCTCAGTCAGCTCACTGGAATGGCTCATCGGCCCTGTGATTCCGTGCGAAGACTCTGTCGGTCGCATGCACCATGCAACTTTTAGGAATTTAGATTCATGCAAATTCACAATAAAAGTTCTTTATGTGACCATTGATATTGCATCCAACTCAGAATCAACCTCCATGTCACAAAGCACATGTTATCTCAAGGTGGTTCCACAAATATGAAAATGAGTTCAGTGTACACCAGTGGTTCTCAAACTGTGTGCCTACGCACCCTGGGATGCCCTAGGTCACATGCAGGGGTACCCTGGGTTGGTGATCCAGGACCAATTCAAATTATTTATGATCAGTGTAATAAGCAAAGCCAGTGCTAGTGGCTGTCAGTCATAAAATATGTGGAGAAACAGAAGTGAATCCTGTCCCTCATCACCACACAATTGAACCTAAGGATGAAATATAAACACAATTTACTTAATTTAATATTTCTTTCTAAATTTCTCTTACGTCCTAGAGGATGCTAGGGACTCCGTAAGGACCATGGGGTTAGACAGGCTCCGCAGGAGACATGGGCACTTTAAGAAAGACTTTAGGTCTGGGTGTGCACTGGCTCCTCCCTCTATGCCCCTCCTCCAGACCTCAGTTTGATACTGTGCCCAGAGGAGACTGGGTGCATTACAGGGAGCTCTCCTGAGTTTCCTGTCAGAAAGTATTTTAGTTAGGTTTTTTATTTTCAGGGAGCCTGCTGGCAACAGGCTCCCTGCATCGTGGGACTGAGGAGAGAGAAGCAGACCTACTTCTGTGAATTTCAAGGCTCTGCTTCTTAGTCTACTGGACACCATTAGCTCCAGAGGGAGTCGGAACACAGGTCTCACCCTGGAGTTTGTCCCGGAGCCGCGCCGCCGTCCTCACAGAGCCGGAAGATAGAAGCCGGGTGAGTATGAGAAGAAAAGAAGACTTCAGAGGCGGCGGAAGACTTCATGATCTTCACTGAGGTAACGCACAGCAGTAACGCTGTGCGCCATTTCTCCCATACACCTCACACACGGCAGTCACTGTAAGGGTGCAGGGCGCAGGGGGGGCGTCCTGGGCAGCATATGAACCTCTCTTTGGCAAAAATATATATGTATACAGCTGGCCACTGTATATATATGTATAAGAGCCCCCGCCAATTTTTAGTGTATTTGAGCGGGACAGAAGCCCGCCGCCGAGGGAACGGGGCTTCTCCCTCAGCACTCACCAGCGCCATTTTCTCCAAAGCACAGCTGAGAGGAAGCTCCCCGGACTCTCCCCTGCTTATACCACAGTGAAAGAGGGTTTTAAAGAAGAGGGGGGGGGGGGCACATAATTAGGCGCATATATACATATATACACAGCGCTACTGGGTATACAACATATATTTATTGTGTTTTTTCCTGGGTCATATAGCGCTGGGGTGTGTGCTGGCATACTCTCTCTCTGTCTCTCCAAAGGGCCTTGTGGGGGAACTGTCTTCAGATAAGAGGATCCCCTGAGTGTGTGGTGTGTCTGTACGCGTGTGTCGACATGTCTGAGGTAGAAGGCTCTCCTAGAGAGGACGGGGAGCAAATGAATGTGGTGTCTCCGTCGACAACGCCGACACCTGACTGGATGGATATGTGGAATGTTTTAAGTGCTAATGTAAATTTATTGCACAAAAGATTAGAGGTACAGCCAGGGAGTCAACCCATGTCTGTCCCTATGTCGCAGGGACCTTCGGGGTCTCAAAAGCGCCCACTTTCCCAAATAATAGACACAGAGACCGACACGGATTCTGACTCCAGTGTCGACTACGATGATGCAAAATTACAGCTAAAATTGGCTAAATGTATTCGATATATGTATATTGCAATAAAAGATGTTTTGCATATCACCGAGGAACCCCCTGTCCCTGACACGAGGGTACACATGTATAAGAGAAAGAAACCTGAGGTAACCTTTCCCCCCTCACATGAGTTGAACGAATTATGTGAAGAAGCTTGGGAATCTCCAGACAAAAAACTGCAGATTCCCAAATGGATTCTTATGTCCGCCAACGGACAGGATACGGTGGGAATCCTCCCCTAGGGTGGACAAAGCATTGACACGCTTATCCAAAAATGTACCGCTGCCATCCCAAGATGCGGCTACCCTCAGGGATCCTGCTGACCGCAAGCAGGAGGTTACCTTGAAGTCCATTTGCACACATTCTGGTACCTGCTTTAACAAGGAAGGGGATATTACTCAACCCTGTTTATAGTCCCGAAACCGGACGGTTCAGTCAGACCCATATTAAATTTTAAAATTCCTGAACCTATAATTGAAAAGGTTCAAGATGGAATCGCTAAGAGCGGTCATCGCCAGCCTGGAAGGGGGGGATTTTATGGTATCTCTGGACATAAAGGATGCATACCTTCATGTTCCCATTTATCCACCTCATCAGGCGTGCCTGAGATTTGCGGTACAGGATTGTCATTACCAATTTCAGACGTTACCGTTTGGGCTTTCCACGGCCCCGAGGATTTTCACCAAGGTAATGGCGAAAATGATGGTGCTCCTGCGCAAGCAAGGTGTCACAATTATCCCGTACTTGGACGATCTCCTCATAAAAGCGAGATCAAGAGAGCAGTTACTGAACAGCGTATCACTTTCACTGAAGGTGTTATAGCAACATGGCTGGATTTTCAATATCCCGAAGTCGCAGTTGGTTCCTACGACTCGTCTGACTTTCTTGGGCATGATTCTGGATACAGACCAGAAAAGGGTTTATCTTCCGATAGAAAAAGCTCAGGAACTCATGACTCTAGTCAGGAACCTATTGAAACCAAAACAGGTGTCAGTGCATCACTGCACTCGAGTCCTGGGAAAGATGGTGGCATCATACAAGGTCATTCCCTTCGGCAGACTCCATGCGAGGACTTTCCAGTGGGACCTACTGGACAAGTGGTCCGTGTCACATCTACAGATTCATCAGTTGATCTCCCTGTTCCCCAGGGCCAGGGTATCTCTCCTGTGGTGGCTGCAGAGTGCTCACCTTCTAGAAGGCCGCAGGTTCGGCATTCAGGACTGGATCCTGGTGACCACGGACGCGAGCCTCCGAGGTTGGGGAAAAAGTCACACAGGGAAGAAACTTCCAAGGTCTTTGGTCAAGTCAAGAGACATGTCTTCACATCAACATCCTGGAACTGAGGGCCATATACAACGCCCTACGTTAAGCGGAGACCTTACTGCGCGACCAACCAGTTCTGATCCAGTCAGACAACATCACCGCAGGGGCTCATGTAAACCGCCAAGGCGGCGCAAGGAGCAGAGTGGCAATGGCGGAAGCCACCAGAATTCTTCGCGGGGCGGAAATTTATGTAAGCACACTGGCAGCAGTGTTCATTCCGGGAGTGGACAACTGGGAAGCAGACTTCTTCAGCAGACAAGACCTGCATCCAGGAGAGTGGGGACTTCATCCGGAAGTCTTCGCACGGATTGCAAGTCAGTGGGGACTACCCCAGATAGACATGATGGCGTCCCGCCTCAATAAAAAGCTACAGAGGTATTGCGCCAGATCAAAAGATCCTCAGGCGGTAGCTGTAGACGCCCTAGTGACACCGTGGGTGTCCAGTCGGTCTATGTATTTCCTCCTCTTCCTCTCATACCCAAGGTGTTGAAAATAATAAGTAAGAGAGGAGTGAGAACAATTCTCATTGTTCCAGATTGGCCACGAAGGACCTGGTATCCGGATCTGCAGGAAATGCTCACAGAAGATCCGTGGCCTCTTCCTCTAAGACAGGACCTGTTGCAACAGGGGCCCTGTCTGTTCCAAGACTTCCCGCGGCTGCGTTTGACGGCATGGCGGTTGAACGCCGGATCCTAGCGGAAAAAGGCATTCCGGATGAGGTCATTTCTACGCTGATAAGGGCTAGGAAGGACGTGACTTCTAAACATTATCACCGTATATGGCGAAAATATGTTTCTTGGTGTGAGGCCAGGAATGCTCCTACATAAGAATTCCATCTGGACCGTTTCCTTCACTTCCTACAAACTGGAGTGAATTTGGGCCTAAAATTAGGTTCCATTAAGGTTCAGATTTCGGTCTTATCCATTTTCTTTCATAAAGAATTGGCTTCTCTCCAGATGTACAGACTTTTGTAAAGGGAGTGCTGCACATTCAACCTCCTTTTGTACCTCCGGTGGCGCCTTGGGACCTTAACGTGGTGTTGAGTTTCCTTAAGTCGCATTGGTTTGAACCACTTAAAACGGTGGAGTTAAAATATCTCACTTGGAAGGTTTCATGTTATTAACCTTGGCTTCGGCTAGGCGAGTGTCGGAATTGGCGGCTTTGTCTCATAAAAGCCCCTATCTGGTTTTCCATATGGATAGAGCGGAATTGCGGACTCGTCCTCAGTTCTTGCCTATGGTGGTGTCATCTTTTCATATGAACGAACCTATTGTGGTGCCTGTGGCTACACGTGACTTGGAGGATTCCGAGTCCCTTGATGTGGTCAGGGCTTTGAAAATTTACGTGGCCAGAACGGCTAGAGTCAGAAAAACAGAAGCACTGTTTGTCCTGTATGCAGCCAACAAGGTTGGTGCCCTGCTTCAAAGCAGACAATTGCTCGCTGGATCTGTAACACGATTCAGCAGGCACATTCTACGGCAGGATTGCCGTTACCAAAATCGGTCAAGGCCCATTCCACTAGGAAGGTGGGTTCGTCTTGGGCGGCTGCCCGAGGGGTCTCGGCACTACAGCTGGGCCGAGCTGCTACTTGGTTGGGTTCAAACACCTTTGCAAAGTTCTATAAGTTTGAGACCTGGCTGAGGAGGACCTCCTGTTTGCTCAATCGGTGCTGCAGAGTCATCCGCACTCTCCCGCCCGTTTGGGAGCTTTGGTATAATCCCCATGGTCCTTACGGAGTCCCCAGCATTCTCTAGGACGTAAGAGAAAATAAGATTTTAAACCTACCGGTAAATCTTTTTCTCGTAGTCCGTAGAGGATGCTGGGCGCCCGTCCCAAGTGCTGACTAATTCTGCAAGACTTGTATATAGTTTTGCTTACATAAGGGTTATGTTCTAGTTTTCATCGGTCTTGGACTGATGCTATGTTGTTTTCATACTGATAACTGGTTAGTATGTCACAAGTTATACGGTGTGATTGGTGTGGCTGGTACGAATCTTGCCCTTGGATTAACAAAAATCCTTTCCTCGTACTGTCCGTCTCCTCCTCGTACTGTCCGTCTCCTCTGGGCACAGTTTCTCTAACTGAGGTCTGGAGGAGGGGCATAGAGGGAGGAGCCAGTGCACACCCAGACCTAAAGTCTTTCTTAAAGTGCCCATGTCTCCTGCGGAGCCCGTCTATCCCCATGGTCCTTACGGAGTCCCCAGCATACTCTACGGACTACGAGAAAAAGATTTACTGGTAGGTTTAAAATCTTATTTTCTCAATAAGAATCCTTTTGGCCTTGAGGTGCCATAAAAAAAATTCTGATACTCTAGAGCAGGAACCGGCAACTGGCGGACCGCGGTCCATCTCCGGACCGCAAAGTACAGTACAGCGGACCGGTTTACTAATCTAGATAGACTCTAATTATAAATACTTAAATACTGTCAGGATACTGGCAGGGGAAGGAAGATGGCAGTCACACTGTAATGACGCAGAGAGGCAAGAGCGTCCATCTTCCTTCCCCTGCAGAGTGTGCCGACGCGGCGTCCCACGTGAGCGGGCTGACGCAACGTCTCTTGTGAGCGGGCTGACGCGGTGTTACGGGACTGATGGAGGCTGAGGAGCTGAGTGGACCCCACGCACCACACCACAGCATGGAGGAGCCCCAACTGGACCCAGCCCCTGCACCCAGGGGACTCACCCTCTCAAGAGGAAACTAAGCTACCAGGCGGCGGAGCCGGGAGGCACTTTTTAGTGCGTCTGCGGGTTGCGGCCTGCCCATCCCCACGTACGCGGGCTTTGTACATAAGGGTGAGCAGTCATATTTTGAAACACGTGTCTGTATTGCACAAAAATAGATAGAAAGATACTGCGCTCCACTGTAGGGGTTTGGGACGCAATTAATTCTTACAGCCTGGGAGTAAAGAAGTCATCATATACATAAGATTACAATTAGGTATTACAAATGTATACAAATGAAAAAGTGAAGTATCACTGGCGCAAGATGTGTAATTGCCCATTAGTGGGGAAATATCACAGCCAAACACAATGGGACATTCACAAGAACAAATACACAAACTTCTCAGTGCAGTGTGTATTTGTTCTTGTGAATTTACCACTTGTATGTGTGTTATATTATAATTAATTGATTTTATTGCTGATTTTCATCCCATTGTGTTGTGTGTGAATTAAAACCCTGGGCTGTGATATTTCCCCACTAATGGGCGATTACACATCTTTAAGGACTGTTCTAGCGCCAGTGATACTTCACTTTTTCATTTGTATACTATTCTAAGTAAATTTGATGTTTACTTTTTCCCCCCCTGTAGAGTGGTGTATCAAGGCAGCTGAGTCCTTTCTATTTGCTTATTGTAGATCAGGTGAATCCTGCATCCGGACCGAGTCTGGAACGGCACAAAGGGCACCCGGTGACGCTGCAGTATCCGTGGAGCATCCGTGAGTACGAATTACTAAGTTACTCAAACATTGTGCTGTGGATAAACATGTTTTATAACAAGCGTAAAGTTGACACTGAAAATAGGAAGTTTCTGTCGGAGTGGACCGAACTATACTGTTTTACGCTGCCTGAAAGAACTGGAGCTGTTCCACTTTGCCTCATATGCAACAAGACGGTCGCTATTATTACAAGTGGAAATTTAAAGTGACACTACGAAACAAATCATCAGGATTTTCATAAAAAGTTTCCTCCTGATAGTGCAGCGCGTAAAGACAAACTGCAGTCTTGTCTGTCTTCTTACAAAAATAGTATGGCTATACTAGTTCGGTGCATGAGCGAACAACAAAAATCTGCAGAAGCAGCGTTACGCATATCCTGGACGCTTAGTAAGCACCAGAAGCCATTTTCGGACTCTGAGATCGTAAAAGAATGTATGTTGGAAACAGTCACAGCACTTTTTGAAGAGAAGAAGGACATTCTTGCGGCTATTCAAGGCATTCCTTTGTCATCAAGAAGCAATACAAGAAGAACAGAAATTTTAGCTGCTGACAACAAAAGCAGCTTGCTCGAACTTCTACATAAGCCACCTTGTTGCGCCATTGCACTTGACGAATCTTGCGACATTGTTGACAATGAACAAATGTCCATTTTTGTGCGATTTTATGATGTTGAAAGCAGGGTCGGTTCAGGGGCTTTTTGCGCCCCGGGCGGCAATAGGGGGCGTGGCTTCATACAGGGGGCGTGGTCAGTTACACCCCCTGTACAGTAGTAGCGCCGCTGATATGATGTGCAGTGCGCGATGACGTCCTCTCCACGAACGCGTCTAGTTTCCCTTCGTGGAGAGGACCTTTGCTGTGCGCGATGATGTCATCGCACACCGCACAGTAAAGGTCCTCTCCATGAAGGGAAACTAGACGCGTAGCGTCTAGTTTCCCTTCACAGCAGGCAGCGGGGGGCACAGCAGCAGCAGATCTTGCCCTGGTGCGGCGCCCTCCGGAAGGCGGCGCCCCGGGCAAAAGTCCTGCTTGCCCATGGCAAGATCCGCTACTGGTTGAAAGTAAACTTATTTAGAGATGAGTTGCTAGCAATATTGCCATTTACAGGCAAGACTCGCGGAGAAGATTTGTTCAAGACTTTTGATGAATTCATTACAAAATCAAACATTAGCTATGATAAAATTGTGTCCATTTCCACTGACGGCGCCCCGGCCATGATAGGCAAAGAAAAGGGTTTGGTAAAGAGAATCAGGGATAAGAATGCTGGGATATTATCTTATCAGTGCATAATTCATCAGACATCCCTTTGTGGCAAACTCAGTGCTACATTCAAAGACGTAATGGACACCTTGATTAAGTTGATCAATTTTATGAGGTCTCGCTCTGCTCTTCAGCACAGACAGTTCAAAGAGTTCTTATCTGAATGTGATTCGGCCTATTCCGATTTATTACAACACAACAATGTTCGCTGGCTGAGTAAAGGCCAAGATATTGAACGATTTTGGCACATAAAAGACTAAGTGACAGCATTCCTGGAAAATTTGAATACCGAAGAAGCAAGGAAGTACATGGAGTGACTAGCCAACAAGTGCAATATGCTAGCTTTGTCTTTTCTGAAAGACATTCTCAAATATTTAAATGAGCTTAATACCGAGTTACAAGGGAACGGAAAGTTAATATGTGATCTGATACAAACTGTCTCTGCTTTCCGTCGCAAGCTTGATATATTTGAAAAAGACATTGAAAAGCAAGAATTTATTCATTTTCCAACTACTCTTCAATTAAGAAAAAATAATTCTGAAATGTACACTGCAGTATTTTCATGTTTTGTCTCAGATCTTAGGAAGGAATTTGCAGCAAGATTCCAAGACTTTGCAGAGATAGGGAAACTGTCACATTTTATAAAAACTCCTTATGAAGTTTCTCCAGCGGGAGAATGGACTGATGTAGCTGAGAAGTTGTTCGGAATTTCAAAACCTACGCTTCAAATGGAGATAATCGACATGCAAGAAGATGCTTCCTTGAAAGTGTACAAAACTGCATCCACTGAAGATTTTTGGGCTAAGCATGTTTTGGACAAGTACGCAAATTGTAAAAAACTGGCTATCAACATAGCCACCATGTTTGGCTCCACATACATATGTGAGACCTCTTTTGCCAAGATGAATTTTCTGAAAAATAGACATCGATCAAGGTTAACAGATGCCCACCTTGAAGACACTCTGCGTATTAGTTGTTCTCCAAGAGTTCCAAACTTTAAAAAACTGTCTCAGGATGGGAAGTGCAATTTCTCGCAGTAAGGGAGTGATTCAGGTTGGTTTGCAAAAGCAAACTCCTTCTTTAATGTACAAAAACATGTGCACTGCAGGTGGGACTGATGTAAAATGTGCAGAGAAAGTTACATTTGGGTGGGGTGTGTTCAAACTGACTGAAACCTAAATTGCAGTGTAAAAATAAAGCAGCCAGTATTTACCCTGCACAGAAACAAAATAACCCATCTAAATCTAACTCTCTCTGCAAATGTTATATCTGCCACACCTGCAGTGCACATGGTTTTGCACAACTGCTAACAATGCTGCTGCGTTCAACTCTGAATTATCCCCATGGTTTTGTTCATTAAAGAAGGAGTTTGCTTTTGCAAACCAACCTGAATCACTGCCTAAGAGTAACATAAAGACTCGTAATGTCTAGTAAAGTTTTATTTAAGGCTTAAAATTCCTTTTAAGGAATGTAGTATATTACTTGTTTCAGCAACAAAATAAAAACTTGTTATTATTTACATTCCAGATATTTGATTTTGTGGTTTTTTTGGACCTCGATCAGATAACATCCGGACTCCATTAAAAATTACTTGCCTACCCCTGCTCTAGAGCCAAGTAAATAACATGCACCTGCAGTTTAAACAGTCTGATCTGATTTAGACATGTGATGTTATTGCAGATGATGGGTCATACACAACAACACTCATTTAAGAGTCCGCTTGTAGCATTTAACCATTTAACTTTATGTCAACAAGAACTACTAAGCAACTAAATAAACTCCATACTTCATTTTTATGCACTTTTTTCTACTCCTGTTTTAGAGTGCTCAGCATGATCAGTTATTTCTTGTGAGTTATCAGGAATATAGATGTGGCATTCTTTTTAATTAGGGTGCCGATTATAGCTCTGTGCCAGACATGCAATCGCATGGGGTGCTGGCCTGCGGCCACTGTGAGTACACTGTTGCAGTATTCTATGCAGCCTGGCTGGCCGCAGAGAACACTGTGAGCACGTCTCTCCCAAAATGGAGGTAGTATTTTCCTTCAAGACCACGCCCATTTCAACAATGTAATGCCCATTTTCTGCTAGACCACGCCCCCTTGGGGGGGGCACTTTTTTGTGTGTATTCACACTGGGAGCCAAATTGGCTAGAAACAGCTCTATCCCCCATCTTTTCCTTTATTAGCACAAAAAGTAATGCCATTCTGCTGTACAGATAACAGATTGACAGTTCTAATGGCAAACATTTCCACAGTGATATTTGTGATGCAATTGCAAGTTGATTTCCATCTCTTCTAGCACTCTGGATAATAATCACACTACTTATTACTTTGACAATCATACTGACTAAGTATTTGGGAAGTAAGATAGCAAAGAATCATTCACTTTCAGAAATATCTCTCATATCCCTACAGTATTGTTAGGAAAAAGAATAACATTCTAATTGCAGGAGGTGTATATATACTAACAGCTTCCCTACAAGTCTGTTGGTAACCATAGGTTAGCTTTTATTCCACAAATAAAATAGTATTCCTGTTGAGTACTTAATTCCTTGCATGACATAAGTGGCTGTATCTGGGGGCTTATTAGGACAAGTAGTATTTGCATTGTTCCTTACAGAGCCATTACATGTGCAGTTTCCCACTGAGCGAGTTCCTTGGTTTATGAAGCAAATTACACCAGATATAGAATTGGCTAATTGTACATACAGTTATGTTAAAATATTTGGATCTGGTCCCCGTTCACTTTAGTAGCCCACATTCTGTTTCTCTCATATAAGTGCAAACTGTCCGTATGCTGGCTAAAATCCTGTCAATAATAGGGCTTATTCTGAGTCGGATGGATCTTTTGTGCACAGCTGCAAATGGTGCATTTTTGCATACAGTGTATGCGCAGATGCGAATGTGCGCATTTTAGTGTATCTCCGTCCTATCAGAGTGGTATACATGCAATCTGATATGTCATTAAATGAAATTAGGCATTTTGGGGCGGCGACAATGCATGTATACCTGTTCCCCTGTCTTGTTGGAGAGTCATGGGAGTGTCGTGGGTGTGTATCAAAAGCTCCATGTGATTTATATGTATGGGGAAGAGAAGCCTGTTTCTAGAAGAACTCTTGGCCTCTGGGATCTTTTCTCAAGCTTTTCCGTTGCATGCCCCACAGGTCTTTCCCTCACATGCCACCCTGTAGACATTAATGTGCCCCACATGGCTCCTTCTACTTACCTGATTCTCCATTGCTGCTCAGGAAACACTTACAGTATGTATCATGTGTCTGTAGCTAAACAACGAGTAGGAAAGAGAGCAAAGCTTTGAAACAAAGCTGCAATACTGGATAAGAGAGGAGAGCACTGCCTGTCTATGATGTAACTGATGTTACTGTTACTGACATTTCTGGATTTGTGCAGCGCTGGTTCTCATACCTCTCAACTTTCGTCCCATCTGAATAGGGACATGGGGCAACTGTGGCTGGAAAGTGGTTGGGGCTTCTAGTGGAGGGGTAGGGCCTTGAGTTGAGGGTACACAGTCTAGCGCTGCAACACCCATTTTTATCATTTTGGGGTGTGCCCAGCCAGTGTCGGACTGGGGTATGAAAGGCCCATCGGGGGAATGCAGTGATAGGGGCCCATATTTAGTGGTGTGACCAGCCTGCAAAGGGGGTGTGGCCTGCCTCCACAGAGGCTTGAAACGCACAATAGTCTTGTGCAGTGTAATGCAACATATCTACCATGTATAATACAAGTGCACAGTCTGGAACCTGATCTCTAGAGGAAGGAGTGGGCCCTCAGGCAGTGGGGCCCACCAGTGGTTTCCCCTGTACCCCTGTTGGCCAGTCCGACCCTGTGCCCAGCGCTCCCTGAGCGGCTGGACAGCACCCGGCTCCCCTCCTTGCACTTGCGAATGGCATCTAGTCCGTAATCACTGGCTGCTTTGCAGAGCAGAGTAGCGGTGATCACTGGGTCTCCCAACGCCCCCTCCCCCGCCCTCGGGACACTGCAACTCGCAGTTGGGACAGTGGGACAGTGTCCAATTAGCGGGACTGTCCCGCTAAATTTGGGACAGTTGGGAGTTATGGGTTTTGCCTACTTGTGTTTGCTCCACCTACCAGTGCAATGCTTCACTTACTTGTGTGTTAGGTCCACCCACTGTGACAGGCTTCTTCTTGTACTGCACATCAAACCTGACAATGGTGGTCATTCCGAGTTGTTCGCTCGTTGCCGATTTTCGCAACGCAGCGATTAGGTGGAAAATACGCATGCGCTTAGTAATTTAACACAAAACTTTGGAGATTTACACAAGCTCGAGCAACGTTTTTTCAACGCTCGAGTGATCGTAGTGTGATTGACAGGAAGTGGGTGTTTCTGGGCGGCAACTTGGCGTTTTCAGGGAGTGTGCTAAAAAACTCAGGCGTGCCAGGAAAACACGCAGGCGTGGCTGGAGAAACGGGGGAGTGGCTGGCCAAACGCAGGGCATGTTTGTAACGTCAAACCAGGAACTAAACAGACCGAGGTGATCGCAATCTAGGAGTAGGTCTGGAGCTACTCAGAAACTGCAAGGAATTATTTAGTAGCAGTTCTGTTAATCTTTCGTTCGCTATTCTACTAAGTTAAGATACACTCCCAGAGGGCGGCAGCCTAGCGTGTGCAATGCTGCTAAAAGCAGCTAGCGAGCGTACAACTCGGAATGACCACCAATATCACTAGCGTCCTGTAGTATATAATGAA
Organism: Pseudophryne corroboree; assembly: GCF_028390025.1. NCBI lineage: Eukaryota > Metazoa > Chordata > Amphibia > Anura > Myobatrachidae > Pseudophryne > Pseudophryne corroboree. Next base: position 386,989,229 of record NC_086452.1, read on the forward strand.
GGTCAGAAGATGATCATCATTCATTAATAAGCGCCTTGAGTCCTATTGTAGAAAGAGTGCTATATAAATAGAATTATTATTATTATTTTTATTATATCACTTAATGTGTACCCATCTGGAACAGTGGTGAGAGAGTGCTCCCCTGACCTTCCCGCTGCCGGACACTGTGGTCCAATGGTGGGATGGCTAAAAAGCAGGACTGTCCTGCCAAAAGTGGGACGGTTGGGGGGTATGCATTTGTTTTATTTAGGATAATAAGCCAGCACTTGTAGTGCACTGTGGTAGTTGTAGTTCTACAATCTCCAGCATGCATAAACCGCCTGGCACTTGTAGTTCTACAAGTGCGTGCTTTATATAAGTTTTTTACACGCAGTAACTACAAATTCATTTTCTCTTCCATATCACCAATGAGAACTGTTACATGAAAACACACATCACAAACCAGCCGCTAAACTTGAGGCCTAATGGGGATGATTCAGACCTGATCATAGATGTGCTACGATCAGCTTCCCTGACATGCGGGGGGGGGGGGGGGGGGGCGCCCAGCACAGGGCTAGTCCGCCCTGCATGTCAGGCCCTACCCCGCCGCACAAGTACATAAGCATCGCACAGCGGCAATGCTTTTGTATTAGAAGAGTAGCTCCCTGCCAGCGCAACCACCACGGCCGCCCCCCCCAACAGTCTGGGCAAGCCTGCGTTGCCCGGACCGTGCCCCCTAAATGCTGGCCAAACGCCGTCGTCCTGCCCCCTCCCGCCCAGCGACCGCCTTTGCCTGTCAATCAGTCAGAGGCGATTGCAGGGCTAAGACAGCTGTCGGCTGTCTGGCATGCGCCGGTGCATGCGCAGTCAGACCTGATCGCTGCTGTGCGAAAACGCACAGTAGCGATCAGGTCTGAATTAGCCCCATTGTGTTAGCAAAGACCAGTGTGAATTAGAATCTATTTTATTATCTATAATTATTCACTTACTTATATAAAGATAATACTCTACATAAACATTGCACGCACAAGAGATAAGGCGTGATAAACATCAGCATTTCCTAGATGTCAGCCCAATGAATTATACTGAATAAGGGCCTTATTGCCAGGCTGCCTTGCAAATAATTTCTCCTCATCGATCTCCCCATGCTTTTCAGTGCTGAAGCTGCAGGAAAATATTACATCAGTTATTAGATAGCGTTGAAGCTGCAGCCATAGAAATGGAAGCTTGGCCATTGTACTAAGTGATAATTATCGGCCTCTTTGTGTTGTCCTGACGTGAGACAGCTCAGCCCCCAGCGCTGCAATGGAGGCGAGGGTTTGTGCTGCCCTAGCAGATGGAGATGATTGTAGAGACAGGGATCAGAGCAGAGCAGTCTGCTGCTTACTTAGTACTTTTCAGCAGAAATGCTTTTAGACAGAAATATTGCTTAGACCATTATGGTGCAGACGGAAAATATAGCAACAAGCACAATGTTTTTTCTTCTGGTCAAGGTTATTGTGTAGATAAAATTCCTGTGCTGTTCATTAATCATTAAGCAAAATAGATACAGGAACGAAGCTGGTTGCAAAGACACCAATATGCTTCATCTCCCTATATTCTGTATGTTAATATCCCTGCCGTAGAAGAGGGGTCACATGATTTTATGAAAATTTTTTTTTCTTCAATACACTCCTGCAGCTTTATAAAATGCATTTTATGTTTTCTAGGTGCCTTAGGGGCTTCTCAGCCATGCCCTTATAGGCTTATATCATCGCGCAGAGTTATGTCCTACCCTAGCTTACAACAAAATATACTCTCAGGACACATTTCTTTCTAATCCAGAGCATACAGATAAAGGGTCCTATTAAATGAATGGTATCTCTACCTGTATTTACATATTATCACAAATTAATTAAGAGGGCACAGATGTGGTTGAAAATAATTACAAGTGCACACATATAATTGACACTTGCCAACCTCCATTATGGCCACTTCAGTTATGGGCAACCAGGTTGGTGAGTGGGGTACATGGTGCGGTAGAGGTGGGCAATGCATTGGGCATGATATTATGATCTACTACTACTCATCACAGTCCTACTCCCACCATAAAATGCTGAGATGATCGACATTACAAAGTGGGGAAAGGGGCCAAAACAACGCTATTCAGTGCAAATTGTGTCATCTGCCACCATGACTGGGCGGCAGTGTGTGATGCCAGGCAGTCGCGGACAGGCTCCAGGAAACTTGGTTACTCTTATGAGCGTCCGTGAGCCAGCTGAGATTCGGGAACCTCTCAGATGTTCCGGAATGGTAGGCTGCTATTTAATAAAAATAGAAGTTTTGTAGCACTTCTGGGCAATTTTCTATTGTTTGGCAACAAAAATTATCCAAAATCTTACCAAAAATAGTTCATTTGTCAGTTCCCCATTAAGTATCTCATGCAAAAGCAACAAATATACAGGCTAATTCAGGTTGGATTGCGATACAGTGCATCTGGAAAGTATTCACAGCGCTTCACTTTTTCCATATTTTGTTATGTTACAGCCTTATTCCAAAATGGAATAAATTAATTTTTTCCCTCCAAATTCTACACACAATGGTGGTCATTCCAAGTTGTTCGCTCGTTGGCGTTTTTCGCAACGCAGCGATTAGGTGGAAAATGCGCATGCGCATGGTACACAGCGCGCATGCGCTTAGTAATTTAACACAAGACTTTGGAGATTTACACAAGCTCGAGCAACGTTTTTTCAACGCTCGAGTGATCGTAGTGTGATTGACAGGAAGTGGGTGTTTTTGGGCGGCAACTTGGCGTTTTCAGGGAGTGTGCTAAAAAACGCAGTCGTGCCAGGAAAAAACGCAGGAGTGGCTGGAGAAACGGGGGAGTGGCTGGCGAAACGCAGGGCATGTTTGTGACGTCAAACCAGGAACTAAACAGACCGAGGTGATCGCAATCTAGGAGTAGGTCTGGAGCTACTCAGAAACTGCAAGGAATTATTTAGTAGCAGTTCTGCTAATCTTTCGTTCGCTATTCTGCTAAGTTAAGATACACTCCCAGAGGGCGGCGGCCTAGCGTTTGCAATGCTGCTAAAAGCAGCTAGCGAGCGAACAACTCGGAATGACCACCAATACCCCATAATGGCAGTGGCGTAACTAGAAATTTTTCTCCCCCAAGCCAAAAAATTTTTGGCGCCCCCCCCTCCCCCCGCTGCATAACTGGGAGCAAGAAAGGGACAAATATGCGCGCGCCGAAGGCGCGCGCTGCAAAAAAAGGGGCGTGGTTTTGTTGGAATGGGCGTGGTTTCTCGTAAAGGGGCGTGGTATTGCAGGAAAAGACTACCTTATACCCCAGTTTTGCAACCTGCACGCCCAGACGTTAGCCACCACAGGAAAGAAAAATAATCCTGATTCATGCCCCTTACATTATTTGTCATTTTTCCTCCTTATAGTAATGCCCAGTATACATTATGCCACATACTGCAATGGCCCTTAGACATTATGCCGCACACAACAATGCACATGACACAATATGCACACACTGTAATGCCCCCGACACATTATGCCACACACCGTAATGCCCCCGACACATTATGACAGGAATCGCAATGCCCGTTATACATTATGCTACACACTGCAATGCCCCTGATACATTATAGCACATACAATGCCTGTGACACATTATGACACACACCGCAATGACCTTGAGACATTATACCACAATGCCCGTGATATAGTATACCATACACCGTAATGCCTGTGACACATACCGCAATGCCCTGCCCGTTATACCCTATGCCACACACCGCAATGCCCGTTATGTATTATGCCACACTGCAATGACCCTGAGACATTATACCACATACCACAATGCCCGTGATATAGTATACCACACACCGTAATGCCTGACACATTATGACACACACCGCAATGTCCGTGATACATTATGCCACACACTGCAATGACCCTGAGACATTATACCACATATCACAATGCCCGCGATATAGTATACCATACACCGTAATGCCTGTGACACATTATGACACACACCACAATGTCCGTGATACATTATGCCACACACCGTAATGCCCATTACACATTAAGTCCTACAGTAAGGCTTCTAATTACTTTTCAATTACCTTCTCGTTGTCAGGGGTTTCATGCACTGGGTGTCATGCTCGTTGCCAGGTGTTTCATGCACTGGGTGTCATGCTCGTTGTCAGGTGTTTCATGCACTGGGTGTCATGCTCGTTGCTAGGAGGTAGTCCTTGTTGCTAGGGCTGTGCTCCCAGTGCCACATATGTCCCCAGTGCCAGATATTTCCCCACGGTGCCAGGTACTCACATGCCCCCGGTGCCAAATATAGCCCCCCCCCCCATGTGCCAGGTACACATATACCCCCCCAGTGCCAGATATGCCCCCAGTGCCAGATATTCCCCCCCAGTGCCACATATGCCCCCAGTGCCAGATATTCCCCCCATGCCAGATATGCCGCCAGTGCCATATATTCCCCCCCAGTGCCACATATGCCCCCAGTGCCAGATATTCCCCCAGTGCCAGATATGCCGCCAGTGCCATATATTCCCCCCGAGTGCCATATATCCCCAGTGACAGATATTCCCCCCCAGTGCCAGATATTCTCCCCCAGTGCCATATAAGCCCCAGGGCCAGATATTCCCTCCCAGTGCCAGATATCCCCCCCCCCCCAGTGCCACATATCCACCCCGTGCCAGATATCCCCCCCCCAGTGCCATATATGCCCCAGTGCCAGATATCCCCCCCAGTGCCAGACATCCCCCCCCCCCAGTGCGATATGCCCTAGTGCCAGATATCCCCCCCCCCCCCCCAGTGCCATATATGCCCCAGTGCCAGATATCCCCCCCCCCCCCTTCCCCAGTGCCAGATATGCCCTAGTGCCAGATATCCCCCGCCCCCCCCCACAGTGTCATATATGCCCCAGTGCCGGATATCCCCCCTAGTGCCTGACATCCCCCCCCCAATGGCCATATATTCCCCGGTGCCAGACACCCTCTCCTCTCTCCCCCCCCGTGACAGATATGCCGCAGTGCAGCCGCCGCTTGTTGGAGAACTTGGAGGGACACGGCGGGCGCAGCGTGTGCCTCTCCTGTGTCCCTCCTGAGTCCTGCATCATCTCCGGCGGCCGCGGGTCTGATAGGGGGAAGTGCCGTCCGTGAGCTCTAATTGGCTCACGGACGGCACTTCCCCCTATTAGACCCGCGGGCCGCCGGAGATGATGCAGGGCTCAGGAGGGACACAGGATAGGCACACGCTGCGCCCGCCGTGTCCCTCCAATAAAGCAGACTGACATGCGGACGTTCGTCCGCATGTCAGTCTGCTGTAATCAGTGGCGCCCCCGCAGCCCCTCGCCCCCAAGCCACCGCGAGGACTGCGGGGGCAGTAGTTACGCCACTGCATAATGGCAATGTGAAAAAAGTTTTTTTGAGACTTTTGCAAATTTCTTAAGAATAAAAAAAATAAGAAATCACATGTCTAGGCGTGGCCACGGCGGCAAGAGACTAGGCAGCAGGATCGAGGAGTTCCCTGTATATTAATCCTGACAATATCCTGGGGCTCTTTTTGAGGCTTCCCCTCGGCTCCTCTCCCGGCTAGCGGCATTGGGGAGGCGGCGGCCATCGCTGGAGGACCCTTGTGAGAGCTCCCGGCTCGCGCCAGCGGCCGCCCGGATCGCGGGCCTAGGCCGCCAGCAAGTCCCCGGCCTCAATTTCCGGAGCTCCGCCGGGCGTGCGTGCCCGCATGCGAACGCGCACCTGCGGCGACCACGGCTTCCACGGCATCTGAGGTGAGCGGCACCCCACTCCTGCACCCCCAGGGCACCATACTGCCCCGATCCATCTCACCTGGTGCCAGATATTGAGAGGGCTGGATAAAGGAAGGGAGAGTGTGTGTGCTTGGCGGCCATCTTGACTGCAGTTTCCAGTGTCCCTCCTCACTGCATGGAGCTGTGTGTGTGAAGATCATATTGGGCTGGATGACTTGAGCTGGTCCCCGCTGCCCTGCTTTCTGCTTCTGGACTATCCTACACTATATATATATAGCGGATGTTCAAAAAGACCGGGCCCAAGAAACCCATTAAGCAACATCTTCGTGACCTGAATCTCCCCTACTCGATGCTGTTCCCCTCCAGGTTGCGTGTGGTGGCGGATGGGGAAACCAAGTTCTTCAGTTCTCCGAAGGAGGCGGCTGCCTGGTTGAACAGATATGCTCCAGGTGTCCGCCAACTTGCTCCAGACTGACACCAGGACTTCCTCCTACATGGGCCTACAATCTGCAAGTATAAATCCGGGGAGCTTCCTCTTGTTTAGTGGTTCTGGACTTTGCTGAGAAGAGTTATATACGTATAAGGGTTCTGTGTTGGGGTTGTTTTGGATCTTTACGCCTAGAATAGCGTTGCCGTAGGCTTTCGGATCTTCAGGGGTAGAGTTCAGTTAGGGAAATGTGTATGCCACAGTTCGGGAAGGTATACGGAGTGGGGGGTGGTTGTGGGGTTGCTGTAGGTTTCTCAGCAGTTTTTTTGTTCCTTTTTTTAGTTTTTTTGTTTCTATATAATTGTTTTTCAGACAGTGAGGTGATGCTGTGCTATTTTATGGGGTTTGGCTTGGGAACCGGGGTCTGCGGACGATCTGGATATGACGGTGGAGCACAGTACGGGAGGGTAGATGCCCGGATAGCATTGATGATGGTACTTCCTCTTAGCCTTCTGGTATCTGGGAGTGATGGGTCCCAGTTGGTACATTGGCCGACATGTCTCCCTTAAAAATCTTGGCATGGAATGTCCGGGGCATTAATAACAAAATAAAGCGATCCCTAGTATTTAAAATGATTAATAAATATGGCCCGGACATTATTTGCCTGAGCGAAACTCATTTAGAGGGTAATAGACTGTTGTCGCTCCGCAGGCCCTGGGTGGGCTGGGCGTATCATTCCTCACACTCCTCCTCTTCCCGAGGGGTGTCGGTCATGATAAAGAGGACTGTACAGTTTGAACTGATCACCGTAAATACGGATCCGTATGGTAGATACGTATTTCTAGAATGGTAATTGTATTCTCGTAATTTTTTCCTATTGTCTGTATATGTCCCTCCCCCATTCTCATATGATGTCCTGCAGAAGGCCGCCTCATTTATCGCTTCTTCCCCTCACACTCCTGTCATCTGTCTGGGGGACTTCAACAATGTGTTGGATGTCTCTCTGGACAGATGGAGGACACCTCGGGATTCAGGGGCGGTGGGTTACCCGAATTCATCCAAATCTAAGTTTGCGGATTTTCTAGATAGTATGCAGTGGGTGGATGCTTGGAGGACTCGGTATCCTACGCTTCGGCAATACTCCTGCTTCTCCAGTACGCACGGCTCCTTCTCCAGAATCGACCTGGCCCTGGTCTCACCTGAGCTCTTACCTAGTATAAAAGATGTCCACTATGAGGCACGGGGGGTGTCTGATCACTCTCCCCTGATGCTGTCTCTGGATGGGGAGTGCCAAAGGGGACAATCTTATTGGAGGTTGCATCCGTCTTGGTTGACCCAGCTGGGTGACTGCCCGGATTTAGCGCCCATGTGGGAGGGGTTTTTTGCGGATAATGTGGGCACGGCCCCGGCCCCGGTAGTTTGGGATACATTTAACGCTTATTTACGTGGTACATTGATTGGCAAAATTGCTGCCTGCAAAGTGGCATGTAGGGTGACGGAGAGACAGCTTGAGTCTGAATGCAGGGATCTGGAGACCCGCTATCTGACCGAGGGGACCTCTGCGCTAAAGGCTCGCTGGCTGCTGGCTCAGGAGGCCTGGCTGGCTCACCTTTCGGACAAAAATGCACGCTCCCTCTTGTTTAGGGCTACTAATATATATATGCAGGCGGACAGACCAGGTAGTTTACTGGAACATTTGGTGCATTATGACCGACCTGGGACTACGATAGCGCAGATGTCTGGCCCGGACGGTTCCACGGTAGATAACACCCCTGACATTGCACAGATGTTCCTCTTATACTATAGGGAGGTTTATGATACTCGGCTGACGTGCTCCATGGAGGACTTAGACCTGTACCTGACGAAAATTCCCCTTTCTAAACTTTCCCCCGAGGCTAGGGACGCTTTGGATGCGCCTTTGACTCTGGAGGAGGTGACGGCGGTGGTGGAGATGTCTCCCAGTGGCAAGTCCCTGGGTAATGACGGTATCCCCACGCAGCTGTATAAACAGTACATACAATTCTTTGGCCCTAAGTTGCATGAAATGTATACTGATATATTTACCAGTAATCACCTTCCTCCCTCAATGTCAGAGGCCGTCATTATAGTGCTCCCAAAACCCGGAAAGGACCCCAAACTTTTGGAGTCCTACAGGCCGATCTCTCTCATCCCTACCGATGCCAAGATCCTGGCAAAAATTCTGGCGCTCCGGCTCAACTTAGTGATTGAATCTATAATACATCCGGATCAATCCGGCTTCATGCCCGGGAAATCCACGTCCATTAACTTGCGCAGGCTGTACACTATTTTGCAGGCCCCTCATGACTTCCCCTCAGACGCGGTTGTGGTCTTATTGGATGCGGCTAAGGCATTCAACAGCGTCAAGTGGCCTTACCTGTGGGGAGTCATGAGAAGCATGGGCTTTGGCCCTAATTTTATACAATGGATCAAATTGCTATATCAAAATCCACGCGCCAGGGTCTTGGTCAACGGCTACATTTCCTCCTCCTTTCCTCTGACACGGGGCACCAGACAGGGATGCCCCCTTTCTCCTGCCTTGTTTGCCATAGCCATCAAGCCCCTGGCTTGCTTGGTTAGGTCGCATCCGGACATTGGGGGAGTTGATACGGGTACATGCACTGACAAAATAGCCCTTTATGCGGATGACTTGTTGTTATTCCTCCATGATTACGTGGTGGATATGCCTACTGTGTTGCAGGTCATAGAGACATTTGGTGGTTTTTCTGGTCTCTGCATAAACTGGTCCAAATCATTTATAATGCCCATTGTGGGCTCTCCCCCCCAGGTCCCGAGGCTCTCTCTGATGCTATGCTGGACAGGCCAGTTTAAGTACCTTGGGATCCAAGTTACAAATGACCCCTCGGACTTTGTACCCTTGAATCTTGACCCGCTTGTACTGCTGATTGTACGCAAGTCGAGAGCTTGGTGTAAACTCCCGCTGACAATGACGGGTAGAGTTAGCCTCATTAAAAGGGTAGTGTTGCCCAAACTATTGTACGTTCTCTTGCAATCCCCTGTGTACATCTTTCTAGCCTTCTTTAGGAAATTAAATAGTATCATAGCGTCTCTGATCTGGGCCAATAAAAGGCCTGGAATAAAATTAACTACCCTTACCAGACAAAAAGCTGATGGAGGCTTGGCCTTGCCTCACTTCCAACTGTATTACTACGCGGCTCAGTTGTCCCATATTGGTATTTGGCTCAGGGGTGGAGACGAGGCTGGCTTATACTGGGCGTTCCTTAGGTGTTACTACCCAGATCTCTCCCCGGCGCAGGTCCTGGTGGGGGGAGTCCTTCTAGATTCTCGCCTCCTATTGTCTTTCAGGCCATGAAGATCTGGCTAGCTTTGAAGAGTCTGCTCGGGTATGATGGTGTGGACCCAGACACTCCCCTTTGGCACTCCGCGTCGTTCCATGAATTGGGGTCTCTGTAGGTGGGGAGGTGTGGGCTCCGTATTCGATAACTTCAATGTCCAGCTGTATAGTGATGGTTCATTGAAATCGTTTCAGCAATTAAAGGAGGAGTTTGGACTCTCGAACTCTTACTTTTACAGATTTTTACAGCTCAGGCATGCCTTGCAAGCACAGTTTGGAGACTCTCCCCCGGCGCTCCTCCCCAACCCCATAAAAACCTTTCTACATTCACTGGGTCGAGTTAAGGTGACCTCCTTCACCTACTCGTACCTTCTTAAAACAATTCACGCAGACCCGCTCTCGAATCTTCGGGAGCGCTGGGATTGTGACTTGGGCCCCATAGATGTGGAAGATTGGGAGGTTGCGCTGGGTAACTCGAGCCAGGTCACCAAATCATTACGGTTCCAACAGATACAACTCTTTATTTTGCACAGATCATATATGACGCCAAGTAGACTGGCCCGATATGGGGTCGGTAGTGTTGATGTTTGTCCCAAGTGTGGGGCTGCTGGAGGAACCTTCTGGCACCTTGCATGGGAATGTCCATCACTGCAGGCGTTCTGGGCTGGGGTCGGTTCGATTCTGGAACACACGGGGATATCGAGAGGTTTGCTGACTCCGAGATTTTGTATTTTGGGGATGGGTGGTCCTGACTCTGGGTCTCGGTGGGAGGGCATGTATGCCCGTAGTATGTGCGCCCTTGCTAAGGTGTGTATTGCGCGGGCATGGATGGCTCCGCATTCTCCCACGATATCTGCATATAAAGTTTTGGTGAATGATACTCTATTGAAAGACCGCTATGTATATATGAAAAATAATGCACTCACCAAATACGAGAAAATATGGTCTCCTTGGATCAATTCAGCATACTCATCCCTTGCCCTTCGGATTTAGGGGGTACTGACCGTAACTGCAACGCGTTCTCTGGGTCCAGAGGAGCCGATCTGGACCTCTCTCTCTCTCTCTCCTTTACTTTAGTTTGTTATTTATTTTGCTATTGGGTAGTTATAGGTTTGACGGGTTTGTGTTTGTTTTTTGGGGGTTTTGTTTTGGGTCAAGGGGTTGTGGGCTATATTTGGCCTGCTAGTTGGGGTAGTTACCATAATGGTTCGGGGAGAAAATTTAAAATGTTAAGTATGTGGATCATGATTTGTATACGGACTTCGGTAAATATGTATTCTGTGGGGGAACAATGCTAAGTATATTGTATAATGTCAACTATGTTTCCCAGCGTACACTGAAATGTCTGTACCATTAATTACTTTGTTGAATAAAAACACTATTCACAAAAAAAAGAAATCACATGTCTATAAGTATTCACAGCCTTTGCCATGAAGCTCAAAATTGAGCTCAGGTGCATCCTGTTTCCACTGATCATCCTTGAAATGTTACTACAGCTTAATTAGAGTCCACCTGTGGTAAATTCAGATGATTTGACATGATTTGGAAAGGCACATACCTGTCTATATAAGGTCCCACAATTGACAGTGCATGTCTGAGCACAAAACAAGCATGAAGTCAAAGGAATTGTCTGTAGACCTCCAAGACAGGATTGTCTCGAGGCACAAATCTGGGGAAGGGTACAGAAAAATATCTGCTGCTTTGAAGGTCCCAATGAGCACAGTGGCCTCCATCATCCATAAATGGAAGAAGTTCAGAACCACCAGGACTCTTCATATAGCATTACATATCCTAAATAAACCCTAGTCCTCCAGGACACACAAACAGCTTATGCTGATTTAACTGATATGCAACATGGCTATATTCAGTGTGTAATCGCGACTGTACCTAATTAAGTGTTCGGTTAGATTACACTGTACTTAGCATAACATTTTGTACAGTATGCAAATACAGATGCTATTACACACAGAATGTAGGCATGCTGCATATAATTTTAAATAGCAGGAGCTGCTTGTGCATCTTATTCGCGCGTGTGCACAACAAGGAGCATACCTCCCAACTTTGTGAATACGTGAAGAGGGACATGCCGCGCCGAAGGTCAGGAAGGGGGCATGGCCTCGGATTAGGCTACGGGGCCTCGGGTTAGGGGGCGTGGCCTCGGGTTAGGGGGATGGGGCATCATGCTACGATCCCTGTTTTTGCAGTTTTGGGGGAGTATCCAGCGCTGCTTGAGCAGCTGGGCAGCCCCTTCCTCTCCTCCCTGCACCTAGTCAGTGATCACCGGCTGCTTTACAAAGCAGAGCAGCGGTGATCACTGGTTCCCCCACCCCCAACTGCCCCCCGCCCACGGGACACTGCGACCCCCGGGAAGGACAGCGGGATAGTGTCCGAATAGTGGGATTGTCCCGCTGAATTCGGGACAGTTGGGGGGTATGCAAGGAGACGTGGCCACACCTCAGAGGGGCATGCCATGAGTCACAGTGGCCTGGCCTGGCAGCACGCCCCCATCTCTTTGTATGCTGAGCGCTGAGCTGCTAAGCCAGCCCCTGTCTCTGTGGGTGCCATGCGGTCGAGCTAAACTGCTGGGCCATCATTTATCTGCCCTTCTGACATTTGCTAGAAAGTGCCAGATGGCCAGTCCGGCCCTGACGCATTGTCAATGTCGGCCTCACTGGAGTGATTTTTCTTTACCACTTCACATACACAATAAATGATTATCAATTGTGGACATTTATTTGCAAATGAAGCGACAGGTTCTGTAGTCAGAGTTTGGGGGAGGTAACGGGGACGGCTAGGAAAATGCAGGTGAGTTGGGACAATTTTCTGGCCGTTCCCTAGTCAGCCGCTCAGTCTGAGACAGCATAGGGTGGCTCGATGGTCCGACCGACCATTCCATTAATGTACAGCTAAACATAAATATGTAGATCCAATGGGTGAAGTCATATATGTATCCAAATATATACATTATTCTACAAAAAATGGTGCTAAAATAAAAATGCCTCTTAACCTGCTACAAACAATATCTAATTTATGTTATCCTTATATTTATCTGAAATTATATATATTATTATAATTTTTACGAGACAAAATTAGAAATAAAGTGTTTATTTTAAATTATTTTTTAGAATGTATAAGTGGGCAGTTAGGAGTTACCACACAGACTGCCCGCACAGCACATTCCTGCAATTCAGGCTTGGTTTGCTAGCAACTATAAATGATTTGCGATTTGATAAATATGGTTCTTTGTCAATGTAACACTTTAGAAGTACAGACTAGTAATGACAAATAACCCACTTGAATTCTAACAAATGGAGGCTGTTAATCATTGTTTTGCAGTAGAAAAAAAAAACACTGAAACCTCTAAATATCAACAAAATTCCCTCAGGAGGCAGCGTGTTGTATGTTTTTGCCTTGTAATGGCTATATATATATATATATATATATATATATATAGTTATCCTGATATGTTTAACCATAAGTAAGGTTACAGTAGGAGAAACTCTGCTGACTTACAAGTGTAAGTAACAATCATTAAAGAGCTCTCTGAGATAAAAACCCCCCAAAACAACTTAACTTCAAGTACTGTATACTTAAATACAGTACATCTTCCTTTGTGATAGCAGAGCAGGGAGCAGGTACATATAAAATAAAATTAGTTATTTTACTACCAAGTGCTGCACCTAAATCCATAGATATGCATAGGAAAGTTGACGATCTTGGGTCACTGCATAGGGTGAATTGAATACTGGCCTTGAATTTTAGTATTGTGTAGCCCATTGCATACATTAGGTACCTTTTAGATCAGGGGCATATGCATTTCTATAATGGATGCAAGGGCCCCTGGGTCCAGGGGGGGCCCACACCACATACACTGCACCCATATATTATACTTACCGCTCCGGAGTCCTGCGACGGCGGCCCTGCTGTGCGGGCAGAAATAACTCATAAAATGGTCGCCGCAGTAACTTCCGAATGATTTGCGCATGCACACTGGATGGTCCCCGGGAACAAGGAGCGGACACCATGTTCCCGGAATCCTGAGCATGTGCAAGAGTCTACTGCTGTCGGAGAGGAGGTGGCTCGTGAAGGAGACTGCACGCGGGTCCTCTCCTCTGTTAAAGCACTCCTGATCGTGGGACTGTTGCTCCTAAGACAAGTATACAAATAAATCAAAGACTAGTAATTTATTCAGATATCCTTATCACAGATAAAGGTAGAAGTTATGGATACACTGCAATGCTATTGATGATACTGGCATATCCTGGGTATGGAGATATGTCTGAGGCTGAAGTCGGAGGCGATTTCCCTTGAACTCTCCCGGGAACATTCCGGGAGTGGTTCCATCCAATTTGGTACATTTTGCATGCGACATATCACGAGGGCAGCACTAACAATCTAGAGGAGCCGATCCGACCCTCACGGGAACGTGCATCGAATCGTATCGGAAACTTGTGTCCAGTCCCCAGTCTAATTCTGTCACACAGTGGTGCTGCACTGACTTCACAGCCATATCCTGCCCACTGTGTTCACATATAATCACTACAGTGCGTATTGCCAGTTGTGAAAAAAGTAAAAAAATAAATTAAAAAAGTAATAAAAAGTAAAAAATAAATTTTTAAACAAAGTTACTTAAAATGTATTATTTTAAGTTTGTACAACCTGTGTGCGCTGTAACCCAGTGCGTTTGTTCACATACATATAAAAGTGGTCTGACTCAATGCCATGTGAGCTGAACTGCGAGTAAAAAAAAATAGATATAAAAACGAATTGTTGTATTATTTGTACTGTTATGGAGCACTGTACCCGTGTGTTTACCATTCAGATAATATAAAAGCATTTTGAATTGTCGTAGTGTGAGCTGAGCTGCAAAGTGATATATTGTTCTATTGTTTGTACTGTTCTGGCGGACTGTACCCCTGTGCTTTTGTTTATATATACTGTATAGAAAGCCCTTTGAATCACCACATAGGGTCCCTTTGACTACTGTTAGGAAAACAGACAATTTGGAAGCCCTTGTATAAACTGACTTTGCATTACTTAAGCTGCCTACTCTCCAGCGTGTACTCAGAAGGAGTTTTCAGCACAGCTGGGAACCTTGTCAGCGATCTGCATAGGAGGCTACTTCCTCAAAATGTGGAAAAGATGATGTTCATCAAAATGAACTACAAATTTTACAAGGAAGACTTTTACTGGCAATTACATCAAAGTATAGAGGGACTTCACTAAAGGTGGATTCCAGCGGGGATGAATTGATACTGTGTGAGGATCATGGCCAGACTGGCCATCTGGCACTTCTGGCACATGCCAGAAGGGCCGATGGGCAGGTGGGCCGAATTGGTCGCTCAGAGAGCCGGGAGGGTCACGCGCAGCACAGCCTCCGGTTCTATGGTCTCCATGGAAATGGGGGAGTGCCGCGAGTCCACGCCCCCAGACTCACGGCGCGTCCTGACCCCCAGCAACCGTCGCCATGGTAATGGGGGCGTGCCACGAGTCCACACCCCCATGACTCGCGGCACGTTCCCATATGTCGTGCGGCGCGTCCCCTGTGACGCACGTGCACGCCTTCGGCGCGTGCGCGTTCACAAATGCCAAGGCCAAATCGAGGCCCCAGTCCATCGCTGGTGAGGCTGATGTACACACTGATGAGGGTGAGGATGGTAGTGATCAGGAACGGTGCTACGGTGTTCAGCGCCCCCCCTGCAAATTTATATTTGCGCCCTCCCATACTTTACAAAGGGACAGCGCGTGCCTTTGGTGCCCAAAAAGTGGTGTGGTCTTACAAGGAAGGGGCATGGCCACACAATAGTACCCATTTCAAATTACACCACAGTAGCACAATCTTATTCACATAACACTGCACATATTAGTGCTTCTTATACACATAATGCCCCCTGTAGTAGTGCCGCTTATACTCATAATGCCCCCTGTAGTGGTGCCCCTTACACAAAATGCCCCCTCTAGTAGTGCCGATTACACAAAATCCCCCCCTGTAGTAGTGCCGCTTACACAAAATGCCCCATGTAGCAGTGCCGCTTATACAAAATGCCCCCTGTAGTAGTGCCGCTTAAACAAAATCCCCCCCCTGTAGTAATGCCACTTACACAAAATGCTCCCTTAGTAGTGCGGCTTACACAAAATCCCCCCTGTAGTAGTGGCGCTTACACAAAATTATCCCTGCAGTAGTGCCACTTACACAAAATCCCCCCTGTAGTAGTGCTGCCTACACAAAATCCCCCCTGTAGTAGTGCTGCTTAGACAAAATCCACCCTGTAGTAGTGCTTCTTATACAAAATGTCCCCTTAGTAGTGCCGCTTATACAAAATGCTCCCTTAGTAGTGCTGCTTACACAAAATTCCCCCTTAGTAGTGCCGCTTACACACATTATGCCCACACAGTCACACATACACACAGATACACACACATACCTAAATACACACAAACACATACAGATACACACACATACATACATACTGTACACATTTACACACACACACACACACACACACACACACACACACACACACACACACACACACACAGACACACACAGACACACACACAGACACACACACACACACACACACACACACACACACACACACACACACACACACACACACACTGTCTCAAGCTCACTCACTCTCTTTACATCTTCGTACCAAAGTAAACATGGCTGGCCGGAGCTGTCCATCCTCCTGTTCTTCCTCATCATGATCAGCCTGGTCCTGTGTAGCTCTGCCCCCTTTTTCGGGTCTTCCTACACACACAGTGCACACTGCGCGTTGTCACACAGCCAGGGAGGGGGAGAGGACACTTAAAGCTGCTTGCACCACTACCTGTCACAGTGTGACAGGAGCAGCAGCCGGCAGCATCAGGGATGCAGAGTAGGGAGAGCGCCTCTCCAGCCTGGTGCCTCCCTGCACTGCATCCCTTTGCGGAGTGTGTGGCGCCGGGCCTGGTAGTGATGATGACATCTTAACACGGAAAAGCTGTTAACTTATACCGCTTTCACACCGCAATCGCGGGTCGAACCCGGAAATTGTACATGGGTGCTACGCGGGTGCGACCCACCATGAGACCCCTTTCAAACTGGCAACGTGACCTGGCAATATTCCGGGTCGGGTTGCCATTGGGGGCGAGAGCAGTGGTGGCGCCGGTGTTATCGGGGGTGGGTAGCGGATGTCGAACTTGGAGATGAGATCATCTCCATGCCTCCTCCTCCATAATGTGAACGGGTCCTGGATCGCATCGACCCGGGTAACCCATTCACACCACACTTGCTTTATTCCCGGGTTGAAACAATGGGTCAGGCAACCCGGGAAATCGTGACTTACCCTTTTCATACTGCACATCAACACGAGTCAACCCGGCAATATAGCAGGTTATTTGTACAGTGTGAAAGGGGTAATAGTGGGGGTGGGGGGGGGGATGTCACAAACAAACCAAGCACTTTAGCCACAAAGGTATCAGTCCCTGTCCCTGTAGTGCTTGGTTTGCTAAACTGTGCATTTCCTTTTTAATATCCAACATAAGGGTGTGTGGGAGGGCCCATGGACCTCTCTCTGCCCTGGCTGGTGCAGCACTTCTCTCTACATTGATGCTGCAGCACCTCTCTCTGCCCCAGCTGCTTCTGCAGCACCTCTCTCTGCGAAAGGGGCAGAGAGAAAGAAGACTCTTGTGTGGGCACACTCTTTTAAAATTGGTAAATACCATGAAATGTAAGAAGAAATATAAAAAAAAACTACTTTATTAGGTTACTTATTAAAATACAGTTTTGTGCACAGACACAAAATTATAGGAAAAGAAAAAAAAGTCTCTCTCTGCAGCAACTGCTGCAGAACCTCTTTCTACACCAGCTGCTGCAGCACCTTTCTCTGCCCAGCTGCTGCTGCAGCACCTTTATCCTCATTAGAAGCTGCAGCACCTCACTCTATCTCTCAGGCATCTGCTGCACCTCTATCTGCCTCTCAGGCTGCTGTGGTACAGCTGTCTCTGCCCCTCAGGCTGCTGTGGAATAGCTCTCTATGCCCCTCAGGCAATTCTGGGACATTAGTTTCATTGAAGCATAATAGCATTATCAGGTCGGGGATGGCATTTCTAGGGTATTATTTTCATTGAGGCATTGGGGGATTATCAAATCGGGGTGGGGGGTGGGGGATTTTCATTGAAAGTATGTGTGGGTTTCAGGTCTGGGGGGGGTCTCATTTGAGGCATTATTTTCATTGAGGCATTGGGAGATTATCAAATCTGGGGGGTCAGTTTTGGGGCATTTTCATTCAGTGATTGTGGAGGTTATTAGGTCTGTGGGGGATCACATTTTGGGCTTTATTTTCATTGAGGAATTGGGGGGTTGTGAGGTCAGGGCAGTCGGGGCATATATAGTGTTTTTAATTTATTTGAATTAAAGTAAATAGTTAAATACAGCTACTTCGATAGCGACTCTACCATGGTGTAATGTGTATAAGGGGCTCAACCATGTTGTAATGTGTATAAGGGGTTCTACTGTGTGGCATAACATGTATAAAGGGCTCTACTGTGTTGCATAACGTGTATAAGGGGTACTACTGTGTGGTGTAAAGTGAATAACAGATACTACTGTGTGGTATAATGTGAATAACGGACACTACTGTGTGGTGTAATGTGAATAACGGACACTACTGTGTGGTGTAATGTGAATAACGGACACTACTGCGCAGTGTAATGTCAATTGGTACTATTCTGTGGCCATGCACTTTCCCAATGAAGTCATTATTTATTTATTATTAGATATTTATTTAGCGCACACATATTCCTCAGCTCTTAGAATATTTCGCCATTTACATCAGTCCCTGCCCCATGGGAGCTTACAATCTATATTCCTTACCACACACACACACACACACACACACACACACACACACACACACACACACACACAACAGGGTTCATTTTGTCAGGAGCCAAGTATATTTTTGTATTGGAGGAAACCGGAGTACCAGATGGAAACCCAGCACGGAGAAAATATACAAACTCCACACAGTTAGGGCCATAGTGGGAAATCAAACCTATGACCTCAGTGCTTTAAGGCAGTAATGCTAACCATTGCACCGTCCGTATTGCCATGCCCCAATATTGTTGTTGCAATCCTTCAGCATGCACTGACCCTATTTTAAACATTGGGGGGCACTAAAGGAATCTTTCGCCCTGAGCTCCATAAAGTCTAGAACCAGCCCTGTTACCAGTTTAGAATTTTTTTATATTTTTTCTTTTCAATTGTAACATGTCACCACATGTTGGCTAGGTCCCCAATTCACTAGAGTGGAGGGTAGCGCCAAAACATACCCTTGCTCCGGCCACCATGGTGCCTAGCTACACCTCTGGTATGCGGCAGTAGGAGGGTTAGGGTCAGGCTGCGGGAAGGGAGAGTTAGGGGAGTAGAAGAGGAGCTTTACCATACTTACCTTCCAGTTTTTTGGGATCCTGCACTTCGAGATGCCGCTGCCAGTATTCTGATTACCAGCATCCCAAGCGCCAGGATCCCGATACCATCCCTTATCAACATATGCTTCCTCTTGGTTAGTTTATCTTTTTACAGGTTGCAGTTGTCCCTCTTTTATGAAAGGTATCATAGTAAAACATAGAATACAGTATAGTAGAAACTATAACCTTTTCTACATAAATACATTGCATTGTTTAATTATTAAGAATTTCAGACACTATTTCATACTGCAAAACAATTTTTGTATGTGTCATGGAACACAAAATCTTGCGATATTTTGTCTTTTTATTCGAATCTTTATTTAATTTTCTCTATCGTCCTAAGTGGATGCTGGGGTTCCTGAAAGGACCATGGGGAATAGCGGCTCCGCAGGAGACAGGGCACAAAAAAGTAAAGCTTTTACCAGATCAGGTGGTGTGCACTGGCTCCTCCCCCCATGACCCTCCTCCAGACTAAACCTTCGGGCAATTATCGTTGTAACAAACAAATCTGTCTCACTTGCAAACATATGAGAAATAAAATGTCATTTATTGTATCTACTGCTAATGGGAACTCTTTTCAAATCAAACAGTTCATTAATTGCGATTCTGAATACTGTGTATATGCATTGCAGTGTCCATGTTCTCTTCAATATATAGGAAGAACTACCCGATCCCTTAAATCAAGGTTTAGAGAACATAGATTAAATATTATTAAAAAATTACAAACCCATAGTGTATCACGCCATTATTCGAGAGTACATAATGGCGATCCATCTTCTTTGACAGTAATAGGTTTGGAACAATTTTCCAGCACCAAAAGAGGGGGGGACAGATTCCGTAAACTTTGTTTAGGAGAATCATCATGGATCTTTAGGTTAGATACGTTGCATCCTAAAGGTCTAAATGAAGCCCTAGATTACACCTGTCTGGATTAATTTAGGATGTCCAAATCTACAGATATTTACACTTATATAAACTATAGAATTTTGTGTGTGTGTCCTGTTCTGTACTAATGACTTTCCATGTTATCCCCCAAAAAAATCCAATTTTCATTAGTTCCCTTCCCTTTTGGGGTATCTATAGCCTTATGGGTTGATTTAGGTTCCTTTTGGGGTCTTATACATCTATATCTTATGAGGACATATGTCAGCCCTCAATTTGACCTGTCTGCTTCTTATCAGTTTTTATGTTTGATTTTTTATGTTGTATTCAAAGATCCTTCCTATCGGTATGGTTACTAATATTAAGTTATACTGATAGGGTTTTGAATAGATATTTTTCAGTTTATTTTATTTTTCTCTATCGTCCTAAGTGGATGCTGGGGTTCCTGAAAGGACCATGGGGAATAGCGGCTCCGCAGGAGACAGGGCACAAAAAAGTAAAGCTTTTACCAGATCAGGTGGTGTGCACTGGCTCCTCCCCCTATGACCCTCCTCCAGACTCCAGTTAGATTTTGTGCCCGAACGAGAAGGGTGCAATCTAGGTGGCTCTCCTAAAGAGCTGCTTAGAGAAAGTTTAGCTTAGGTTTTTTACTTTACAGTGAGTCCTGCTGGCAACAGGATCACTGCAACGAGGGACTTAGGGGAGAAGTAGTGAACTCACCTGCGTGCAGAGTGGATTTGCTGCTTGGCTACTGGACACTAGCTCCAGAGGGACGATCACAGGTACAGCCTGGATGGTCACCGGAGCCGCGCCGCCGGCCCCCTTGCAGACGCTGAAGAGAGAAGAGGTCCAAAATCGGCGGCTGAAGACTCCTGAGTCTTCATAAAGGTAGCGCACAGCACTGCAGCTGTGCGCCATTTTCCTCTCAGCACACTTCACACAACAGTCACTGAGGGTGCAGAGCGCTGGGGGGGGCGCTCTGAGAGGCAAATAAAAACCTTATTAGAGGCAAAAAATACCTCACATATAGCCCACAGAGGCTATATGGAGATATTTAACCCCTGCCTAACTTCAAAAATAGCGGGAGACGAGCCCGCCGAAAAAGGGGCGGGGCCTATCTCCTCAGCACACAGCGCCATTTTCTCTCACAGAAAAGCTGGAGAGAAGGCTCCCAGGCTCTCCCCTGCACTGCACTACAGAAACAGGGTTAAAACAGAGAGGGGGGGCACTGATTTTGGCGATATTGTATATATATAAAAGATGCTATAAGGGAGAAACACTTATATAAGGTTGTCCCTATATAATTATAGCGTTTTTGGTGTGTGCTGGCAGACTCTCCCTCTGTCTCCCCAAAGGGCTAGTGGGTCCTGTCCTCTGTCAGAGCATTCCCGGTGTGTGTGCTGTGTGTCGGTACGTGTGTGTCGACATGTATGAGGACGATGTTGGTGAGGAGGCGGAGAAATTGCCTGTAATGGTGATGTCACTCTCTAGGGAGTCGACACCGGAATGGATGGCTTATTTAGAGAATTACGTGAGAATGTCAACACGCTGCAAGGTCGGTTGACGACATGAGACGGCCGACAATCTATTAGGACCGGTCCAGGCGTCTCAGAAACACCGTCAGGGGTTTTAAAAACGCCCATTTACCTCAGTCGGTCGACACAGACACAGACACGGACACTGAATACAGTGTCGACGGTGAATAAACAAACGTATTTCTCATTAGGGCCACACGTTAAGGGCAATGAAGGAGGTGTTACGTGTTTCTGATACTACAAGTACCACAAGAAAGGGTATTATGTGGGAGTGAAAAAACTACCTGTAGTTTTTCCTGAATCAGATAAAATAAAATGAAGTGTGTGATGATGCGTAGGGTTACCCCGATAGCAAATATTGGCGTTATACCCTTTCCCGCCAGAAATTAGGGTACGTTGGGAAACACCCCTTAGGGTGATAAGGCGCTCACACGCTTATCAAGTGGCGTTACCGTCTCCAGATACGGCCGCCCTCAAGGAGCCAGCTGATAGGAAGCTGGAAAAATATCCTAAAAAGTATATACACACATACGGTGGTTATACTGCGACCAGCGATCGCCATCAGCCTGGAGATGCAGTGCTGGGTTGGTTTGGTCGGATTCCCTGACTGAAAATATTTTATTCATGTAGAGCATTTAATAGGATGCATTCTATATATATGTATGTGAGATGCACAGAGGGATATTTGCTCTCTGGCATCAAGATAAGTGCGTTGTCCATATCTCCCAGAAGATGTCAGGGACACGACAGTGGTCAGGTGATACAGATCCCATACGGCAGATGGAAGTATTGCTGTATAAAGGGAAGGAGTTATTTGGGGGTCGGTCCATCGGACCTGGGGACCACAGCAACAGCTGGGAAATCCAACCTTTTTTACCCCAAGTTACATCTCAGCTAAAAAAGACACCGTCTTTTCAGCCTCAATCTTTCCTTTCCCATGAGGGCATGCAGGCAAAAGGCCAGTCATATCTGCCCAGACATAGAGGTAAGGGAAGTAGACTGCAGCAGGCAGCCCTTTCCCAGGAAAAGAAGCCCTCCACCGCGTCTGCCAAGTCCTCAGCATGACGCTGGGGCCGTGCAAGCGGACTCAAGGTGGGGGGGTAGTCTCAAGAGTCTCAGGGCGCAGTGGGATCACTCGCAAGTTGACCCCTAGATCGTACGAGTATTATCCCAGGGGTAAAGATTGGAGAGTCGAGACATCTTCTCCTCGCAGGTTCCTGAAGTCTGCTTTACCAACGGCTCCCTCCGACAGGGAGGCAGCATTGGAAACAATTCACAAGCTGTATATCCAGCAGGTGATAATCAAAGTACCCCTCCTACGACAAGGAAAAGGGTATTATTTTTCCACACTATATTGTGGTACTGAAGCCAGACGGCTTGGTGACACATAGTCTAAATCTAAAATGTTTTGAACACTTACATAAAAGGTTCAAATCGAGATAAAGTCACTCAGAGCAGTGATAGCGAACCGGAAAAAAGGGGACTATATGGTGTCCCTGGACATCAAGGATTACCTCCATGTCCAAATTTTGTCCTTCTCATCAAGGGTACCTCTGGTTCGTGGTACAGAACTGTCAATATCAGTTTCAGACGATGCCGTTTGAATTATCCACGGCACCCCGGGCCTTTTTACCAAGGTAATGGCCGAAAAGATGTTTCTTCAAAGAAAAAAGGCATCTAAATTATCCCTTACTTGCACGACCTAAAAAGGGCAAGTTCCAGAGAACAGTTGGAGGTCGGAAGAGCACTATCTAAAGTAGTTCTTCGACGGCACGACTGGATTCTAAATATTCCAAGAATCGCAGCTGTTTTCCGACGATACGTCTGCTGTTCCTAGGGATGATTCTGGACACGGTTCAGAAAAAGGTTTTTCTTCCCGAGGAAAAAGCCAAGGAGTTATCCGACCTGTCAGGAACCTCCTAAAACCAGGAAAGGTGTCTGTACATCAATGCACAAGAGTCCTGGGAAAAATGGTGGCTTTTTACGAAGCAATTCCATTCGGCAGATTCCATGCAAGAATTTTCCAAAGGGATCTGTTGGACAAATGGTCAGGGTCGCATCCTCAGATGCACCTGCGAATAACCCTGTCGCCAAGGACAAGGGTATATCTTCTGTGGTGGTTGCAAAAGGCTCATCTATTGGAGGGCCGCAGATTCGGCATACAGGATTTGATCCTGGTGACCACGGACGCCAGCCTGAGAGGTTGGGGAGCAGTCACACAAGGAAGAAACTTCCAGGGGGTATGGACGAACCTGGAAAAGTCTCTTCACATAAACATTCTGGTACTAAGAGCAATCTAAAATGCTCTAAGCCAGGCGGAACCACTCCTGCAAGGAAAACCGGTGTTGATTCAGTCGGACAACATCACGGCGGTCGCCCATGTAAACAGACAGGGCGGCACAAGAAGCAGGAGTGCAATGGCAGAAGCTGCCAAGATTCTTCGCTGGGCGGAGAATCACGTAATAGCACTGTCAGCAGTGTTCTTCCCGGGCGTGGACAACTGGGAAGCAGACTTCCTCAGCAGACACGATATTCACCCGGGAGAGGGGGGTCTTCATCCAGAAGTCTTCCACATGCTAATAAACTGTTGGGAAAGACCAATGGTAGACATGATGGCGTCTCGCCTCAACAAGAAACTGGACAAGTATTGCGCCAGGTCAAGAGATCCACAGGCAATAGCTGTGGACGCACTGGTAACACCTTGGGTGTACAAATCAGTATATGTGTTTCCTCCTCTGCCTCTCATACCAAAGGTATTGAAGATTATACGGTGAGGAGGAGTAAGAACAATACTAGTGGCTCCGGATTGGCCAAGAAGGACTTGGTACCCGGAACTTCAAGAGTTGGTCACGGACGACCCGTGCCCTCTACTTCTGAGAAGGGACCTGCTACAACAGGGTCCCTGTCTCTTTCAAGACTTACCGCGGCTGCGTTTGACGGCATGGCGGTTGAACGCCAGATCCTAAAAGGGAAAGGCATTCCAGAAGAAGTCATTCCTACCTTGATTAAGGCAAGGAAGGAAGTCACCGCGAAACATTATCACCGCATTTGGCGAAAATATGTCGCGTGGTGCGAGGATCGGAGTGTTCCGACGGAGGAATTTCAACTGGGTCGTTTCCTACATTTCCTACAATCAGGATTGTCTATGGGTCTCAAATTGAGATCTATTAAGGTTCAAATTTCGGCCCTGTCAATATTCTTCCAAAAAGAATTGGCCTCAGTTCCTGAGGTACAGACTTTTGTTAAAGGAGTACTGCATATACAGCCTCCTGTGGTGCCTCCGGTGGCACCGTGGGATCTAAATGTAGTTTTAGATTTCCTCAAATCCCATTGGTTTGAACCATTGAAAAAGGTGGATTTTAAATATCTCACATGGAAAGTGACTATGTTACTGGCCCTGGCTTCCGCCAGGAGAGTATCTGCCTTGGCGGCTTTATCTTATAAAAGCCCTTATCTAATCTTCCATTCGGATAGGGCAGAACTGAGGACTCGTCCGCATTTTCTCCCTAAGGTGGTATCAGCGTTTCACCTGAAGCAACCTATTGTGGTGCCTGCGGCCACTGGCGACTTGGAGGACTCCAAGTTGTTGGACGTTGTCAGAGCCTTAAAAATATACATTTCAAGGACGGCTGAAGTCAGAAAATCTGACTCGCTGTTGATACTATATGCACCCAACAAGTTGGGTGCCCCTGCTTCTAAGCAGACGATTGCTCGTTGGATTTGTAACACAATTCAACTTGCTCATTCTGTGGCAGGCCTGCCACAGCCTAAATCTGTTAAGGCCCATTCCACAAGGAAGGTGGGCTCATCTTGGGCGGCTGCCCGAGGGGTCTCGGCATTACAATTCTGCCGAGCAGCTACGTGGTCGGGGGAAAACACGTTTGTAAAATTCTACAAATTTGATACCCTGGCAAAAGAGGACTTGGAATTCTCTCATTCGGTGCTGCAGAGTCATCCGCACTCTCCCGCCCGTTTGGGAGCTTTGGTATAATCCCCATGGTCCTTTCAGGAACCCCAGCATCCACTTAGGACGATAGAGAAAATAAGAATTTACTTACCGATAATTCTATTTCTCGGAGTCCGTAGTGGATGCTGGGCGCCCATCCCAAGTGCGGATTATCTGCAATACTGTACATAGTTATTGTTAACAAATTCGGGTTATATTGTTAAGGAGCCATCTTTAAGAGGCTCTTTCTGTTATCATACTGTTAACTGGGTTTAGATCACAAGTTGTACGGTGTGATTGGTGTGGCTGGTATGAGTCTTACCCGGGATTCAAATTGCCTCCCTTATTGTGTACGCTCGTCCGGGCACAGTACCTAACTGGAGTCTGGAGGAGGGTCATGGGGGGAGGAGCCAGTGCACACCACCTGATCTGGTAAAAGCTTTACTTTTTTGTGCCCTGTCTCCTGCGGAGCCGCTATTCCCCATGGTCCTTTCAGGAACCCCAGCATCCACTACGGACTCCGAGAAATAGAATTATCGGTAAGTAAATTCTTATTTAAATGACTACAATAAGCCTAATACTTAGTTCAATTTAATAGCTGCTTTACTAATCTTATTTTGTCCAGTATTTCAGGACATGTGTCATTACCTCTGTGGAACATGTTATTTTAGAGATAAGATCATGGAGGCATTTCCATACTTTATATCGGAAAAGAGCGAAGTGAGCTGACAAATGTTTTAATTATTTTCAGAGACCATATCTTTTTTTTTTTTTCTTCTTGCTAATAATTTGTAGTATTCTGTTTGTCTTTGCAACCAGGCAAATTATATGAGAACGAGATTTGCATGTCTAATAAGCTGGAGCTCAAAAGATTAGGAAGAAAGAGAATTTTTTTTTCTATTACAGAAGTAACATGCAGTGAGGTTCAGATGTGAGAACAGCATCCCCACAAATAGGTTCAGTCAGTTCCTGGTTTTATCTTGAATTTTCCTGAAGGAATCTGGATTAGCATAATGAGAATGTTCACATACTGTCTCATTATAATTTACGAAAAATGCAAAGGAACAACTAGATGATGTGCCAAGTGGTGTGTGTGTGTGTGTGTGTGTGTGTGTGTGTGAGACGGTGTGTGTGTGTGTTTCACACATGATGTGGTGAATTTTCATTTTTGTGTTTGAGTTTATGAAGATACAAAATGAATATACAAGAAGTGTTTTAATTCTGAGTTCATTTTCTACAAGCCCCTGGGCTGCAACAGAAGGGAGAATAGCTTGTGTTATGTTCTCATGTAGAGAAGAGAAGGCGACAAGGTCACAATGTCACGATTCATTTTACCCTTCAGTCTGGTCATTGACTTATTTTCCGCATGTCATCATTTTATAGCATGTTGGAGAATAGCCAGCCATGGAGATATTATCAGTTCATACATAGAAGTCCTGTGCTGACAATACGAAATTTCTGAAATGAAAGAAAATATATGCAATAATGTTGCATTGGAATTTACGATATAATGTATCTATAGTGAAAGCAGTCCACATATGTTTTAGTAATCTGATTAATTTCTCATAACTAGTGATGTATGCTTTTAGTGTAGTTAATAATGGTAAAGATAATATACTTGACACGTATGTAAATGAAACATTTTTATTTTCACAAGCCTGTTTGGGAATGTGATCCTTGAAAGGTGTTGCTGTAAAAAGTAACAGAATCCTACAGAGTTTGGAAAACAGCATATGCAGTATGAAACTGTAGAAGTTTCTGGTACTGATTATAAGTCGGACGGATCTATCTTGATGGAAACAAATAGCAAGTTTTATCATACAGCGCATGCACTGAAGCAAATTTACAGATCTTTGCATATCTCCGTAAAGGGGGGTCTGACTAGATTGCTTAGAATATCGGCATGATCGCTCTGTGTGTAGCCCCCTCGGCGATAGCGATGCGCGGCCCCGCACATCGCTATCGCTGCTGCTAGATTGGCCTGCATGCAGGCCAATCTAGCGGGTCGCTCACTTCACCCGCTGGGTGAAATGAGCGGCCCCCCCCGTCTCCCCCCGCACGCTCAGCACAGATCGCGCTGTGCTGAGCGGCAGGAGAGATGTGTGCTGAGCGGTTCGCTCAGCACACATCTCTCCTGCATCGGCCCGTGGGTACTGGGCTTAAGATTCTGAGTCAGACAGATCTTTGCCGTATCTTGCTTTTCATGAAATGGGTGTTTCTGGGTGGGAACTGGAACTGGGCAGAGACAATGCAACGTCACAGCATTGTTCCGTCTTGTAGGCAAAGCCGTCTTAACAGCATTGTAAGCCCTGGGAAAGCAATATACTGGGGCCCCTACACATCCATTCATGGGAACCAATGTAAAAAAATACAGCATGCTGTTTCTGTGGTCCCGCACTGTCCCATATTCAGGATTGATAAGGCCGGATATTTACTACATATATATTCTGCAAGATTTATGTGCAATTAAATCAGAATATGTATGCTAAAAATACAGTTATACATCTCAACTAATTGTTAAAAATATTAAAGTACAGTAAAGTGACCTGCAGTGATTATTAGAAAATTATGTGGCTGATATAGAAGGGGGAGGGGCACTTTTTTTTTTCTTATAAATGTTTTTATCAAAACATTGGGGTAAATTTACTAATGTGTGAATTTTTTTTAGAAAAAAAAAGATAAAAAAATTCCCAGCCGTGCCTGTTAATGAATAAAAGCAGCTCCGATTTGTGATTTTGAGAAGAAAAATATATAAAATAGAGCGCTGTGGAGAGAATAGTAATTAGTAATACCAGTAATGTTTAACAGCTCTTTTTAGAAAAAGTGCAGTGATTTTCTGGAGTTTTGTAATGAAGCAGTACATTTTTGGATTCCTAAGTTTGCCTCCTGGAGGTGTTTGCATCAATGAAACACTAGTTAGCTCTCCCTACAATACCTTTTGATGCTCTGTTATTTCTTATTTGATAAAAAAAAACAGAAATTTGTCATCCAAAGTAGGAAATGGCTTCCAAATTTGTCCGTAACCTCATGCTATTTAATTATTCTTCTGATATTACAGTCTTTTTTCTAAAAATATGTTTGTTTTAAAAGTTTATGGTACAGTTAAAATTAAAAAATGTTATGGAGATATTTTATCATTATAAAAATGTTAAAAGTATGTTATTATAAAAATGATGACATTTTATTCTAAGAAGGTATTTAGGTCTATATCTCTATTCAGACCATTTGGCTGTAATGTCTTCAAGTAATAGATCCATTTTGATTCATTTTCTATTAACTCATGTGTTATATTTGCACCTCTCCAGTTCCTATATATTTTTTGGATTCCCATAAACAGTAGCTTTGAGGGGTCCTTGTTATGATGTTCTGAATAATGTTGTGACACACTGTGTCTGTATACATTTCCTTAAATTGTATAGGTCAGGTATAGCCAACCCTGGTCCTCGAGAGCTACCAACAGTTTATGTTTTCCAGGTTTCCTCACAGAATCACAAGTGAAGTAATTAGTTCCACCTGTGGATCTTTAAAAATGTGTCAGTGAGTAATGAATACACCTGTGCACCAACTGGGTGGTCTGGAAAACGTGAACTGTTGGTAGCTCTTGAGGACCAGGGTTGGTTACGCCTGGTATATGTGTCCCGATATCCTTACTCTTTTTTTTTTAAATTCAATAATTTTAATTTGTTTTCAAGATAATACATAGACATCTTATACCATAACATACCGTATTGTATAGTATAAACGGGTGGTCTTTAGTATGCCTAATGTCGGGATCCTGGCGCACAGTATACCGGCGCTGGGATCCCGACACCCGGCATACCGACAGCTATTCTCCCTCGTGGGGGTCCACGACCCCCCTGGAGGGAGAATAAATGGCGAGCGCAGTGAGCCCGCAAGGGGCCCCTTTGATCTCGCCACACTGTCGGTATACCGGCGGTCGGGCTCCCGGTGCCGGTATGCTGATCGCCGGGAGCCCAGCCGCCGGCATAACATACTACACCCGTATAAACACATAACATTGTTGCTAGTACCTTTTACCATTTACACATATATTTTTTTTTAAATAAAATATAGATCTTCTATCTGATATTTGTAAGTTCAACAACGATTACCTTTTTATATATTTACCTTACAATGCATAATTCAGATACTGTATCATACCTTTTCAATTCCCTTAATTTGACCTTTCTTGTTCCTATTCCATATAGTTCTCCCCTACCCCCATCTAATATTACTTGCTTTCCAGACAGATATGTAGTGAACACATTCTAGTGTACTCAGTTTTAATTAGATACTAATCTGTATGGCGAATATTACATAAACAGATGAGTCTTCCCTATCTTATAATACCCATTTATGTTACACTTTATATTTTGTGTTTTGTGTTTTATTAAGTGCCTTATTCCTTAAGTATTGTGCCAATTTAAACGCAAACATGTTTGATAATTAATACTGTGATTAAAGATATTCTTACTTTAATAAGCTGTCTTTTATTTTACTAGTGATTTTTTAAATACAAAATTCTAAATTCTTGTATATCTGTGAAGATGAAAACATCTTCCCCCACCTTTCAAAAATGAACCGTCTATATCATTATTCATCTTATATTATAATTCAAAACCTAGCATCCCTAATTATGCTAGTATCAATTTAACTGTAATCTATACTAAAAAACAACCACACTTTCAGTGAGAAAAAAACAAAAACAAACTAAAACATTTAATTTTGTATATTTTCTAACCAGTACCCATTTTTATATTAGACTCAATTCTGCTTCCTTTTTCAGAATCACTCCTTTAGCCTTAATACCAGCTGTCACTTGAGGGTCATGTCTTGGCAGCCATTGTGACCAGTCATGTCCTGCTGGAGCTCCGGCTACTATCGCCTAATTTAGGCATTATAATCCCCTTTCTCCCTGCCACAATCGCCCCAAACAGTGCCACTGACCCTGCCTTGCCTCCTGCCCTGCCGGGGACTGAGCTGTCAGAGCCGGGAGAGGCCGTCTGTCTCTCCGCGAGTGGCGGCCTTCCTCCTCGCATTCAGCCGGGGACTTGATTTGCTGCCAGCCGCCGGGGCTTCGATCCTTCTCCCAACACCGCGCCTGGAGACAGCACTGGCCGACCCGGGCCCTGATCGCCAGATGGACTCTCTCCTCTTTGATCCTGACCTCCGCCTCCCGCTGTGTCACCTGAGAGACCCGCGGCTTGCCGGGGTGAGTGAGACGCCGCCCACCATCTTGAGAATCCGTGGAGATTTGCCGTGCCCGTCCTCCCCAGCACCTCAAGTGGGCTTACAGCTGCGAGAGCAGGAGGGGTGACCCAACATTTGGATCCCTGCAGTGCCCAACTGGAGAATGCATGCCACTATTCACCACCAGGGAGGTAAGCCGGGTGGCTATATCTATACCCCCTGGTGACACTGCACATCATAGATCCCAGCACACCTCGGTCTGGGGCCCCCTGGGACAGACTCTCTGTCCCCCCTGGTACATACCCGTGGCGGTGGCTGGGACAGGAGACTAAGTGATCGTGCTAAACACACCCCAGCAACATATATCTGCATCTCTTGTGTATTCTCCACACTCAAACAATTCTATAAGAATATTATGACCCAGGGACCTCGCCGTGACTACCACTGCCTCTGTCTCCGCTGGGCTGCCAAGAGTGACAGGGATCCCGGACCTGTTATTGCTGCACTGTGCCGCTGTTGCACGCATAAATATAATTGGCATATTACGGTCCATCCCTTGCAACCAATCATTTGGGATCACTCACCTGCATCTTTTACACTACATTGTCTATGTGTGTTTTTATTGTTTTTGATAGTTCTATTACAACCAAGGAGCCGGTAGGAAGTTCTCTTTTGAATTATGTCGACCTTTATCTTGTATAGCAGATCTTAAGACATTATGAGGCCCTCGCACCTATATTCACATTATATGGATCCTAACTCTAGCTCAAGCGCCTTAGATTCTGCCTTTTCTTTACTATGCCCAATAACACAAAGAAAGTCTCCACCGCTACGACTCCTGCCATGTTTACCCCAGGAACAAAAGTTCTTTGCAATTGGCTTATAGAAGCAGCCCATCTTCTCCTGAATCTCCACTAAAACCCTCAATGGATCCTAATATCCAGATCATGCTCTCCACTCTTGTGGAAGGGATTAAGACAACGTTCCAACAGGAACTTAAAAAAGCAGTGGATGACTTTAAGGCTGAACTGACATCTCTTGAGTCTCGGATGGATGCCTTGGAGTCCAAAACCGATGATTTATGTAGATATCAAGAAGTAGTGGACGGAGAACTCTCACTCCTGCGTACGGATATTAACGAGCTCAAAGAAAAACAAGAAGATCTAGAAAATAGATCAAGGAGGAATAACTTGCGAATCAGAAGTGTTCCGGAGTCAATTTCTCTTCCTTCCTTCCTCAGAGATCAATTCAAACATATGCTTCCTGATTTGCAGGATAATGAACTGCTTTTGGACGTGGCGCACCGTGCTCTTAGGGCGAAACCTTCATCCGGACAACAACCGAGAGATATCATTACAAGGCTACACTATTATCGCACCAAAGAGAAACTAATGACAGCGATTAGAGACACTCCAGATATTTTATATAAGAATATGAGTATTCAAATATTCCAGGACCTTGCACCATCTACCATACAAAAGAGGGGGGACTTACAACCGATTACAAGAGTACTCCGTCAAAATAATATCAAATACCGATAGAACTTTCCTTTTCAGCTTCAGGTTCTGGCGGACACCACCATTCGTATGGCCAAAACCTTGGATCAAGGTCAGAAACTTTTGATGGACTTGAATATTCTTCCAGATCCCTCCTCATCTGCCTCTTCACAAGGTTCTACAAAGGAGAAAGAAATGCTCTGCGCACCAAAAATCACTTTGAATTGATTGATTAATTAAGTGCAGTCTAGCAAGGAGAATGATTGACTCAATGAAACTTGACCTTTTTTATAGTGAAAATATTTTATAAAACAGTTAATAACACAAAACAAAGTAAATAAGACAAACAATACATATATATATATAGCAGTATAAAAACCGGAGGTATTTCACCTCTTGCAAGTGTAAATAGAAACACTGTATCTAACTTTTATAAACGTGCTGTTTAAACAGCATACACTGTATCTAAAATGCAGATCGGATATCTTAAGTGAAAGAGGCTCTATACAAAGAGCAACAATCGATTCTAACACTGGCGTCCCAGTGTGGAATCAAATAAAATGTCCACAGATGGCTCCACAATAAAATTATTAGATGCAAAGCAAGTAATAATAGTTACCCTCGTGCTGATTCCTGAGATGTAATGCAGAGTCCTGTATGCATTTGCATGGGGAGAATGTAAAGATTTGTAGTTGCTGCCACAATGGTAATTAAAGGACAGACTTGTTGGAATATTTATTCTCCGTAATAATAGCCGTCAGTTGACCGTCAGATGATGACATGTAGGGAGTTTCCCAGCAAGGGACCTGATCCGTATGGCTATCGGTAACAGCATGGAACGGCAAAACCGCTGATGGCTGGCGCCGCACTGGTCTCACAGCGGAGATCCGTCTATATCCAGCTTGTCGCAGCGGGATTCTGATGTAGAAGTGCCGTTAGCAGCTGGACTCCCTTTAACCTCACTGCGGAGGTATAATTACTGTAGGTCACTTGGCTTAGATGTGGACGGAACCGGAATAGCAGGACCGAGATGGTAGGAGCCCGTCTGTGGAGTAACTGATATCCACTGCACTGCACTCGTAGAAAGGGGCGTCAACGCGTTTCGTCTCCTAGCAACGGAGACTTCCTCAAGACGAATACCTTGCTACTGGGATATACAGCATTTATACCAAGCTAATTGTGTGAATTGAATCTGGTGTGTCAATTAGTAATCAAACACACAGTAGGCAGAATCCTGATTACATACATATCTAAAACAGAATAAAAAGCAGAAATACCTTACAATAAAAATAAAATAAACATAAAAGGTCAGCGGAGCATTGAGTCAATAGTAATATATCTTCATTTGGGTAAAAATAAGACAATAGAGAATCATAAAAGATCTATCTTTATGTATTTTAAACTTAATCAAATCCAAATTAACGCAACCTATCTCAAACCAGAGAGGGAAAGATAGTCATGCTTTAACCCTCTCTGTACTGAAACAGACGATTAAGAATTGATATGAATCTGTTGAGTTACACACAATCTCCAGTTTCTCTAACGACTAATATGAATGATGGTACAATTTCTAACAGCTATTATCCAAATAAAAACTGTCTATTTATTTGCTGATTAATTTAATAGATAAGGTCTCAATTATACTATATTGCAGCCTTACCTAGGCAAACATTACAAAGAATTTATGGTGGTGTCAACAACACAAGTTATTGATGTAAAATTATATGATTCCTCTGGATTAATTTATAAGTGTGTATTCAACCATATATATATTTCTAACAATTATACATATATGCATATATAGAAATTACATGCATATAGGTACAAAAATGTGTTCAATATTAATTTAAATTTGAAATGAAGCAATGACAATAAATCCATATGATCATGATTGAATTCGTTTGGTCACTCTAATATAAGCATGAATTATAATAAGAATTTACTTACCGATAATTCTATTTCTCGGAGTCCGTAGTGGATGCTGGGGTTCCTGAAAGGACCATGGGGAATAGCGGCTCCGCAGGAGACAGGGCACAAAAAAGTAAAGCTTTTACCAGATCAGGTGGTGTGCACTGGCTCCTCCCCCTATGACCCTCCTCCAGACTCCAGTTAGGTACTGTGCCCGGACGAGCGTACACAATAAGGGAGGCAATTTGAATCCCGGGTAAGACTCATACCAGCCACACCAATCACACCGTACAACTTGTGATCTAAACCCAGTTAACAGTATGATAACAGAAAGAGCCTCTTAAAGATGGCTCCTTAACAATATAACCCGAATTTGTTAACAATAACTATGTACAGTATTGCAGATAATCCGCACTTGGGATGGGCGCCCAGCATCCACTACGGACTCCGAGAAATAGAATTATCGGTAAGTAAATTCTTATTTTCTCTATCGTCCTAAGTGGATGCTGGGGTTCCTGAAAGGACCATGGGGATTATACCAAAGCTCCCAAACGGGCGGGAGAGTGCGGATGACTCTGCAGCACCGAATGAGAGAATTCCAAGTCCTCTTTTGCCAGGGTATCAAATTTGTAGAATTTTACAAACGTGTTTTCCCCCGACCACGTAGCTGCTCGGCAGAATTGTAATGCCGAGACCCCTCGGGCAGCCGCCCAAGATGAGCCCACCTTCCTTGTGGAATGGGCCTTAACAGATTTAGGCTGTGGCAGGCCTGCCACAGAATGAGCAAGTTGAATTGTGTTACAAATCCAACGAGCAATCGTCTGCTTAGAAGCAGGGGCACCCAACTTGTTGGGTGCATATAGTATCAACAGCGAGTCAGATTTTCTGACTTCAGCCGTCCTTGAAATGTATATTTTTAAGGCTCTGACAACGTCCAACAACTTGGAGTCCTCCAAGTCGCCAGTGGCCGCAGGCACCACAATAGGTTGGTTCAGGTGAAACGCTGATACCACCTTAGGGAGAAAATGCGGACGAGTCCTCAGTTCTGCCCTATCCGAATGGAAGATTAGATAAGGGCTTTTATAAGATAAAGCCGCCAATTCAGATACTCTCCTGGCGGAAGCCAGGGCCAGTAACATAGTCACTTTCCATGTGAGATATTTAAAATCCACCTTTTTCAATGGTTCAAACCAATGGGATTTGAGGAAATCTAAAACTACATTTAGATCCCACGGTGCCACCGGAGGCACCACAGGAGGCTGTATATGCAGTACTCCTTTAACAAAAGTCTGTACCTCAGGAACTGAGGCCAATTCTTTTTGGAAGAATATTGACAGGGCCGAAATTTGAACCTTAATAGATCTCAATTTGAGACCCATAGACAATCCTGATTGTAGGAAATGTAGGAAACGACCCAGTTGAAATTCCTCCGTCGGAACACTCCGATCCTCGCACCACGCGACATATTTTCGCCAAATGCGGTGATAATGTTTCGCGGTGACTTCCTTCCTTGCCTTAATCAAGGTAGGAATGACTTCTTCTGGAATGCCTTTCCCTTTTAAGATCTGGCGTTCAACCGCCATGCCGTCAAACGCAGCCGCGGTAAGTCTTGAAAGAGACAGGGACCCTGTTGTAGCAGGTCCCTTCTCAGAAGTAGAGGGCACGGGTCGTCCGTGACCAACTCTTGAAGTTCCGGGTACCAAGTCCTTCTTGGCCAATCCGGAGCCACTAGTATTGTTCTTACTCCTCCTCACCGTATAATCTTCAATACCTTTGGTATGAGAGGCAGAGGAGGAAACACATATACTGATTTGTACACCCAAGGTGTTACCAGTGCGTCCACAGCTATTGCCTGTGGATCTCTTGACCTGGCGCAATACTTGTCCAGTTTCTTGTTGAGGCGAGACGCCATCATGTCTACCATTGGTCTTTCCCAACAGTTTATTAGCATGTGGAAGACTTCTGGATGAAGACCCCCCTCTCCCGGGTGAATATCGTGTCTGCTGAGGAAGTCTGCTTCCCAGTTGTCCACGCCCGGGAAGAACACTGCTGACAGTGCTATTACGTGATTCTCCGCCCAGCGAAGAATCTTGGCAGCTTCTGCCATTGCACTCCTGCTTCTTGTGCCGCCCTGTCTGTTTACATGGGCGACCGCCGTGATGTTGTCCGACTGAATCAACACCGGTTTTCCTTGCAGGAGTGGTTCCGCCTGGCTTAGAGCATTTTAGATTGCTCTTAGTACCAGAATGTTTATGTGAAGAGACTTTTCCAGGTTCGTCCATACCCCCTGGAAGTTTCTTCCTTGTGTGACTGCTCCCCAACCTCTCAGGCTGGCGTCCGTGGTCACCAGGATCAAATCCTGTATGCCGAATCTGCGGCCCTCCAATAGATGAGCCTTTTGCAACCACCACAGAAGATATACCCTTGTCCTTGGCGACAGGGTTATTCGCAGGTGCATCTGAGGATGCGACCCTGACCATTTGTCCAACAGATCCCTTTGGAAAATTCTTGCATGGAATCTGCCGAATGGAATTGCTTCGTAAAAAGCCACCATTTTTCCCAGGACTCTTGTGCATTGATGTACAGACACCTTTCCTGGTTTTAGGAGGTTCCTGACAGGTCGGATAACTCCTTGGCTTTTTCCTCGGGAAGAAAAACCTTTTTCTGAACCGTGTCCAGAATCATCCCTAGGAACAGCAGACGTATCGTCGGAAAACAGCTGCGATTCTTGGAATATTTAGAATCCAGTCGTGCCGTCGAAGAACTACTTTAGATAGTGCTCTTCCGACCTCCAACTGTTCTCTGGAACTTGCCCTTTTTAGGTCGTGCAAGTAAGGGATAATTTAGATGCCTTTTTTCTTTGAAGAAACATCTTTTCGGCCATTACCTTGGTAAAAAGGCCCGGGGTGCCGTGGATAATTCAAACGGCATCGTCTGAAACTGATATTGACAGTTCTGTACCACGAACCAGAGGTACCCTTGATGAGAAGGACAAAATTTGGACATGGAGGTAATCCTTGATGTCCAGGGACACCATATAGTCCCCTTTTTTCCGGTTCGCTATCACTGCTCTGAGTGACTTTATCTCGATTTGAACCTTTTATGTAAGTGTTCAAAACATTTTAGATTTAGACTATGTGTCACCAAGCCGTCTGGCTTCAGTACCACAATATAGTGTGGAAAATAATAATACCCTTTTCCTTGTCGTAGGAGGGGTACTTTGATTATCACCTGCTGGATATACAGCTTGTGAATTGTTTCCAATGCTGCCTCCCTGTCGGAGGGAGCCGTTGGTAAAGCAGACTTCAGGAACCTGCGAGGAGAAGATGTCTCGACTCTCCAATCTTTACCCCTGGGATAATACTCGTACGATCTAGGGGTCAACTTGCGAGTGATCCCACTGCGCCCTGAGACTCTTGAGACTACCCCCCCACCTTGAGTCCGCTTGCACGGCCCCAGCGTCATGCTGAGGACTTGGCAGACGCGGTGGAGGGCTTCTTTTCCTGGGAAAGGGCTGCCTGCTGCAGTCTACTTCCCTTACCTCTATGTCTGGGCAGATATGACTGGCCTTTTGCCTGCATGCCCTCATGGGAAAGGAAAGATTGAGGCTGAAAAGACGGTGTCTTTTTTAGCTGAGATGTAACTTGGGGTAAAAAAGGTTGGATTTCCCAGCTGTTGCTGTGGTCCCCAGGTCCGATGGACCGACCCCCAAATAACTCCTTCCCTTTATACAGCAATACTTCCATCTGCCGTATGGGATCTGTATCACCTGACCACTGTCGTGTCCCTGACATCTTCTGGGAGATATGGACAACGCACTTATCTTGATGCCAGAGAGCAAATATCCCTCTGTGCATCTCACATACATATATATAGAATGCATCCTATTAAATGCTCTACATGAATAAAATATTTTCAGTCAGGGAATCCGACCAAGCCAACCCAGCACTGCATCTCCAGGCTGATGGCGATCGCTGGTCGCAGTATAACCACCGTATGTGTGTATATACTTTTTAGGATATTTTTCCAGCTTCCTATCAGCTGGCTCCTTGAGGGCGGCCGTATCTGGAGACGGTAACGCCACTTGATAAGCGTGTGAGCGCCTTATCACCCTAAGGGGTGTTTCCCAACGTACCCTAATTTCTGGCGGGAAAGGGTATAACGCCAATATTTGCTATCGGGGTAACCCTACGCATCATCACACACTTCATTTTATTTTATCTGATTCAGGAAAAACTACAGGTAGTTTTTTCACTCCCACATAATACCCTTTCTTGTGGTACTTGTAGTATCAGAAACACGTAACACCTCCTTCATTGCCCTTAACGTGTGGCCCTAATGAGAAATACGTTTGTTTATTCACCGTCGACACTGTATTCAGTGTCCGTGTCTGTGTCTGTGTCGACCGACTGAGGTAAATGGGCGTTTTTAAAACCCCTGACGGTGTTTCTGAGACGCCTGGACCGGTCCTAATAGATTGTCGGCCGTCTCATGTCGTCAACCGACCTTGCAGCGTGTTGACATTCTCACGTAATTCTCTAAATAAGCCATCCATTCCGGTGTCGACTCCCTAGAGAGTGACATCACCATTACAGGCAATTTCTCCGCCTCCTCACCAACATCGTCCTCATACATGTCGACACACACGTACCGACACACAGCACACACACCGGGAATGCTCTGACAGAGGACAGGACCCACTAGCCCTTTGGGGAGACAGAGGGAGAGTCTGCCAGCACACACCAAAAACGCTATAATTATATAGGGACAACCTTATATAAGTGTTTCTCCCTTATAGCATCTTTTATATATATACAATATCGCCAAAATCAGTGCCCCCCCTCTCTGTTTTAACCCTGTTTCTGTAGTGCAGTGCAGGGGAGAGCCTGGGAGCCTTCTCTCCAGCTTTTCTGTGAGAGAAAATGGCGCTGTGTGCTGAGGAGATAGGCCCCGCCCCTTTTTCGGCGGGCTCGTCTCCCGCTATTTTTGAAGTTAGGCAGGGGTTAAATATCTCCATATAGCCTCTGTGGGCTATATGTGAGGTATTTTTTGCCTCTAATAAGGTTTTTATTTGCCTCTCAGAGCGCCCCCCCCAGCGCTCTGCACCCTCAGTGACTGTTGTGTGAAGTGTGCTGAGAGGAAAATGGCGCACAGCTGCAGTGCTGTGCGCTACCTTTATGAAGACTCAGGAGTCTTCAGCCGCCGATTTTGGACCTCTTCTCTCTTCAGCGTCTGCAAGGGGGCCGGCGGCGCGGCTCCGGTGACCATCCAGGCTGTACCTGTGATCGTCCCTCTGGAGCTAGTGTCCAGTAGCCAAGCAGCAAATCCACTCTGCACGCAGGTGAGTTCACTACTTCTCCCCTAAGTCCCTCGTTGCAGTGATCCTGTTGCCAGCAGGACTCACTGTAAAGTAAAAAACCTAAGCTAAACTTTCTCTAAGCAGCTCTTTAGGAGAGCCACCTAGATTGCACCCTTCTCGTTCGGGCACAAAATCTAACTGGAGTCTGGAGGAGGGTCATAGGGGGAGGAGCCAGTGCACACCACCTGATCTGGTAAAAGCTTTACTTTTTTGTGCCCTGTCTCCTGCGGAGCCGCTATTCCCCATGGTCCTTTCAGGAACCCCAGCATCCACTTAGGACGATAGAGAAAAATAAAATAAACTGAAAAATATCTATTCAAAACCCTATCAGTATAACTTAATATTAGTAACCATACCGATAGGAAGGATCTTTGAATACAACATAAAAAATCAAACATAAAAACTGATAAGAAGCAGACAGGTCAAATTGAGGGCTGACATATGTCCTCATAAGATATAGATGTATAAGACCCCAAAAGGAACCTAAATCAACCCATAAGGCTATAGATACCCCAAAAGGGAAGGGAACTAATGAAAATTGGATTTTTTTGGGGGATAACATGGAAAGTCATTAGTACAGAACAGGACACACACACAAAATTCTATAGTTTATATAAGTGTAAATATCTGTAGATTTGGACATCCTAAATTAATCCAGACAGGTGTAATCTAGGGCTTCATTTAGACCTTTAGGATGCAACGTATCTAACCTAAAGATCCATGATGATTCTCCTAAACAAAGTTTACGGAATCTGTCCCCCCCTCTTTTGGTGCTGGAAAATTGTTCCAAACCTATTACTGTCAAAGAAGATGGATCGCCATTATGTACTCTCGAATAATGGCGTGATACACTATGGGTTTGTAATTTTTTAATAATATTTAATCTATGTTCTCTAAACCTTGATTTAAGGGATCGGGTAGTTCTTCCTATATATTGAAGAGAACATGGACACTGCAATGCATATACACAGTATTCAGAATCGCAATTAATGAACTGTTTGATTTGAAAAGAGTTCCCATTAGCAGTAGATACAATAAATGACATTTTATTTCTCATATGTTTGCAAGTGAGACAGATTTGTTTGTTACAACGATAATTGCCCGAAGGTTTAGTTGGTAACCAGGAAGGATTTTTTACTGGAATAACTGGTTTAAGGAAGCTGGGTGCTAGCAATTCTTTCAGGTTGGTATTCCTCCTAAATATAACTAAAGGCTTCTCAGCTAAACATTTGTTTAAAACTGGATCTTGTTTAATTAATTGATAATTTGTTTGAACTATTTTTTTGATGGCATTAGATTGTTTGTTAAACTTAGAAATGAATTTAATTGATTCCCTCATGGGGACCTCATCTTCCATATGATTAACCTGCTTTTTCTTTGACTTATCTATTACTGATGTATTTGAGTACAACTGTGTAACTGTTGAGTTACACACAATCTCCAGTTTCTCTAACGACTAATATGAATGATGGTACAATTTCTAACAGCTATTATCCAAATAAAAACTGTCTATTTATTTGCTGATTAATTTAATAGATAAGGTCTCAATTATACTATATTGCAGCCTTACCTAGGCAAACATTACAAAGAATTTATGGTGGTGTCAACAACACAAGTTATTGATGTAAAATTATATGATTCCTCTGGATTAATTTATAAGTGTGTATTCAACCATATATATATTTCTAACAATTATACATATACGCATATATAGAAATTACATGCATATAGGTACAAAAATGTGTTCAATATTAATTTAAATTTGAAATGAAGCAATGACAATAAATCCATATGATCATGATTGAATTCGTTTGGTCACTCTAATATAAGCATGAATTATAAATAAAATAAACTGAAAAATATCTATTCAAAACCCTATCAGTATAACTTAATATTAGTAACCATACCGATAGGACGGCCATGGGGACCAGGTTTGCACCAAGTTTTGCCAACCTCTATATGGGCCGCTTCGAGGAAGAATACATCTGGAGCGGCCCGTATAGAGAGAACCTGGTCCTCTATGGCCGTTACATTGACGATTTATTTATTATTTGGAATGGGGGTTTTCAAAAAGCACTTGATTTTGTTAATTTTTTGAATAATAATTCCTTTAATCTTAAATTCACTCACACTTTTGATTTAACATCAATAAACTTCCTTGATGTCACCTTTTCTATAGCCAACAATATGATCATTTCAACCAACTACAGTAAACCAGTAGGATCGGGTAATTTTTTACATTTTACGAGTGGTCATTATAGACCATGGGTCAAAAACATCCCAAAGAATCAAATTATTAGAGTAAGACGTAATTGCTCATTGGATTCAGCTTTCCTCTTACAAGTTGAAACTCTATTAAAACAGTTTCAGGAAAGAGGATACCCACTGTATATGATAGAAGAATCTAGAATTTATGCAAATTCCCTTCTAGGGAATGAGAATTCAATATCAGTAATAGATAAGTCAAAGAAAAAGCAGGTTAATCATATGGAAGATGAGGTCCCCATGAGGGAATCAATTAAATTCATTTCTAAGTTTAACAAACAATCTAATGCCATCAAAAAAATAGTTCAAACAAATTATCAATTAATTAAACAAGATCCAGTTTTAAACAAATGTTTAGCTGAGAAGCCTTTAGTTATATTTAGGAGGAATACCAACCTGAAAGAATTGCTAGCACCCAGCTTCCTTAAACCAGTTATTCCAGTAAAAAATCCTTCCTGGTTACCAACTAAACCTTCGGGCAATTATCGTTGTAACAAACAAATCTGTCTCACTTGCAAACATATGAGAAATAAAATGTCATTTATTGTATCTACTGCTAATGGGAACTCTTTTCAAATCAAACAGTTCATTAATTGCGATTCTGAATACTGTGTATATGCATTGCAGTGTCCATGTTCTCTTCAATATATAGGAAGAACTACCCGATCCCTTAAATCAAGGTTTAGAGAACATAGATTAAATATTATTAAAAAATTACAAACCCATAGTGTATCACGCCATTATTCGAGAGTACATAATGGCGATCCATCTTCTTTGACAGTAATAGGTTTGGAACAATTTTCCAGCACCAAAAGAGGGGGGGACAGATTCCGTAAACTTTGTTTAGGAGAATCATCATGGATCTTTAGGTTAGATACGTTGCATCCTAAAGGTCTAAATGAAGCCCTAGATTACACCTGTCTGGATTAATTTAGGATGTCCAAATCTACAGATATTTACACTTATATAAACTATAGAATTTTGTGTGTGTGTCCTGTTCTGTACTAATGACTTTCCATGTTATCCCCCCAAAAAATCCAATTTTCATTAGTTCCCTTCCCTTTTGGGGTATCTATAGCCTTATGGGTTGATTTAGGTTCCTTTTGGGGTCTTATACATCTATATCTTATGAGGACATATGTCAGCCCTCAATTTGACCTGTCTGCTTCTTATCAGTTTTTATGTTTGATTTTTTATGTTGTATTCAAAGATCCTTCCTATCGGTATGGTTACTAATATTAAGTTATACTGATAGGGTTTTGAATAGATATTTTTCAGTTTATTTTATTTATAATTCATGCTTATATTAGAGTGACCAAACAAATTCAATCATGATCATATGGATTTATTGTCATTGCTTCATTTCAAATTTAAATTAATATTGAACACATTTTTGTACCTATATGCA
Organism: Pseudophryne corroboree; assembly: GCF_028390025.1. Classification (NCBI taxonomy): domain Eukaryota; kingdom Metazoa; phylum Chordata; class Amphibia; order Anura; family Myobatrachidae; genus Pseudophryne; species Pseudophryne corroboree. Next base: position 387,032,193 of record NC_086452.1, read on the forward strand.
TGTAATTTCTATATATGCGTATATGTATAATTGTTAGAAATATATATATGGTTGAATACACACTTATAAATTAATCCAGAGGAATCATATAATTTCTCTATCGTCCTTGTGGATGCTGGGGTTCCTGAAAGGACCATGGGGGAATAGCGGCTCCGCAGGAGACAGGGCACAAAAAGTAAAGCTTTCCGATCAGGTGGTGTGCACTGGCTCCTCCCCCCATGACCCTCCTCCAGACTCCAGTTAGATTTTTGTGCCCGGCCGAGAAGGGTGCAATCTAGGTGGCTCTCCTAAAGAGCTGCTTAGAGAAAGTTTAGCTTAGGTTTTTTATTTTACAGTGAGTCCTGCTGGCAACAGGATCACTGCAACGAGGGACTTAGGGGAGAAGGAGTGAACTCACCTGCGTGCAGGATGGATTGGCTTCTTGGCTACTGGACATCAGCTCCAGAGGGACGATCACAGGTACAGCCTGGATGGTCACCGGAGCCGCGCCGCCGGCCCCCTTGCAGATGCTGAAGTAAGAAGAGGTCCAGAATCGGCGGCTGAAGACTCCTGCAGTCTTCTAAAGGTAGCGCACAGCACTGCAGCTGTGCGCCATTTTCCTCTCAGCACACTTCACACGGCAGTCACTGAGGGTGCAGGGCGCTGGGAGGGGGGCGCCCTGGGAGGCAAATGAAAACCTTTTTTGGCGAAAAATACCTCACATATAGCCCCCAGAGGCTATATGGAGATATTTAACCCCTGCCAAGATTCACTAAATAGCGGGAGACGAGCCCGCCGAAAAAGGGGCGGGGCCTATCTCCTCAGCACACAGCGCCATTTTCTCTCACAGAAAGCCTGGAGAGAAGGCTCCCAGGCTCTCCCCTGCACTGCACTACAGAAACAGGGTTAAAACAGAGAGGGGGGGCACTGATTTTGGCGATATTGAGATATATATAAAGATGCTATAAGGGAAAACACTTATATAAGGTTGTCCCTATATAATTATAGCGTTTTGGTGTGTGCTGGCAAACTCTCCCTCTGTCTCCCCAAAGGGCTAGTGTGGGTCCTGTCCTCTGTCAGAGCATTCCCGGTGTGTGTGCTGTGTGTCGGTACGTGTGTGTCGACATGTATGAGGACGATGTTGGTGAGGAGGCGGAGAAATTGCCTGTAATGGTGATGTCACTCTCTAGGGAGTCGACACCGGAATGGATGGCTTATTTAGGGAATTACGTGAGAATGTCAACACGCTGCAAGGTCGGTTGACGACGTGAGACGGCCGACAAACTATTAGTACCGGTCCAGGCGTCTCAGAAACACCGTCAGGGGCGTTAAAAACGCCCATTTACCTCAGTCGGTTGACACAGACACAGACACGGACACTGAATCCAGTGTCGACGGTGAATAAACAAACGTATTTCTCATTAGGGCCACACGTTAAGGGCAATGAAGGAGGTGTTGCATATTTCTGATACTACAAGTACCACAAAAAAGGGTATTATGTGGGAGTGAAAAAACTACCTGTAGTTTTTCCTGAATCAGATAAAATAAAATGAAGTGTGTGATGATGCGTGGGGTTACCCCGATAGCAAATATTGGCGTTATACCCTTTCCCGCCAGAAATTAGGGCGCGTTGGGAAACACCCCTTAGGGTGATAAGGCGCTCACACGCTTATCAAGTGGCGTTACCGTCTCCAGATACGGCCGCCCTCAAGGAGCCAGCTGATAGGAAGCTGGAAAGATATCCTAAAAAGTATATACACACATACGGTGGTTATACTGCGACCAGCGATCGCCATCAGCCTGGAGATGCAGTGCTGGGTTGGCTTGGTCGGATTCCCTGACTGAAAATATTTTATTCATATAGAGCATTTAATAGGATGCATTCTATATATATGTACGTGAGATGCACAGAGGGATATTTGCTCTCTGGCATCAAGATAAGTACGTTGTCCATATCACCCAGAAGATGTCATGGACACGACAGTGGTCAGGTGATACAGATCCCATACGGCACATGGAAGTATGGCCGTATAAAGGGAAGGAGTTAGTTGGGGTCGGTCCATCGGACCTGGAGACCACGGCAACAGCTGGGAAATCCAACCTTTTTACCCCAAGTTACATCTCAGCTGAAAAAGACACCGTCTTTTCAGCCTCAATCCTTCCTTTCCCATGAGGGCATGCAGGCAAAAGGCCAGTCATATCTGCCCAGACATAGAGGTAAGGGAAGTAGACTGCAGCAGGCAGCCCCTTCCCAGGAAAAGAAGCCCTCCACCGCGTCTGCCAAGTCCTCAGCATGACGCTGGGGCCGTGCAAGCGGACTCAAGGTGGGGGGGTAGTCTCAAGAGTCTCAGCGCGCAGTGGGATCACTCGCAGGTTGACCCCTAGATAGTACAAGTATTATCCCAGGGGTACAGATTGGAGAGTCGAGACATCTTCTCCTCGCAGGTTTCTGAAGTCTGCTTTACCAACGGCTCCCTCCGACAGGGAGGCAGCATTGGAAACAATTCACAAGCTGTATATCCAGCAGGTGATAATCAAAGTACCCCTCCTACAACAAGGAAAAGGGTATTATTTTTCCACACTATATTGTGGTACTGAAGCCAGACGGCTTGGTGAGACATAGTCTAAACTGAAATCCTTGAACACTTACATAAAAGGTTCAAATCGAGATGGAGTCACTCAGAGCAGTGATAGCGAACCGGAAAAAAGGGGACTATATGGTGTCCCTGGACATCAAGGATTACCTCCATGTCCAAATTTGCCCTTCTCAACAAGGGTACCTCTGGTTCGTGGTACAGAACTGTCAATATCAGTTTCAGACGATGCCGTTTGAATTATCCACGGCACCCCGGGCCTTTTACCAAGGTAATGGCCGAAAAGATGTTTCTTCAAAGAAAAAAGGCATCTAAATTATCCCTTACTTGGACGATATCCTGAAAAGGGCAAGTTCCAGAGAACAGTTGGAGGTCGGAAGAGCACTATCTAAAGTAGTTCTACGACAGCACGACTGGATTCTAAATATTCCAAGAATCGCAGCTGTTTTCCGACGATACGTCTGCTGTTCCTAGGAATGATTCTGGGCATAGTCCAGAAAAAGGTGTTCCTCCGGGAGGAAAAAGCCAAGGAGTTATTCGACCTAGTCAGAAACCTCCTAAAACCAGGCCAAGTATCAGTGCATCAATGCACAGGAGTCCTGGGAAAAATGGTGGCTTCTTACGAAGCGATTCCATTCGGCAGATCTCAGGGGATTTGCTGGACGAATGGTCCGGATCGCATTTTCAGATGCATCAGCGGATAATCCTGTCTCCAAGGACAAGGGTGTCTCTTCTGTGGGGGCTGCAGAGTGCTCATCTTTTAGAGGGCAGCACACTCAGCATTCAGGACTGTGTTCTGGGGACCACGGATACCAGCCTGAGAGGCTGGGGAGTAGTCACACAGGGAAAAAATTTCCAAGGAAGTGTGGTCAAGTCTGGAGACTTCTCTCCACATGAATATACTGGAGCTAAGGGCAATTTACAATGCTCTGAGCCTAGGAAGACTCCTGCTTCAAAGTCAACCGGTGCTGATCCAGTAGGACATCATCATGGCGGTCGCCCACGTTATCAGACGGGGCGACACAAGAAGCAGGAGGGCAATGACAGCAAGGATTTTTCGCTGGGCGGAAAATCATGTGATAACACTGTCAGCAGTGTTCATTCCGGGAGTGGGCAACTGGGAAGATTTCCTCAGCATAAATGAATTCCACCCGGAAAAGTGGAAACTTAATCTGGAAGTTTCCACATGATTGTAAACCGTTGGGAAAGACCAAAGGTGGTTATGATGGCGTCCCACCTGAAGCGCCAGGTCAAGAGACACTCAGGCAATAGCTGGGACGCTCTGGTAACACCGTCGGTGTACCAGTCGGTGTATGTGTTCCATCCTCTGCTTTTCATACCCAATGTATTGAAAATGATAGGAAGGAGAGGAGTAAGAACTATACTCGTGGCTCCGGTTTGGCCAAGAAGGACTTGGTTCCCGGAACTTCAAGAGATACTAAGAAGGGTCTTGATTCGGCAAGAACCGTGTCTGTTCCGGGACTTACCGCAGCTGCGTTGACGCCAAGGCGGGTGAACGCCGGATCCTAAGGGAAAGAGGCATTCCGGAAGAGGTCATCCCTACCCTGGTCAGAGCCAGGAAGGAGGTGACCGCACAACATTATCACCACTTAGGTGAAAATATGTGCCAGGGTGTGAGTCCAGGAAGGCTCCACGGAAGAATTTCAACTAGGTTAATTTCTACATTTCCTGCAAACAGGAGTGTCTATGGGTCTCAAATTGGGTCCATTAAGGTTCAAATTTCGGCCTGTTGATTTTCTTCCAGAAAGAAATTGGCTTCAGTTCCTGAAGTCCAGAAGTTGTTAAGGGAGTACTGCATATACAGCCCCTTTGATGTCTCCAGTGGCACTGGGCGATCTCAACGTAGTTTTGGGATTCCTAAAAAAAATCACATTGGTTTAAACAACTCAAATCTGTGGATTTGATATATCTCACATGGAAAATGACCATGCTGTTGGTCCTGGCCTTGGCCAGGCGAGTGTCAGAATTGGCGGCTTTATCTCACAAAGCCATATCTGATTGTCCATTCGGACAGAGCAAAGCTGCGGACTCGTCCCCAGTTTCTCCTTAAGGTGGTGTCAGCGTTTCACCTGAACCAGCTTATTGTGGTACCTGCGGCTACTAGGGACTTGGAGGACTCCAAGTTGCTGGATGTTATCAGGGCCCTGAAAATATAGTTTCCAGGTTGGCTGGAGTCAGGAAATCTGACTTGCTGTTTATCCTGTATGCACCCAACAATGCTGGGTGCTTCTGCTTCTAAGCAGTCGATTGCTCGTGGGATTGGTAGCACAATTCAACTTGCACATTCTGTGGCAGGCCTGCCACAGTCTAAATCTGTTAAGGCCCATTCCACAAGGAAGGTGGGCTCATCTTGGGCGGCTGCCCGAGGGGTCTCGGCATTACAACTTTGCCGAGCAGCTACGTGGTCGGGGGAGAACACGTTTGTAAAATTCTACAAATTTGATACCCTGGCAAAAGAGGACCTGGAGTTCTCTCATTCGGTGCTGCAGAGTCATCCGCACTCTCCCGCCCGTTTGGGAGCTTTGGTATAATCCCCATGGTCCTTTCAGGAACCCCAGCATCCACAAGGACGATAGAGAAAATAAGAATTTACTTACCGATAATTCTATTTCTCGGAGTCCGTAGTGGATGCTGGGCGCCCATCCCAAGTGCGGATTATCTGCAATACTTGTACATAGTTATTGCTAACTAAATCGGGTTATTGTTGTTGTGAGCCATCTTTTCAGAGGCTCCGCTGTTATCATACTGTTAACTGGGTTCAGATCACAGGTTGTACAGTGTGATTGGTGTGGCTGGTATGAGTCTTACCCGGGATTCAAAATTCCTCCCTTATTGTGTACGCTCGTCCGGGCACAGTATCTAACTGGAGTCTGGAGGAGGGTCATGGGGGGAGGAGCCAGTGCACACCACCTGATCGGAAAGCTTTACTTTTTGTGCCCTGTCTCCTGCGGAGCCGCTATTCCCCCATGGTCCTTTCAGGAACCCCAGCATCCACTACGGACTCCGAGAAATAGAATTATCGGTAAGTAAATTCTTATTTTTACATCAATAACTTGTGTTGTTGACACCACCATAAATTCTTTGTAATGTTTGCCTAGGTAAGGCTGCAATATAGTATAATTGAGACCTTATCTATTAAATTAATCAGCAAATAAATAGACAGTTTTTATTTGGATAATAGCTGTTAGAAATTGTACCATCATTCATATTAGTCGTTAGAGAAACTGGAGATTGTGTGTAACTCAACAGATTCATATCAATTCTTAATCGTCTGTTTCAGTACAGAGAGGGTTAAAGCATGACTATCTTTCCCTCTCTGGTTTGAGATAGGTTGCGTTAATTTGGATTTGATTAAGTTTAAAATACATAAAGATAGATCTTTTATGATTCTCTATTGTCTTATTTTTACCCAAATGAAGATATATTACTATTGACTCAATGCTCCGCTGACCTTTTATGTTTATTTTATTTTTATTGTAAGGTATTTCTGCTTTTTATTCTGTTTTAGATATGTATGTAATCAGGATTCTGCCTACTGTGTGTTTGATTACTAATTGACACACCAGATTCAATTCACACAATTAGCTAGGTATAAATGCTGTATATCCCAGTAGCAAGGTATTCGTCTTGAGGAAGTCTCCGTTGCTAGGAGACGAAACGCGTTGACGCCCCTTTCTACGAGTGCAGTGCAGTGGATATCAGTTACTCCACAGACGGGCTCCTACCATCTCGGTCCTGCTATTCCGGTTCCGTCCACATCTAAGCCAAGTGACCTACAGTAATTATACCTCCGCAGTGAGGTTAAAGGGAGTCCAGCTGCTAACGGCACTTCTACATCAGAATCCCGCTGCGACAAGCTGGATATAGACGGATCTCCGCTGTGAGACCAGTGCGGCGCCAGCCATCAGCGGTTTTGCCGTTCCATGCTGTTACCGATAGCCATACGGATCAGGTCCCTTGCTGGGAAACTCCCTACATGTCATCATCTGACGGTCAACTGACGGCTATTATTACGGAGAATAAATATTCCAACAAGTCTGTCCTTTAATTACCATTGTGGCAGCAACTACAAATCTTTACATTCTCCCCGTGCAAATGCATACAGGACTCTGCATTACATCTCAGGAATCAGCACGAGGGTAACTATTATTACTTGCTTTGCTTCTAATAATTTTATTGTGGAGCCATCTGTGGACATTTTATTTGATTCCACACTGGGACGCCAGTGTTAGAATCGATTGTTGCTCTTTGTATAGAGCCTCTTTCACTTAAGATATCCGATCTGCATTTTAGATACAGTGTATGCTGTTTAAACAGCACGTTTATAAAAGTTAGATACAGTGTTTCTATTTACACTTGCAAGAGGTGAAATACCTCCGGTTTTTATACTGCTATATATATATATATATGTGTTGTTTGTCTTATTTACTTTGTTTTGTGTTATTAACTGTTTTATAAAATATTTTTCACTATAAAAAAGGTAAAGTTTCATTGAGTCAATCATTCTCCTTGCTAGACTGCACTTAATTAATCAATCAATCAATTCAAAGTGATTTTTGGTGCGCAGAGCATTTCTTTCTCCTTTGTATTTCAATTAGTTGTTCAGCCTAACCAGCTGTTTTTGCTCAGCAGCCCTAGAGATCACAATTTTCACTGATTACCATCTGGTAAATTACTACCATACATTATTTTAGCGCCAGATATATATACAGTTTGAGATTTATCTCTAGCTGTAGGTATATATAAGTCTTCACAAGGTTCTCCCAAATCTCAGTGTACCCGTCCACCACAACCACAGTGGTCCACGGTCCGTCGTGGCAGACCGAATGATGCTAATCCGCCTTGAAGTGTAGATATGGTGATGTTTGGGAAATGTTTTTCTCTCTAGTTTATTCTCCCTTCTTGATAATTGGAGATGTTTGAGTTTATCGAGTTCCTAATGATATCAGTAGGGGTTTATATTTAATCTGCATCTTATAGTGCAGATCCGTTCCTTCTTGCTCAATTCTAGTTCAAGTTTGAGGACCTCGAATAAGTTTAGTAACTGTACTAAAACCACCCCCCACCCTGTTATATGCATATAATATTTTTTATGTATGTTCTGGTTAACCCCTTATGCTGGGGTTCTTAATTTTTCTAGGGTTTAGGCCTATTTAGGCCTCCTCTTGTTGTTCTTCTTTTTCTTCTCTCTTTTCTTGCTTTTTATCTGACCTTCCTGTTTCTTTCCTTTTCCCCTACATCCGACTGGTCTCCCCCAGTAGAACCTGGTCTAGCGACTGAACCTTATCTGTGCTTCCCAAAATTAATGTATCATGGGGTTTAAAATACTTTCCATAAATGTTAATGGTCTGAACTCACCTAGGCGCCGTACTCTGGTGCTGGGAGCCTGTAGGCGTGAAAAAGCAGATATTGTACTATTACAAGAGACGCATCTATCTGGGGAACATTCTCAATTAAGAGGCAAACGCTTCCCTCAAACTTTTTTCGTTTCAGCTCCGTGTAAAAAAAGGGGAGTAGCGATTTTGATCTCTAACAATGTCTCCTTTGTTCTTTCTAAATGTGTGTCAGATATAGATGGAAGATATCTTATACTAGTGGGCTCCATAGGGACAGAACAAATTACCTTAGTTAGCCTGTATGCTTCCAGCACGGGTCAAAGCTTATTCTTTGCCAAATTATTCAAGCGGATAGAAAAATCTATGCTCGGCAATTTGATAATGGGTGGAGATTTTAATTCCGTATTAGACCCCTCAATAGATAAGTCTGCTTTTCGAAACTTAAAGCACTCACCTGAATTTATCCGCACTTCATTTAATCTTTGTAAAGGTCTAACGAGGCTAGATGTTTTGGATACATGGCGTCTTAAAAACTCAACAGCTAGAGACTACACTCATTTTTCTGGACCCCATCAAATTTATTCTCGCATCGACATGATTTTTGTGTCTAGACCGCTCACTTCCAGGGTAGCGGCAGCAGGTATAACACCCCTCTCATGGACAGATCACGCGGGCCTTATGTTCTTTTAGAAACTTTTACATCCCAATGTAGAACCCGTTTCTGGCGTTTAGACGATAACATGTTATTGGACCCCTCCTTTTTTGAGGATGTTAAGTCTGCCATATCTGAGTACCTTGACCTCAATATGTCTGATGAAGTGTCAAAGGGGATTATCTGGGAAGCACATAAAGCGACAATCAGGGGTAAATTTATTAGTAGGGCTGCGTTCCGTAAGAAGCAAGCCCAAAAAGAAATACTGCAACTTGAAAATGAAATCTCCTCTCTTCTTGATCAACATAAGCAGAATCCCACGGCACCTCTACTGACACAGATCAATTCTCTGAGGGGCACACTTAATACCATTCTCTCTCGCAAATCTGCTTATATTTTGAAAACGCTCCAACAAAAGTACTACGATAAAGCAGACAAGGCTGACTCTGTGTTAACTGGTAAACTTAGACAAAAAAGGACATCTGGTCTGATAACTAGAATCAAGGGAAGTAGTTCCGGAATGACCACTTACGATCCCACGCGCATAGTTGTAGAGTTTCAAACATATTATGAGAAGCTATATAACATATCTAACCCCCCCTCCTCAAGAAATATCATCTACACCTTCGCTGTCCACTTTTTTCTCCAATGTATTGCTCCCTCTCTTAAATTACCAACAGGTACTAGATCTGAATGCTAATATAACGGAGTAGATTTTATTGGCCATTAAAAGTCTTAAATCATCTTCTGCTCCAGGCCCAGATGGTTTTACATCTCAATACTATAAGAAATTTTCAGCCAATCTTACCCCTTTTCTGAAAGTCTTCTATAATGCTATTCTGAATGGTGCCTCCTTTGACCCTTTATCCTCCTTGGCCAGCATAGTTGTAATCCCAAAATCAGGCAGAGACCCAGAATTAGTTTCCAATTATAGACCTATTTCACTGATAAACGTGGATATGAAGATCTATGCCAAAGTACTAGTGAATAGGTTGGGTCCTTTACTCCCCTTCCTGGTCCATCCAGACTAAGTTGGTTTTATATCTGGTAGACAGGCATTTGACAGTACCTGCTGTACTATCGATATAATACATGCAATTCATAAGCAAAAAGTATCTGCAATGATTTTGGGGTTGGATGCTGAAAAACCTTTCGACCAGATCCAATGGTCCTTCATGTTTCAAGCTCTCCAGTATTTTGGGATAAAGGACCAATTCCTATGAGGCGTCAAAGCTCTGTATGACAAACCTAGTGCAACTGTGCTGGCCAACGGGATTGCATCCCCTCCCTTTTTAATCCGGGCTAATCCAAATATCAAGGGTATTACAATAGGGACTAAAGAATATAAAATTGCGCTTTACGCGGACAACGTTTTGCTCACCATTGCTGACCCACTACATTCTTTGGCCCATCTTTTTCAAGAAATTGAAGAATATGGAGCCCTCTCAGGTTATAAAATCAATACAGGAAAAACTGAGGTTCTTGATTTCTACATTCCTCAAACTGTTAAAGACTCAAAAGAGCATTCATTTAACTTTCGTTGGAAAGACATCTCTCCTATTTAGGAATATCTATAACCAAGAATTACTTGCAACTTTATCGGGCTAATTATCCAAGGTTGTTAGCTCAACTTCAGAAAGATCTTGAGGAATGGGGAAAGTATCATATTTCTTGGATTGGGCGAATCAATGACATCAAAATGAATTTATTAACTAGATTACTTTATTTCAAACACTGCCAATTCGAGTCCCCCCCTGTGTCTTTAAGGGATTACAACATAATATAATGGCATTTATTTGGTCAAAGAAGAAACCCAGAGTGAAACGTGCAGTGATTCAGAGACACACATTTCCGAGGGTGGACTAGGTGTCCCTAATTTAAAATCATATTACATGGCAGCTAGATTAGCACAATGCGTCCTATGGAATAGGCATACCTCTGAAAGAATATGGGTTGAGATAGAATCAAATGACCTCGAGTTACATTCCATATCCTCCTTATTGTGGATACCTAGATCGTCCCGTCTTAAAACCGTTATTAGTCACCCAGTTATCTCACATACATTAGATGTGTGGGACATGGCAAACAGGCAATTTAAGTTAGCCCCTACTCCTAGTCCTCTGATTCTGCTATTTGATAATCCTAAATTTAGACCAGGTTGCTTTGCTTCTTCTTTTAATTGGTGGTTGAATGGTGGAATCAAACTACTTAACGATATTACTCAGGATCTATCCTTTCCCACATTCGCGGATTTACAAGCTAAATACTCTACCCCTCATAAATATTTTTATCAATATTTACAGATACAACATTTTCATTCTATGGTTTCCCCTCAATTATGTGCTAGGCCTCTTTCTGTAGTGGAAAACTTCGTGTTGTACAAGTCCTGCACTAAAGGGCTAATATCTACCCTATACCTTTTGCTATCTTCCCAAACTGTGGGGTCTAAAGACTCTTATGTACAGGCATGGGAGTTCGATTTGGGGGAAACATTAGATGAAGACGATTGGTCCACAATCTATTCTAGAGTGGCCTCTAGTTCTATATGTGTGAGATTGAAGGAAAACGCCTATAAACTTTTCTATAGGTGGTATTATGTTCCGACTAGACTTAATAAAATGAACCCTAAGATTTCCCCATTGTGCTGGAGATGTAAGAGTGTGGATGGCACGTTTCTGCATATATGGTGGACATGACCTATCTTAATTCCCCTGTGGAGGGAATTGGCGGCCCTGGCTTCTGCAATACTCTCTCTCCCTATCCCTTTTGAACCCAATTATTTCCTCCTATCGACGGATATTCCTGAGATTACACGTCATCAAAATAAATTATTCGCTCATGGTCCTTGCAGCTAGATGTAGTATTGCAGCGCAGTGGCGTTCCTCAGAACTTCCCAAATTAAACGAGGTTATAGCCAAAATATGGCACATTTATTCGATGGAGCATGTTACTAGTATATTGAAGAACTCTTCTCAATCATTTATTAAAGTTTGGAGCCCCTGGACCTCTTTTTTTAACACCCCACTCGCCTTTATTTATGAAGGTAATACACTTTCTATCCTATACCGAACAAGATTTATGCTTCCTAGGTGACTAGATCTATTGTTTACGACCTGAGAAGACCAGTCGGATAACTCCCTCCCCTCCCTTCTCCGTTCACATCATATTTCTTCTCTTTTCTTTTCCTCTTTTCTCTTTTTCTTTTTTTTTTTCTCTTGATGTGTTATAGTCATTCTAAGTTCTAATTTTTCTAGTGATTCTTCATTTTTCATTATTTTATATAATAATAAAATAAAAAGTGTAGACAATCTATTGAAGCTTTATCTACAAATATTTTGTAAATTTGGATATCTATTTTACTCCATGTTCAAATAGTCTATTGAGATAGTGCTGTTTGTTCATTTTCTTGGTGACCTCTGCATAGGTCTCGGTTGTTTTTTTTTTCATTCACAACTATGGGGTAAATTTACTAAGATGGGAGTTCTATTTAAGATGGGATGTTGCCCATAGCAATCAATCAGATTCTATTTCTCATTTATCTAGCACTTTCTAGAAGATAATACATGGACTCTGATTGGTTGCTATGGGCAACATCCCATCTTAAATAGAACTCCCATTTTAGTAAATTTACCCCTATGTCTTTTCACTAATAAAAAATTATATTAATAAAAAAATATACCAGCTGTCACTTTATCAGAATCAACCAGTTTTTCCAGTTTTATAAAATTTGTCCTAAGCTTTTCTGGATATAGATAGATAGATAGATATATATACTGCTCCAAATCAGCCGGCACTCTACGCATATGAACAACTGGTCCCGGTGCCTAGTGCAAATAACATACACTCCTCCAACACGGCACAACACTCAAGGGGACTCCTCTCAAATCAGTGTTTAATAACGATATTGCATCAGCGGTATCATATATATATATACAGTATATATATATATATATATACACACACAAACTTTTCATGTGACACTACTTTGTATACCAGAGATATCCATGAGTTGCCTTCAGGTCCCTTATGGGCCACCCAGGATCGAGCCACCATCACTTTTGCTGTAGCACATAGATTAACAACATATCGCCAAGACCAAACATCTAATATTTCCTCGTCTATCACAACAAGAATACATACAAATGGTGTACGTATAACATCAGGAATTCCTGTAGACACTATAATCATTCTCACCTCTTGCCAGAAAGCACCAACTACGGAACAGGTCCAGAGCATATGACAAAAGGTGCCCGTATTCCCTACACATTTGTGGCAATTAGAGTCCTTACGCCCCCCTATTTTAAGAAGCTGAACTGGAGTAATGTAGACCCTATGTAAAATAAATAATTGTATCTGCTGAAATCGAGCTGTTGTAGTAGCCTCCTTTGAACTTCCCAGAGCTACCTCCCAAATATCAGATGTTATAGGTCCTAAGTTGGATTCCCATTTAAGTTTAAGAACCGAAAGTGCATCTACATGATACATCTTAAGCAAAGCAGAGTACGGTTCAGAAGTAACGTGGGCCATACCTATAGATTTAAGAAGCCTATAAACAGGCAAATCCTGAAGTATTGGAGGGAATGAACCAAATTGCATAATACATGTATGACAAAGCTGTAACTACCGATAGAAATGTGATGTAGGAACCTTATATTCTACCTGTAATTGTACGAATGTCTTAAATATTCCCTCTAAGTATAATTGACCAATGGAGCTTATTCCCCAGCCAGCCCAAACGTTCTCCGTCTGCAACTGTAAAAATTCATGAAAGGTACAAGTGTAAGCTAACAGTGTACCAGGGTCCCATCCGTCCCCCTGTAGCATACTATAAACCTGTTTCCAAGTCATAATCACCTGCTTAACACTGGCATATTAATTATAGTTATGTTATCACTCAATAATAACTGCAAAGGGTTAATACGGATATTCCTATTGATCAATACTTGAGACATCAACGTATCCCCTTTATCATCCGTGATCCATGGTATCGTATGCGACAATTGAGATGCCATATAATAAAATCTCATTTTAGGAATGGACAGACCTCCAGAATCTTGCATTCTCGTCAAAGTATCTAATTTAACCCTAACCCTTTGGCTAGACCATATAATTGAAGACAGGATACCTTCTATTTTACTAAAATTTTTTAGGGGGAGATAGACCAGGGAATGTTGTAACACATATAATATTTTAGGCAACACCACCATTTTATTAAGATTAGCTCTACTCGTAACCATAAGGGGAAGTTTTCCCCAATTCTTAATACGGGTTTGTAAATATTCAATTTGTGGTTTTATATTTAAAATAAAATATTGTAATGGACTGTTAGTTACTCAAATACCCAGATATTTAAATGAATCAACCCAACATAACGGAAGGGTCACAGAAGGGATAGCAGGACAATGTCCCCTAAAAGGGAAGATTTATCCCAATTATTTGTGGTTTTATATTTAAAATAAAATATTGTGATGGATTATTAGTTACCCAAATACCCAGATATTTAAATGAATCAACCCAACATAATGGAAGGGTCACAGAAGGAATAGCAGGACAATGTCCCCTAAAAGTAAGGAATTATCCCAATTAATAGACAAGGTAGATTAATAGAGGATTTATCCCAATTAACATACAAGCCTGAATATTCTCCATATGTGTTAATAATATTTAACACATATGGCATAGTAGTGAAAAAAATCTGAGACAAATAAAAACATATCGTCCGCATATAAAGAGATTGTATCTGTCCTGTCTCCCAACTGAAACCTTCCAACCTGTGCTGAAGAATGTATAATACAAACTAATGGTTCTACTGCGATTGCAAAGAGGAGCAGGGATAGAGGATACCCATGTCTCGTTCCCCATTGTAAGAGAAATAGATGGTGAAACATAGCCATTTATAGAGACCCTTGATGGTGCTGAGTATAATAATTTGACTTATCCAATGAATCCTGGCCCGATTCCAAAGCGTTCCTGGGTCCCCTACAGGAACGTCTACTCAACCGAATTGAATGCTTTAGCAACATCCAGTGAAACTATTACTGAGGAGTGGGCATCCCTGCGAGGGACCTGTAAATGTGTAAAAAGACGTCTTGATCTTCCTGGCATAAATCCAGTCTGATCCTCATGGATCAGTGATGTTATCACTGAACTTAACCTAGTTGCTAAATTTTTTGTCAGTATTTTAACATCCATAGCTAGTAACGAAATTGGCCTATAGGAATCCACTTTTTCCAGGTCCTTCCCAGGTTTCAATAATACAATAATTAAAGCTTCTGACATAGAGGTAGGCAGAGATCCTGACTCAAATAACTTATTAAACAAGTTCATCAATTTAGGACCATAAAAATCTCTATATTTTTTATAGAGCTCGATGGGAATCCCCTCCAGCCCAGGTGTTTTTACCTTAGGAAATTATTTTATTGCCCTTTCAATTTCATTCAATGACAAAGGAGAATCCAAAAACGCCATTGCCTCAGTAGATAATGTTGGTAAATAAATATTACTTAAATAATCAGCTAGTTCTGGCATAGTTTTCATTAGTCTTGTATTATATAAGCTTTTATAGTAAGTCACAAATTCCTCCACTATTTTAGGGGTTGTTGTGCAAGTAATATTCTCCGCATAATGCATAGCTATCACCATATTAGCAGCTCTGTCAGCTCCTGCCAATTTAGCTAACAGATTTCCTGGTCTATTCATCTCAGCATAATATGTACTGTATGTTGTATATACAGAAGACGATATTTGGCTTTTTCCTCCAAACATTGATGCCATTTCACCTGGGCTCTCAACCATGTCTCCCTAGATGAATCTAGTGTATCATACAAATACTGTATTTCTAAAAATCTACATATTCCCTCCAACTTCAGTTCCTGATGTTTATATTTAACTTTAAGCGTTGAGACTGCTCTAACCATTGTACCTCGAAGAAAAGCCTTAAATGCATCCCACAAAACATGGGTAGGTGCGATCTCCTCATTTATTTCCATACATTCTCTCCATGCCATTTCCAGTTCCGCTCCATTATTCAGCAATGTCAACCAAAAAGGGTTACATTTCCAGAATATATTACCTCTAATACATCCCAAATCTAAATCCATAACTACTGGTGAGTGATCTGAAATACCCCTAGTTTCATATTGAACTGTTAGAATCCTTGGGAGTAAACATTTAGACACCAAAGCTAGATCAATCCTGGGGAACGATGAATATGTACTGGAGAAGCAGGAAAACTGACGCGTTTTTGTGTGATGAACCCTCCATGCATCTACTAATGCTAAACTCTCCAGCAATATTGCGAATTTCCCCTGTCGCGTAGCTGATTTTGTAGTAGCAAATCTCACTCTATCTAGAGCTGTATTGATAACGTTGTTAAAATCGCCTATACATATTGTAGAGATATCAGGATATAGTGCCATAAAATCAGCTGCTTTCATCCAAACTTCAAAGGAGAAAGGTGGTGGAATATATACAGCTAATATGAGCATTGGTATAGAATTAATCTGGCATTTCAAAAAAACATATCTACCCCACTGATTGATTTACACTTGGTCCAATATAAACGGGACAGATCTTCGTACCAATATAGAAACACCTCTTGAATGAGACGTATATGTAGAATGATATGACCAGCCCACCAAGGGCTTTTTAAGGGACATTACTTTAGCCCCTACCAAATGAGTCTCCTTAAGGCACACATCTGCCATATATTGTTTATAGTGCAGTATCACCAAGGACGCTTGATTTTATAATTTAAACACCTTACATTCCAACATATAATTTTAAGTTGGGTCATGACCATACTTTAACAAAAGATAAGGATCTGTCCCATATAGTTCACATTGTTTGAACCTACGAAATCCAAATTTATCAACATATAGAACAGCAATTTTAAAATAGTAACGATACATAGAAAATAAACTAAACCTCTGCCCCCCACCCTGTATATCTGCCCAGACATTGGCATACCTATTCCCTAAAAAAAAAACCCTCCCTAAAATATTTATCCCCTAACGAGAGGCAAAATATTTAGCGACTGAAGACAAGACCTAAATCGCTCTCCATCCACTATAATAAATACCTAAGCCTCCCCAAGCCTCAAAACGTAATCTAGACGGGAACAACATAGCATATTGCAAATTGAGCTCCCTGAGACGCCATTTAATCGGGACAAATTGTGCCCGATCCTTCTGTACTTCTAGGGCATAGTCTGGAAATACTGAGACTTTAGAGCCATTCCATAGTAGAGGCCCCTTAGTACATGTCAAATTCATGATAGCGTCCCGATTGCGAAAATGAAGACATTTTGCAATTATAGTATGTGGAGGGGCTCCAGGAGCTAAGGGACGAAATGGAATTCTGTGAGCTCTCTCAACTGTAAAAAAACGTAGTGAAGGACTCCAAATTACTCTAATATTCATTTCTCCAGAAACTTTTCAGGATTGTTTCCCTCCTCCTTTTCTAGTAACCCTACAAAACACAAATTATTCCTCCTTAATCGTCCTTCCAAATCCAGCATTTACCTTTTGCCTATGATAGTTGCTTATGTCAGGCAGGAGCACAATGAAGATACTTTATCTTCCAAATTTGATGTACGATTTTCCAGCTCCCCAACTCTATCCCTGACTTTTTGCAAATCATGATGAATTAAAGTCAAATCTGATTGAACTTCATCTATTTTATCAGATAATCGTATCACACTGGCAGTCAGGGCCTCCAACACCCTCTATAGTGCAGCGTCTATAGAATCAACAGGTGGGGGTGAATCGCCAGGGGGAATTGTTGGAGGTGATTCCTCATCTTTATCTAACTCTGCTGATTTATTACTCGGGGTTCGTGCAGACCGAGCTAGTTAGTGGCCGTTGTGGTATTATGATGTTTCCCTATTATTATTTAGAATGGGGCCGTGATTATTACAATTGAGAGAATGCTATATAGGCCGTTATCAATATTAGAGTAAGATCTCCTATAGGCCAAACTCCATTAACAATGGTGCAGTCTTAATGGCGAATCAGATATTGTAAATTAATAGTGGTGCAGTCTCAATGGGGAGTCAGATGCTGTAAAATGTACTAATATATGAAAACATTTCTGCTTAAGTAGTCTCACCCCTGTAGCAAGCCAGCGACTGATCCCCAAATCTTGTATTTTAATCCGTCCACTTCTCCCCTGTGATCTCTCACATCTACAAGGGTACAGCCATCCAGCTGCTGTGGGATCTCACGTCAGGGACTCCGGAGGAATAGTTCCCAAGAACGCTGGAACTTCAGTAACAACAACATCAAAGTGCTGGCCTCTTATAATCTCACTCACTCTTCCGACAGTCTGAGGCTTATGGTTGTCAGGGCAACGATACCAGCAACCTCCAATTCAACATCCACGTCTAGGAGACTGCATCTACATATGGCCACTCTCCTCCTGCAGTTCCGGACACACAAACTCCAAAGCCCCAGCTCCTCCAGAATCCGTGCTCACCAGTCTCTGCAGCAAGGGGATCGCGCCTGCCCTCCGCCGCACTCCTCCAGCATTCACTGTAAATGTAATTAAATGGTTAAACATCAAAAAGAAAATGACATGGGGTCTTCCCTCACAAGCTGGGGATTCCTTGGGGAGTAGGAAACCCCCCAGTAAAGGGGTCCCACAACTTTAGGGCACCCAAATCCGGGGCTGAAGACCAGTGCTAGCTTGGCACCCTTGGGCTGTGGGTGCTGTTGACAGCTTTCAAGTAGTGTGGTTTGGTAACTAATATTGTCGTTTACAGGAGGACTACATGTTCCAGAAAGTCTCCCCCCACATGCTGGTACTTGGAGAACCAGAAGTACCAGCATGTGGGGCCTATAGTCCCCCTGTAATAACAAATATTACAATAAAGACAGCAGGGGTATGGAAGGGGGGTAATGATACGGTCAGAGGGAGCAATATAAGTGTGTCCCCTGGCTGTGGCATTACTCTCTGCTAGTGGAACTCGGTGTTGGTTCTAAAAAATACAGGGGACCCCTTTGTTCCGTATTTTTAAAACCAGGACCGGCTCAGAGAGCCCAGGGCTAGTTATGCTTGTGTGGTTACTCCCAGCAGTTATCACTAGAGATGAGCGGGTTCGGTTCCTCTGAATCCGAACCCGCCCGAACTTCATGTTTTTTTTCACGGGTCCGAGCGACTCGGATCTTCCCGCCTTGCTCGGTTAACCCGAGCACGCCCGAACGCCATCATCCCGCTGTCGGATTCTCGCGAGGCTCGGATTCTATCGCGAGACTCGGATTCTATATAAGGAGCCGCGCGTCGCCGCCATTTTCACACGTGCATTGAGAGTCATAGGGAGAGGACGTGGCTGGCGTCCTCTCCGTTTAGAGAAGAGAGAGACACAGTAGAGACGAGAGAGACACAGTAGTAGTAATTTTGGCGAGCATTATTAGGAGGAGTACTACTATACTACTATACTACTTGCTGAAGTGATATAGATTAGATAGTGTGACTGTAAGTGTATTGTATTATCTGACTTGTGGGGGAGACACTGACAGTGGGGAGCAGTTAGAGTCTGAGAGCAGGACTCAGGAGTACATATAACGTACAGTGCACACTTTTGCTGCCAGAGTCAGTGCCACACTGCCATTGTTGTGACCACACTGACCACCAGTATAATAATATATTTTGTGATTTTCTGCTTAGGACTCGGAGTACTAGTTGCAAGTTGCAACGTGAGTGACCTGACCACCAGTTTAATAATCAATCACCACCAGTTTAATATATATATATATATATAATTGTATATAATATATATATATATATATATATATATAATATTGTATACCACCTACCCGTGGTTTTTTTTTTTCATTCTTCTTTATACATACTACTATAGTAGCTTACTGTAGCAGTCTGCGGTGCTGCTGACCTGACAGTGTCCAGCAGGTCCGTCATCAGTCATTACATAATAAATATATATAGTACCTGTCCGGGTGCAGTACTAGTGATATTATATTGATTTCATCTCATTATCAATAATTTATCATCCAGTCTAGACTCTATATTAGCAGCAGACACAGTACGTTAGTCCACGGCTGTAGCTACCTCTGTGTCGGCACTCGGCAGTCCATCCATAATTGTATACCACCTACCCGTGTTTTTTTTTTTTTCTTTCTTCTTTGTACATACTACTATAGTATAGTAGCTTACTGTAGCAGTCTGCGGTGCTGCTGAGCTGACAGTGTCCAGCAGGTCCGTCATCAGTCATCATTACCTAATAAATATATTATCTACCTGTCCGGCTGCAGTACTAGTGATATTATATATACATACATATATATATTGATTTCATATCATTATCATCCAGTCTATATTAGCAGCAGACACAGTACGTTAGTCCACGGCTGTAGCTACCTCTGTGTCGGCACTCGGCAGTCCATCCATAATTGTATACCACCTACCCGTGTTTTTTTTTTTTCTTTCTTCTTTGTACTTACTACTATAGTATAGTAGCTTACTGTAGCAGTCTGCGGTGCTGCTGAGCTGACAGTGTCCAGCAGGTCCGTCATCAGTCATCATTACCTAATAAATATATTATCTACCTGTCCGGCTGCAGTACTAGTGATATTATATATACATACATATATATATATATTGATTTCATATCATTATCATCCAGTCTATATTAGCAGCAGACACAGTACGTTAGTCCACGGCTGTAGCTACCTCTGTGTCGGCACTCGGCAGTCCATCCATAAGTGTATACCACCTACCCGTGGTTTTTTTTCTTCTTTCTTCTTTGTACATACTACTATAGTATAGTAGCTTACTGTAGCAGTCTGCGGTGCTGCTGAGCTGACAGTGTCCAGCAGGTCCGTCATCAGTCATCATTACCTAATAAATATATTATCTACCTGTCCGGCTGCAGTACTAGTGATATTATATATACATACATATATATATTGATTTCATATCATTATCATCCAGTCTATATTAGCAGCAGACACAGTACGTTAGTCCACGGCTGTAGCTACCTCTGTGTCGGCACTCGGCAGTCCATCCATAATTGTATACCACCTACCCGTGGTTTTTTTTTTTCTTTCTTCTTTGTACATACTACTATAGTATAGTAGCTTACTGTAGCAGTCTGCGGTGCTGCTGAGCTGACAGTGTCCAGCAGGTCCGTCATCAGTCATCATTACCTAATAAATATATTATCTACCTGTCCGGCTGCAGTACTAGTGATATTATATATACATACATATATATATTGATTTCATATCATTATCATCCAGTCTATATTAGCAGCAGACACAGTACGGTAGTCCACGGCTGTAGCTACCTCTGTGTCGGCACTCGGCAGTCCATCCATAATTGTATACCACCTACCCGTGGTTTTTTTTTTCTTTCTTCTTTGTACATACTACTATAGTATAGTAGCTTACTGTAGCAGTCTGCGGTGCTGCTGAGCTGACAGTGTCCAGCAGGTCCGTCATCAGTCATCATTACCTAATAAATATATTATCTACCTGTCCGGCTGCAGTACTAGTGATATTATATATACATACATATATATATTGATTTCATATCATTATCATCCAGTCTATATTAGCAGCAGACACAGTACGTTAGTCCACGGCTGTAGCTACCTCTGTGTCGGCACTCGGCAGTCCATCCATAATTGTATACCACCTACCCGTGTTTTTTTTTTTTTCTTTCTTCTTTGTACATACTACTATAGTATAGTAGCTTACTGTAGCAGTCTGCGGTGCTGCTGAGCTGACAGTGTCCAGCAGGTCCGTCATCAGTCATCATTACCTAATAAATATATTATCTACCTGTCCGGCTGCAGTACTAGTGATATTATATATACATACATATATATATTGATTTCATATCATTATCATCCAGTCTATATTAGCAGCAGACACAGTACGTTAGTCCACGGCTGTAGCTACCTCTGTGTCGGCACTCGGCAGTCCATCCATAATTGTATACCACCTACCCGTGGTTTTTTTTTTCTTTCTTCTTTGTACATACTACTATAGTATAGTAGCTTACTGTAGCAGTCTGCGGTGCTGCTGAGCTGACAGTGTCCAGCAGGTCCGTCATCAGTCATCATTACCTAATAAATATATTATCTACCTGTCCGGCTGCAGTACTAGTGATATTATATATACATACATATATATATTGATTTCATATCATTATCATCCAGTCTATATTAGCAGCAGACACAGTACGGTAGTCCACGGCTGTAGCTACCTCTGTGTCGGCACTCGGCAGTCCATCCATAATTGTATACCACCTACCCGTGGTTTTTTTTTTTCTTTCTTCTTTGTACATACTACTATAGTATAGTAGCTTACTGTAGCAGTCTGAGGTGCTGCTGAGCTGACAGTGTCCAGCAGGTCCGTCATCAGTCATCATTACCTAATAAATATATTATCTACCTGTCCGGCTGCAGTACTAGTGATATTATATATACATACATATATATATTGATTTCATATCATTATCATCCAGTCTATATTAGCAGCAGACACAGTACGTTAGTCCACGGCTGTAGCTACCTCTGTGTCGGCACTCGGCAGTCCATCCATAATTGTATACCACCTACCCGTGGTTTTTTTTTTTCTTTCTTCTTTGTACATACTACTATAGTATAGTAGCTTACTGTAGCAGTCTGCGGTGCTGCTGAGCTGACAGTGTCCAGCAGGTCCGTCATCAGTCATCATTACCTAATAAATATATTATCTACCTGTCCGGCTGCAGTACTAGTGATATTATATATACATACATATATATATTGATTTCATATCATTATCATCCAGTCTATATTAGCAGCAGACACAGTACGTTAGTCCACGGCTGTAGCTACCTCTGTGTCGGCACTCGGCAGTCCATCCATAATTGTATACCACCTACCCGTGGTTTTTTTTTTCTTTCTTCTTTGTACATACTACTATAGTATAGTAGCTTACTGTAGCAGTCTGCGGTGCTGCTGAGCTGACAGTGTCCAGCAGGTCCGTCATCAGTCATCATTACCTAATAAATATATTATCTACCTGTCCGGCTGCAGTACTAGTGATATTATATATACATACATATATATATTGATTTCATCTCATTATCATCCAGTCTATATTAGCAGCAGACACAGTACGTTAGTCCACGGCTGTAGCTACCTCTGTGTCGGCACTCGGCAGTCCATCCATAAGTATACTAGTATCCATCCATCTCCATTGTTTACCTGAGGTGCCTTTTAGTTGTGCCTATTAAAATATGGAGAACAAAAATGTTGAGGTTCCAAAATTAGGGAAAGATCAAGATCCACTTCCACCTCGTGCTGAAGCTGCTGCCACTAGTCATGGCCGAGACGATGAAATGCCAGCAACGTCGTCTGCCAAGGCCGATGCCCAATGTCATAGTACAGAGCATGTCAAATCCAAAACACCAAATATCAGTAAAAAAAGGACTCCAAAACCTAAAATAAAATTGTCGGAGGAGAAGCGTAAACTTGCCAATATGCCATTTACCACACGGAGTGGCAAGGAACGGCTGAGGCCCTGGCCTATGTTCATGGCTAGTGGTTCAGCTTCACATGAGGATGGAAGCACTCAGCCTCTCGCTAGAAAAATGAAAAGACTCAAGCTGGCAAAAGCAGTAGCACCGCAAAGAACTGTGCGTTCTTCGAAATCCCAAATCCACAAGGAGAGTCCGACTCCAATTGTGTCGGTTGCGATGCCTGACCTTCCCAACACTGGACGTGAAGAGCATGCGCCTTCCACCATTTGCACGCCCCCTGCAAGTGCTGGAAGGAGCACCCGCAGTCCAGTTCCTGATAGTCAGATTGAAGATGTCAGTGTTGAAGTACACCAGGATGAGGAGGATATGGGTGTTGCTGGCGCTGGGGAGGAAATTGACCAGGAGGATTCTGATGGTGAGGTGGTTTGTTTAAGTCAGGCACCCGGGGAGACACCTGTTGTCCGTGGGAGGAATATGGCCATTGACATGCCTGGTGAAAATACCAAAAAAATCAGCTCTTCGGTGTGGAAGTATTTCAACAGAAATGCGGACAACAGGTGTCAAGCCGTGTGTTGCCTTTGTCAAGCTGTAATAAGTAGGGGTAAGGACGTTAACCACCTCGGAACATCCTCCCTTATACGTCACCTGCAGCGCATTCATAATAAGTCAGTGACAAGTTCAAAAACTTTGGGTGACAGCGGAAGCAGTCCACTGACCAGTAAATCCCTTCCTCTTGTAACCAAGCTCACGCAAACCGCCCCACCTACTCCCTCAGTGTCAATTTCCTCCTTACCCAGGAATGCCAATAGTCCTGCAGGCCATGTCACTGGCAATTCTGACGAGTCCTCTCCTGCCTGGGATTCCTCTGATGCATCCTTGAGTGTAATGCCTACTGCTGGCGCTGCTGTTGTTGCTGCTGGGAGTCGATCGTCATCCCAGAGGGGAAGTCGTAAGCCCACTTGTACTACTTCCAGTAAGCAATTGACTGTCCAACAGTCCTTTGCGAGGAAGATGAAATATCACAGCAGTCATCCTGCTGCAAAGCGGATAACTGAGGCCTTGACAACTATGTTGGTGTTAGACGTGCGTCCGGTATCCGCCGTTAGTTCACAGGGAACTAGACAATTTATTGAGGCAGTGTGCCCCCGTTACCAAATACCATCTAGGTTCCACTTCTCTAGGCAGGCGATACCGAGAATGTACACGGACGTCAGAAAAAGACTCACCAGTGTCCTAAAAAATGCAGTTGTACCCAATGTCCACTTAACCACGGACATGTGGACAAGTGGAGCAGGGCAGGGTCAGGACTATATGACTGTGACAGCCCACTGGGTAGATGTATGGACTCCCGCCGCAAGAACAGCAGCGGCGGCACCAGTAGCAGCATCTCGCAAACGCCAACTCTTTCCTAGGCAGGCTACGCTTTGTATCACCGCTTTCCAGAATACGCACACAGCTGAAAACCTCTTACGGCAACTGAGGAAGATCATCGCGGAATGGCTTACCCCAATTGGACTCTCCTGTGGATTTGTGGCATCGGACAATGCCAGCAATATTGTGTGTGCATTAAATATGGGCAAATTCCAGCACGTCCCATGTTTTGCACATACCTTGAATTTGGTGGTGCAGAATTTTTTAAAAAACGACAGGGGTGTGCAAGAGATGCTGTCGGTGGCCAGAAGAATTGCGGGACACTTTCGGCGTACAGGCACCACGTACAGAAGACTGGAGCACCACCAAAAACAACTGAACCTGCCCTGCCATCATCTGAAGCAAGAAGTGGTAACGAGGTGGAATTCAACCCTCTATATGCTTCAGAGGTTGGAGGAGCAGCAAAAGGCCATTCAAGCCTATACAATTCAGCACGATATAGGAGGTGGAATGCACCTGTCTCAAGCGCAGTGGAGAATGATTTCAACATTGTGCAAGGTTCTGATGCCCTTTGAACTTGCCACACGTGAAGTCAGTTCAGACACTGCCAGCCTGAGTCAGGTCATTCCTCTCATCAGGCTTTTGCAGAAGAAGCTGGAGACATTGAAGGAGTAGCTAACACAGTGCGATTCCGCTAGGCATGTGGGACTTGTGGATGGAGCCCTTAATTCGCTTAACAAGGATTCACGGGTGGTCAATCTGTTGAAATCAGAGCACTACATTTTGGCCACCATGCTCGATCCTAGATTTAAAGCCTACCTTGGATCTCTCTTTCCGGCAGACACAAGTCTGCTGGGGTTCAAAGACCTGCTGGTGAGAAAATTGTCAAGTCAAGCGGAACGCGACCTGTCAACATCTCCTCCTTCACATTCTCCCGCAACTGGGGGTGCGAGGAAAAGGCTCATAATTCCGAGCCCACCCGCTGGCGGTGATGCAGGGCAGTCTGGAGCGACTGCTGATGCTGACATCTGGTCCGGACTGAAGGACCTGACAACGATTACGGACATGTCGTCTACTGTCACTGCATATGATTCTCTCACCATTGAAAGAATGGTGGAGGATTATATGAGTGACCGCATCCAAGTAGGCATGTCACACAGTCCGTACTTATACTGGCAGGAAAAAAAGGCAATTTGGAGGCCCTTGCACAAACTGGCTTTATTCTACCTAAGTTGCCCTCCCACAAGTGTGTACTCCGAAAGAGTGTTTAGTGCCGCCGCTCACCTTGTCAGCAATCGGCGTACGAGGTTACATCCAGAAAATGTGGAGAAGATGATGTTCATTAAAATGAATTATAATCAATTCCTCCGTGGAGACATTGACCAGCAGCAATTGCCTCCACAAAGTACACAGGGAGCTGAGAATGTGGATACCAGTGGGGACGAATTGATAATCTGTGAGGAGGGGGATGTACACGGTGATATATCGGAGGATGATGATGAGGTGGACATCTTGCCTCTGTAGAGCCAGTTTGTGCAAGGAGAGATTAATTGCTTCTTTTTAGGTGGGGGTCCAAACCAACCCGTCATTTCAGTCACAGTCGTGTGGCAGACCCTGTCACTGAAATGATGGGTTGGTTAAAGTGTGCATGTCCTGTTTATACAACATAAGGGTGGGTGGGAGGGCCCAAGGACAATTCCATCTTGCACCTCTTTTTTCTTTAATTTTTCTTTGCGTCATGTGCTGTTTGGGGAGTATTTTTTGGAAGGGCCATCCTGCGTGACACTGCAGTGCCACTCCTAGATGGGCCCGGTGTTTGTGTCGGCCACTAGGGTCGCTTATCTTACTCACACAGCTACCTCATTGCGCCTCTTTTTTTCTTTGCGTCATGTGCTGTTTGGGGAGGTTTTTTTGGAAGGGCCATCCTGCGTGACACTGCAGTGCCACTCCTAGATGGGCCCGGTGTTTGTGTCGGCCACTAGGGTCGCTTATCTTACTTACACAGCTACCTCATTGCGCCTTTTTTTTTCTTTGCGTCATGTGCTGTTTGGGGAGGGTTTTTTGGAAGGGCCATCCTGCGTGACACTGCAGTGCCACTCCTAGATGGGCCCGGTGTTTGTGTCGGCCACTAGGGTCGCTTATCTTACTTACACAGCTACCTCATTGCGCCTTTTTTTTTCTTTGCGTCATGTGCTGTTTGGGGAGGGTTTTTTGGAAGGGCCATCCTGCGTGACACTGCAGTGCCACTCCTAGATGGGCCCGGTGTTTGTGTCGGCCACTAGGGTCGCTTATCTTACTCACACAGCTACCTCATTGCGCCTCTTTGTTTCTTTGCGTCATGTGCTGTTTGTGGAGGGTTTTTTGGAAGGGACATCCTGCGTGACACTGCAGTGCCACTCCTAGATGGGCCCGGTGTTTGTGTCGGCCACTAGGGTCGCTTATCTTACTCACACAGCTACCTCATTGCGCCTCTTTTTTTCTTTGCGTCATGTGCTGTTTGGGGAGGGTTTTTTGGAAGGGACATCCTGCGTGACACTGCAGTGCCACTCCTAGATGGGCCCGGTGTTTGTGTCGGCCACTAGGGTCGCTTAGCTTAGTCATCCAGCGACCTAGGTGCAAATTTTAGGACTAAAAATAATATTGTGAGGTGTGAGGTATTCAGAATAGACTGAAAATGAGTGTAAATTATGTTTTTTGAGGTTAATAATACTTTGGGATCAAAATGACCCCCAAATTCTATGATTTAAGCTGTTTTTTAGTGTTTTTTAAAAAAAACACCCGAATCCAAAACACACCCGAATCCGACAAAAAAAATTCGGTGAGGTTTTGCCAAAACGCGGTCGAACCCAAAACACGGCCGCGGAACCGAACCCAAAACCAAAACACAAAACCCGAAAAATTTCCGGCGCTCATCTCTAGTTATCACCTCATTCATTCAGTTTCCATTGTTCAGTTACCAGTGCATATTCAATCCTGTGGCTTCCAGTTATCATACCTTGTCACGCCTGTCTGCAGTAACCATTTCAGTATCCTGTTAACCTGACCTGCAATAAACCCATGCTTTCTTATCTGATTTAATCAAGTCTTGCTGTCTTCACTTGCATCACCTTGCCAGTATCACCTAGCCAAAATGTACAATTAACCCCAGCCTTGCTACGTCTGCAATTAACCCTTGCCTTGCCAGTTGCTATACTCCAGGTAAATTAACCTAGTGGATCTCTGCCAATTCTGTACTTGGCTCAGGCATATCCTAACAGCGCAGGGGTGGATGGGGATGGAAAACCAGCCTCGGATATTTCTGGAAGGGGTGTACTGGGGTGAAAAATTTCTGCAAGCAGCCCTAATGGGGGTGGGATATAGGGCCTGATTCTTTATAGGGCCTGATTCTGAGTCAGAGGCAGTTGCAGCCTTCCTTATGTGTTTTGCTGCCGTTGCTTCTGAGACTCTGTACTAATGCCACTACTGTAAAAAGCCCTTCCCTGATGAACATTGTGCATCTGAAAGTACAAGAACTGAGATGCCACGTCAGTATCTACAGACGTGTCAGCCATCTTTCGTGCGTGTTTATACGCCAACATCGATTACACAGTTGAAACTTGCACAAGCCCTACGTTCGAAAAATTAATAACTTGCATATCAGGGGCAAACACGCCTGTTACTAGAAAGTGCGTCCAGAGGGTATTGGAAGCTGGTTCCTTCCATCCACACAATCCATGGACGGCACTTCTGTACAACAGTCATACCAATGAAAAGTCCCACACACACAGGGTTAACTGCGACATCTCATGGTTATTCCATCATTTTTTCAAGAATCAAATACATAACAAACTACATACCTTTTATAACAGTGTAATCCCCAAGGAGCTTCCCTCACTGGTGCGATATACATACATGCTCCGGGCATGTGCGGCAGCTCCCCCTGGCCATCTCACTCATACTATACAGTGAGGTGAGACTAGGGAGTGATGGGCCCAGGTGCAGAAATACTGTGTGCTTTGGGCCCCCCACCCTTTAACTCCCATTACCTTGCAAAAGACACAGGGCCTGATTCAGAGATGCGGATCTGTGAATATATGCGTGTGTGGCAGCAGTGGGGATCTGGACTGAGATGGCCGCTGACACAGCCTGACAGTGTCTCTAATTTGCAGAATGCGTACAAAAACACAGCCACGGACGCACATTTATTATTACCAGTTATTTATATTGCACATACATATGCCGTAACGCTTTACAGAGAATATTTGTCCATTCCCATCAGTCCCTGCCTCAGTGGAGCTTACATTCTATTTTTCCTACCACATGTACACACACACTTACACATTAGGGTTAATTTTAGTTTGGAGCCAATTAACCTACCAGTATATGTTTTGATTGTGGGAGGAAACCGGGGAACCCGGAGGAAACCCATGCAAGCATGGGGAGAATATACAAACTCCACACATTTAGTGCCATGCTGCGAATGGAACCAATGACCTCAGTGCTGTGAGGCAGTAATGCTAACCATTACACCGCCCATGCTGCCCTGAGTACTGGGGAACATCCCTATGTTTGCTCAGAAAGGCTGTTGGCACTGAGGTGCACATTTGCAGTCCTGAGAGGTTCCCCAAACAGTCATGACACGCCTGCATTTTACTCGCCACCCTCGTTACCTCCCACAAACACCCCCTGTTAATCACTCTACATCTAAGTCCTCACGTGATCCCATCAATAATCTAAGTTGGAGCATGAACAGTAAAAAATTAAATGCTCAGCTGCGCAAACCTTGGTATTGCGTCTGCCTCTGACTCAGACCTTAATTTTCCTAGTGGTTGTTCATATTATGCTCACTAAGCAACTAGGCCTTATTGTAGTTATGTCCCTGGGCATATCAGTACTCTAAACTGTGAATAGTACGTACACGGGCGGTGTAGCTTCATGTTGTATGAACCCTCCCATTTTGCCCTCTAACAGCCTAATCTCCTAATTATGCACATCACCACCATAATATGCTGCAGTGTACACAGTGCCTCCATAGTACATCTTGTACGCACTGCCACAGCACCCTGTATATTACCACTCAGTATACACAGTGCCCTCCACCATAACACCCCTCAGTGCATACAGCGCCCTGATTTTACACTTCAGTATACACAGCCCCATCTCTGTCCCCTATATTAACCCCAAGTGCACACACCGCCCCATGGCCCTCATTCCGAGTTGTTCGCTCGGTATTTTTCATCGCATCGCAGTGAAAATCCGCTTAGTACGCATGCGCAATGTTCGCACTGCGACTGCGCCAAGTAACTTTACTATGAAGAAAGTATTTTTACTCACGGCTTTTTCTTCGCTCCGGCGATCGTAATGTGATTGACAGGAAATGGGTGTTACTGGGCGGATACACGGCGTTTCAGGGGCGTGTGGCTGAAAACGCTACCGTTTCCGGAAAAAACGCAGGAGTGGCCGGGGAAACGGTGGGAGTGCCTGGGCGAACGCTGGGTGTGTTTGTGACGTCAACCAGGAACGACAAGCACTGAAATGATCGCACAGGCAGAGTAAGTCTGGAGCTACTCTGAAACTGCTAACTCGTTTGTAATCGCAATATTGCGCGTACGTCGGTCGCAATTTTAAGAAGCTAAGATTCACTCCCAGTAGGCGGCGGCTTAGCGTGTGTAACTCTGCTACATTCGCCTTGCGAGCGAACAACTCGGAATGAGGGCCCATATTCCATTCCTCCATTTCAGTAAACACATATACCCCTGCCCCATAGTACCCCTCAGTACACACAGCACCACCATATTACATTGTATTATACACAGCTCCCTCCCCCATATTACCCCCCAGTACACACAGCATCCATATTAGATTACATTATACACTGCCTCCCCGTCCTTCCCCATATTACCCCCAGTAAGCACAGCACAAACATATCCCAGAATACATAGTCCCCCATAGCACATCCAATTCCACCCTGGTTTTTAACTATTTAATTACATTTACACAGAGAAGAACTGCACAGATTTTACTGATCTGTGTAGGCTTCATGTTCGGGAATGTTTGGCTGCCGGCAAACACGGCACTCAAACACAAATCCATGCACGATCGGAAAACACAATCCACTAAAACACGGGAGCATAGTAAATTCTCGTATTTTATTTTTAAAAACACACTTATGTACGATCGTTCACATCTGAGTTTAACCACAGTCAAACACGGACAAAATACAAATGAGTAAATGTATCCTTTAGATAACCACCATATACACAGTACAGTAAAGTTTGTTTAAAATACAGCGTAGGTTTTCAAAAATGAAAAAGAGACAAGTAATAATTGGACTTATTTGTGCAAACACTTAGGGGGTTATTCAGAGATGAAGCAGATCGTTACATATGCAGCAAGATCTGCGTCCATCTCCTCACATGCTGGGGACGCCCGGCGCAGGGCACTAAAATGCGTCTTTTATGTTTACTTACACCATTCTGTTTGGTCAATTGACCAATGGTCAATGGCCAATTGATCCTAAATTCCATGCTACTTTAGGAAGAATTACACATCTCTGTTTAGATATTCTCCTCCATTGTCAGATGTTAGGTCTTAAATATGTAACCGGTTTGCATTTCCATTAATGTCTTGTAGTCTGCAATTTTCTTCATTACTTCAGACTTTTCTTTAGTCAAGTATATGTATGTCAATCTTATAAAATTGTTGATCAACGTTATAATACTGTATATCTATATCCATTTATTGACTTTAATTCCATCGGATCATACACATCTGAATGCTTCAGCTCTGCTTGCTGACTTTGGAAATAGTGGACGGCTTTTCTTTCCTGTTTTACAGCCTTCACATTTTCTCTGTATCAGGCATGGGTATTCCTGTAACCATCCTATTTTCAAATTTCTAGATACTGTAATATCCAAGGTGACCAAATCTTCTTTGCCAGAGTTCCATGGTGCTGCACATGCACAGAAAACCAAACATCGGCCATCTTGGTAAAGGATTTGATGCCTCCCCATAGGAACATCATGGAGACTGTGCAGTAGCACTCTCCAAGTGTCAACAACTGTTGCATATATCTTGCTGGGGTGCGTGATCCCGGTACATGGTACATACTGGCAACAATCGGCATTGGTTATGTATATCTTAGTCCGTCCCACTGATATTATTACTATTGTTATTAGTGTGGCTACTTTGATTTATTTATCTGATATTTGCAAGCTGATTCCCATTTAATGTTTTTCAATGCTAAGATAATGTATGTTTGTATTTAATTGAACTTAATTTGTACTTTTATTGGATTTGAATAGCCCTGGGCTTGTCTGGGATTTTCTGGTCTGGAGGTTTAGAGTCCGCATAGTGTCCAGTGCTTCTTTATTGCCACTTTCTGGACATATGTTGATGAACCTAGTCTTGGCCAGTCTTCTGTATGGAACTAGGACAATATGTATTTAAATTCTATCCTTGCCTTAGATACTAACAAGGCGCTCATAGAAGGCTTCTGGTAAGATCTGTTTGACCAACTCAAGGAGAAAACTTACAAATATCCTTATGCAACAAGATTGGTGACTCTCAAATTAACGATGACTATCATAGCCTCAAACTATATGTATATATTTGTGTATTCCCACGCATCAAATATTTTGTTGTGCATTGTCCCAAAATTGGGAAAGCCTAAACATCTCCTATGTCAATCTGTTCAGCCAAAGTGTCTTCTTTGTCAACCTTTTGTATTGATAAATCTTTTAGCATCCCAGCCTAATGAAGCTTTATTCTAGAGCAGCAAAAATCCTCTCTGGTGGAACTGTACCAAATACCTACATTTCCCTTTCATATAAATCTTATGTGTCACTTTTATTTAAACATTGTTGCATTAATTCATGAGAATTTTCCTCTATTAGTCAAAGATTATCTTTTTGCATCTTCCATGTCTCTTTAATATCTCTCAAGGACAGAAATGTGGACAGTTGTTTTCAGCCTTTGGCCTCCGAACAGTTAGCCAGCTAGTATCTCCACCACCCACAAGACAGTGCCAGAGTATTAGGCCCAAATCCCTAGTGTCAACAGTTACTATTATGTAATCCCTTTTTGTGTATCAGCCTCTGCTTGTTTCTGACTCTGATACTGACCCTGACTCCTGCATTTTATACCCATACTGAGCCTGTGACCCTAACCTTGTGCTTGTATAAAGTTGCTGCAGATGTCTTGCTACATTTCACCAGTTTTTAGCATCATGATTCTGTACCTCACATTTGATGGTATGTATGAATGAAAATAATGTAATTTGTGGAGGTTTACAGCATCACTTATGGATCCCCATACCTATGAATAGTGACCACAGATGATATCCAAAATATTTACCTACTGTTTTGTTGGAAGGTAGGCCGAATGGTTTGTATGAGACTCCAAAGTGACTATATGTATCAAGCTCTGGAAACTATGACTTCCCAGAGCTAGTGCCCGCTAGCTAACAACATCATTAGCTGGTGTTGACTATGGAAATCTATTGTCTTCTTTTCACAAAAACCCATGGTGAGGGACAGCTGTATATTGAAAGAGCTGTCCTGGTATACATCTCCCCCATTGTATCTTATTACCATACCTCCCAGCTAGTCACAGAAAGGGGCAGTTTGAGGACAATGACCTCTGGACTCTTGGCAGTGAAGCCCATACCATCTTCTGGTGATTCCTGGTATAGACCAGGGGTAAATTAGACTCCATTCCTCGACACTGCCAGTGACCAAAGAGACCATACATCCTGCTTGTAATCGTAAACAATGAGCCTCTACTTCTATTTAGAAAATTACTAACATATTTTGCAGGCGTTATCAACATGTATCTCACTGGGGTTAGGGAAACAATATTATGGAAAATCTCTAGAAAGTTTTACTCAGGGACTGTCTGGGAGGAGAAACCATGAAATTCTGCCCTTTTGTTTATGTGAAATAGTTTTGGGCATGACTTGAGCAATTCTACCAACCACTGAGATGCTGTAAGTTTAAGGTATTGCCAAACTTTATGTGCTGCATTGAAAGACAGATAATTATACTTTGAATGCGACAATTGGATTTATACTGTTGGTACGAGGAGGAGTACAAAGAAAAAAAACGATTTACTTTATTTTTTTATGACAGAATCAATAGAAACTAATCAGGTCTTGAATGCATTCTGGGCTGTAAACAGAGAACAAATATAAGTCAGAGGAGACAGGGCTGTGGTGCAATGTTGTCTGTCAGGGATTAAAAAAAAGCATTTCCAAAAGCTGTCACGGGTAAGTAAGAATATAAAAGTATGTGAACGGAACAGCGTTATAGATGAATCCTATTAAATGCCAACTTCACTTTGCTGCCTTTTTAAACTTCTTTGACAGGCAGCCATGCAATGTATTCATTTGAACATCAATCTAAAGAGTGTAGAAAACTCTTTGTAATTACAAAACCATTGTTCTTGCAGACGGCGAATCCATGCTCGATTTCATCATGAGAAATCCATTTAAAATCATGTGATCTAAAACAAAATCTTGTGCAATAATAACTCACATTTAGGACTGAACACACCTATAGGCTTCAGGTAAGTTTAGTATGGAGGTCATAGAGGGTATATATATTCAACCTGTCACCATTAATTAATAATGCTGCGTGAAAAACACATTTTTATTTTACCCTAACCATTTATTAAAGAAAGAATGTACAGGTATGATATCCATTAGCTACAATTCTTGGGACAACATGGAGAGCGGTGCTTAAATCATACTTAATTATATGAAATAACCACCCTTGGGACTTCCGTTTGCAAGGTCATACAAGGTGGGTGAAATTCAACTGTGCTCCTGGCTCTCCCTTCAGAATCCAATGCCATCTGCAGTTCCAGGATCCTTAGAGCACCCCTAATCCCTATTTAGACCTGGAGAAGTGTTAGGGATAAGTGCAAGCAAGAAGGGGTTCATACATTCCGGTCTTTGTTCTCCTTTCCCTTGGAGTCCAGCCTCAGACAGAAGAGTGCTTCTTGCCTCATGACACCAGTCTGAGCCACTGATCTTGCAGTGACATCTCTGATGTTTTAGTACTAAAGGCCAGTACACACTACTGAGAGATGTGTGCTGAGCGATCTGTCACAGACCGCTCAGCACACATCTCTCCCCCCGCTCAGCACAGCGTGATGTGTGCTGAGCGAGGGAGGAAGGAGGGAGGCACTCATTTCACCCAGCGGGTGAAATGAGCGATGTGCTAGATTGTGCCTGCATGCAGGCCAAGCTAGAACCGGCAATAGCGATGCAACAGGCCGCGTATCGCTGTCGCTGGGGGACATACACACGAGAGATCCGTGCTTAAAATCTAAGCAATCTTGTCAGATTGCTTAGATTTTAAGCACGGATCTCTCCGTGTGTACTCCCCTTAAACTGACAATGAATGCTCTGAGGGTTTTCCCAGCCTGCTGGAGACTCTGGCTATTGGTCTGACTGACTTGGAGCAATCGT
The DNA here is from genome assembly GCF_028390025.1 of Pseudophryne corroboree. Taxonomy (NCBI): domain Eukaryota; kingdom Metazoa; phylum Chordata; class Amphibia; order Anura; family Myobatrachidae; genus Pseudophryne; species Pseudophryne corroboree. Next base: position 387,067,086 of record NC_086452.1, read on the forward strand.
CTGATGAAACAATTATCCAGTGCCCTTCTCATTGATGAGTCTGTTACAGTCTAACAAAATACAGTGTTATCCCAATCTAAAATGATTGCTTCATTGAAGGCATAGGTAGATGACCTGGACCTAGTGCACATAGGATAGAGACTGTGGAGGTGATTCAGACCTGATTGCTGTGCTGCTAAATTTGTTGTCCTGCGATCAGATAGTCATCGCCCAAGGGGGAGTTTAACTTCGCCGTGCAAGTGTGCGATCGCATGTGTTTGCTGTGCGAAAATGTCCCTCAGCCAGCGGACAGCTGCAAATTCATTTGCAACTCACTCACCATCTAATGTTTTTACCAGTGTGCGCAGCCCAGGACTTACTCCTACAATGCAAAACCAACAGGCTGATTGGGTCCGGAGCTGACGTCACACACCCTCCCAGAAAACGCTTGGGCACGCCTGCGTTTTCCCTGACACTCCCAGAAAATGGGCAGTTACCACCCACAAATGGCCTCTTCCCTTCAATCAGCTTGTGAACGGCTGTCCGATCAAAATTTTCACACCAGCTTGTCGCTGTTTGGCGACGCACATGTGCATTGCGGTGCAAGCGCACAGCAGCGATCAGGTGTGAATCGGGCCCACACCGTTGCAGAGGTCTACAGCAGTAATAATAACCAAGTTTTCTTTAAATTCAGGGATAAGAATGCTTTTTAGTGAGCATACCGAAAGTTTGCTACCACAGTGGTGTTTTTCTTGTTTTTAACAATAACTATTAGCAAAACATTTTGTTTTGGGTGTCTGATCACCCTAGAACAGTGGTTCCCATACTCTGTCCTTAAGGAGCACTAACGGTCCAGGTTTTTAAGTACATCCATTCTTGGCCACAGATGACTTAATTAGTACCTCAGTCAATATGATTTAACCATCTGTGCTGAGCCATGGATATCTTTAAAACCTGGACTGTTAGTGGATCTTGAGGACCAAGTTTGGCAACCACTGCCCTATGCAATACAGACTTGTGTTGACCTGCCTAGGATTGGCACTATAGAGGGCTAGCCGTGTGCTTACTATAGCTACAGCAGCCCTGGTTGGTAATGCCTAATGCTGGCAATGGAAATTTCTGGGAGAGAAACAGTTTGGTTGAAGTGGGGTGGGGAGGGGGGAGGGGACTCCAAACATTATTTTGGGACATTTTTGCAATTTTAAACATAACAAAAAGGAACCGTGCAACACTACAAAAGCAAAACCTTGTTATGGTGGCTTTGCTACAGAATCAGACTTTTAAAAACTGATGGGGATTGACAACAGTTAAGTTTAGAAAGTCAAAATTATTGCAAACAGACCCCATTGGTTTCTAAACCCCTACAAAACTGGTCTACCATATTTTACTTGGATTCATTTCTAGTTACTGTATATTGGGCCTAATTCAGACCTGATTGCAGCAGCAAATTTGTTAGCTAATGGGCAAAACAATGTGCACTGCAGGAAAGGGGGGGCAGTTATAACATTTGCAGAGAGATTGATGGGCCCTACACATTAGGCGATATGCCGCCGAGGTGCCCGACGGCCAATACGGCCGACGGGCAACCTGGCGGCGGAGGAGAGTGAAGTTTCTTCACTCCCCCCATCACCCATCCCCAAGTCCCCATAGCAATGCATGCTAATATGGACGAGATTGTCCATATTGGCATGCATGTATAAGCGACCCGGCACCAACGATGAACGAGCGTGGGGCTGAGCATCGTTCATCGTTGGTGCCTACACACTGTAAGATATGAACGATATCTCATTCATTAATGAACGAGATTGTTCTCTTTCATCGCCTAATGTGTAGGGCCTATTAGATTTGGGTGGGGTGTATTCAAACTGAAATCTAAATTACAGTGTAAAAAATAAAGCAGCCAGTATTTACCCTGCATACTAACTCTCTCTGCAAATGTTATATCTGCCCCACCTGCAGTGCACATGGTTTTGCCCATTAGCTAACAAATTTGCTGCTGCGATCAGGTCTGCATTAGGCACATTGTTTCTTGTTGTTTGCTCACCACTGCTCAAAGTACCCTGATAGTTGTCCAGCAGGAAAGTTTTGAAAAGTGACATTTGTTATAATAAAACTGTTATGTATGAGTAAATCCAACCAGAGGCAAAACTACTGGCAATACCACAGGCCGTCAGTCCCCCAGTAATACTGAGCTGCTGTCTGAGGTCCAGGCCCAGCTGGAGGGGGAGGAGGGGCTGCTCTCCTCTCTCCTCTCAGCTCCTCCCCTTTCCATCTTATTTGTCCAAGACCCCAGCTTCCTCTGTGTCTAAGACAGCATCTGTCCTCTGACTCAGAGCTGATAGAGTTCTGTCTGCTTATCAGTGCACAGATTAACTGCTCTCACCAGCGTCAGGCAGCCAGATCCCTTCTTTCACTTTGCCTTGTCTTGTGTACCACCTCCAGGGATAATCTCTGGGCAGCACTGGTCTCTGGCTCTGCCACGATCAGAACCCAGTCTCCAGATCTTGTGCAGCACTCCCACCTCAATCAGGAAGTCTTCTGTAAGAGGCAGTCCCACATTAATGTGTGGAATAATGTGTAAGGGGCACTACTAAAGTGTGTGTATAATGTGTAAGAGGCACTTCTGCTTTGTGGGCATAATGTGTAAGGGGCACTAGTACTGTGTGGGCATAATGTGTAAGGGGCACAACTAACCTGTAGGCATAATGTGTAAGGGGCACTACTACTGTGTTGGTATAATATGCAAGGGGCACTATTACTCTGTGTTCATAATGTGTAAGGATCACTACGACCATGTAGGGCATTAAGTACAAATGGCATTACTACTGTGTAGGTATAATATACATGTGGTACTACTACTCTGTGGGCATAATGTGTGAGGGGCACTCTTACCATGATTGCATAATGTGTAAGGAGCACTACTACCATGTAGGCATAATGTGTAAGGATCACTACGACCATGTATGCCATTAAGTGCAAGGGGCATTACTACTGTGTAGGCATAATATACATGTGGTACTACTCTGTGGTCATAATGTGTGAGGGGCACTCTTACCATGTGGGCATAATGTGTAAGGAGCACTACCATGTGGGCATAATGTGTAAGGGACACTACTATCATATGAGCATAATGGGAAAAGGGCACTACTAACATGTGAGTATAATGTGTTAAGGGCACTGTTGCCCTGTGGGCATAATGTGTAATGGGCCCTACTACTGTGTGGGCATAATTTGTAAGGGGCACTACTGCCTTGTGGGTATAATGCATAATTGGCACTACTACTCTGTGGCCATAATGTGTAAGGGACGCTACTAGTCTGTAGGCATAATGTGTAAGGGCAACTAATGTATGTCATAATGTGAATAAGGGACTCCACCATGTGGTGTAGCATGTATAAGGGTCTCTACTGTGTAGTGTACCAAGTATAGGTAGTATTACTGTGTGACGTAATGTAAATAAGGGGTAATACTGTGTGCCGTACATGTCTAAGGTGTACTGCTGTTTGGCATAACATGAATAAGGAGTACTGCTGCGCACCAGAGCAATGTTGAAAAGGCCCCAAGAAGTGATCACCTTGTTCTAGAGATATGTGGTCTGATTCCCCAGAAATCCAAATCCATCCGGATTCTTTGGGGGAGATTCAAATGTTTGAAAAGTCAGTTGGGAGTCTGTTTTTTCCTATCTAATAGACAGGAAAAAACAGACACCCAACCGACTTTTCAAACATTTGAATCTCCCCCTTTGAATCTGAATAGAACCAAAACCCAGTCTGGATCTCTCAAGAAGATCCAATCCGAACCAAATCCTGGTTTGGATATTCCCATGGTTAAAATACAGGTTTTGGATTGCAAAAATTACATGATTTTAGCTGTTTTTTTAATCAATTTGTATCAATGATTATCAATTTTTTTTACTGATACTTTTTTAACCAAATAAAAAACCAAATCTGAACCAAAACACTTCAAGGTGGTATTGCCAAAACCAAAACATAGGGGTCCGTGCACATCACTATTTCTCTTACGTCCTAGAGGATGCTGGGGACTCCGTAAGGACCATGGGGTATAGACGGGCTCCGCAGGAGACATAGGCACTATAAAGAACTTTAGATGGGTGTGCACTGGCTCCTCCCTCTATGCCCCTCCTCCAGACCACAGTTAGATCCTGTGCCCAGAAGACACTGGGTGCACTACAGGGGAGCTCTCCTGAGTTTCTTTGAAAAAGAATTTTGTTAGGTTTTTTATTTTCAGGGAGCACTGCTGGCAACAGGCTCCCTGCATCGTGGGACTGAGGAGAGAGAAGCAGACCTACTTAAATGATAGGCTCTGCTTCTTAGGCTACTGGACACCATTAGCTCCAGAGGGTCGGAACGCAGGTCTTACCCTCGCCGTTCGTCCCGGAGCCGCGCCGCCGTCCTCCTCACAGAGCCGGAAGATAGAAGCCGGGTGAGTATAAGAAGAAAGAAGACTTCAAAGGTGGCAGAAGACTTCAGATCTTCTCTGAGGTAACGCGCAGCGGTAACGCTGCGTGCCATTGCTCCCACACACAACACACACAGCGGGCACTGAAGGGTGCAGGGCACAGGGGGGGTGCCCTGGGCAGCAATAATAAACCACTAGGGACTGGCTCACGTATATATAGGCTGCGTAGGCAGTATATTATATAATCCCCCGCCAGTATTGAAAATTTGAGCGGGACCAAAGCCCGCCGCTGAGGGGGCGGAGCTTGATCCTCCAGCACTAACCAGCGCCATTTTCTCCACAGCACACTGCAGAGAAGCTGGCTCCCCGGACTCTCCCCTGCTGAACACGGTGACAGAGGGCAAAAAAGAGGGTGGGGGCACTTTTAATTGGCGCAGTGAGTGTATATATATATATATATATTTATATAAAAGTGCTGTTTTATCTGGGAATTTTGTTTCCAGTGTCAGTTGGCGCTGGGTGTGTGCTGGCATACTCTCTCTGTCTCTCCAAAGGGCCTTATTGGGGAACTGTCTCCATATAGATATATCCCTGAGTGTGTGGGGGTGTCGGTACGCGTGTGTCGGCATGTCTGAAGCGGAAGGCTCATCTAAGGAGGAGGTGGAGCAGATGATTGTGGTGTCTCCGTCGGCAACGCCGACACCTGATTGATTGGATATGCTGAATGTTTTAAATGCAAATGTGTCTTTATTAAATCAGAGGTTGGACAAAGCAGAGTCCAGGGATAAAACAGGGAGTCAATCCATGGCTTTGACTGTGTCACAGGGCCTTTCAGGGTCTCAGAAATGTCCCCTGTCCCAAGTAGCAGACACTGATACCGACACAGATTCTGACTCCAGTGTCGACTACGATGGTGCGAGGTTACACCCAAGGGTGGCCAAAAGTATTCATTATATGATTATTGCAATAAAACGATGTTTTACATATCACAGATGACCCCTCTGTCCCTGACAAGAGGGTACACATGTTTAAGGAAAAGAAACCTGAGGTAACCTTTCCCCCATCTCATGAGCTGAACGCGTTATTTGAAAAGGCTTGGGAAACTCCAGACAAGAAACTGCAGATTCCCAAAAGAAATCTTATGGCGTATCCTTTCCCTGCGCAGGAGAGGTTACGGTGGGAATCCTCACCCAGGGTGGACAAGGCGTTAACGCGCTTGTCCAAAAAGGTGGCGCTACCGTCTCCAGACACGGCAGCCCTCAAGGATCCTGCTGATCGCAGACAGGAAACTACCTTAAAATCTATTTATACACATACGGGTGCCTTGCTCAGACCGCAATAGCGTCGGCTTGGGTTTGTAGCGCTGTTGCGGCTTGGACGGATACTTTGTTAGCTGACATTGATACCCTGGATAGGGATACCATTTTATTGACCTTAGGTCACATTAAAGATGCAGTCTTGTATATGAGAGACGCTCAGAGAGACGTTGGTCTGCTAGGTTCGAGAGCCAACGCCATGGCGATTTCTGCTAGGCGAGCCCTGTGGACCCGCCAATGGACGGGTGATGCCGACTCAAAGAAGCATATGGAAGTTTTACCTTACAAAGGTGAGGATTTATTTGGGGAAGGTCTCACGGACCTGGTTTCCACAGCTACCGCGGGTAAATCGACTTTTTTACCTTATGTTTCCCCACAGCAAAAGAAAACGCTGCAATATCAGATGCAGTCCTTTCGGTTGCATAAGTACAGAAGAGGTCGGGGCTCTTCCTTCCTCGCCAGAGGTAAGGGAAGAGGGAAAAAACTGCCTGCTACGGCTAGTTCCCAGGAGCAGAAGTCCTCCCCGGCTTCTACTAAATCCACCGCATGACGCTGGGGCTCCACTGAGGGAGTCTGCGCCGGTGGGGGCACGTCTTCTACTCTTCAGCCACGTCTGGGTTCAGTCAGACGTGGATCCTTGGGCAAAGGAGATTGTATCCCAGGGTTACAAGCTGGAATTCGAAGACGTGCCTCCTCGCCAGTTTTTCAAATCGGCTCTACCAGCTTCTCCCCCAGAGAGGGAGATAGTTTTAGCTGCAATTCAAAAACTGTGTCAAACACAAGTGGTTGTCGAGGTTCCCCTAGTTCAACAGGGGAAGGGGTACTATTCAACCCTATTTGTGGTCCCGAAACCGGATGGCTTGGTCAGACCCATTCTAAATTTAAAATCCCTAAACATGTACTTGAAAAAGTTCAAATTCAAGATGGAATCGCTCCAGGCAGTTATCTCCAGCCTGGAAGGGGGGGAATTTATGGTGTCACTGGACATAAAGGACGCATACCTTCTTGTCCCCATATATCCCCCTCATCAGGCGTACCTGAGATTCGCTGTACAGGACTGTCATTACCAGTTTCAGACGTTGCCGTTTGGGCTTTCCACGGCCCCGAGGATTTTCACCAAGGTAATGGAGGAAATGATGGTGCTCCTTCGCTGGCAGGGAGTCACAATTATCCCATACTTGGACGATCTCCTGATAAAGGCGAGATCGAGAGATCAGTTGCTGAAAACCGTCGCGCTCTCCCTGAGAGTGCTGCAACAACATGGCTGGTTTCTGAATCTACCAAAGTCACAGTTGGTTCCAACAACTCGGCTATCTTTCTTAGGCATGATTCTGGACACGGAACAAAAGAGGGTTTTTCTCCCAATGGAAAAAGCCCAGGAACTCCAGAACATGGTCAGAGACCTGTTAAAACCGAAAAGAGTGTCAGTCCATCAATGCACTCGAGTACTGGGAACAATGGTGGCGACCTACGAGGCCATCCCCTTCGGCAGGTTTCATGTGAGGACGTTTCAGTGGGACCTTCTGGACAAGTGGTCCGGGTCCCATCTTCAAATTTATCAGAAAATAAGCCTGTCCCTCAGGGCCAGGGTGTCTCTCCTGTGTTGGCTGCAGAGTGCTCACCTTCTAGAGGGTCGCAGGTTCGGCATTCAAGACTGGGTTCTGGTTAGTGATGTGCACCTGAAATTTTTACGGGTTTTGTGTTTTGGTTTTGGGTTCGGTTCCGTGGCCGTGTTTTGGGTTCGGACGCGTTTTGGCAAAACCTCACCGAATTTTTTTTGTCGGATTTGGGTGTGTTTTGGATTCGGGTGTTTTTTTCAAAAGACCCTAAAAAACAGCTTAAATCATAGAATTTAGGGGTCATTTTGATCCCATAGTATTATTAACCTCAATAACCATAATTTCCACTAATTTTCAGTCTATTCTGAACACCTCACACCTCACAATATTATTTTTAGTCCTAAAATTTGCACCGAGGTCGCTGGATGGCTAAGCTAAGCGACCCTAGTGGCCGACACAAACACCTGGCCCATCTAGGAGTGGCACTGCAGTGTCACGCAGGATGGCCCTTCAAAAAAATACTCCCCAAACAGCACATGACGCAAAGAAAAAAAGAGGCGCAATGAGGTAGCTGTGTGACTAAGCTAAGCGACCCTAGTGGCCGACACAAACACCTGGCCCATCTAGGAGTGGCACTGCAGTGTCACGCAGGATGGCCCTTCAAAAAAATACTCCACAAACAGCACATGACGCAAAGAAAAATGAAAGAAAAAAGAGGTGCAAGATGGAATTGTCCTTGGGCCCTCCCACGCACCCTTATGTTGTAAAAACAGGACATGCACACTTTAACGAACCCATCATTTCAGCGACAGGGTCTGCCACACGACTGTGACTGAAATGACTGGTTGGTTTGGGCCCCCATCAAAAAAGAAGCAATCAATCTCTCCTTGCACAAACTGGCTCTACGGAGGCAAGATGTCCACCTCATCATCATCGTCCGATTCATCACCCCTTTCACTGTGTACATCCCCCTCCTCACAGATTATTAATTCGTCCCCACTGGAATCCACCATCTCAGGTCCTCGTGTACTTTCTGGAGGCAATTGCTGCTGGTGAATGTCTCCATGGAGGAATTGATTATAATTCATTTTAATGAACATCATCTTCTCCACATTTTCTGGAAGTAACCTCGTACGCCGATTGCTGACAAGGTGAGCGGTGGCACTAAACACTCTTTCGGAGTACACACTGGAGGGAGGGCAACTTAGGTAGAATAAAGCCAGTTTGTGCAAGGGCCTCCAAATTGCCTCTTTTTCCTGTGAAGGAGGAGATGTTGACGGGTCACGTTCCGCTTGACTTGACAATTTTCTCACCAGCAGGTCTTTCAACCTCTGCAGACTTGTGTCTGCCAGAAAGAGAGATACAACGTAGGTTTTAAATCTAGGATCGAGCACGGTGGCCAAAATGTAGTGCTCTGATTTCAACAGATTGACCACACGTGAATCCTGGTTAAGCGAATGAAGGGCTCCATCCACAAGTCCCACATGCCTAGCGGAATCGCTCTGTTTTAGCTCCTCCTTCAATGCCTCCAGCTTCTTCTGCAAAAGCCTGATGAGGGGAATGACCTGACTCAGGCTGGCAGTGTCTGAACTGACTTCACGTGTGGCAAGTTCAAAAGGTTGCAGAACCTTGCACAACGTTGAAATCATTCTCCACTGCGCTTGAGACAGGTGCATTCCACCTCCTTTGCCTATATCATGGCCAGATGTATAGGCTTGAATGGCCTTTTGCTGCTCCTCCATCCTCTGAAGCATATAGAGGGTTGAATTCCACCTCGTTACCACCTCTTGCTTCAGATGATGGCAGGGCAGGTTCAGGTGTTTTTGGTGGTGCTCCAGTCTTCTGTACGCGGTGCCTGTACGCCGAAAGTGGCCCGCAATTCTTCTGGCCACCGACAGCATCTCTTGCACGCCCCTGTCGTTTTTTAAATAATTCTGCACCACCAAATTCAAGGTATGTGCAAAACATGGGACGTGCTGGAATTTGCCCAAGTGTAATGCACTCACAATATTGCTGGCATTGTCCGATGTCACAAATCCCCAGGAGAGTCCAATTGGGGTAAGCCATTCTGCGATGATCTTCCTCAGTTGCCGTAAGAGGTTTTCAGCTGTGTGCCTATTCTGGAAAGCGGTGATACAAAGCGTAGCCTGCCTAGGAACGAGTTGGCGTTTGCGAGATGCTGCTACTGGTGCCGCCGCTGCTGTTCTTGCAGCGGGAGGCAATACATCTACCCAGTGGGCTGTCACAGTCATGTAGTCCTGAGTCTGCCCTGCTCCACTTGTCCACATGTCCGTGGTTAAGTGGACATTGGGTACAACTGCATTTTTTAGGACACTGGTGAGTCTTTTTCTGACGTCCGTGTACATTCTCGGTATCGCCTGCCTAGAGAAGTGGAACCTAGATGGTATTTGGTAACGGGGGCACACTACCTCAAGAAATTGTCTAGTTCCCTGTGAACTAACGGCGGATACTGGACGCACGTCTAACACCAACATAGTTGTCAAGGCCTCAGTTATCCGCTTTGCAACAGGATGACTGCTGTGATATTTCATCTTCCTCACAAAGGACTGTTGTACAGTCAATTGCTTACTGGAAGTAGTACAAGTGGTCTTCCGACTTCCCCTCTGGGATGACGATCGACTCCCAGCAGCAACAACAGCAGCGCCAGCAGCAGTAGGTGTTACACTCAAGGATGCATCAGAGGAATCCCAGGCAGGAGAGGACTCGTCAGACTTGCCAGTGACATGGCCTGCAGGACTATTGGCTTTCCTGGGTAAAGAGGAAATTGACACTGAGGGAGTTGGTGGTGTGGTTTGCGCGAGCTTGGTTACAAGAGGAAGGGATTTACTGGTCAGTGGACTGCTTCCGCTGTCGCCCAAAGTTTTTGAACTTGTCACTGACTTATTATGAATGCGCTGCAGGTGACGTATAAGGGAGGATGTTCCGAGGTGGTTAACGTCCTTAACCCTACTTATTACAGCTTGACAAAGGCAACACACGGCTTGACACCTGTTGTCCGCATTTCTGTTGAAATACTTCCACACTGAAGAGCTGATTTTTTTGGTATTTTCACCAGGCATGTCAATGGCCATATTCCTCCCACGGACAACAGGTGTCTCCCCGGGTGCCTGACTTAAACAAACTATCTCACCATCAGAATCCTCCTTGTCAATTTCCTCCCCAGCGCCAGCAACACCCATATCCTCATCCTGGTGTACTTCAACACTGACATCTTCAATTTCACTATCAGGAACTGGACTGCGGGTGCTCCTTTCAACACTTGCAGGGGGCGTGCAAATGGTGGAAGGCGCAAGCTCTTCCCGTTCAGTGTTGGGAAGGTCAGGCATCGCAACCGACACAATTGGACTCTCCTTTGGGATTTGTGATTTCGAAGAACGCACAGTTCTTTGCTGTGCTTTTGCCGCAAGTCTTTTCTTTTTCTAGCGAGAGGATGAGTGCTTCCATCCTCATGTGAAGCTGAACCACTAGCCATGAACATAGGCCAGGGCCTCAGCCGTTCCTTGCCACTCCGTGTCGTAAATGGCATATTGGCAAGTTTACGCTTCTCCTCAGACGCTTTTAATTTTGATTTTTGGGTCATTTTTTTACTGATCTTTTGTGTTTTGGATTTGACATGCTCTGTACTATGACATTGGGCATCGGCCTTGGCAGACGACGTTGATGGCATTTCATCGTCTCGGCCATGACTAGTGGCAGCAGCTTCAGCACGAGGTGGAAGTGGATCTTGATCTTTCCCTATTTTTTTAACCTCCACATTTTTGTTCTCCATATTTTGCGCACAACTAAAAGCCACCACAGGTATACAATGTAGATGGATGGATAGTATAGTATTACTTATACTTATGGACGACGAGTGACGACACAGAGGTAGGTACAGCCGTGGCCTACCGTACTGCTGCTTAGTGCTTATATATAAATATAATATACTGTATAACGGACCTGGTGGACAGTGTCAGCAGCATACTGCTAAACTAGTATGAAGAAAGGAAAAAAAAACACCACAGGTATACAATGTAGATGGATGGATAGCAGGGACGTGCAGTCAGGGGAGGCAGGGGAGGCAGTGCCTCCCCTGTCATAATGACTGAAGTATAAGCAAAGAAGATATTTATAACACGTTCTGTGTCATAATTATCTTCTTTGCATTTTTCCAATCCTATTTGCTGTGGAAACTGTGGGTGGGAGGCAGCTGAGAGCGCTGCCTCACGCTGACAATGTTAAAGTGTCTGAGCGGGGGGCGGGCAGGGGGCGTGGCCAAACGGAGGGTAGGAAAAGCCCATTAAAAAAACGTACAGTAGAGGCACCAGCAGATCTGCCTCAGTGACAGGGGCATGCCTGCATCCCACCTCAGAGCACACCCCTGTCAGTGAGGCAGATTTGATTGGTCAGCGCGTCCAGCACTGAGCAGTGACTGTTTCCTGCTGTCACTGTCAGTGCAGAGTCCGTCTCTCTCTCTCTCCCTCTCTAGGTGCAGCAGAGTCTGCAAAGTAGGGAGGCGCTCTCCCTGCTCTGCTACTCTGCTGGTGTCCGTGTGCGCTGCTGTCCTCCTCCTTCCCCCCCCCTTCACTGGTGAATTCCGCCACAGACCTGCAATATGCCTCGGCTCCAGTAACAGAAATGATCCCGGAGCCTCAGGAAGCTGATGCTGTGTGTGCCTCCCGTATACAGGTCACATGACTGGTGCTCAGCAGTCATGTGACAAGGAAGTCTCAGCTCTACAGAGATGGTGAGTCCAGCTGTCTATATGGGGGCACAGTGTGTGTTGGAGCTCAGTGTGTATGGGGGCATAGTATGTGTATGGGAACATAGTGAGTATATGGGAGCACAATATATATGTGTGTATAGGGCCACAGTGTGTGTGTGAGCTCATTGTGTATGGGGGCACAGTGTGTGTGTGAGCTCAGTGTGTATGGGGGCATAGTGTGTGTGTGTATGGGAACATAGTGAGTATATGGGAGCACAATATATATGTGTGTATAGGGCCACAGTGTGTGTGTGAGCCCATTGTGTATGGGGGCACAGTGTGTGTGTGTGAGCTCAGTGTGTATGGGGGCATAGTGTGTGTGTATGGGAACATAGTGAGTATATGGGAGCACAATATATATATGTGTGTATTGGGCCACAGTGTGTGTGTGTGTGTGTGTGAGCTCAGTGTGTATGGGGGCACAGTGTGTGTGTGTGTGTGTGAGCTCAGTGTGTATGGGGGCACAATGTGTGTGTGTATGCTCAGTGTGTATGGGGCATAGTGTGTGTGTGCATATGGGAACATAGTGAGTATATGGAAGCACAGTATATATGTGTGTATAGGGACACAGTGTGTGTGTGTGTGTGTGAGCTCAGTGTGTATGGGGGCATAGTGTGTGTGTATGGGAACATAGTATATGGGAGCACAATATATATGTGTGTATAGGGCCACAGTGTGTGTGTGTGTGTGTGAGCTCAGTGTGTATGGGGGCACAGCGTGTGTGTGTGTGAGCTCAGTATGTATGGGGGCACGGTGTGTGTGTGAGCTCAGTGTGTATGGGGGCATAGTGTGTGTGTGCATATGGGAACATAGTGAGCAAATGGAAGCACAGTATATATGTGTGTGTATAGGGCCACAGTGTGTGTCTGTGTGAGCTCAGTGTGTATGGGGGCATAGTGTGTGTGTGTGTGTGTGTGTGTGTGTGTGTGTGTGTATTGGAACATAGTGAGTATATGGGGAGCACAATATATATGTGTGTATAGGGCCACAGTGTGTGTGTGTGTGTGTGTGTGTGTGTGTGAGCTTAGTGTGTATGGGGGCATAGTGTGTGTGTGTGAGCTCAGTGTGTATGGGGGCACAGTGTGTGTGTGTGAGCTCAGTGTGTGTGTGTGTGAGCTCAGTGTGTATGGGGGCATAGTGTGTGTGTGCATATGGGAACATAGTGAGTATATGGAAGCACAGTATATATGTGTGTAGAGGGCCACAGTGTGTGTGTGTGTGTGTGTGAGCTCAGTGTGTATGGGGGTCACAGGGTGTGTGTGGGCGCTCAGGGTGTGTGTGAGCTCAGAGTGTATGGAGGCGCAGTGTGTGTATGGGAACATAGTGAGTACAGTATATGGGAGCACATTGTGTGTGTGTGTGTGTGTGTAGGGGCACAGTGAGTGTGTAAATCCAGTTTTGTTAGCCAGTGCCTCCCCAGTCATTGACCTCACCGCACGTCACTGATGGATAGTATAGTATTACTTATACTTATGGACGACGAGTGACGACACAGAGGTAGGTACAGCCGTGGCCTACCGTACTGCTGCTTAGTGCTTATATATAAATATAATATACTGTATAACGGACCTGGTGGACAGTGTCAGCAGCAGACTGCTAAACTAGTATGAAGAAAGAAAAAAAAAACACCACAGGTATACAATGTAGATGGATGGATAGTATAGTATTACTTATACTTATGGACGACGAGTGACGACACAGAGGTAGGTACAGCCGTGGCCTACCGTACTGCTGCTTAGTGCTTATATATAAATATAATATACTGTATAACGGACCTGGTGGACAGTGTCAGCAGACTGCTAAACTAGTATGAAGAAAGAAAAAAAAACCACCACAGGTATACAATGTAGATGCATGGATAGTATAGTATTACTTATACTTATGGACGACGAGTGCACTGACGACACAGAGGTAGGTACAGCCGTGGCCTACCGTACTGCTGCTTAGTGCTTATATATAAATATAATATACTGTATAACGGACCTGGTGGACAGTGTCAGCAGACTGCTAAACTAGTATGAAGAAAGAAAAAAAAAAACACCACAGGTATACAATGTAGATGGATGGATAGTATAGTATTACTTATACTTATGGACGACGAGTGCACTGACGACACAGAGGTAGGTACAGCCGTGGCCTACCGTACTGCTGCTTAGTGCTTATATATAAATATAATATACTGTGTGTATAACGGACCTGGTGGACAGTGTCAGCAGACTGCTAAACTAGTATGAAGAAAGAAAAAAAAAACACCACAGGTATACAATGTAGATGGATGGATAGTATAGTATTACTTATACTTATGGACGAGTGATGACACAGAGGTAGGTACAGCCGTGGCCTACCGTACTGCTGCTTAGTGCTTAATTATATATATAATATACTGTATAACGGACCTGGTGGACACTGCAGTGTCAGCAGACTGCTAAACAAACTAGCATGAAGAAAGGAAAAAAAAAATACCACAGTGTTTTTCAGGCAGACAAACGTATACTGGACTGGTGGTCACTGTCAGCAGAACTGTGCACTGACTGTGTACTGTACTGTGTAGCTATTACTGCTCCCCAGTCCCCACAATTAGGCAGTGTGAGCAGTGCACTCAGCACAGATATATCATGCAGCAGTGCAGCACACTGAGTGAGCACAGATATGGTGGAGCGTTTTTTTTCAGGCAGAGAAACAACGGATTAAACTCAAAACCCTGCACTGTACTCCCTAATAGCTGCTCCCCGTCCCCAATCCTCCCCACAATTATAACTAACTAAGTTCTAATATAATACAACGGACTCGGAGAGGACGCCAGCCACGTCCTCTCCCTATCAATCTCAATGCACGTGTGAAAATGGCGGCGACGCGCGGCTCCTTATATAGAATCCGAGTCTCGCGAGAATCCGACAGCGGGATGATGACGTTCGGGCATGCTTGGGTTAACCGAGCAAGGCGGGAGGATCCGAGTCGCTCGGACCCGTGTAAAAAAAAGGTGAAGTTCGGGCGGGTCGGATTCCGAGGATCCGAACCCGCTCATCACTAGTTCTGGTGGCCACGGACGCGAGCCTCCGAGGATGGGGAGCAGTCACACAAGGAAGAAACTTTCAGGCGATATGGTCAAGCCAGGAGGCTTGTCTACACATCAACGTACTGGAATTGAGGGCCATATACAACGGCCTACGTCAAGCGGAGAATCTTCTTCGTGACCTACCGGTTCAATCAGACAATGTCACAGCCGTGGCTCATGTAAACCGCCAAGGCGGGACAAGGAGCAGAGTGGCAATGGCGGAAGCCACCAGGATTCTGCGCTGGGCGTAAAATCACATAAGCGCTTTGGCAGCAGTCTTCATTCCGGGAGTGGACAACTGGGAAGCAGACTTCCTCAGCAGACACGATCTCCATCCAGGAGAGTGGGGACTTCATCAAGAAGTTTTTGCAGAGATAACAAGTCATTGGGGACTTCCTCAAATAGACATGATGGCGTCACGCCTCAACAAGAAGCTTCGGAGGTATTGTGCCAGGTCAAGGGTCCCTCAGGCAGTAGCAGTGGACGCCCTGGTGACACCGTGGGTGTTTCAGTTGGTCTATGTGTTCCCTCTTCTTCCACTCATATCAAAGATATTGAGAATCATAAGAAGAAAAAGAGTGCAGACAATACTCATTGTTCCAGATTGGCCTCGAAGGGCCTGATATTCCGATCTTCAGGAAATGCTCACAGAAGTGTAAGGAGCACTACCATGTGGGCATAACGTGTAAGGGACACTACTATCATATGAGCATAATGGGAAAAGGGCACTACTAACATGTGTGTATAATGTGTTAAGGGCACTGTTGCCCTGTGGGCATAATGTGTAATGGGCCCTACTACTGTGTGGACATAATTTGTAAGGGGCACTACTGCCATGTGGGCATAATGCATAATTGGCACTACTACTCTGTGGGCATAATGTGTAAGGGACACTACTAGTCTGTAGGCATAATGTGTAAGGGCAACTAATGTATGTCATAATGTGAATAAGGGACTCCACCATGTGGTGTAGCATGTATAAGGGTCTCTACTGTGTGGTGTACCAAGTATAGGTAGTATTACTGTGTGATGTAATGTAAATAAGGGGTAATACTGTGTGCCGTACATGTCTAAGGTGTACTGCTGTTTGGCATAACATGAATAAGAAGTACTGCTCCGCACCAGAGCAATGTTGAAAAGGCCCCAAGAAGTGATCACCTTGTTCTAGAGATATGTGGTCTGATTCTCCAGAAATCCAAATCCATCCGGATTCTTTGGGGGAGATTCAGATGTTTGAAAAGTCAGTTGGGAGTCTGTTTTTTCCTATCTAATAAACAGGAAAAAACAGACACCCAACTGACTTTTCAAACATTTGAATCTCCCCCTTTGAATCTGAATAGAACCAAAACCCAGTCTGGATCTCTCAAGAAGATCCAACCCGAACCAAATCCTGGTTTGGATATTCCCATGGTTTAAATACAGGTTTTGGATTGCAAAAATTACATGATTTTAGCTGTTTTTTTAATCAATTTGTATCAATGTTGCAACAGGGGCCCTGCGTGTTCCAAGACTTACCGCGGTTACGTTTGACGGCATGGCGGTTGAACACCGAATCCTAGCTGGGAAAGGCATTCCGGAAGAAGTCATCCCTACTCTGATGAAGGCTAGAAAGGAGGTGACGGCGAAACATTATCACCATATCTGGAGAAAGTATGTATCTTGGTGTGAATCCAAGAATGCTCCTACGGAAGTTTTCCATCTGGGCCGTTTTCTCCACTTTTTACAGACAGGAGTGGATATGGGCCTAAAATTAGGCTCCATTAAGGTACAGATTTCGGCCCTATCAATTTTCTTTCAGAAGGAATTGGCTTCTCTCCCAGAAGTCCAGACTTTTGTAAAGGGAGTGCTGCACATACAGCCTCCTTTTGTGCCTCCAGTGGCACCATGGGACCTTAACGTGGTGTTACAGTTCCTAAAATCTCCATGGTTTGAACCTCTTCAAACGGTTGAATTAAAATTTCTCACTTGGAAGGTGGTCATGTTGTTGGCCTTGGCATCTGCAAGGCGGGTGTCTGAATTGGCGGCTTTCTCTCACAAAAGCCCCTATCTGATTTTCCATGTGGATAGAGCAGAATTAAGGACTCGTCCTCAATTTTTGCCTAAGGTGGTTTCATCGTTTCATATGAACCAACCTATTGTGGTACCTGTGGCTACGAATGACTTGGAGGATTCCAAGTCCCTGGATGTAGTCAGGGCCTTAAAAATGTATGTAGCCAGGACGGCTCGGGTTAGGAAAACAGATGCACTGTTTGTCCTGTATGCAGCCAACAAGGTTGGCGCTCCTGCTTCTAAGCAGACTATTGCTCGCTGGATCTGTAACACGATTCAGCAGGCTCATTCTACGGCTGGATTGCCGTTACCAAATTCGGTAAAGGCCCATTCCACTAGGAAGGTGGGCTCTTCTTGGGCGGCTGCCCGAGGCGTCTCGGCATTACAGCTTTGCCGAGCGGCGACTTGGTCGGGTTCAAACACTTTTGCTAAATTCTACAAGTTTGATACCTTGGCTGAGGAGGACCTCATGTTTGCTCAATCGGTGCTGCAGAGTCATCCGCACTCTCTCGCTCGGTCTGGAGCTTTGGTATAATCCCCATGGTCCTTACGGAGTCCCCAGCATCCTCTAGGACATAAGAGAAAATAAGATTTTAAACCTACCGGTAAATCTTTTTCTCCTGGTCCGTAGAGGATGCTGGGCGCCCGTCCCAGTGCGGACATATTTCTGCAAGGCTTGTATATAGTTATTGCTTACATAAGGGTTATGTTACAGTTAAGATCAGTCTTTGGCTGATGCTGTTTTGTTCATACTGTTAACTGGTTGCGTATATTCCATGTTATACGGTGTGGATGGTGTGGGCTGGTATGAATCTTGCCCTTAGATTAACAAAAATCCTTTCCTCGTACTGTCCGTCTCCTCTGGGCACAGTTTCTCTAACTAAGGTCTGGAGGAGGGGCATAGAGGGAGGAGCCAGTGCACACCCATCTAAAGTTCTTTATAGTGCCCATGTCTCCTGCGGAGCCCTTCTATACCCCATGGTCCCTACGGAGTCCCCAGCATCCTCCACGGACTAGGAGAAAAAGATTTACCGGTAGGTTTAAAATCTTATTTTTGTTCATATTAAAGTTGGTCAGATTTGTAAAAGTTAACTAGACATACGTATTCATTTTTATGTCGGTCATATCATACTAGAAATGACCCCTACTGTAAATGAAACTTGGTTGATGACACTAGCACAATTATTCATACAATAACCCTGCTGGGGCCTCTATTCTTTGCATGGTGTCATAGAATGTTGGAGACCCTAATTGTTGAATAAAAAGAAAGAGAGCGGCATCTTATTTGAAACCAATGACAGCATATATTGCATTGATTTAACCAAGGACACCAACTGATGTTTGATCACAAATCCACATTAAGATATTCTTGGATTGGGGAACGCTTTATGACAGGGGTGGGGAACCTTTTTTCTACCAAGGGCCATTTGTATATTTATAAAAATCCTTCGGGGCCATATAAAATTTATCAACTTAAAAATTAGCCTGCCCCCCAGTAGTTATGCCCCCAGTAGTTATTCCGTCAGTGCCCCTTAGTGGTACTGAGTGTGTGCGCCAAAAAATGGGTGTGGCCAATTAAAATGAGACGTGATACACATATGCCCCCAATAGTGCAGTGCCAGATATACATATGCTGCCACAGTGCCAGATACACAAATGCCCCACAGTGCCAGATACACATTGCCCCACAGTGCCAGATACACAAATGCCCCACAGTGCCAGGTACACAATGCCCCACACATGCTCCCCCACCCAACTGTGCTGCTCACCTCTGCTGCTGTGTTTCAGGGGAGGAGAGCGCAGCGTGAGCCTCTCCTGTCCCTTAGTGCACTGCTCAGTCTGGTGGCGTGTCTCAGCTGTCAGGGACCAGGCAGGGAGGAGAGTGCAGGCATGTCGGGCAGCGGTGGCGGCGTGTAGGACCTCAAACTAGCCACCGGGTTGTGAGCCAATCAGAGCTCACGGAACTACAGCGGTGGCTCCTGATTGGCTGCCGGTGCGCGAGCTCTGATTGGCTCACGAACCGGCTGCTGGTTTGAGATCCTACCCACCGCTCCCGCCAGACATAGCTGCGCTGTCCTTCCTGCCTGACAGCTGAGACATGCCGCCAGACGGAGGGGCGGCGCGTCTCGCTGACACACAGCAGTGGGCCAGAACAAACAGCTTTGCAGGCCTTATACGGCCCGCGGGCCAGAGGTTCCCCACCCCTGCTTTATGGCATCTCATACTAAGAAGACTAGGAACCTACCCTATAATGTTGAGCAGGTGGTCACTGGCCCTGGAGGATGGTTTATTATATTGGATATTACAATTACTTTTGTAAAGTATACACTTCAAATCTATATACAGATGCCTCCAAGTTTTTCAGGTGCATAGCGGATGTGAGCAAGGAGGTTAGTCAACACGTTATTGCAGAGAACACGATACATGTGTTAGAGGATAAACAGCCATCAACATAAGGTATAAGGTATCAATCTCTCCTGGCCGTACAGCAATTTGATGCTATAAATAATACAGTGACAGGCTTAGGCATATGCAGACCCTTTTATAGAGCCAAGTAAACAACATCCACCTGCAGTCGAAGCACCCTTAACTTTAAGTCTGGTGACTCAAACATGTGATGTTATTGTGGCTGAGTCATGCACAATAACACATAGATATGATGTTATTGTGGCTGATGAGTCATGCATAATAACACTCAGTAAATCGACAGCTTGTAGTGTTTAACCAGTAAACTGTACACAAAATGAACCCCATCAGATTTCTTCTATTAATGTCACAAATGCTTTTAAAAAAGAACACTCCCGGTTTGATATTAGGCTGCAATTTTAATTTTCGTTCAGATCCCATGCCCTAATTTTATTTTGTCATGAAATGGTTCTCAGCGCTGGCATACAGGGTCTGGCGACATTGCAGCCAAGTCTGCTCACCTTCCACATGATGGTCTCTTTGCCCGCTGACTTTTGACATCATAGCACACTTCCTCTTGGAGGACTGTACTCAATTAACAAATCCTCTTGGACCTAAATTTTTGTACTCAATTAACAAATTCTATCAATGAGGGAACAAGGTGGGTAAGATACAAGTGTTGGATATCAAATTATTCAGCACAGTCTCCTGGTCAGGGACGGTGCAAGGCTTCTCGGCACCCTAGGCAAAACTTCTGCCTACTGCCCCCCCACACTACCCACACCCACCCGCCCCTCAGGTAAATGTGTGGCAGTGGCTTCTTAGAAGTTCCACAGCTGTCAAAAAGAGACCGTCCCCTAAAAAAAAAAAAATCTGTAAAAAAAAAACAAAAGCACGCTTACTGACACAGATTCCGCTGACACAAACACACTGACAGAGCTACACTACCACTACTTACTGACACAGACATCACTTGTTGGCACATACATACTTACTGACAGACACCCCCTAACTGACATAGACACTAGTTACTGGCAGATACCTCTTACTGACACAGATGCCCCTTACTGACAAATACTCCTGACATAGACACCAGTTATGGGCACATACATACCCAGACATACCTTACTGACACAAATTTACTGACACAGATACTTACTGACATATACCCTTTACTGACACACACACTACTTACAGATATACAGTACACCCCTTACTGACGCCACTTACTGGCATGTACATAGACACCCCTTGCTGACAAAGATACAACTTACTGACACACACTACACAGACACTTTCCAATCTTTCTCCTTTCTTCTCCTGCTGCACCCACTGCACTTTCCTCTTTTCTCTAACGTCCTAGTGGATGCTGGGAACTCCGTAAGGACCATGGGGAATAGCGGGCTCCGAAGGAGGCTGGGCACTCTAGAAAGATCTTAGACTACCTGGTGTGCACTGGCTCCTCCCACTATGACCCTCCTCCAAGCCTCAGTTAGATTTCGTGCCCGGCCGAGGTTGGATGCACACTAGGGGCTCTCCTGAGCTCTTAGAAAGTTATAGTCTTAGAATTTGTTATTTTCAGTGAGACCTGCTGGCAACAGGCTCACTGCAGCGAGGGACTAAGGGGAGAAGAAGCGAACTCGCCTGCTTGCAGCCGGATTGGGCTTCTTAGGCTACTGGACACCATTAGCTCCAGAGGGATCGACCGCAGGCCCAGCCTTGATGTTCGGTCCCGGAGCCGCGCCGCTGTCCCCCTTACAGAGCCAGAAGCAAGAAGATGGTCCGGAAAATCGGCGGCATGAAGACATCCTGTCTTCACCAAGGTAGCGCACAGCACTGCAGCTGTGCGCCATTGCTCCTCATACACACTTCACACTCCGGTCACTGAGGGTGCAGGGCGCTGGGGGGGGGCGCCCTGAGGCAGCAATAAAAACACCTTGGCTGGCTAAAATACCTCAATATATAGCCCCTGGGGCTATATATGAGGTAAATACCCCTGCCAGAATCCCATAAAAAGCGGGAGAATAGGCCGCGAAAAAGGGGCGGAGCCTATCTCCTCAGCACACTGGCGCCATTTTTCCCTCACAGCTCGGCTGGAAGGAAGCTCCCTGGCTCTTCCCTGCAATTCTACAGTACAGTAAGAGGGAAAAGAGAGGGGGGGCATTAAAATTGGCACTGTATACAGTATATTATATAAAAAGCAGCTATTAGGGACATAACTCAGTTAGTCCCTGTATATATATAGCGCTCTGGTGTGTGCTGGCATACTCTTACTCTGTCCCCCCAAAGGGCTTTTGTGGGTCCTGTCCTCTATTTGAGCATTCCCTGTGTGTGTGGAGTGTGTCGGTACGGCTGTGTCGACATGTTTGAGGAGGATAATGATGTGGAGGGGGAGCAGATGCCTTTAGCAGGGATGTCACCCCCTGGGGGTCAGACACCTGAGTGGATGGTATTATGGCAGGAAATGAGTGCACGTATAGACTCCTTACATAAAAAATTTGACGACATGCCGACTGTGGGACAGCCGAGTCTTCAGCTCGTGCCTGTCCAGGTGTCTCAAAAGTCATCAGGGGCTCTGAAACGCCCGTTATCTCAGGTGGCACAAGTAGATGTCGACACGGATACTGACACCAGTGTCGACGACGATGAGTCAAATTTAATGCCCGTTAAGGCCATTCACTGCATGATTGAGGCAATGAAAGAGGTGTTAAATATTTCTGATTTACATCCAGGTACCACAAAAAAGGGTATTATGTTTGGGGAGGAAAAACTACCTGTAGTTTTCCCCCCGTCAGATGAATTAAATGAAGTGTGTGAAGAAGCGTGGGCTTCCCCTGATAAGAAATTGGTAATTCCTAAGAAGCTACTAATGGCGTTCCCTTTCCCGCCAGAGGATAGGTTACGTTGGGAAACACCCCCGAGGGTGGATAAAGCGCTCACACGATTGTCTAAAAAGGTGGCACTACCGTCCCAGGATACGGCCGCCCTTAAGGAACCTGCTGATAGAAAGCAGGAGGCGATCCTGAAGTCTGTATATACACACTCAGGCATTATACTCAGACCAGCTATTGCGTCAGCATGGATGTGCAGTGCTGCCGCTGCGTGGTCAGATAAACTGTCAGAAAATATTGACACGTTAGACAGAGACACGATCCTGCTAACAATTGACCATATAAAAGACTCAGTCTTATACATGAGAGATGCACAGAGGGAAATCTGCCGGCTGGCATCTAAAATAAGTGCATTATCTATCTCTGCTAGGAGATGCTTATGGACTCGCCAGTGGACTGGAGATGCAGATTCCAAAAGGCACATGGAAGTCTTGCCTTATAAGGGGGAGGAATTATTTGGGGATGGTCTCTCCGACCTAGTTTCCACAGCAACGTCTGGGAAGTCAGCATTTTTACCCCATGTCCCCTCACAGCCTAAGAAGGCGCCATTTTATCAGGTTCAGTCCTTTCGGTCCCAGAAAAACAAGCGGGGAAAAGGAGGGTCTTTTCTGTCAAGAGGCAGAGGCAGGGGAAAAAGGCTGCAGCAAACAGCAGGTTCCCAGGAACAAAAGTCCTCCCCCGCTTCCTCTTCCAAGTCCGCCGCATGACGGTGGGGCTTCACAGGCGGAGCCAGGTACGGTGGGGGCCCGCCTCAGGAATTTCAGCGATCAGTGGGCCCGCTCACAGGTGGATCCCTGGATCCTTCAAATAGTATCTCAGGGATACAGGCTGGAATTCGAGGCGACTCCACCCCGCCGTTTCCTAAAATCCGCCTTGCCGATTGCTCCCTCAGACAGGGAGGCGGTGCTAGCAGCGATTCACAAGCTGTATTCCCAGCAGGTGATAATCAAGGTACCCCTACTTCAACAAGGCCGGGGTTACTATTCCACACTATTTGTGGTGCCGAAACCGGACGGTTCGGTGAGACCCATTTTAAAATTGAAATCCTTGAACACATACATAAAAAAATTTCAAGTTCAAGATGGAATCGCTCAGGGCGGTTATTGCAAGCCTGGACGAGGGGGATTACATGGTATCCCTGGACATCAAGGATGCTTACCTGCATGTCCCCATTTACAATTCTCACCAGGAGTACCTCAGATTTGTGGTACAGGACTGCCATTACCAATTCCAGACGCTGCCGTTTGGACTCTCCACGGCACCGAGGGTATTTACCAAGGTTATGGCGGAAATGATGATACTCCTTCGAAAAAAGGGAGTTTTAATTATCCCATACTTGGACGATCTCCTAATAAAGGCACGATCCAAGGAACAGTTGTTAGTGGGAGTAGCACTATCTCAGGAAGTGCTGAGCCAGCACGGCTGGATTCTGAATATCCCAAAGTCACAGCTGGTCCCCACGACACGTCTAATGTTCCTGGGAATGATTCTGGACACGGCCCAGAAAAAAGTGTTTCTCCCGGAGGAGAAAGCCAGGGAGTTGTCTTCTCTAGTCAGAGACCTTCTAAAACCAAAACAGGTATCGGTGCATCACTGCACGCGGGTCCTGGGAAAGATGGTAGCTTCTTACGAAGCAATTCCATTCGGCAGGTTCCATGCCAGGATTTTTCAGTGGGACCTGTTGGACAAGTGGTCCGGATCGCATCTTCAGATGCATCGTTTAATAACCCTGTCTCCACGAACCAGGGTGTCTCTTCTGTGGTGGCTGCACAGTGCTCATCTTCTGGAGGGCCGCAGATTCGGCATACAGGACTGGGTCCTGGTGACCACTGTCAAAGTCAGAAAAATATCACGATGCACACTGCCATATTTGCACCTCATATGTGTCCCTGCTGCGCATGCGTGCGCTCTCCCGTACGTGCGCATACTCGCTGTTGCGGGCACCCGCAGGCGCACGGTATGCGCATTTACGGTAGAGATTGTATGCGTCTAGCGGGCGAATCTTTCGTTACATATTTTCACCATATAATGTATTTTGTAGATTATGGTCCCTTTGATAGAATCTGAAAGTTTGGTTAATGTAGCATGTTCATGGACAGAGAAATCCCTCTTTGTTTGATACGAAGGGTCAGACAGGAGTAATACAGTGGTGTTTAGTATCCATCGGAAGAATATTTAATTAGCAATATTCCGGTGTTGGTTTGAAACAGATTAATCGCTCGTGCGAATAGTTATGGACATAAGAAGTTTATGTCCATTTACTATTATTTGCACTTACTTATCCATGCGGCGGGAAACCTAGTTTCCCACCCACCTGAGCAGTTGGAAGTAGTCACAGCCCACCTGTATGAACCAACCTATGACCTTTTGTTTTAGTGCGAAGACGAATTCCTGTGTCCAATGAAAAATGAGATTGTAGGGACCATTGAATTGTATTGTGTGTGGGACATAAATAGACAAGCCGATCACATCCAGCTCTGACTCTTCAACGGTTCTCATTGCTGATAATCGGGAGCTGGATGTCCAGAGGCGCATGCGATCGTTCCCCTTTGTGCGTAAGTTTTTCTCCGCAATCATATTGTCTTTCTTGTTATTCTGAGCCATATCTCTCTCTCTCTCTCTCTTCTCTTTCTCTCTCGTTTCTCTTATATAGTTATTGTACTGATATTGTATTTCTTGTGTAGTTATCTGGTTAGGTAGTCTATGTTATATTGGTAGTGTATGACTTGTATTGTATTATTCTTTTTTTCAAGTATAACAATCATATAAGGCGTTAGACCCTAAGTACGGTATCTGTGTATTTCTTATAGTGTTAAGTATTCTCAGAGCGCTTTAAAGTTAATAAGGTTACACTGTGTTGCATCCACACCCTATCTCTACACCAAGGTTTACTGCATAATACACTGTTTTATGGTATAGTTATAAAGGTTTAACATTGTGAGCGTCTGCGCCGCTGGTGATCTCCTCGTGGTCCCGAGCGTCCGCAACGCTATAGCGAATCATTACGTTAGTCGGCAGCCTATAGCGTGCCTGCCTGTGATCCCTTGGCCGTAAGCGAACGTGACGCTCGAGCGTCTCAACTACGGCTAAGCGATTGTTACGCAACGTGCGTACCCTTACGGTATACCATACGTCAATAGCGTACAGTGTTCTTAGACCTCTTAAAGGGTTTTAAATAAGATAAATATTCAGCTTTATCACCACGGATGCCAGCCTACGAGGCTGGGGGGCAGTCACAAAGGGAAGAAATTTCCAAGGACTATGGTCAAGTCAGGAGACTGCCCTTCACATAAATATTCTGGAACTAAGGGCCATTTACAATGCCCTAAGTCAAGCAAAATCCCTGCTCCTACACCAGCCGGTGCTGATCCAGTCAGACAACATCACGGCAGTCGCCCATGTGAATCGACAGGGCGGCACAAGAAGCAGGACGGCGATGGCAGAAGCCACAAAAATTCTCCGATGGGCGGAGAATCATGTACTAGCACTGTCAGCAGTGTTCATCCCGGGAGTGGACAACTGGGAAGCAGACTCGACCTCCACCCGGGAGAGTGGGGACTTCATCCAGAAGTCTTCCAAATGATTGTAAATCAATGGGGTCGTCCACAGGTGGACATGATGGCGTCCCGCCTAAACAAAAAACTAGAGAAGTATTGCGCCAGGTCAAGAGACCCTCAGGCGATAGCTGTGGACGCTCTAGTGACACCGTGGGTGTACCGGTCAGTTTATGTGTTCCCTCCTCTACCTCTCATACCAAAGGTATTGAGAATAATAAGAAAGCGAGGAGTAAACACAATTCTCGTGGTTCCGGATTGGCCGAGAAGAGCGTGGTACCCGGAACTTCAAGAGATGATCTCAGAGGACCCGTGGTCTCTGCCGCTCAGACAGGACCTGCTGCAGCAGGGCCCCTGTCTGTTCCAAGACTTACCGCGGCTGCGTTTGACGGCATGGCGGTTGAACGCCGGATCCTGAAGGAAAAGGGCATTCCGGAGGAAGTCATTCCTACGCTTATTAAAGCCAGGAAAGATGTTACGGCAAAGCATTATCACCGCATATGGCGGAAATATGTTGCATGGTGCGAGGCCAAAAAGGCCCCAACAGAGGAATTTCAACTAGGTCGATTTCTGCATTTCCTGCAAGCAGGAGTGAATATGGGCCTAAAACTGGGCTCCATTAAGGTACAGATCTCGGCTCTGTCGATTTTCTTTCAAAAAGAACTAGCTTCAGTACCTGAAGTTCAGACATTTGTGAAAGGAGTGCTGCATATTCAGCCCCCATTTGTGCCTCCTGTGGCACCTTGGGATCTCAACGTGATGTTGAGTTTCTTAAAATCACATTGGTTTGAGCCACTAAAAACCGTGGATCTGAAATATCTCACGTGGAAAGTGGTCATGTTATTGGCCTTGGCTTCAGCCAGGCGAGTGTCAGAGTTGGCGGCTTTATCATGTAAAAGCCCTTATCTGATTTTCCATATGGATAGGGCAGAATTGAGGACTCGTCCCCAGTTTCTCCCTAAGGTGGTGTCAGCGTTTCACCTGAACCAGCCTATTGTGGTGCCTGCGGCTACTAAGGATTTGGAGGACTCCAAGTTGCTAGACGTTGTCAGGGCCCTGAAAATATATGTTTCCAGGACGGCTGGAGTCAGAAAATCTGACTCGCTGTTTATCCTGTATGCACCCAACAAGCTGGGTGCTCCTGCTTCTAAGCAGACTATTGCTCGTTGGATTTGTAGTACAATTCAGCTTGCACATACTGTGGCAGGCCTGCCACAGCCAAAATCTGTCAATGCCCATTCCACAAGGAAGGTGGGCTCATCTTGGGCGGCTGTCCGAGGGGTCTCGGCTTTACAACTTTGCCGAGCAGCTACTTGGTCAGGGGCAAACACGTTTGCAAAATTCTACAAATTTGATACCCTGGCTGAGGAGGACCTTGAGTTCTCTCATTCGGTGCTGCAGAGTCATCCGCACTCTCCCGCCCGTTTGGGAGCTTTGGTATAATCCCCATGGTCCTTACGGAGTTCCCAGCATCCACTAGGACGTTAGAGAAAATAAGAATTTACTCACCGGTAATTCTATTTCTCGTAGTCCGTAGTGGATGCTGGGCGCCCATCCCAAGTGCGGTTTATCTGCAATACTTGTACATAGTTATTGTTAACTAAATCGGGTTATTGTTGAGCCATCTGTTGAGAGGCTCTATTGTTTCATACTGTTAACTGTGTTTCATATGACGAGTTGTACGGTGTGATTGGTGTGGCTGGTATGAGTCTTACCCGGGATTCAAAATCCTTCCTTATTGTGTACGCTCGTCCGGGCACAGTACCTAACTGAGGCTTGGAGGAGGGTCATAGTGGGAGGAGCCAGTGCACACCAGGTAGTCTAAGATCTTTCTAGAGTGCCCAGCCTCCTTCGGAGCCCGCTATTCCCCATGGTCCTTACGGAGTGCCCAGCATCCACTACGGACTACGAGAAATAGAATTACCGGTGAGTAAATTCTTATTTTTTCCTATTCATTGCCGCAAGCCACAATTTTTTTTCATAATTTTTTTATTATTATTATAATTTTTTATCATTATTATTTACCACCATATTTTTTCTATTTTGTTCTTTCTTTTCATTAATATTATATCATCATTTTTTCAGTTATTTATTCATCACTGTGCCAGACTTACACTAACACAGCGCTTAATCTCACCTCCAAATGATCTACAAACTGAACAGCTCACATCAGGCACAGCAAACTATTATCATTTCCTCCAAACATTTACCACATAAACACCACTGACTGACACACACACACCCTACATAGACACCACTTACTGACACACACACACCCTACATAGACACTACTTACTGACACACACACCCTACATAGACACCACTTACTGACAAGAATGCAAACACCACTTACTGACACACAGACACCACTTACTTACACAAACAAACACCACTTACTGACACAAATGCACACAGACACCACTTACTGACACAAACCCACTAAACAGACACCACTTACTGACACAAGGTGAGAGCATAACCCCCGGGTGTGCGCTGCTTCTCGCAAATGTCAGCCCGCTCTGCCATCCACGGACCTGGCTGTCATCTTCTCAGTGCAGCCCCCACCTCCATGCCCAGGTGTTGGTCCTTCTGGCAGGCGGGGGCCGTGTTCTCTGGGACACTGACTTATGTCGCAGCGCAGCGGGGACAGGAAGGAGCCGGTAACAAGATGCAGGAGGGAGGGGGAGGCAGCGGTTAACATTGCGGGGGGAGGAGGGGGGAGCTGGTGACAACATGCAGTAGGCCAGGAGCCAATCGCGGGATTGCGTGAAGGCGGGGGGGGGGGGGGGGGGGGCGGTTAACATTAGGCATTACAATCACGGGGTGGGGGTGGGCGGATAACATTCGGGGGAGCCCAATCGCAGGGAGGGGGGGGGGAGTGGCCAACATGACGTGGGAGCCAATCGCGAGTGGAGCTGGCAGCTGGTAATTTATTCAGTGTGCTGTGCCGCCCTCCAGTGGTCGCCGCCCATAGGCAGCTGCCTAGTGGTAGCTCCGGCCCTGCTCCTGGTGCACCCTAGTAATATCGCTTTGCAACTAAGATGCATTTTCAGAGAAATAGGGGTAAATTTACTAAGGTGGGAGATTTTTAGAACTGGTGATGTTGCCCATGGCAACCAATCAGATTCTACTTACCATTTATCTAGCTGCTTCTAGCAGATAATAGATATAATCTGATTGGTTGCTATGGGCAACATCACCAGTTCTAAAAATCTCCCACCTTAGTAAATTTACCCCATAGCCGTAAAAAACTTGCCCAGCACTAGAAGAGTTGCACTGGACCTGGTGGCCATTGTCTCACATTACATAGTATATTGAGGCAAGTTGTATGACGACAAATATGTATTGCTTACATCTTGACAATTTATGAGCTTTCTGACACCCATTAATTTTCTATTCATCAAGCTTTGCATTATATGAACATTATAATGAGTGGCCTATCTTCATCTGACTGGTCTAGTGACCTGGAAAGCATGTTTATCTATTCCTGAAGAAGCAGAAGGTAACCTTTACACATTATAGAATCCTTAGGACAGTTTTTAGTTTTTCAAGGTCTCTCCCGCTATTGCAGCTTGATAGATTTCCCACTGTCTCCTTGGAAGAGAGAAATCTCTTATATGCTCTTGCCAGACACGCAAAGGAAGTGTGTGTTTGAATTTTTATCAAAGAGGGTATCTATCTCCTCAAAGACATTTTATAATGGGCTTATCTGACTGTGGAGTCTGGTCCAAATGCAGATGTCACAGAGGTTCCTTTTTCCATTGTGTGTGGGACCATCCTTTAATTAATAATTTCTGGAGACAGGTACAATTATTCGTCCCCACTAATATGCTCATTTCTGCTCCACTTACCCAAGAGTGGGCAATATTGGGCATACATTCAGCTCCTCATTAAAACTAACCAAAGGATGTAGAAAACTGTTCACGATTGTGTCAGTTGTTGTAACCCACAAAATTATCCTCCAGGACTGGACAAAGGACAACTGCCGTCTAAAACTCTTTTTCATACCAAACTGTATTTTGCCTGTAGTGTGGAGTGAGAGGAATCCTCGCTTTATAGAGTATTATGGGGGTCATTCCGACCCGATCACTCGCTGCAGTTTATCGCAGCGCAGCGATCGGGTCTGAACTGCGCATACGCCAGCACCACAGTGCGCCGGCGCATGCCAGCCGTCATTGCCTAGCGATTGCCTCTGAGGCAGAGGCGGTCGCTGGGTGGGAGGGGGCTGGACAGCGGTGTTAAGCCGCCGTTTAGGGGGTGTGGTCTGGCCAACGCAGGCGTGGCCGCAGGGCCACCATCAAGGGGGTGCCCTGTGTACAGTTGTCCCGTTCCCGGCCACTCTGACAAAGTGGAGGGCCCGGGCTGCACACACAGCCAGCTGCCGCTGATGACACTGACCGCGGCTGGCCGGCTGCTAGTGCTGTGCTCAGTGGCGGAACTTACAGCGGTGCAGCCGGCATTACAATGAGTCACATTGTATCATTGTATGTTGCCGTCGCCAGACCCGCGTCCGCTGCCATTGTCCCCTCCCGGTTCTCCTCCCCTCCATCGAGCGCCTACTCCCCTCTCCGCCCCGGGCCTAAAAACTTACCAGTGGCGTACGTTCCCTGGACATCAATCACTGCTGCTAGTAAGGGGGAGGAGGGGGCGCTCTCCCATCTCCTCCCCTCTCCAGCGCCTCAGCCTCTCAGACGTGCTGCTGACACTAAGTGGCCTGCCCCTCCGATGGGAAAGGAGGGGACGCCCTCTCAGCCCTTCTCCACCCCAGACAGTGCAGCTGTAGCAGCTGAGAATAGAACAGTCTGTCCGGAGGCGGAGCAGGGGCAGCTATCTCAGCACCTCCCCCTTCCTCTTTATACTCCGCAGCCCTTTCAGCTTCCTTTCCCTCTGTCTGTGTTACGGCGCTGGGGACCTGACAGCGTCACATGTGGAGGAGCCGTAGATCATGATCTGTGAAGCCTCTGGTAGGAACTAGATGGTCTTACATGTTTTTTTATGTGCATATGTGACTGTAAACACATATGTTTATTAATCTGTATTTAAAAAAAAGGTTTTCTCTAACGTCCTAGTGGATGCTGGGAACTCCGAAAGGACCATGGGGAATAGCGGCTCCGCAGGAGTCTGGGCACAACTAAAAGAAAGCTTTTAGACTACCTGGTGTGCACTGGCCCCTCCCACTATGACCCTCCTCCAAGCCTCAGTTAGATTTTTGTGCCCGGCCGAGCTGGATGCACACTAGGGGCTCTCCTGAGCTCTTAGAAAGAAAGTATATTTTAGGTTTTTTATTTTACAGTGAGACCTGCTGGCAACAGGCTCACTGCAACGAGGGACTAAGGGGAGAAGAAGCGAACCTACCTGCTTGCAGCTAGCTTGGGCTTCTTAGGCTACTGGACACCATTAGCTCCAGAGGGACCGACCGCATGGAACTGGCCTTGGTGTTCGGTCCCGGAGCCGCGCCGCCGTCCCCCTTACAGAGCCAGAAGCAAGAAGAAGTCCGGAAAATCGGCGGCATGAAGACTTCTGTCTTCACCAAGGTAGCGCACAGCACTGCAGCTGTGCGCCATTGCTTCTCATACACACTTCACACTCCGGTCACTGAGGGTGCAGGGCGCTGGGGGGGCGCCTGGGGGGGGGGGGGGGGGGCGCCCTGAGCAGCAATAAAAACACCTTGGCTGGCAAAACAATCACAATATATAGCCCCAGAGGCTATATATGTGATAATTACCCCTGCCAGAATCCTTAAAAAAGCGGGAGAATAGTCCGCAAAAAAGGGGCGGAGCTATCTCTATCAGCACACTGGCGCCATTTTTCCCTCACAGTTCCGCTGGAAGGAAGCTCCCTGGCTCTCCCCTGCAGTCTACACTACAGAAAAGGGTAAAAAAGAGAGGGGGGGCACTAAATTTAGGCGCAGTAAATATTATAGCAGCTATAGGGGACATAATTCAGTTAGTCCCTACATTATATAGCGCTCTGGTGTGTGCTGGCATACTCTCTCTCTCTGTCTCCCCAAAGGGCTTCTGTGGGGTCCTGTCCTCTGTTAGAGCATTCCCGGTGTGTGTGCGGTGTGTCGGTACGGCTGTGTCGACATGTTTGAGGAGGAAAATTATGTGGAGGCGGAGCAGATGCCTTTAGAAGTGATGTCACCCCCTGCGGGGCAGACACCTGAGTGGATGGTTTTATGGAAGGAATTACGTGCAAGTGTCGACTCCTTACACAAAAAAATTGACGACATGCCAAATGCGGGACAGCCAGCTTCTCAGCTCGTGCCTGCCCAGGTGTCTCAAAGGCCATCAGGGGCTCTAAAACGCCCGCTACCTCAGATGGCAGACGCAGATGTCGACACGGATACTGATACCAGTGTCGACGACGATGAGTCTAATCTAATGTCCACTAAGGCCATTCGTTGCATGATTGAGGCAATGAAAGAGGTGTTACACATTTCGGATATAAACCCAGGTACCACTAAAAAGGGTATTATGTTTGGGGAGAAAAAACTACCCGTAGTTTTTCCCCCATCTGAAGAATTAAATGAAGTGTGTGAAGAAGCGTGGGCTTTCCCTGATAAAAGATTGATAATCTCAAAAAAATTACTAATGGCGTTCCCTTTCCCGCCAGAGGATAGGGCACGTTGGGAAACACCTCCTAGGGTGGATAAAGCGCTCACACGTTTGTCTAAAAAGGTGGCACTTCCGTCTCCGGATACGGCCGCCCTGAAGGAGCCTGCGGATAGAAAGCAGGAGGCGATCCTGAAGTCTATATATACACACACAGGCATTATACTTAGACCAGCTATTGCGTCAGCTTGGATGTGCAGTGCTGCCGCTGCATGGTCAGATTCCCTGTCAGAAAATATTGACACCCTAGACAGGGACACTATTCTGCTAACCATAGAGCATATAAAAGACTCAGTCTTATACATGAGAGATGCACAGAGGGAGATCTGCCGGCTGGCATCTAAAATAAGTGCATTGTCCATTTCTGCTAGAAGAGGCTTATGGACTCGGCAGTGGACAGGGGATGCAGATTCCAAAAGGCACATGGAAGTTTTGCCTTATAAGGGTGAGGAGTTATTCGGGGATGGTCTCTCGGACCTCGTTTCCACAGCAACAGCTGGGAAGTCAGCATTTTTACCCCATGTTCCCTCACAGCCTAAAAAAGCGCCGTTTTATCAGGTACAGTCCTTTCGGACCCAGAAAAACAGGCGAGGGAAAGGCGGGTCCTTTCTGTCCAGAGGCAGAGGTAGGGGAAAAAGGCTGCAACAAACAGCTGGTTCCCAGGAGCAAAAGTCCTCCCCCGCTTCTTCCAAGTCCGCCGCATGACGGTGGGGCTCCACAGGCGGAGCCAGGTACGGTGGGGGGCCGCCTCAAAAATTTCAGCGATCAGTGGGCTCGCTCACGGGTGGATCCCTGGATCTTTCACGTAGTATCTCAGGGGTACAAGCTGGAATTCGAGGCGTCTCCCCCCCGCCGTTTCCTCAAATCGGCCTTGCCAACAACTCCCTCGAGCAGGGAGGTTGTGCTAGAGGCAATTCACAAGCTATACTCCGAGCAGGTGATAGTCAAGGTGCCCCTACTTCAACAAGGATGGGTTACTATTCCACACTGTTTGTGGTACCGAAACCGGACGGTTCGGTGAGACCCATTTTAAATTTGAAATCCTTGAACACATACATAAAAAAATTCAAGTTCAAGATGGAATCGCTCAGGGCGGTTATTGCAAGCCTGGACGAGGGGGATTACATGGTATCCCTGGACATCAAGGATGCTTACCTGCATGTCCCCATTTATCATCCTCACCAGGAGTACCTCAGATTTGCGGTACAGAATTGCAATTACCAATTCCAGACGTTGCCGTTTGGACTGTCCACGGCACCGAGGGTGTTTACCAAGGTAATGGCGGAAATGATGATACTCCTTCGAAAAAAGGGAGTTTTAATTATCCCGTACTTGGACGATCTCCTAATAAAGGCGAGATCCAGGGAGCAGTTGTTGGTAGGAGTAGCACTATCTCAGGAGGTGCTACACCAGCACGGTTGGATTCTGAATATTCCAAAGTCACAGCTGGTCCCGACGACACGTCTACTGTTCCTGGGAATGATTCTGGACACAGTCCAGAAAAAAGTGTTTCTCCCGGAGGAGAAAGCCACGGAGCTGTCATCTCTAGTCAGAGACCTCCTGAAACCAAAACAGGTGTCGGTGCATCACTGCACGCGAGTCCTGGGAAAGATGGTGGCTTCTTACAAAGCAATCCCTTTCGGCAGGTTCCATGCCAGAATCTTTCAGTGGGACCTGTTGGACCAATGGTCCGGATCGCATCTTCAGATGCATCGGCTAATAACCCTGTCTCCAAGAACCAGGGTGTCTCTGCTGTGGTGGCTGCAGAGTGCTCATCTTCTAGAGGGCCGCAGATTCGGCATACAGGACTGGGTCCTGGTGACCACGGATGCCAGCCTTCGAGGCTGGGGGGCAGTCACACAGGGAAGAAACTTCCAAGGACTATGGTCGAGTCAGGAGACTTCCCTACACATAAATATTCTGGAACTAAGGGCCATTTACAATGCCCTAAGTCAGGCAAAACCCCTGCTTCAAAACCAGCCGGTACTGATCCAGTCGGACAACATCACGGCGGTCGCCCATGTAAACCGACAGGGCGGCACAAGGAGCAGGACGGCAATGGCAGAAGCCACAAGGATTCTCCGATGGGCGGAAAATCACGTGCTAGCACTGTCAGCAGTGTTCATTCCGGGAGTGGACAACTGGGAAGCAGACTTCCTCAGCAGACACGACCTCCACCCGGGAGAGTGGGGACTTCATCCAGAAGTCTTCACACTGATTGTAAATCGGTGGGAACGGCCACAGGTGGACATGATGGCGTCCCGCCTAAACAAAAAACTAGAGAGATATTGCGCCAGGTCAAGGGACCCTCAGGCGATAGCGGTGGACGCTCTAGTGACACCGTGGGTGTACCAGTCAGTTTATGTGTTCCCTCCTCTGCCTCTCATACCAAAGGTATTGAGAATAATAAGAAAACGAGGAGTAAGGACAATACTCGTGGTTCCGGATTGGCCAAGAAGAGCGTGGTACCCGGAACTTCAAGAGATGATCTCAAAGGACCCATGGCCTCTGCCGCTCAGACAGGACCTGCTGCAGCAGGGGCCCTGTCTGTTCCAAGACTTACCGCGGCTGCGTTTGACGGCATGGCGGTTGAACGCCGGATCCTAAAGGAAAAGGGCATTCCGGAGGATGTCATTCCTACGCTGATTAAAGCCAGGAAGGATGTAACTGTAAAACATTATCACCGCATATGGCGGAAATATGTTGCTTGGTGTGAGGCCAATAAGGCCCCAACAGAGGAATTTCAGCTGGGTCGATTTCTGCACTTCTTACAGGCAGGAGTGACTATGGGCCTGAAATTAGGCTCCATTAAGGTACAGATTTCTGCTCTGTCGATTTTCTTCCAAAAAGAACTAGTTTCACTGCCTGAAGTTCAGACATTTGTAAAAGGAGTGCTGCATATTCAGCCCCCTTTTGTGCCTCCAGTGACACCCTGGGATCTCAACGTGGTGTTGAATTTCCTAAAATCACATTGGTTTGAGCCACTAAAGACCGTGGATCTGAAATATCTCACGTGGAAAGTGGTCATGTTATTGGCCTTGGCTTCGGCCAGGCGTGTGTCAGAATTGGCGGCTTTGTCATTTAAAAGCCCTTATCTGATTTTCCATATGGATAGGGCAGAATTGAGGACTCGTCCCCAGTTTCTCCCTAAGGTGGTATCAGCTTTTCACTTGAACCAACCTATTGTAGTGCCTGCGGCTACTAGCGACTTGGAGGACTCCAAGTTGCTGGACGTAGTCAGGGCCTTGAAAATTTATGTTTCCAGGACGGCTGGAGTCAGGAAAACTGACTCGCTATTTATCCTGTATGCACCCAACAAACTGGGTGCTCCTGCTTCGAAGCAGACTATTGCTCGCTGGATTTGTAGCACAATTCAGCTGGCGCATTCTGCGGCTGGACTGCCGCATCCTAAATCGGTTAAAGCCCATTCTACAAGGAAGGTGGGCTCTTCTTGGGCGGCTGCCCGAGGGGTCTCGGCTTTACAACTTTGCCGAGCTGCTACTTGGTCAGGGGCAAACACGTTTGCAAAATTCTACAAATTTGATACCCTGGCTGAGGAGGACCTTGAGTTCTCTCATTCGGTGCTGCAGAGTCATCCGCACTCTCCCGCCCGTTTGGGAGCTTTGGTATAATCCCCATGGTCCTTTCGGAGTTCCCAGCATCCACTAGGACGTTAGAGAAAATAAGATTTTACTCACCGGTAAATCTATTTCTCGTAGTCCGTAGTGGATGCTGGGCGCCCGTCCCAAGTGCGGATTGTCTGCAATACTTGTACATAGTTGTTGTTCACTAAAGGGTTATTGTTATGAGCCATCTGTTGAGAGGCTCAGTTATGTTTCATACTGTTAACTGGATATATTATCACGTGTTATACGGTGTGATTGGTGTGGCTGGTATGAGTCTTACCCGGGATTCAAAATCCTTCCTTATTGTGTCAGCTCTTCCGGGCACAGTATCCTAACTGAGGCTTGGAGGAGGGTCATAGTGGGAGGGGCCAGTGCACACCAGGTAGTCTAAAAGCTTTCTTTTAGTTGTGCCCAGACTCCTGCAGAGCCGCTATTCCCCATGGTCCTTTCGGAGTTCCCAGCATCCACTACGGACTACGAGAAATAGATTTACCGGTGAGTAAAATCTTATTATCTCCTGTGCAGCATCACTTGTGGGTGTCAGTGGCAAAAATGTTTGCGTTAGTGATTGGTTGAATCTCCTGTCTGTTTCTATATTTTGCAACTTGAGTAGTTGCATCATTGCCACCTGTTGGGGGTCTTCCTTATGTCATTTCCACACACTTACGCGATAATTCAGACTAGATCGCTGCAGCGGCAGCGATCGCAGTCTGAATTGCTATGCTCAGTGCGCTCGCGGGGGGGGGGGGCTGCCTATTTTTTCAGTCCCGGGCCCCACAATTTCTGGTGACAGCCCTGCGTGGCCGGACCGTTGGGGGGGCGGGCCGCGGCGGCTGCGTGACGTCACACGCAGCCACTGCGACCCGGGGCAGCGAAGAGGTTCTCCCGGCCAGCCGAAGGAGCTGCACTGGCCGGGAGTAACTCCTGAGATACAAAAGCATTGCCGATGTGCGATGCTTTTGCATTTCTGCAGGGGGGGGGAGCGGCACTGACATGCGGGGTGGACTAGCCCTGTGCTGAGCGTCCCATCGCATGTCTGAGTGCCTGATCGTAAATTTAGCACAGCTACGATCAACTCGGAATGACCCCCCATATTCTTTTAAATACTACAGTTTATGTGAGAGTTTTAATGATACTCGTCCTGTCCTACGAAACGTTCAGTTACATTACTGTTTTACATGACCACCTGGTATGGAACTAACATCCAACTGGAGAAGCCCCCAACTCTCATTGAGGAGGACCCCATGCGTAATCACAAAGAATATTCACATCTGAAACCAGTTACTGTAGTAAACATAATTTTTTTTTATTATTGCATATTATTATCACACATTGGCCCTCATTCCGAGTTGATTGCTTGCTGACATTTTTCACAGCGCAGCGATCAGGTTGCTACTGCGCATGCATATGCACCGCAATGCGCACACACCTTGTACGGGTAGAAACAGCATCATTGCTGTGCAATGCTTCTAGCGACGAATCCATTTGCACAACCGATCGCAAGGAGATTGACAGGAAGAATGCGTTTATGGGTGTCAACTGACAGTTTTCTGGGAGTGTTAGGGAAAACGCAGGCATATCCAGGCATTTGCAGGGCGGGTGTCTGACGTCAATTCCGGGACCGGACAGGCTGAAGTGATCGCAAGGGCTGAGTAAGTTCAGACCTACTCAGAAACTGCAAAAAACATTTTTGTCCCGCTCGGCTGCACATGTGACCGCACACTTGCAAAGCGAAAATACACTCCCCCTTGGGCGGCTTTTATACGACTCTTCTTAATGTTTATTCTGTCAGTGACATTCTGTATGAATAAGAGTTTGGAAAAACATCATCAACACAGACTCTGTAATAGTTTAAAACCAGAGAACAATACACTGGTCTACATTGCCTGAAGTTTGCAGTCATTGTGTATTATATGTGAAGCCATGAGAGTAGGGAGGCCAATCCCGGGCCTTTTTTTCAATCCCGGGTATTTGGATTGAAAAATTATCAATCCCAGGATTCCCGGGATATCCGGGATTGGGATGAAGATTTCAAAATTAAAATCTTCAGTGCCCCCTTCCCCCCACCATCCCGGGTCCGCCCAGCCCACAGAACTACTCACTATCCTCTGTGAGTGCGGGCGGGTTCACTTGCTTCAGGCGGTGGGCGGCGAGGTATGGTCAGACTGCGCAGCGTGACCTCTGACTGCACTTCACGCTGCGCAGTGTGCACAGCCGGGGGCATGGGGAGCTGGGCAGCGTCAGAGCTTCCTGGGGATGCTCAACGCTGCCCGGCATTGAAAAAACAATGGGGCTTTCTAATCCCGAAATCCCTGGGATTGGAAGCTCCAATCCCGGGATTGAATCCCGGCCAATTCTAGGCCTAGATCCCTGAATCCCGCCAATCCCGATCCCAGGATTGGCCACCCTACATGAGAGCAATACTCTCTTTGAAACCACAGCTTTTACAGTCACACTTACTGTGCTGTTATCCTGAAAGAAAGAGAATTTAATGGCAAAAAAAGAACCTACTGCTTCTCCCGTCATGTTTACTAATGTACAGTGTTTTATCACCCTCTTTAATTACATTTCTTATTTTTGTACTTTAGCTCATTTTACTGTGTGTTTAGTCTCTTTTTGACAAGCTATAAACGACTTTGTATCATCCTCTGATTGTCTCTGACTACCTAAATTATATACAGTTCTTAGCACTTATAACAGCTGCCACTTCCTTGGAGACCCATATTCCATTTGTTTTAACATACCTGTCACAAAGATCTTATTCATAAACGTATTTTCTTATTTATGTCAAGATACTCTACCCATCAATTCCCACATGCTCAGAAACTCACATAAAGGTTTTCTCATTCAACTAAAGATGGTCCATGTTTTCCACTTCCCATATGTTGGGAGGTATGTATATACGTGCCACCTACACTTAATTCTTTCAAGATCAATCTTATGAAGTGCAACTTTGACCCTCTTGACTCAGCCTTATTCTTTTCCTCTCCAGACACTCTCCCATATCCAATCTCCCAAGCCTGGCCCAAGCTGTATAATTCTGTGTAACACCTCATTCGCCTTTGTAATTGACTCCGCTGTCCAAGCTGTTGATCTCAGCCCCAATTGATCTATACCCCAACCGTTGCGATCTAAGATACATATTACCTACAGAAATGTTTACACACTGGTGCTGAAGGAAATTATGCTCTCATGTGGATTTACTACAATTCAAATTCATACACTACTCCTACAGCTCTGCCCTTTCCCATGCCAAGCAGACATACTTCACGTATCTAATCTGTAATCTTCTCCAGTGCTTACTTCCTCTTTGCCACCTTCA
Organism: Pseudophryne corroboree; assembly: GCF_028390025.1. NCBI lineage: Eukaryota > Metazoa > Chordata > Amphibia > Anura > Myobatrachidae > Pseudophryne > Pseudophryne corroboree. The sequence goes on from NC_086452.1 coordinate 387,106,641, forward strand.
ACTCTCACCTCCATCCTCTTACTCCTCCCATACCCTCCTCCCTCTTTTCCATCAATTTTGCCACCTACGTCTTGTCCAAGATTAACACCATCCACAATGACATCTCATACCTCCATTTTCCTCCTATCCCTTCTAGAGATGAGCGGGTTCGGTTCTCAGAGAACCGAACCCTACCGGACTTTGCCTTCCGAGTCCGGATACGAGCCCGGCAAAACGTCATCATCCCGCTGTCGGATTCTCGCAGGATTTGGATTCCATATAACGAGCCGCGCGTCCCCGCCATTTTCACTCCAGTCTCAGAGAGTGTAATAGAGAGGACGTGTCCTCAGTGTTCAGTGTCTGTGTGTTGGGGCGGGAAAGTGGGGTGGCAAGTGTTGTGCTGCTCAGTCCAGTCCAGTGTAGTCACTCAGTGTATTGTGCTGCATCAGTCCAGGCAGTCACAGTGTTGGTGTTCTCTGCTGCCATATATCCAGTGTAGCTGTATAAGTGGTGCTGTGTTGTGCAGACCAGTCCAGTGTAGTCAGTGTATTGTGCTATATCAGTCCAGCCATCCACAGTGCTGGTGTTCTCTGCTGCCATATATCCAGTGTAGCTGTAAAGTGGTGCTGTGTTGTGCAGACCAGTCCAGTGTAGTCAGTGTATTGTGCTGTATAAGTCCAGCCATTCACAGTGTTGGTGTTCTCTGCTGCCATATATCCAGTGTAGCTGTACAAAGTGGTGCTGTGTTATGCAGACCAGTGGTAGTGTCCTGTGTCATCAGTAATTCCAGTGACAATATATGCTGCTGCTATATGTCCACTGCTGCAGTATAACAATTATAAAAACAACCTATAACAACAACCAACTCCTAGATGGGCCAGGTGTTTGTGCCGCACACTTGTGTCGCTTAGCTTGGCCATCCAGCTACCTCATTGCACCTCTTTTTCCTCTTTGCATGATGTGCTGTTTGGGGCCTATTTTTTAAATCTTCCATCCTGTCTGACACTGCAGTGCCACTCCTAGATGGGCCAGGTGTTTGTGCCACACACTTGTGTCGCTTAGCTTAGTCATACAGCCACCTCGGTGCAAATTTTAGGCCTAAAAACAATATTGTGAGGTGTTCAGAATAGACTGAAAATGAGTGGAAATTATTGTTATTGAGATTAATAATACTGTAGGAGCAAAATTACCCCAAAATTCTGTGATTTTAGCTGTTTTTATGTTTTTTTTCAAAAATCATCCAGATCCTAAACCAAAACACGAAAGGGTGGTTTTGCCAAAACCAAAACACGAAAATGGAATTAGAACCAAAACCAAAACACAAATCACGAAAAGTGCCCGCCGCACATCATTCCCTTCCATTCACTCCTCTACCTTCCCTTAAACCTCCCTCTTCTCTCTTTACACCTTCTCCCTTGGAAAACTATGCTCCTTCAATCTGCAGTACCACCTGTATTCTGATGATACTCAAATATACTAATCCTCCCTTGACCTCTTCCACTCAGTCCTTGGTGTGGTCTCTTCCTGTCTCTCTGCCATCTCATCCAGGACATCCATATGTTTCTCAAATCAAACATATGCAGGGCCCCATCCTCTCCCTGCCTTTCTCTCCATCAGTCAACAACATTTCCCTACTGACCGTTCCCCGGGTCCACTGCCTGAGTGTCAATATCCTCAATATCCTTCACCCCACACAATCAATGTCTATCTCATTCTTGCCCTTTCCATCTCAAAAACATCTCTAACATCAGATTTTTTTTCATCCTAATTGCATTATAACCCTTGTCCATGCATTTCCCATTTCCCACCTCAAATACTGTAATCTCTTTCTCTCTGGACTATACTTGGTCTTCCCAACTTCAATCTATCACGAACACTGCTGCCCATCTTGTTTTCCTTTCTAACTGCTCTGCGTCAGCTTCCCCCAACAACCTGCGAGTCCTCACAACCTGATAGTCAAACTCCTGACTACCATCGCTTCCCCTAAATCTCCACTCTTTGTTCTTCCCATGATCTTGGCTTCTCCCCAGTTCACCTTCAAACTACTCACCCCAAGCGTACAATATAAGACCGGAAGTACTCACCTTAAATAGAGGATCACGTGCTCTAGGTTTAAGACTAGGATGTGTCACTGAACAGCCCGGCCACTTCTCTTGGCAACAGTATGATGAAAATGCAAAAGCAATGGAATATATAAGCTGTATGGAGTACCTACAGCCTGTACAGGATGTGTGAACTCATAATGATGATGACTATGAACCCAATTGAACTGATAGGGATGGTGCAGTCACATAGATGCACACAACGATGCTTAAGGGCGAATATCCACATTTCTTTCTATGCATGCTAAGCAAGTGTCCTTATGGCTGACTTCCTTTCAAATTTGCTACTATATCTTCTGCTATAAATCTGCATGTTTCCAATTTTTAAGAATAGAATATAAAACACAAAAAGTACCTAACACTAGTAGAATACATGTAAGAGCCAGGATGACTTGTGTGGTCAAGGCCAGATTAACAATGAGGCAGATGGAGCTACAGCTCTAGGCCTCCACATACAAATAGGCCCATCATTATGACAGCATGAGGATGACGAGCCACCAGCAGGCCACATGGTCATCCATAAATCATAAGCATTAAATTGTATTTCTATTTCTCTGACGTCCTAGTGGATGCTGGGAACTCCGTAAGGACCATGGGGAATAGCGGGCTCCGAAGGAAGGAGGCTGGGCACTCTAGAAAGATTTATGACTACCTGGTGTGCACTGGCTCCTCCCACTATGACCCTTCTCCAAGCCTCAGTTAGATTTTGTGCCCGGCCGAGGTTGGATGCACACTAGGGGCTCTCCTGAGCCTTTAGAAAGAAAGATAGAAATTAGGTTTTTTATTTTCAGTGAGACCTGCTGGCAACAGGCTCACTGCAGCGAGGGACTAAGGGGAGAAGAAGCGAACCTGCCTGCTTGCAGCCAGCTTGGGCTTCTTAGGCTACTGGACACCATTAGCTCCAGAGGGATCGACCGCAGGCCCAGTCCTTGGTGTTCGGTCCCGGAGCCGCGCCGCCGACCCCCTTACAGAGCCAGAAGCAAGAAGAGGTCCGGAAAATCGGCGGCAGAAGACATCAGTCTTCACCAAGGTAGCGCACAGCACTGCAGCTGTGCGCCATTGCTCCTCACACACACTTCACACTCCGGTCACTGAGGGTGCAGGGCGCTGGGGGGGGGGGCGCCCTGAGAAGCAATAATAACACCTTGGCTGGCAAAAATACCACAATATATAGCCCCAGAGGCTATATATGTGGAAAATACCCCTGCCAGAATATAGGAAAAAGCGGGAGAATAGTCCGCGGAAAAGGGGCGGAGCTATCTCCCTCAGCACACTGGCGCCATTTCTCCTTCACAGATCCGCTGGAAGGAAGCTCCCTGGCTCTCCCCTGCAGTCTACACTACAGCAAAGGGTAAAAAAAGAGAGGGGGGGCACTAAATTTGGGCGCAGTATACAATTATATAGAAAAAGCAGCTATAGGGGACATAACTAAGTTAGTCCCTGCATTATATAGCGCTCTGGTGTGTGCTGGCATACTCTCACTCTGTCCCCCCAAAGGGCTTTTGTGGGTCCTGTCCTCTGTTGGAGCATTCCCTGTGTGTGTGCGGTGTGTCGGTACGGCTGTGTCGACATGTTTGATGAGGATAATGATGTGGAGACGGAGCAGATGCCTTTAGAAGGGATGTCACCCCCTGCGGGGCAGACACCTGAGTGGTTGAACTTATGGAAAGAAATGAGTGCACGTATAGACTCCTTACATAAGAAATTTGACGACATGCCTAATGTGGGACAGCCGACTTCTCAGCTCGTGCCTGTCCAGGCGTCGCACAGGTCATCTGGGGCTCTAAAACGCCCGCTACCTCAGACCGCAGACCCAGATGTCGACACTGATACTGACACCAGTGTCGACGACGATGAGTCTAACCTGATGCCCACTAAGGCCATTCACTGCATGATTGAGGCAATGAAAGAGGTGTTACACATTTCTGATATAAATACAGGTACCACTAAAAAGGGTATTATGTTTGGGGAGAAAAAACTACCCGTAGTTTTTCCCCCATCAGATGAATTAAATGAAGTGTGTGAAAAAGCGTGGGCTTTCCCTGATAAAAAATTGGTAATTCCTAAGAAGGTACTAATGGCGTTCCCTTTCCCGCCAGAGGATAGGTCACGTTGGGAAACACCTCCTAGGGTGGATAAAGCGCTCACACGTTTGTCTAAAAAGGTGGCACTACCGTCTCCGGATACGGCCGCCCTCAAGGAACCTGCTGATAGAAAGCAGGAGGCGATCCTGAAGTCTGTATATACACACTCAGGCATTATACTTAGGCCAGCTATTGCGTCAGCTTGGATGTGCAGTGCTGCCGCTGCGTGGTCAGATAAACTGTCAGAAAATATTGACACATTAGACAGAGACACGATCCTGTTAACCATAGACCATATCAAAGACTCAGTCTTATATATGAGAGATGCACAGAGGGAAATCTGCCGACTGGCATCTAAAGTAAGTGCATTGTCCATTTCTGCTAGGAGAGGCTTATGGACTCGCCAGTGGACAGGAGATGCAGATCCTAAAAGGCACATGGAAGTGTTGCCATATAAGGGTGAGGAATTATTTGGGGATGGTCTCTCGGACCTAGTTTCCACAGCAACGTCTGGGAAGTCAGCATTTTTACCCCATGTCCCCTCACAGCCTAAGAAGGCGCCGTTTTATCAGGTTCAGTCCTTTCGGACCCAGAAAAACAGGCGTGGAAAAGGCGGGTCTTTTCTGTCCAGAGGCAGAGGTAGGGGAAAAAGGCTGCAACAAACAGCAGGTTCCCAGGAGCAAAAGTCCTCCCCCGCTTCTTCCAAGTCCGCCGCATGACGGTGGGGCTCCACAGGCGGAGCCAGGTACGGTGGGGGGCCACCTCAAGAATTTCAGCGATCAGTGGGCTCGCTCACAAGTGGATCCCTGGATCCTTCAAATAGTATCTCAGGGGTACAAACTGGAATTCGAGGCGTCTCCACCCCACCGGTTCCTAAAATCTGCCTTGCCGATTGCTCCCTCAGACAGGGAGGCGGTGCTAGCGGCAATTCACAAGCTGTATTCCCAGCAGGTGATAATCAAGGTACCCCTACTTCAACAAGGCCGGGGTTACTATTCCACACTATTTGTGGTGCCGAAACCGGACGGTTCGGTGAGACCCATTTTAAATTTGAAATCCTTGAACACATACATAAAAAAATTCAAGTTCAAGATGGAATCGCTCAGGGCGGTTATTGCAAGCCTGGACGAGGGGGATTACATGGTATCCCTGGACATCAAGGATGCTTACTTGCATGTCCCCATTTACCATCCTCACCAGGAGTACCTCAGATTTGTGGTACAGGATTGCCATTACCAATTCCAGACGCTGCCGTTTGGACTGTCCACGGCACCGAGGGTATTTACCAAGGTTATGGCGGAAATGATGATACTCCTTCGAAAAAAGGGAGTTTTAATTATCCCGTACTTGGACGATCTCCTAATAAAAGCGAGGTCCAAGGAACAGTTGTTGGTGGGAGTAGCACTATCTCAGGAGGTGCTGCACCAGTACGGCTGGATTCTGAATATCCCAAAGTCACAGCTGGTTCCGACGACACGGCTACTGTTCCTGGGTATGATTCTGGATACAGTCCAGAAAAAAGTGTTTCTCCCGGAGGAGAAAGCCAGGGAGTTGTCATCTCTAGTCAGAGACCTCCTGAAACCAAAACAGGTATCAGTGCATTGCTGCACGCGGGTCCTCGGAAAGATGGTGGCTTCTTACGAAGCAATTCCCTTCGGCAGGTTCCATGCCAGAATCTTTCAGTGGGACCTGTTGGACCAGTGGTCCGGATCGCATCTTCAGATGCATCGCTTAATAACCCTGTCTCCAAGAACCAGGGTGTCTCTACTGTGGTGGCTGCAGAGTGCCCATCTTCTAGAGGGCCGCAGGTTCGGCATACAGGACTGGGTCCTGGTGACCACGGATGCCAGCCTTCGATGCTGGGGGCAGTCACACAGGGAAGAAACTTCCAAGGACTATGGTCGAGTCAGGAGACTTCCCTTCACATAAATATTCTGGAACTAAGGGCCATCTACAATGCCCTAAGTCAAGCAAAATCCCTGCTCCTACACCAGCCGGTGCTGATCCAGTCAGACAACATCACGGCAGTCACCCATGTAAATCGACAGGGCGGCACAAGAAGCAGGATGGCGATGGCAGAAGCCACAAGAATTCTCCGATGGGCGGAGAATCATGTACTAGCACTGTCAGCGGTGTTCATTCCGGGAGTGGACAACTGGGAAGCAGACTTCCTCAGCAGACACGACCTCCACCCGGGAGAGTGGGGACTTCATCCAGAAGTCTTCCAGATGCTGGTAAACCGTTGGGAAAAACCACAGGTGGACATGATGGCGTCCCGCCTCAACAAAAAGTTAAAAAGATATTGCGCCAGGTCAAGGGACCCTCAGGCGATAGCTGTGGACGCTCTAGTGACACCGTGGGTGTACCAGTCGGTTTATGTGTTCCCTCCTCTGCCTCTCATACCAAAGGTATTGAGAATAATAAGAAAGCGAGGAGTAAACACAATTCTCGTGGTTCCGGATTGGCCAAGACGAGCGTGGTACCCGGAACTTCAAGAGATGCTCTCAGAGGACCCGTGGCCTCTACCGCTCAGACAGGACCTGCTACAGCAGGGGCCCTGTCTGTTCCAAGACTTACCGCGGCTGCGTTTGACGGCATGGCGGTTGAACACCGGATCCTGAAGGAAAAGGGTATTCCGGAAGAAGTCATTCCTACGCTTATTAAGGCCAGGAAGGATGTTACGGCAAAGCATTATCACCGCATATGGCGGAAATATGTTGCATGGTGCGAGGCAAAAAAGGCCCCAACAGAGGAATTTCAGCTGGGTCGATTTCTGCATTTCCTGCAAGCAGGAGTGAATATGGGCCTAAAACTAGGCTCCATTAAAGTACAGATCTCGGCTCTGTCGATTTTCTTTCAAAAAGAACTAGCTTCAGTACCTGAAGTTCAGACATTTGTGAAAGGAGTGCTGCATATGCAGCCCCCGTTTGTGCCCCCTATGGCACCTTGGGATCTCAACGTAATGTTGAGTTTCTTAAAATCACATTGGTTTGAGCCACTAAAAACCGTGGATCTAAAATATCTCACGTGGAAAGTGGTCATGTTATTGGCCTTGGCTTCAGCCAGGCGAGTGTCAGAATTGGCGGCTTTATCATGTAAAAGCCCTTATCTGATTTTCCATATGGATAGGGCAGAATTGAGGACTCGTCCCCAGTTTCTACCTAAGGTGGTGTCAGCGTTTCACCTGAACCAGCCTATTGTGGTGCCTGCGGCTACTAAGGATTTGGAGGACTCCAAGTTGCTAGACGTTGTCAGGGCCCTAAAAATATATGTTTCCAGGACGGCTGGAGTCAGAAAATCTGACTCGCTGTTTATCCTGTATGCACCCAACAAGCTGGGTGCTCCTGCTTCTAAGCAGACTATTGCTCGCTGGATTTGTAGTACAATTCAGCTTGCACATTCTGTGGCAGGCCTGCCACAGCCAAAATCTGTAAATGCCCATTCCACAAGGAAAGTGGGCTCATCTTGGGCGGCTGCCCGAGGGGTCTCGGCTTTACAGCTTTGCCGAGCAGCTACTTGGTCAGGGGCAAACACGTTTGCAAAATTCTACAAATTTGATACCCTGGCTGAGGAGGACCTGGAGTTCTCTCATTCGGTGCTGCAGAGTCATCCGCACTCTCCCGCCCGTTTGGGAGCTTTGGTATAATCCCCATGGTCCTTACGGAGTTCCCAGCATCCACTAGGACGTCAGAGAAAATAAGAATTTACTCACCGGTAATTCTATTTCTCGTAGTCCGTAGTGGATACTGGGCGCCCATCCCATGTGTGGATTGTCTGCAATACTTGTAAATAGTTACTGTTAACTAAAGGGTTATTGTTGAGCCATCTGTTGAGAGGCTCAGTTGTTTTTTCATACTGTCAAACTGGATATAGTATCACGAGTTGTACAGTGTGATTGGTGTGGCTGGTATGAGTCTTACCCGGGATTCAAAATCCTTCCTTATTATGTCAGCTCGTCCTGGCACAGTGTCCTAACTGAGGCTTGGAGGAGGGTCATAGAGGGAGGAGCCAGTGCACACCAGGTAGTCATAAATCTTTCTAGAGTGCCCAGCCTCCTTCCTTCGGAGCCCGCTATTCCCCATGGTCCTTACGGAGTTCCCAGCATCCACTACGGACTACGAGAAATAGAATTACCGGTGAGTAAATTCTTATTTTTCCACACAAAATGATGCAGTTTTTGTACTTTTACATATTTAGGGAGACATTGGGGCTTATAGTGTACAGGGTCTACAGGACATTGGCCACGCCCACACATCACTGGTCACATCCCCTCTGCTTCTCATAATAGGCCCTTGAACATTTTCAGCCCCAGGCCCATGAGGCCCTTAATCCAGTGCGTGGTACAGTGGGGGTAATTCCAAGTTGATCGCAGCAGGAAATTTTTTAGCAGTTGGGCAAAACCATGTGCACTGCAGGGGAGGCAGATTTAACATGTGCAGAGAGAGTTAGATTTGGGTGTGGTGTGTTCAATCTGCAATCTAATTTGCAGTGTAAAAATAAAGCAGCCAGTATTTACCCTGCACAGAAATAAAATAACCCACCCAAATCTAACTCTTTCTGCACATGTTATATCTGCCTCCCCTGCAGTGCACATGGTTTTGCCCAACTCCTAACAAAAATCCTGCTGCGATCAACTTGGAATTACCCCCAGTGTGTGACAGCATTACCACTATTATAAAAGTCTCTGTAAAAAGAAAATCTATCACTTTAACATGCATGGATATTCCTTAGTATACAGAATGGTAATAACTTGCTAAATGCCAGAGTAATTTTGCTTATTCCCCTGACGCCTCGCCTATACATACAGCTACTAGTCAGGGTTGTCAGATCTCACTTTGGGCCTAATTCTGAGTTGATCGCAGCAGCAATTTTGTTAGCAGTTGGGCAAAACCATGTGCACTCCAGGGGGGACAGATATAACATGTGCAGAGAGAGTTAGATTTGGGTGGGGTGTATTCAAACTGAAATCTTAATTGCAGTGTAAAAATAAAGCAGCCAGTATTTACCCTGCACAGAAACGAAATAACCCACCCAAATCTAACTCTCTCTGCAAATGTTATATCTGCCCCCCCCCCACCCCCCTGCAGTGCACATGGTTTTGCCCAGTTGCTAACAAACTTGCTGCTGCGATAAACTCAGAATTACCCCCTTTACCACAAGGACAGAATTTGCTGTTCGCTATCTGTCCATATACTTATATAGGGAAATGTGCACAAATATCTAATCAAAACTAAAGCCTGATAACTCTCTTAGATAATTTAACTCTGGAAATGGAGATTATTGAGCATCAGAAAAATCTGTGAAATGCAGATGCAAGTTTTATATGGCTCATGCTGGCAGGTTTATCATAATTCAGGCTGCACAGTACTGTACTTCATAAATTAGTTTTACTAAGATCCCAGCATGAAAACTTACATTGTGATGGGAAATTGTCATGTAAATTTCTGAGCAGTTTTCCTTTCTGCAGTTTGGTAAATCTGTTTGTTCGAAGGCTGAGGATCAAAAATGAAGTGATACAATTGTAACTGACTACAGAGGCATGTAATGCTATGAAAACTCTACTGATGACCTGTAATATCATATACAAAGATGCCTATTAAATGCATTTAGTACATACTTGCCTTCTCGAAAGTCTGCTGGCACTCCCGCCTGCCTAAAAAAGTAGGCAAATAATCCGGAGCTGGCCTCCAGCCATCTGCACCTACCCAGCAGCCACCTGCTCCCCCCTGCATACGCCCACTTACTGAGCAAAAGTAGGTGGAGCGATGACACAATTCACACTGAATCACACCATCGTAACCCAGTCTCCACTTTACAATGCTGGTAATCTGGGCATTGTATAGTGGGGGCGGGGTAGTAATGATGTGATCAACCCCCCCACCCTGCTCCGCCTGCCTATGTTGATACCCCTCCCCCTGTTGAGCCAAGTTATCTGTCTCCTCCCGGAGGGGGCAGCCAGAAAGTCGGGCAAGTATGTTTTAGTACCAATCTGAGACCGATGGCTCGTCACCCTTGTACTGATTACAGTACATCTTAAAAAGTGGCAGCTATCAGACAGAATGACAGAAGTCTTCCTCTTTTATGTCTTTATTCTATAAGAGGAAACATTAAAACTAGAGATGTCTGACCATTTTTGCTGGTCTTGGTTCTAATTAGTTGTCCAGTTTTCCTTTTGGTTTTGCGAAAATGTCATGACTGGTTTTGGTTTAATATTTTTTTCAAAAATTGCAAAAATTGACAAAAAAAAGCTAAAATCATTGGTCCTATGGTATTATTAAACTCAATAACATCCATTTCCAGTCATTTCCATTCAATTTTATCCATCTCACAATATTGTTTTCATCCTCTTTATGCCAAAGGGCTGCACCGAGCTAGCTGGCTGAGTAAGCTAACTGATAGTGAGGTGAGGCCTAGTGACAAATAGACAACAGAAGAATAAGACAGTCATCAATGCCCCCCAAAAATGCAGCCCATAATGAAAATAGAGCTATAATCAATAAAAATATCTATGCAAAAAAAAAACATACCTAATGTTTGTATTTAAAAGGAAATGTATAGTTTAACAGACCAAGCACTTCAGCAACAGGGACTGCTACTTTTGTGATTGAAGTGCTTGGTTTGTTTGGGCCCCCACAAAACAAGCTAACAATGGGCTTGAGGCAACTATGCGCACAGCTCTGCAGTAGCAAGATGTCATAGTTACTACCACCCTCATCAGTATGTACATCATCCTCACACACTATCAATTCATCCCAGCTGGAACCCACTTTACAAAGTCTCTGTACTTTGGTGTAATTGCCGGTTGAGGTCTTCATTGTGGAATTTGTAGTACATTTTGATGAACATCATCTTTTTGACGCTACCAGATGTCAAATGTTGTGTTGACTCCTCTATATCACCACTGGGTCTTTTGGAAAAGCTGAGTTTTTTCCTGTCAGCTGCTGGAGAAATGGAAGGAAAATATGTCATCATGTCATGTACCACTTGAGCTGCAAACTTGCTCACCAGGAGCTCTTTGCATCTTAAAAGATCTGAGTCAGTTGGAAGGAAATATACAATGTACAACTTAAACCTAGGATCAAGCTTGGTAGCCAAAATGTAGTGATCCGATTTCAAGATATTAGCAACCCTTCGATCCTGGCAAAGCAAATTAAGGACTTGATCTACAAGTCTGACATACTTAATGGAATCGCTTCATTTCATCCCTTCCTTCAATTTCTTGAGCTGCTTTCTAAAAGGGGAATCACCTGACTCAAACTGGCAGAGTTTGAATTCACGTCACAGGTGGCTACTTCCAAAGGTTCCAGCACCTTGCATAACACGGAAAGCATTCTCCACTTCACTGCAGAAAGGAACATTCTCCCTCCTCTCCCAATGTCATGGCTGTTTTTGTAGCTTTGGATGGCTTCTTGATGACCATCCATCCACTGAAGCATATAAAGCAGGGGTGGGGAACCTCCGGCCCGCGGGCCGTATAAGGCCCGCGAAGCCGTTTGGTCCGGCCCACCCGCTCCTCTCAGTGAGACATGCCACCGCACAGTCCGGCGGCAGCGTGTCTCAGCTGTCACCACACGGAGGAGAGCGCGGCTATTGTCGGGCGGCGGCGTGTAGGACTTGAAACCAGCCGCCGGTTCGTGAGCCAATCAGAGCTTGCGGACCGGCAGCCAATCAGGAGCCGCGGCTGCCGGTCTGCGAGCTCTGATTGGCTCCCGAACCGGCGGCTGGTTTCAAGTCTTACAAGCCGCCGCCCAACATAGCCGCGCTCTCCTCCGTGTCACCGCCGAAAGGAGTGGTACGGGGGGACGGGAGGGCATCTGTATACCTGGCACTGTGGGGGGGGCATCTGTATACCTGGCACTGTGGGGGCATCTGTATACCTGGCACTGTGGGGGCATCTGTATACTTGGCACTGTGGGGACATCTGTATACCTGGCACTGTGAGGGGCATTTGTATACCTGACACTGTGGGGGCATCTGTATACCTGGCACTGTGGGGTCATCTGTATACCTGGCACTGTGGGGCCATTTGTATACCTGGCACTGTGGGTGCATCTGTATACCTGGCACTGTGGGGACATCTGTATACCTGGCACTGTGGGGACATCTGTATACCTGGCACTGTGAGGGGCATTTGTATACCTGGCACTGTGGGGGCATTTGTATACCTGGCACTGTGGGGGTAATTGTGGATCTGGCACTGCACTATTGGGGGCATATGTGTATCACGTTCCATTTTAACTGGCCACACCCATTTTTTTGGCGCGCGCGGGGGCAGACTTGTATGGCCCCCGAAGGATTTTATAAATATCCAAATGGCCCTCGGTAGAAAAAAGGTTCCCCACCCCTGATATAAAGGGTGGAATTCCACGCGGTTACCACCTCATGCTTCAGTTGGTGGCAGAGCAAACTGAACTGGTCTTGGAGCCGCTGCAATCTCCTGTATGCTGTTGATGAATGCCAAAAATGTCCCAAAATGTTTCAGGCCACATGCATGCCCTTTTAATTTATTTGAAAACCCTGCACCACCAAGTTGTGTGAGCAAAACATTGGACATGTTGGAATTCACGCATCTATAATGCTTTCACAATATTTGTGGTGTTTGTAAGAAATGACAAATCCTTAGGAGAGTCCAAGCGCCATAAGTTATGACATGCCTTCATTTTTTCTAAGAGGTTGCCAGCAGTATGCCTCTTAGTGAAGCCGATGATACACAGAGTAGTCTCCCTCTGTATGAGCTGGAGTTGATTGTTTGATACTGCTGCTGAAGATAATTGCAGTGGGCTGTCACAGTCATGTAATCTTTAGTTTGCCCACTACCATTTGTCCACATCTGTGGTTAAGTATACAGTGGGTACGATGACATTTTCTAGGCCAATAATTTTTATTTTTAATTTTTTACGTCTATGTACAGCTAAGGAATGGCTGCTGGCCCCTTATATAGAATGCAAATCCCGCGAGAATCTGACTTTAGGACAATGACGTTTTGCCTCGATTTGGGATCCGAGACTGGAGGAAAAACCCAATCCGGGGCTTGGAATGACCCAGATTCCAGGAGTTCAGGTCTTCTCGTATTCCAAGGAATCCAAATTGCTCATCTCTAATTAAAACCACCCCTCAGTACATGCCTCTGTGGTGCACAGCACCCCCCATGGAGTTTGGTCAGAACCACATCTTGGCCACACACTGTAACGATTTGTGACAGACCTCATTGCGGCTTATAGAAAGCTATGGGTACTGTGGCTGCTGTCAGAAATGGCAGAACAACAGCATACATGGACATATCTACTGCAGTCCCTCCTTCATACTATAGGGGGATTCTTAATATTCGTGGTTAAACCCCCGGACAACATCTATTTAGATCAGTACAGTGAGATCTGCAAAATAAAAATTTTTTGCAAAATAAGTTGTTTTTCGGAAGTAAGTTTAAATAACTGGTACAATGGTTTATATTTCCCTGTGTATAACAGACAATGTGCAACAGTTATCCAAGTGAGGCAGGAGTTAATAGTGTGGGTGATCTGGCAGAACTTGTTGCCATGCACAAGGCAGGGTTGTTGCGGAGTATTGCTAACAACCACCATTGTCAACAGAAAGAACTCAAAGCCTAAGTGATTACATAAGTAGCCAGTGCAGCTGGTTCGGCACAGTCCAAGCTAAATCCCAATAATTTGCACCTTTCATGGGCCAGGAATGGAACAGCAAACCCCATTATTTGGCACAGGTCAGTGTCTGGGCTGCTGGGATATGGCAAGTTATATTGCTATCAATGTGCAAATGCAGATTCACGTCTCCAATAAGTGACCTGGCCAGGAATTAATTTTCCGCCTCAGTTGTGACTGTTGAATGCAGTATAAAAAAAGAATAATAAAATTTTATATTTCGATTTGAAGAGGCCTATTTATACTGGGTTAATTTGAGCAAAGTTTTGCCAGTTCTCACTGGTTACACAAAAAAAATACAGTATCTATTTATCTGCACCCCTTTTATATAGATGGTTTCCTAGCAATTTATACCTGTTGATCCCCTACTACGGCTAATTAATAATTACTTTACTGGAATAATTTAAATTCAGGAAGAGATTGCACAGGCATGGGTAACAAATAGTGTTTTAGTTTAATAACGCCAATAATGAACATTTTACACTTCATTGTGCCAGCCAGCTGCTCCTTAAATTATGAATTAATGTTCTTGGTATTTTAGCAATTATAGGAAAATTCAAGTCTATTTACTCTACAGTATATGGGTGAGATGTATTAATGATCACATTTAATATTTAATCATTAACGTACATCATTGCGGCTTACCAGCTTTATGTCCGCATCTATTCTAAATCTTCTCGGAACAGCTCCCCAATGTTCAATATCCCGGGTATTTGCACGTAAACACACATTAACCCAGGATTTCTGCATGTATGAAAGGAAACAAGACAGAGGGGCCTATTTACAAAGCCTTGGATAAAGATACAATGGATGGAGATAAAGTATCAGCCAATCAGCTCCTAACTGTCATGTTACAGGCTGTGTTTGAAAAATGTCAGTTAAGAGCTGGTTGGTTGGGACTTTAACTCCGGCCACCTTATCTACATCAAAGGCTTAGTAAATAGGCCCTTAACTAAGGGCCATATTTATCAAGCCTTGAAAAGTGGTAAATTGCACGGCCATAAAGTACCAACCAATCTGCTCCTGACTATAATTTTTCAAACACAGCCTGTAGCAGGACAGTTAGGAGCTGATTGGCTGGTACTTTACTACCGTGCAATTTATCACGCTCCAAGACTTGATAAATTTGAGCCTAAGTGCCGGGTCCATGACTCTGCTCCTGACTAGGGTCATGGAGCTGAAACCTGGGAATTTGCCAGCTTGCTATACACAGCAACTTCCTGGATTACATGTCTGAAAGCGGCATGAGTGTCATTTATTCTACTTTCAACATTCATCTTATAAATACATATCTTATCTTAAAGCAGTGCCCCAATCTGACAATGTTGCCAACTGAGAGGTAAGTATTGTCTATGGATGAAGGGTGTGTGGTGTGCAGGGGCACCAACAGCAGTTCCGAGCCCAGGTAATGGCAGGGGGCCTTGTCAATGCAGGGAGGTGTGGCCAGACACCTCCCCCACATTGTATATCTTTAAAAAAATGGATTGGAGTGGCCGTACAGGGGGCTCCGGCATGGGGGCAAATGGACGGCAGGAGGAAGGAGGCTGGCGGCGGCATGAGGAGGGTTGGGTGGGTGCGATCAGTTAACCCCCTCCCGGCACATCATGCAGGGAGAGAGAGGACAATGCACACAGCAGCGTCCCCTATCTCCCGACTCCAACTGGCCCAATTCATACTTCTCCCAGGCCCTTCTAACAGGCCCGGGTGAAGTGTACCCGCTTCCCCCTCACCCCCTCTTGGCCCCATCGGTGGTGTGGGCCCCCTTTACTAATTATAGATGAAACCATTCACATGATTTTGTTAATGCTTGCAATGTTTTTAAAATGTGCATGGAGGGTGAGGACGGGAATAGGATAATCTCTGATTTTCGTTTTTACTAATGGCATTCCTCTAGTTGCAATAATTTGTGCTTTAGATTTGTGCAATGTGGGTGAGGCAGTGGAGCAACAGAACATTGCCCATTTTGCTATTAGAATGTTAGATGGAATGATTACCATATTAATAAACCCATAAGTAAATAGTGAGAGGTATCTTTAAAGCCAAACAGACAGAGAGAGGTATTTGTTTCCTCTGATGCTTTCAGTGTTTGTTTACATAGGTGTGGCCTAATTACAGGCCCACAAAAATTGGGTGAACGAGTTCCATCTATACTAATAGACAAACATATATAATCCTCTTAAAAATGTACATTTTCTGGGGTGGGAGAAGGGTTAGTCTAAGACAAAGCCTGTGAAAATCTGTCAAATATGGTAATAGTAATAGACAGTCACACTAATCAACAAAACATAAACTGGGCATACAGTATCTCTAACAAGACTCATCCAAAATCAGAACCATTACTACAGCAACCAAAAGAAAAATAAATAGAGTACTGTATGCTTGACATCATATTTCTCTAACGTCCTAGTGGATGCTGGGGACTCCGAAAGGACCATGGGGAATAGCGGCTCCGCAGGAGACTGGGCACAAAAGTAAAAAGCATTAGGACTACCTGGTGTGCACTGGCTCCTCCCCCTATGACCCTCCTCCAAGCCCCAGTTAGATTTTTGTGCCCGAACGAGACAGGTGCAGGCTAAGGGGCTCTCCTGAGCTGCTTAGTGTAAAAGTTTAAAGGTAGCGCACAGCACTGCAGCTGTGCGCCATTGCTCTCAGCACACTTCACACTCCGGTCACTGAGGGTGCAGGACGCTGGGGGGGGGGCGCCCTGAGACGCAATAAAAACACCTTTTTTGGCAAAAAATACATCACATATAGCTCCTGGGCTATATGGATGCATTTAACCCCTGCCAATTTTTACATAAAAAAGCGGGAGAAAGGCAGCCGAAAAGGGGGCAGAGTCTATCTCCTCAGCACACTGGCGCCATTTTTTCCTCACAGCTCCGTTGGAGGAAGGCTCCCTGACTCTCCCCTGCAGTCCTGCACTACAGAAACAGGGTAAGACAAGAGAGGAGGGGCACTAAATTGGCATATTAATATATACAGCAGCTATATTAGGGAAAAACACTTATATAAGGTTATCCCTGTATATATATAGCGCTCTGGTGTGTGCTGGCAAACTCTCCCTCTGTCTCCCCAAAGGGCTAGTGGGGTCCTGTCCTCTATCAGAGCATTCCCTGTGTGTGTGCTGTGTGTCGGTACGTTGTGTCGACATGTATGAGGAGGAAAATGGTATGGAGGCGGAGCAATTGCCTGTGTTAGTGATGTCACCCCCTAGGGAGTCGACACCTGACTGGATGGTCTTATGGAAAGAATTACGTGATAGTGTCAGCACTTTACAAAATACTGTTGACGACATGAGACAGCCGGCAAATCAGTTAATACCTGTACAGGCGTCTCAAACACCGTCAGGGGCTCTAAAGCGCCCGTTACCTCAGGTCGATACAGACACAGACACGGACACTGACTCCAGTGTCGACGGTGAGGAAACAAACGTATTTTCCAGTAGGGCCACACGTTACATGATCACGGCAATGAAGGAGGTTTTGAACATTTCTGATACTACAAGTACCACAAAAAAGGGTATTATGTGGGGTGTGAAAAAACTACCCGTAGTTTTTCCCGAATCAGATGAATTAAATGAGGTGTGTGATGAAGCGTGGGTTTCCCCCGATAAAAAACTGCTAATTTCTAAAAAGTTATTGGCATTATACCCTTTCCCGCCAGAGGTTAGGGCGCGATAAGGTAGATAAGGCGCTCACACGCTTATCAAAACAAGTGGCGTTACCGTCTCCTGATACGGCGCCCTCAAGGAACCAGCTGATAGGAAGCTGGAAAATATCCTTAAAAGTATATACACACATACTGGTATTATACTGCGACCAGCAATCGCCTCAGCCTGGATGTGCAGTGCTGGGGTGGCTTGGTCGGATTCCCTGACTGAAAATATTGATACCCTGGACAGGGACAATATATTATTGACTATAGAGCATTTAAAGGATGCATTTCTATATATGCGAGATGCACAGAGGGATATTTGCACTCTGGCATCAAGAGTAAGTGCGATGTCCATTTCTGCCAGAAGAGGATTATGGACGCGACAGTGGTCAGGGGATGCGGATTCCAAACGGCATATGGAAGTATTGCCGTATAAAGGGGAGGAGTTATTTGGGGTCGGTCTATCGGACCTGGTGGCCACGGCAACGGCTGTGAAATCCACCTTTTTACCCCAAGTCACCTCGCAGCAGAAAAAGATACCCTCTTTTCAGGCTCAGTCCTTTCGTCCCCATAAGGGCAAGCGGGCAAAAGGCCACTCATATCTGCCCCAGGGCAGAGGAAGGGGAAAAAGACTGCAGCAGACAGCCTCTTCCCACGAACAGAAGCCCTCCCCCGCTTCTGCCAAGTCCTCAGCATGACGCTGGGGCCTTACAAGCGGACTCAGGCACGGTGGGGGCCCGTCTCAAGAATTTCAGCGCGCAGTGGGCTCACTCGCAAGTGGACCCCTGGATTCTGCAGGTAGTATCTCAGGGGTACAAATTGGAATTCGAGACGTCTCCCCCTCGCCGGTTCCTGAAGTCTGCTTTACCAACGTCTCCCCCCGACAGGGAGGCGGTATTGGAAGCCATTCACAAGCTGTATTCCCAGCAGGTGATAATCAAGGTACCCCTCCTACAACAGGGAAAGGGGTATTATTCCACGCTGTTTGTGGTACCGAAGCCGGACGGCTCGGTGAGACCCATTTTAAATCTGAAATCCTTGAACACTTACATAAAAAGGTTCAAGTTCAAGATGGAGTCACTCAGAGCAGTGATAGCGAACCTGGAAGAAGGGGACTATATGGTGTCGTTGGACATCAAAGATGCTTACCTCCATGTCCCAATTTGCCCTTCTCACCAAGGGTACCTCAGGTTTGTGGTACAGAACTGTCACTATCAGTTTCAGACGCTGCCGTTTGGATTGTCCACGGCACCCCGGGTCTTTACCAAGGTAATGGCCGAAATGATGATTCTTCTTCGAAGAAAAGGCGTCTTAATTATCCCTTACTTGGACGATCTCCTGATAAGGGCAAGGTCCAGAGAACAGTTAGAGGTCGGAGTAGCACTATCTCAAGTAGTACTACGACAGCACGGAATGATTCTAAATATTCCAAAATCGCAGCTGATTCCGACGACACGTCTGCTGTTCCTAGGGATGATTCTGGACACAGTACAGAAAAAGGTGTTTCTCCCGGAAGAGAAAGCCAGGGAGTTATCCGACCTAGTCAGGAACCTCCTAAGACCAGGCCAAGTGTCAGTACATCAATGCACAAGGGTCCTGGGAAAGATGGTGGCTTCTTACGAAGCGATTCCATTCGGCAGATTTCACGCAAGAACCTTTCAGTGGGATCTGCTGGACAAATGGTCCGGATCGCATCTTCAAATGCATCAGCGGATAACCCTGTCTCCAAGGACAAGGGTGTCTCTCCTGTGGTGGTTACAGAGGGCTCATCTCCTAGAGGGCCGCAGATTCGGCATTCAGGATTGGGTCCTGGTGACCACGGATGCCAGCCTGAGAGGCTGGGGAGCAGTCACACAGGGAAGAAATTTCCAGGGCTTGTGGTCAAGCATGGAAACGTCACTTCACATAAATATCCTGGAACTAAGGGCCATTTACAATGCCCTAAGTCAGGCAAGACCTCTACTTCAGGGTCAGCCGGTGTTGATCCAGTCGGACAACATCACGGCAGTCGCCCACGTAAACAGACAGGGCGGCACAAGAAGCAGGAGGGCAATGATGGAAGTGGCAAGGATTCTTCGCTGGGCGGAAAATCATGTGATAGCACTGTCAGCAGTGTTCATTCCGGTAGTGGACAACTGGGAAGCAGACTTCCTCAGCAGACACGATCTTCACCCGGGGGAGTGGGGACTTCACCCAGAAGTCTTCCACATGATTGTGAACCGTTGGGAAAAACCAAAGGTGGACATGATGGCGTCCCGCCTCAACAAAAAACTGGACAGATATTGCGCCAGGTCAAGGGACCCTCAGGCAATAGCTGTGGACGCTCTGGTAACACCGTGGGTGTACCAGTCAGTGTATGTGTTCCCTCCTCTTCCTCTCATACCAAAAGTACTGAGAATCATAAGAAGGAGAGGAGTAAAGACTATACTCGTGGCTCCGGATTGGTCAAGAAGGACTTGGTACCCGGAAATTCAAGAGATGCTCACGGAAGACCCATGGCCTCTACCTCTAAGAAAGGACCTGCTCCAGCAGGGACCATGTCTGTTCCAAGACTTACCGCGGCTGCGTTTGACGGCATGGCGGTTGAACGCCGGATCCTGAAGGAAAAAGGCATTCCGGATGAAGTCATCCCTACCCTGATCAAAGCCAGGAAGGATGTAACCGTACAACATTATCACCGTATTTGGCGTAAATATGTTGCGTGGTGCGAGGCCAGGAAGGCCCCTACAGAGGAATTTCAACTCGGTCGATTCCTGCATTTCCTGCAAACAGGACTGTCTATGGGCCTCAAATTAGGGTCCATTAAGGTTCAAATTTCGGCCCTGTCAATATTCTTCCAAAAAGAACTAGCTTCTGTTCCTGAAGTTCAGACGTTTGTCAAGGGAGTACTGCATATACAGCCTCCTTTTGTGCCTCCAGTGGCACCTTGGGATCTCAATGTAGTTTTGGGATTCCTAAAATCACATTGGTTTGAACCACTCACCACTGTGGACTTAAAATATCTCACATGGAAAGTGGTAATGCTGTTAGCCCTGGCTTCAGCCAGGCGTGTCTCAGAATTGGCGGCTTTATCCTATAAAAGCCCTTACCTAATTTTTCATACGGACAGGGCAGAATTGAGGACTCGTCCTCAATTTCTCCCTAAGGTGGTTTCAGCATTTCACTTAAACCAGCCTATTGTGGTGCCTGCGGCTACTAGGGCCCTGAAAATATATGTTTCCAGGACGGCTGGAGTCAGAAAATCTGATTCGCTGTTTATCCTGTATGCACCCAACAAGCTGGGTGCTCCTGCTTCTAAGCAGACGATTGCTCGTTGGATTTGTAGTACAATTCAGCTTGCACATTCTGTGGCAGGCCTGCCACAGCCAAAATCTGTAAAAGCCCATTCCACACGGAAAGTGGGCTCATCTTGGGCGGCTGCCCGAGGGGTCTCGGCTTTACAACTT
This sequence comes from Pseudophryne corroboree, assembly GCF_028390025.1. NCBI lineage: Eukaryota > Metazoa > Chordata > Amphibia > Anura > Myobatrachidae > Pseudophryne > Pseudophryne corroboree. The sequence goes on from NC_086452.1 coordinate 387,127,565, forward strand.
TGCCGAGCAGCTACTTGGTCAGGGGCAAACACGTTTGCTAAATTCTACAAATTTGATACCCTGGCTGAGGAGGACCTGGAGTTCTCTCATTCGGTGCTGCAGAGTCATCCGCACTCTCCCGCCCGTTTGGGAGCTTTGGTATAATCCCCATGGTCCTTTCGGAGTCCCCAGCATCCACTAGGACGTTAGAGAAAATAAGAATTTACTTACCGATAATTCTATTTCTCATAGTCCGTAGTGGATGCTGGGCGCCCATCCCAAGTGCGGATTGTCTGCATTACTTGTACATAGTTATTGTTACAAAAATCGGGTTATTGTTGTTGTGAGCCATCTTTTCAGAGGCTCCTTCTGTTAACATGCTGTTAACTGGATTCAGATCACAAGTTGTACGGTGTGATTGGTGTGGCTGGTATGAGTCTTACCCGGGATTCAAAATCCTTCCTTATTGTGTACGCTCGTCCGGGCACAGTATCCTAACTGAGGCTTGGAGGAGGGTCATAGGGGGAGGAGCCAGTGCTCACCATGTAGTCCTAAAGCTTTTTACTTTTGTGCCCAGTCTCCTGCGGAGCCGCTATTCCCCATGGTCCTTTCGGAGTCCCCAGCATCCACTACGGACTATGAGAAATAGAATTATCGGTAAGTAAATTCTTATTTTTTCCTCCTCTCACAAAGGTGATGGAGGGGAGGTCCAAGTGGGTACAGTGGGAAGGTGATACAATGCAATCTCAACCACTCCTCCTAAATGCCAAGATTAATCTATGACACTATTTTCTGTGGAAATTGGATCTGGGAGGTAGGTCTACTCTTCTGGTAATCCAGGAGAACTCCTTGAATTTCTGGAATCTTCAGACATATTGGAAGTGTAGACAAGTAGGATATAGAAGTGTATAAATCAGAAGTCTTGCCACCAGTGGTCAGGCAGGATGAATGAAGAGACCACCTTGGGAAGCAGTGGTAAGGGCCTATGCTTAAGAGGTATGGTGGCCAGCCACCACAGAGCCTTGGTCAACTATTATAGAGGACATAGCCTGCAGACAACATGGATAGTACAGTGCATGATCTCTTCATCTGTGTCCATGCTCTACTAGGTAACTGACCATGTAATAGAGTAACAATGTACAATTCAAGTGCACTGTCTGAAACCTGATATTAGAAGAGGAGGTGGACACTCAGACAGTGGACCCCATCCGGGATTTCCCCTTTATCCCTGTGGGCCAGTCTGACCCTGCTTACCAGGGCCATTTTCCCACTGAAGAAGCCAAAGATACTCTGAAATTAATCTGGTAACTAAAATCAGACATGATTTTGTATATCTTATTTACCAGTACATTTATACTTTATCTTTTACCTTTAACCTATAATTTAGGATTGTTTCATGGAAATCACTTTTTCAAGAACACTTGCCATACAACACTAGTGAGAATAACCACGAAGCATTAGCTCCAAGATAATATAAGACTTTCAATAGCTTTTGGTAACAGAAAAAGGACAAGTCGTAGAGATAAATGGTTTTCTTTAAACAACTTACCTATTTGTACCCTGATTTATATACTGTACACAACATTATTTCTAACCACAATATGAACCCAATTTTACTACTTCACTACCATTTGAATATAAAAGTATATTTTGCTGTAAGTAGTTATATTGCATCCAGTTTTAAGCATTATCTTTTTAAATGTAATCTGAATTTAAATCTGCGTACAACATATCACCATTAGAGGGCAGCAATGAGATGGTGTATTTCAAAAGCTCCTGTGTGTAATATAAATAAAACCGTAAAGAACAATTAAAACTATTGAACTACGCAGCTGGATAGACTCCACAACATAGAAAGACGTCCATATTTCCAATTACAACAGTAGCTTTGTAAGGGATGCGTGAACATATCACACACTGACATTAAATGGCAAAGCACAGTAATTTGCTACAGATGACAAGTTCTGTTTCCTCAATCCCTTTTGTCAGTATGTGATAGAATAAATAAGGGGTGTGTACATATACTATACATTACTGCTGCACAATAGAAAACATTTACAATATATATATATATATATATATATATAGTAGAAAATAGGATGAGGGATATACAGCGACCAATGATGTCTGCAATAAGGTAGTGTACCAAATTGATATAAAAATAAATACAATTTATTAACAAAGTTTATCACATTATGCACAATTATAAAAAAAATGGGACAATACATACAAACACAGCTGAGCTATAGTACTTAAAAATTAGATTTAAAAGACCAAATAAAAGTATTAAAATGGTTACTCCTTATCTGGGTGTGAAGTCAGTACAGGTCTCCCAACACGTTTCGTCATATAGACATAATTGTGTATAATGTGATAAACTTTGTTAATAAATTGTATTGATTTTTATATCAATTTGGTATGCTATACTACCTTATAGCAGACACCATTGGTCGCTGTATATCCCTCATCCTATTTTCTACCAGTTCCATTTTATTCAGGGAAATTACCATCTCTGTTCTTTTTTGAGGGAAAGAGCTGACGCCTCTTAACCAGTAGTGGGGAGTGTCTAACAATATATTGCCATAACTCATACAACATGTCTGATACGTTTGTTCCCATCACATGTGGCGCAATATCAATCCTTTTATATATATATATATATATATATATAGTGTATAAGTGTTGCAAGTAGCGCTACAACTTACAAATCAGAGAAGTACTCAGAACACGTGACACAAAACGTGACTATTGGACGCTCAAATGCCGTGGCTGTCCAACGAAGACACTCCAAAGTTATATAATGTGGCAGCAACCCGATCTCAGAATGTCCAAATTCCAAAAAGACAAGATAGCTAATGTTCATCAAAGGTAGATCAGTTGTGCCTTCAGTGCTTCAACAAATAAATAAAGTGATACTCAAATGTGCGTACCAGATAGGAGATTGGAGATAGCACTTTGCAGTGATAAAGTGACATTGTGCTTCCATGCAGAGAAAAAAGTGCACTACATAGTGCTAAAGTGCTTTATACCATTAAATAAAGTGCAAAAAAATAGTGCAAAAATACCATCTAAAACTAGGTGGGAAAATAATTATCACTCCCCTTGTACTTAGCAAGGTAATAGAGTACCACTCACTTCTTTAGACAGTATATTGTAGAGTTTCTAGGTGCGTCCGTCCAACGGAGGCCCTTAAAATTAGAAAAGATACTCAATTCTTTAAAAACAAAGGTGCTTATCTGCATACTGCATATCAGGATGGAGAGCCAGAAGTCATCTACCCAACGCGTTTCGTCCCGTTGCAAGTATAGGGACTTCCTCAGGGGACAAAAAGATTTTGGCCCCTGAGAAGATGACCTCTGACTTCTGACTCTCCATCCTGATATGCAGATAAGCACCTTTGTTTTTAAAGAATTGAGTATCTTTTCTAATTTTAAGGGCCTCCGTTGGACGGAAACACCTAAAAACTCTACAATATACTGTCTAAAGAAGTGAGTGGTACTCTATTACCTTGCTAAGTACAAGGGGAGTGATAATTATTTTCCCACCTAGTTTTAGATGGTATTTTTGCACTAATTTTTGCACTTTATTTAATATTGAGTATCTTTTCTAATTTTAAGGGCCTCTGTTGGACGTTAAGAAAAGTTTGAGTCTTCGTGGCTCCGCCCCCTGTGGCTTAATGTAAAGAGTTACAAATAAAAGCATACAAAGAACATGCAGTTCTACCTGTTATTCAGTATGTGTCTATAGCCTTCATTATATTTAAATGGGCAGAATTACTGGCTTTATTCCATTATAATGACTGACATTTTATCTTATTGGACATCATCGCTGGCATATTATTATTATTATTATTATTATCCTTTATTTATATGGTGCCACAAGGGTTCCGCAGCACCCAATTACAGAGTACATATGCACATTATCAAAACAGGAAAACAGTGACTTACAGTTGAAGACAGTATAGGACAAGTACAGGGTAACTAAGCATAACTACACCAGTAGACGACAGAGATAAGTTTCAAGGTGGCCAAAAAACTGTGGGATTTGGGCAGTTGAGGATTATCAAAGTAAGGAAAGGATAAGCACATGAGGAAAGAGGGCCCTGCTCGTGAGAGCTTACATTCTAAAGGGGAGGGGCAGACAGACAGGGGTGACACAGATGGGGTAGACCGAGCGTGGGACAGGGGGTTAGGATGAAATTTGGCTGGGTTTGGTAAAGAAGTGGGTCTTAAGAGCCCGTTTGAAGTTCTGTAGAGAGGTGGAGAGTCTGAGGGGGAGAGGTAAAGAATTCCAGGGAAAGGGAGCAGCACGTGAAAAATCTTGGCGATAGGAGTGGGAGGAAGTAATCAGAAGACAGGAAAGTCGGCGTGCATTAGCAGAGCGAAGAGGACAGGTGGGAGAGTAAAGGGAGATAAGGTCAGAGATGTAAATGGGAGAGGAGTGGGTGAGTGCTTTGTAAGTGAGTGTGAGAAGTTTGAATTGGATTCTGAAAGGGAAGGGAAGCCAGTGAAGAGCTTGTAGGAGAGGGGAGGTGGATGTAGTGCGTTTGGTGAGGAAGATGAGCCGGGCTGCAGCATTGAGGATAGATTGGAGGGGAGAGAGAGGTAATTGTCAGGGAGGCCAGTTAGGAGGAGATTACAGTAGTCCAGTCTGTAAATAATCAGTGAGTGAATAATGATCTTAGTGGCATCCAGGGTGAGAAAAGGTCTGATCCTGGAAATGTTTTTGAGATGAAAATGATGGTTTGTGAGAGGTGCTTAATGTGTGGTTTGAAGGAGAGGGAGGAGTCAAGGATTACGCCAAGACAGCGTACTTGGGGGCTAGGGGAGATAGTTGTGCCATCAATAGATAGTGAGATTGTGGGAGGTGAGGTTGTGCGGGAGGGTGGGAAGATGATCAGCTCAGTCTTAGACATGTTGAGTTTAAGAAAGCGCTGGGACAACCGGGAAGATATAGCAGAAAGACAGTTGGAGGTACGAGTGAGGAGAGCCATGGAGAGATCAGGGAAGGAAAGGTAGATTTGAGTGTCATCAGCATAGAGGTGGTATTGGAAGTTAAAAGAACTAATGAGTTCACCTAAAGAGGACGTATAGAGAGAGAAATGGAGAAGACCAAGAACAGAGCCTTGGCGGACACCAACAGTTAGTGGAAGGGTGTGTGTGTGTGGGGGGGGGGTAGCGTCATGAGAGGAGACAGAGAAGGAACGATCAGAGAATCAGAGAGGTAGGAGGACAGCCAGGAGAGGGCAGTATCACGCAGACCAAGAGAGTGAAGGTAGATTTGAGTGTCATCAGCATAGAGGTGGTATTGGAAGTTAAAAGAACTAATGAGTTCACCTAAAGAGGACGTATAGAGAGAGAAATGGAGAAGACCAAGAACAGAGCCTTGGGGGACACCAACAGTTAGTGGAAGTGTGTGTGTGTGTGTGGGGGGGGGGGGGTAGCGTCATGAAAGGAGACAGAGAAGGAACGATCAGAGAATCAGAGAGGTAGGAGGACAGCCAGGAGAGGGCAGTATCACGCAGACCAAGAGAGTGAAGGATTTGCAGAAGGAGAGGGTGGTCCACAGTGTCAATAGCAGCAGAGAGGTCGAGAAGAATAAGCAGAGAGTAGTGGCCCTTAGATTTGGCTGCATGGAGGTCATTACAGACTTTTGTGAGGGCAGTTTCAGTGGAGTGGAGAGAACGGAAACCAGACTGGAATGGGTCAAGCAGTGAGTGAGAGGAAAGAAAGGAAGTGAGGCGATTATAGACAATACGCTCAAGAAGTTTAGAGGCAAAAGGGAGGAGAGAGATGGGATGATAGTTGTAGAGAGTGTTTGGATCAAGGGTAGGTTTTTTAAGAATAGGGGAGACAAGAGCATGCTTGAAGGCAGAGGGGACAGTGCCTGATGAGAGGGAGAGATTGAGAAGGTGGGCAAGATGGGAACAGGCAGAAGGAGAGAGCTAGCGGAGGAGGTGGGAGGGAATAGGGTCAAGTGGGGAGGTTGTGGTGGTGGGGGGGAGAATGGATGAGAGCCATGACTTCCTCACCAGATACATGGGAGAAAGATGTCAGAGTTGGTAAGTGGGAAGGGGAGGGGTGGCAAGGGATGGGTGGTGGCTGGTTGCTGGTCTGGTTGGATGTGATGTCCTGATATGGAGTCAATCTTGGATGTAAAATAAGTGGCAAAGTCAAGAGCGGACAATGAGGAAGGAAGAGGAGGTGGTGGGCAGAGGAGGGAGTTAACAGTTTCAAAGTGGCGCGGGGGTTGGAAGACTGGGTAGAGATGAGAATTTTGAAGTATGATTGTTTAGCGAGGGTAAGGGCAGTATTGAAGGATGAGAGCATAAATTTGAAATGGAGAAAGTCTGCATTAGAGCGTGATTTACTGCTCGGCAGTACGTGAGCATTTTTTAAGATATCTGGTGCATTTGGTGTGCCAGGGTTGGGGTGTTGATCTGCGAGGGTGGTTGGTGGAGCAACAGAGTCAAGGGCAGTAGTAAGAGATGCATTGTATAGGGATGTGGCTTGTTCAGGGCATGTGAGAGAGAGAAGAGGAGAGAAAAGTGAGTCAAACAGGGAGGATAGGGATTAGGTGTCAATAGCCTCAATGTTACGCTTAGTGATGGTAGCCTTAGGAGGGAGAGATGGGGAAGCAGAGATAGATAAGTTGAAAGAGAGCAGGTGGTAGTCAGAGAGGGGAAAAGGGGAGTTGGGGAAATCAGAAATATTGCAGCGATGAGTGAAAACCAGATCCAGTGAGCTCCCGTTCACATGGGAGGGTAAGGTGGTCCACTGGGAGAGAACAAGTGAAGAGGTGAGATTAAAGAGTTTAGAGGCAGGTGATTTTGTAGGGTTAACGATAGGGATGTTGAAATCACCTAGGATAATGGAGGGAATGTCAGAAGAGAGGAAGTGAGGAAGCCAGGAAGCAAAGTTGTCGAGGAATTTGGAGGAAATGCCAGGTGGACGGTAAATGACAGCAACTTGAAGATTAGTAGGTTGGTAGAGGCGTATTGCATGGACCTCAAATGTAGAGAATGTAAGGGATGGTTCTGTAGGTATAAGTTGGTATGTATAGCTTGAGGGTAAAAGGATCCCAACACCAGCCCCATGGCGACCTCCGGGTCGGGGTGTGTGTGAGAATGTGAGGCCCCCAGCAGAGAGAGCAGCAGGAGAAGTAATGTCATAGGGAGTAATCCAGGTTTCTGTAATGGCAAGGAGATGCAGGGAATTGGAAATGAAAAGGTCATGAGTGGGGGCCAGTTTGTTGCAAACAGATCTGGCATTACAGAGGGCACAGGATAGGGGGTAGGAGTTTGTGGGAGAGATGTGAATGAGATTATCAGGATTGCTGTAGCGTTGAGGTAAGATTAATTTGGAAGGAAGGGATAAAGAGGATGTAATAATGGTGCAGGGTCCTTGGCTATGAAGGGAGACTGCAGGAGTAAGGCAGGGAGGGAGTGCAGTATGATAGGGGTGGAGGAGAGGTGAGGTGACAGGCAGAGGAGGGAGAGAGCAAGGTTGAGTGGTGGGGTAGAGAGCATGTGAAGGGGCAGAAGTAAATTGCAATGGGGAAACAGAAGAGGAGGGGAAGGGAGGCAGAGGGGAGGATGGGAGACAGAGGAGAGGAGAGAGGATGAGATGTAGGAGACTGGGAGAGAGGGATAAAGGTGGTACCAGGGCACAGAATAAAGGATTAGGAAGACAAGCATTAATGGGGGATGATGCCAGCCTGGTCATAGTGTGGAAGGGGTAAATAGTGGTAGTAAAATGAGAATAGTAGGAGGAGTGGTGGCTGAATGAGAGAGCAGTGAAATTGCAGAAGTAAGTATTTAAAATGTGGTTAATGTCTACAGGTTAACAGTAATTCAAATATTGTGCTGATGTTAGATGGAAAATTACTCAGTGTAAGCAAACAGCAAGTCAGTGTTACTTCATTAACTATGGTGGTCATTCCGAGTTGATTGCTAGCTGAATTTGTTTGCAGAGCAGCGATCAGGCTAAAAAACTGCACTTCTGCGCATGCGCACGCGCGACGTACTATTACAACGAACGATGTAGCTTCACACAGGGTCTAGCGATGCATTTCAGCCGCACTGCTGGCCGCGGAGTGATTGACATGAAGTGGGCATTTCTGGATGGAAACTGACTGTTTTCAGGGAGTGTGCGGAAAAATGCAGGCGTGCCAGGAAAAACGCAGGCTTGGCTGGGCGGGTTTGTGACATCAAATCCGGAACTGAATAGTTTGAAGTGATCGCAAGTGCTGAGTAGGTTTTGAGCTACTCTGAAACTACACAAAATTTTTTTGCAGGCGCTCCGCGATACAACCGTTCGCACTTCTGCTAAGCTAAAATACTCTCCCAGTGGACGGCGGCATAGCGTTTGCACGGCTGCTAAAACTAGCTAGCGAGCAATCAACTCGGAATGACTCCCATAATCATCAACTCCCCACGCTAACCTTCCCCTTCTTGCTTATATCATGCTCCGCATCTCACACTTGAATTTTGTTCATCCTCCCATTCCTTGCTTGTACAATGGTCCTTTTCCCCTTCCCCCCTTGTATTATGTCCCTCCTTCTCCACCTGCATTATACCCTCTCCTATCATTGGCAGGCAGCTGTGAGTGACAAACACTTTCAGAAGTGCCTATAGCCAACCAGTATTATCTGCTCCAACACTCTCCAGGCCACTGTGTGAGTTATGTCCCCTGTTTGTACCACTATCTAGTAGAAAGTAACAGTTTTTTGTAGGCGACAATTACATGTAGTCTAGGGTACTAGGTCACAGTTACCTACTTTTTTGGCTCATCTCCGGGAGTAGCCCAGAGAGAAGACGCAGAGTGACATTTTTTTGGGGGGTGCACGTCCCTAGGTCTCGCCCTGAAACACGGAAATACAATGGGTAGGGGTCATGGCTAAATGATGCGAACGCAACTTGTAGCCCCTCCACCTCACAGCTGTGCTTTCAGTGTCTTTTATCTTCACCCTGCCCACTTCAGTAGGATGCGGCAGGGTGCGTGTGAGATGCGGGAGAGCCACCTACCCTTCCGGAGTCTCCCGCAGCTTCCAGGAGGGTAGGCAATTGTGTACCAGGTATTCCCAAAACAGGTATTGGGAGACTGATGTTATTGCAAAGCTTTAATATGCGAGTCCACCAATTGCTTTATATGCAGTGCGTTTCTGTTCCTTGGAGACTTGCTAGCCAATTACAAAAGCTCTGAACTGCTTCAGAGTGATACAGGAAAGAGACGCACCACCCTCCTAATACATGACTTTCTATAAATGATGTTCACATCAAACGATGAACATACTGTAGTTGTATATAAATACAATAGTCATATGTAATAAACTATAATAGACTATTATTTAGTTCAGTATTACACATGCTTTCTTATATTAAGTCATGTCACAGACTTGGCGCTATGTTACAAGTGTCTTTAAAGTTTAAACTGTCTCTTCAAAGTTTAAACTAATACACTTGACGATGCGCATAAGATGCAACATTGGCAAGGCAAACAATATTGGGCATACAAACTGAACGATATCATTATATCATATATCGTCAGTGACGGCATCCACCCACATCCAGGTGCATGCAGTCTTGTCCATTATCTTTAGATGTCAATGCTTGAACTAAAGAAATTGGACATTGTTAACGACCCACGGGAGTGCGAATCATTAATTATATAGTGCATACACACTGGACGATGTGAACGATATATCATCCGATCCATATCGTCAACTGTGTACCCAGCCTAAGGGTGCTCACACATGGCACGATATAGTTACCAATCCGACAAATTGAAACAATATAGCAGCTATATCGTGCCGTGTGTGGGCATAATGTCGTCCAATGCGTGCACCCGTGGGGTCGTACGCCCGCATTGCTGATCTTTCAGCATGTTCAAAAGATCAGCGATACGGGTGGTCAATCTCATGCAGCGATATGCGTAGGAGGGCTGGCATAGCGGGAGGTCGGGCACCGGATAACCCCGTGTGTGGGGACCGGCCGATCAGAGCCGGCACATCCCGCTCAGCAGAGCCTGCAAAGCAGGGAGGCGCCGGCTTCAGAGAGGCGCTCTTCCTGCTCTGAGACTCTGCAGCTGTGTGCTGCTGCCTGCTGCCACAGCGCCTATCAGACTGTATAGGCAGTGGTGCCGGCAGCATGAGGCTCCAGAGTCCAGTCCACCCGTGGTACTGATCTCCCCTCCCTCCCCCACCCCCTCCCAGCAGAGAATGCAGAAGGGGTTTCACTCCGTCCGCACAGGCTGGCAACTTTCACTTTCTGTTCCTACTGGGAAATTATTTATGACATGTCATGAAGCCTTCTCCCTGCACTATGGTTTCTGAGCCCTCCCCCTGTCCTCTACATGCTGATGCAGGAGCTTGAGTGTGTTAAGGGCAGCCTGATGCTGCCAAAAGTGAGTTTAACTGTTTGAAAACCTTGTTTTCTACCGTAATGGATTCTCCTGCTGCAAGTGTATGCTTCCAAGTTTTATTATTTACCAGAGCTATCTATTGCATGTGTGTGTATATGCGTGTGTGTATGTGTGTGTATATATATATATATATATATATACATACACGGGGGGGAGCACTTATTAAAAGTATAAGCAGCACATATACGCGGGCATGTGTATAAGCGGCATTGCTACCGTGGACATTATTAGGTGTATAAGTGGCACTGATACTGTGGGTGATAAAGGGTAATGCTAAGGGGTATACTTTTTTCCTTTTCTAATCCCCTCCTTTTCTCTGTCTGATTCTATTGCTTGTATTATATTACTATATTTCATATCTTTGAAGCAAATGTATAATTTTAACCCTTTAGTGACTTATAATAATTCATCACTAATTGTGTACCTTTTATTAACAAACCCGCAGAGGTTGCATCTAGACATATATATCTTTAAATCATTAGGAATATTCTGTTCATAGAAGAATGCACGTCACTCATATAGAATGTAAATCATAAGAATGTATTTCAACAAACAATTGCTACTCATAGAATTCACTTTTATCATTAAACAGTATTGGTCAAATACAATGCAAGTCACCATATAATAGTTTCACAGATTCAAACTATATAGGAAACGAAACATGATGAAATAAGTGTGAGAGATGTATGTACTGTACTGTATGTGTATATATACCTGTATATTTATTACTAGGGAGATATCTCTCAAAGCACTCGGCTAAATCCTAGATTTATTGATATATATTGGACAGATATATATCTTAGAGAAATATCTTAGGGGATTGGTTTTGGTTTATGTATGTGTGTGTGTGTGTGTGTGTGTGTGTGTGTGTGTGTGTGTGTGTGTGTGTGTGTGGAAAGGGGCAGCATGTGGCTGCATTGTCCACAGACCGCATGGGACAGAAGCTAGACTCCATTTTGGGAAAACTCCCATGATTCCAAAGTCTGTAACATATGGTTCAAAAGGGAATGCCAGCAGCCATTTTAAGTTTGCAAGTTCAAACACATGGCATTCTTTGCTAGTCCATAGTCACATAGCAGAAGCCATAAGACTCCATTATATTCCAAAATGTATAAGCTTCAATATAATGCATATGTGCTGATTTCACAATTCCAAGCCATCTAATTACATCACCACATATCTCATGCTGTCTATATGAGCCATCACAAGACCAGATCACCAAGTAACCACAAATATCAGCATGCCATTGCTACAAGCACATGACTACAGTAACAAAAGGAAGTATGTGTTGACTTCTATACTTCAGCAAGATGTACTATACAAAACCACTACAATCTGTTATAAATCACCATCCACAAATGTATACCAGGAATGCTATGCTACAGATTGTCTACTGTTCCAATTCATTACAGATTTCATAGAGTATTATCACAATCACATAATTGCACAAGTACCACCAACCCCAAGCTATTTGTATTTCCAAACCAACTATTCTATGCCAATCGTTTCACAACTACTGTACCACAAACACATATTTAACTAGTCTATGCAATTTATCTATGTGATATTGAGAGTATGATACTTAACTCCCAAGCTTCCCAGGTGTATCAAGGTCCATGCTTCTGAGAGTCTTTTTAGCTGTGTGCATCAGTGTGGGAGTCAGGAGAAAAAAGAGCTCTGATTTCAAGTGTTCAGGTATATTCAACCTGTGGGTGTGTCTTTCACAGCATGTGAGCTAGCTGTATCAGTGAGCTGAGCTGGCCATGTGCTGGGATTGTCTATTCAGATGCTAGCTTGCCAAGACTACAGTGTAGAGATGTTAATTAGGCTTCAGGTTACAGAAGCCAATATTATCAATTCATTCCTTGTATAATAGTAAAATATAATATATGTCCCTAAAATGGATATATGGCAATTACTCTGTAACATATCCCCCTGTTGACAGTGATCTGGCATTCGACAGATTAAACTGACATACAGTCAAAAACATTTTAGTGTAAGTGTGTGTTCTGTGTTAGTACAGGTGTCTAAAGAAAGAAAGAAAAGATTTAGTTTGGAAAAGATTACAACAAAGTCATTTCACAGTTCAAAGTATAAAGTAATGAAGGGGTTGAGAAGACGCATTTCTCCCCTGCACCGCCATAGGTAGATGGAAAAAAACCTTGTTTTTATATTTATGCATACTTATGCAAGGACAAAAAAAATCTGCCTATGTGGGCAAGCCCTTTCCTAATATCCCTCAACAATGGAAACTAAAGGCCTAGTTGTTTCTTTGTGAAGTCTTCTTCCCATAGTGTGGTGGGGTCTTCTGAAGGTGTCATCATCCCATGGACCATCTGGTTCATGTCATCTGTGTCCGGTACTTCTGGTTTGTGTCCTGTCCAATCATCTAAGGGTCCATGCAGTCATCTTTGGATATATCGTCTGTCTACAGCTGGGCTCGTCCTTCTCATCTGTATCTATGTAGGAAATAAAGAGTTATCAGTTTGGATGTCTCTTTCTACCTACCCATGATGTCTTCTCTTCCATCCGATCCACCTGTAGTCTTCTGATATCCTTCTGTTGACTTGTTTCCCTGTAGATGCGAGAAACAGAAACTCTTCCAGAGCATTAGTTGTCCCTCCCCACCCTCTATGATACTTTATGATTTTGTATACTCCATTCTGAAATTTTTACAAATCAGATTTGCCACTATTTGAGAGTGCTACAGATTGAACTTCACATTATTTTAGCCACTAGATGGCATCCAGATCCTAGGATGCCTTTGCTTTTCACATTTTCATAAAACATTTCTCCAAAAATGTCCTGATATTCAGGATTTTCACATATGTTTATCCTGAACTAACCCATGTACCCCCCCCCCCCCCTTTCTCCTGTCCAATAATCTGTAGATTAATTGGGAAGGAGAATCGAGGAAGTCTTGGGCTCTTTGATACATTTTTGGACTGTTCCTTGATGTTCTGTGAAAATAGAAACATTAGCATACATAATACAATTACTGTCAAAATGAAACTTTTTCCTATCTATTGCAAACACACAAACTGTTAATAAGTTTTACCCAAATAGATTACCAATAACACAACATTGTCCTGTAGAACCTATTTAAATATGAGACCATTCTTTTACCTGCTATGGACCGGTAGTGATCAGATGAAACAACTCAAGTTAACAGACCAATCATATCTCCTATATATTAGCCCAGATCTGTGACTTTGTGACTCATTTGCTAACGCTGGGTGGAGTCACAATGCTGGGCGGAAACAAGTCACAGATCTGCCCTAATATATAGGAGATATAGGAGAGTAGGATAATACATGGGAGAGGAGGATATATCGATAATAGCTGAATACTAGGCAAAATAGATATAATTAGTGAGTGAGTGCAGGAGATTGTGCGGAGACAGCAGCAGCGCCAGCTGAGCAGGTGAAAGCTCCGTCCAAACCCCGTCCCTCCCCCGCCAACCATTGGACAGTTGGCGGAAGGCCGCGCTGTGATTGGCCACCCCTGCAGCTAGCAGTAAAATGATTGACACCTGCTGGGTCCCTGCTCACACAGCAAGACGCTGCCGGACACTACGCTGCAAAGCACCTGACACAGATCCACTCCCGGCCTCACCCCCCCCGTCCCCGTCCCCGCTGTATGGAGGGAGCTGGGGATGCTCTGTAGCACACCTGCACGGATCCTGTGCTGCGGTTAGGAGGGCGGCTGAGCACAGATTGAGCACAGATTGAGGCCGCCTCCCACCGCTGCGGCCGTGGCTGCGGCCACAGCTCCTCCCCGAATCCCCTCTCACTGTCAGCCACCGGAGGCGCACCCACTGTCACTGGGCGGCACGCTTCCTCTCATCACCTGCTGCAGACTAGCCACGACCCCGTCTCTGAGCCCCCGCCGTCGTTACCCGGACAGCAGGAGCAGCACCAGCAGCAAGTAAGCAGCAAGCAACTACTGTTGCTCCAGGAGATTGTGTGTGTGCTGTCTGGGGTATAGTGCGTGCATGGGGTATGTGGACAGTGTCTCATGTGTGAATGGTTGGCTGCATATACAGTGCCCCTCCCCCACACCACCACCGCACCCGCCCCTCCACCACCCACAGGAACCTCGCACCCGCCCCTACACCACCCACAGAGCCCCTGGACCCCCTCCCCCATCCGCGAAAACCCCGCACCCGCCCCTCCTCCACCTGCGTCGCCTCCTGGCCCCCTACCCCACCCCACCCGTGACACCCACACACCCGCCCCTTTACCCTCCGCAGCGCCTCTGAACCTGAACCCCCCTACCTGCCCCTCCCCCACCTGCAGCACCTTCAGACCCTCTACCCCACCCGCCCCTTCCTCACCCGCAGCACCTCCGGAACCCCTCCCCCATCCATCGCAGCCCCGCACTTGCCCCTCCCACACACACGTCACGCCCATACCTACCCCACCTGCAGCCCCTCCGGACCCCTTCATTCATTTGCCGCCCCCACACCCCTGAACCTGTCCCACCCGTAGCACCTCCCCACCCCCTCCGCCATCTGCGCATCCTCACCCCCCCCCCCCCATACGCACCTCTCCCAACCATAGTACCTCCGGGCACCCTCCCCATCTGTGATATCCCCTCACCTGTCCCTCCCCCACCCACAAAACCTCTGCAACCGCCCCTCCCTCACCCACGGCACCCCCTCCCCATCCACGTCTCCCCTGCACCTGCCACTCCCCCAACCACAGCACCTACTAGGTGACTTATCGTGCGCTGTTCACACCGTCACAACGGACTACAGCCCCTTAACCATCGCACGCCCTTTGTCCATGCAATATTTCACCACTCACTAAATTATGCATGGTGCAAATACTCCATATAATAAAAATGTTGGGGCGTGCAAGGGTTAAGGGGGCGTAGCCCCTACCGACGGTGTGAAGAGCGCCCGTAGGGAGCGATGAATCACCTAGTCACCTAGTATCAGATATTAGGCAACCATTAGCTCAACATCTTATGATTACCTTGTGATTATGATTTTGTAGTTTCTTTGCAAACAGCTGATCCAATGCCTGTTCTGCAAAGCCACTTTTCTAACATGAGCAAATTTCTCAATTTTCTGGTTAAAAGAAACAAGGAATTGTCCTACCATTTGATCTAACAACATCAATATCTGGTACTTCCAAAACTCCTAAAGGACAAGAGTGTCTCTACTGGTCATCAGAGGTAAAAAAAAAAACATCAAAATTACCACTATTTGCATTTAAGGATAACTTACCTTCCCATAGTTTCAATCATTACTGTGACAGTTTAAACAGGATGATCATATTTCTCTATCGTCCTAGTAGATGCTGGGGTTCCTGAAAGGACCATGGGGAATAGCGGCTCCGCAGGAGACAGGGCACAAAAAGTAAAGCTTTTCCAGATCAGGTGGTGTGCACTGGCTCCTCCCCCTATGACCCTCCTCCAGACTCCAGTTAGATTTTTGTGCCCGGCCGAGAAGGGTGCAATCTAGGTGGCTCTCCTAAAGAGCTGCTTAGAGAAAGTTTAGCTTAGGTTTTTTATTTTACAGTGAGTCCTGCTGGCAACAGGATCACTGCAACGAGGGACTGAGGGGAGAAGAAGTGAACTCACCTGCGTGCAGGATGGATTGGCTTCTTGGCTACTGGACATTAGCTCCAGAGGGACGATCACAGGTACAGCCTGGATGGTCACCGGAGCCGCGCCGCCGGCCCCCTTGCAGATGCTGAAGTTAGAAGAGGTCCAGAATCGGCGGCTGAAGACTCTGACAGTCTTCTAAAGGTAGCGCACAGCACTGCAGCTGTGCGCCATTTTCCTCTCAGCACACTTCACACGCTGTCACTGAGGGTGCAGGGCGCTGGGGGGGGGCGCCCTGGGAGGCAAATGTAAACCTATATACTGGCTAAAAATACCTCACATATAGCCCCCAGAGGCTATATGGAGATATTTAACCCCTGCCAAACTTCACTAAAGAGCGGGAGACGAGCCCGCCGTAAAAGGGGCGGGGCCTATCTCCTCAGCACACAGCGCCATTTTTTCTCTCACAGAAAGGCTGGAGAGAAGGCTCCCAGGCTCTCCCCTGCACTGCACTACAGAAACAGGGTTTAAACAGAGAGGGGGGGCACAAATTGGCGATATAAATATATATATATAAAGATGCTATTAGGGAGAAACACTTATATAAGGTTGTCCCTATGTAATTATAGCGTTTTTTGGTGTGTGCTGGCAAACTCTCCCTCTGTCTCTCCAAAGGGCTGGTGGGGTCCTGTCCTCTGTCAGAGCATTCCAGGTGTGTGTGCTGTGTGTCGGTACGTGTGTGTCGACATGTATGAGGACGATGCTGGAGGAGGCGGAGAAATTGCCTGTAATGGTGATGTCACTCTCTAGGGAGTCGACACCGGAATGGATGGCTTATTTAGGGAATTACGTGAGAATGTCAACACGCTGCAAGGTCGGTTGACGACATGAGACGGCCGACAAACAATTAGTAACGGTCCAGGCGTCTCAGAAACACCGTCAGGGTTTTTTTTATAAAAAACGCCCATTTACCTCAGTCGGTCGACACAGACACAGACACGGACACTGAATCCAGTGTCGACGGTGAATAAACAAACGTATTCCTCATTAGGGCCACACGTTAAGGGCAATGAAGGAGCTGTTACATATTTCTGATACTACAAGTACCACAAAAAAGGGTATTATGTGGAAGTGAAAAAACTACCTGTAGTTTTTCCTGAATCAGATAAAATAAAATGAAGTGTGTGATGATGCGTGGGTTTACCCCGATAGCAAATATTGGCGTTATACCCTTTCCCGCCAGAAGTTAGGGCGCGTTGGGAAACACCCCTTAGGGTGGAAAAGGCGCTCACACGCTTATCAAGTGGCGTTACCGTCTCCAGATACGGCCGCCCTCAAGGAGCCAGCTGATAGGCAGCTGGAAAAATATCCTAAAAAGTATATACACACATACGGTGGTTATACTGCGACCAGCGATCGCCATCAGCCTGGAGATGCAGTGCTGGGTTGGCTTGGTCGAATTCCCTGACTAAAAATATTTTATTGATATAGAGCATTTAATAGGATGCATTCTATATATATGTATGCGAGATGCACAGAGGGATATTTGCACTCTGGCATCAAGATAAGTGCGTTGTCCATATCTCCCGGAAGATGTCATGGACACGACAGTGGTCAGGTGATACAGATCCCATACGGCACGTGGAAGTATTGCCGTATAAAGGGAAGGAGTTATTTGGGGTCGGTCCATCGGACCTGGGGGCCACGGCTACAGCTGGGAAATCCAACCTTTTTACCCCAAGTTACATCTCAGCAGAAAAAGAAACTGTCTTTTCAGCCTCAATCCTTCCGTTCCCATGTGGGCAAGCGGGCAAAAGGCCAGTCATATCTGCCCAGACATAGAGGAAAGGGAAGTAGACTGCAGCAGGCAGCCCCTTCCCAGGAAAAGAAGCCCTCCACCAGTGGGGGGGTAGTCTCAAGAGTCTCAGCGCGCAGTGGGATCACTCGCAAGTTGACCCCTAGATCGTACAAGTATTATCCCAGGGGTACAGATTGGAGAGTCGAGACATTTTTTCCTCGCAGGTTTCTGAAGCCTGCTTTACCAACGGCTTCCTCCGACAGGGAGGCAGTATTGGAAAAAATTCACAAGCTGTATTTCCAGCAGGTGATAATCAAAGTACCCCTCCTACAACAAGGAAAAGGGTATTTGTCTTCCACACTATATTGTGGTACTGAAGCCAGACGGCTTGGTGAGACATAGTCTAAATCTGAAATCTTTGAACACTTACATAAAAAGGTTCAAATCAAGATGGAGTCACTCAAAGCAGTGATAGAGAACCGGAAAAAAGGGGACTATATGGTGTCCCTGGACATCAAGGATTACCTCCATGTCCAAATTTGCCCTTCTCAACAAGGGTACCTCTGGTTCGTGATACAGAACTGTCAATATCAGTTTCAGACGCTGCCGTTGAATTATCCACGGCACCCCGGGCCTTTACCAAGGTAATGGCCGAAAAGATGATTCTTAAAAGAAGAAAGGCATCTTAATTATCCCTTACTTGGACGATATCCTGAAAGGGGCAAGTTTCCAGAGAACAGTTGGAGGTCGGAAAAGAACTATCTAAAGTAGTTCTACGACAGCACGAGTGGATTCTAAATATTCCAAAAATCGCAGCTGTTTTCCGATGATACGTCTGCTGTTCCTAGGAATGATTCTGGGCATAGTCCAGAAAGAGGTATTTCTCCTGGAGGGGAAAGCCAGGGAGTTATCCGACCTAGTCAGAAACCTCCTAAAACCAGGCCAAGTATCAGTGCATCAATGCACAGGAGTCCTGGGAAAAATGGTGGCTTCTTACGAAGCGATTCCATTCGGCAGATCTCACGCAAAAACTTTTCAGGGGGATTTGCTGGACGAATGTATCTTCAGATGCATCAGCGGATAACCCTGTCTCCAAGGACAAGGGTGTCTCTTCTGTGGGGGCTGCAGAGTGCTCATCTTCTAGAGGGCAGCACATTCAGCATTCAGGACTGTGTTCTGGTGACCACGGATGCCAGCCTGAGAGGCTGGGGAACAGTCACACAAGGAAGAAATTTCCAAGGAAGTGTGGTCAAGTCTGGAGATTTCTCTCCACATGAATATACTGGAGCTAAGGGCAATTTACGATGCTCTGAGCCTAGGAAGACCTCTGCTTCAAAGTCAACCGGTGCTGATCCAGTAGGACATCATCATGGCAGTCGCCCACGTAAACAGACGGGGCGGCACAAGAAGCAGGAGGGCAATGACAGCAAGGATTCTTCGCTGGGCGAAAGATCATGTGATAACACTGTCAGCAGTGTTCATTCCGGGAGTGGACAACTAGGAAGATTTCCTCAGCATAAATGAATTCCACCCGGAAAAGTGGGAACTTCATCTGGAAGTTTCCACATGTTTGTAAACCGTTGGGAAAGACCAAAGGTGGTTATGATGGCGTCCCACATGAAGCGCCAGGTCTAGAGACCCTCATGCAATAGCTGGGACGCTCTGGTAACACCGTGGGTGTACCAGTCGGTGTATGTGTTCCCTCCTCTGCCTTTCATACCCAGTGTATGGAGAATGATAGGAAGGAGAGGAGTAAGAACTATACTCGTGGTTCCGGTTTGGGCCAAGAAGAACTTGGTACCCGGAACTTCCAGAGATACTAGAAAGGATCTTGATTCAGCAAGAATCATGTCTGTTCCATGACTTACCGCAGCTGCGTTGACGCCAGGGCGGGTGAACGCCGGATCCTAAGGGAAAAAGGCATTCCGGAAGAGGTCATCCCTACCCTGGTCAGAGCCAGGAAGGAGGTGACCGCACAACATTATCACCGCTTAGGTGAAAATATGTTCCATGGTGTGAGGCCAGGAAGGCTCCACGGAAGAATTTCAACTAGGTTAATTCCTACATTCCTGCAAGCAGGAGTGTATATGGGTCTCAAATTGGGGTCCATTAAGGTTCAAATTTCGACCGGTCGATTTTCTTCCAGAAAGAAATTGGCTTCAGTTCCTGAAGTCCAGAAGTTGTTAAGGGAGTACTGCATATACAACCCCTTTTTGATGTCTCCAGTGGCACTGGGCGATCTCAACGTAGTTTGGGATTCCTAAAATCACATTGTTTTAAACAACTCAAATCTGTGGATTTGATATATCTCACATGGAAAGTGACCATGCTGTTGGTCCTGGCCTCGGCCAGGCGAGTGTCAGAATTGGCGGCTTTATCTCACAAAGCCATGTCTGATTGTCCATTCGGACAGAGCAAAGCTGTGGACTCGTCCCCAGTTTCTCCCTAAGGTGGTGTCAGCGTTTCACCTGAACCAGCTTATTGTGGTGCCTGCGGCTACTAGGGACTTGGAGGACTCCAAGTTGCTGGATGTTGTCAGGGTCCTGAAAATATAGTTTCCAGGTCGGCTGGAGTCAGGAAATCTGACTTGCTGTTTATCCTGTATGCACCCAACAAGCTGGGTGCTCCTGCTTCTAAGCAGACTATTGCTCGTTGGATTTGTAGTACAATTCAGCTTGCACATTCTGTGGCAGGCTTGCCACAGAAAAAAATATGTAAATGCCCATTCCACAAGGAAGGTGGGCTCATCTTGGGCGGCTGCCCGAGGGGTCTCGGCATTACAACTCTGCCGAGCAGCTACGTGGTCGGGGGAGAACACGTTTGTAAAATTTTACAAATTTGATACCCTGGCAAAAGAGGACCTGGAGTTCTCTCATTCGGTGCTGCAGAGTCATCCGCACTCTCCCGCCCGTTTGGGAGCTTTGGTATAATCCCCATGGTCCTTTCAGGAACCCCAGCATCCACTAGGACGATAGAGAAAATAAGAATTTACTTACCGATAATTCTATTTCTCGGAGTCCGTAGTGGATGCTGGGCGCCCATCCCAAGTGCGGATTATTCTGCAATACTTGTACATAGTTATTGTTACAAAAATCGGGTTATTGTTGTAGGAAGCCGTCTTTCAGAGGCTCCTTTTGTTATCATACTGTTAACTGGGTTTAGATCACAAGTTGTACGGTGTGATTGGTGTGGCTGGTATGAGTCTTACCCGGGATTCAAAATCCTCCCTTATTGTGTACGCTCGTCCGGGCACAGTACCTAACTGGAGTCTGGAGGAGGGTCATAGGGGGAGGAGCCAGTGCACACCACCTGATCTGGAAAAGCTTTACTTTTTGTGCCCTGTCTCCTGCGGAGCCGCTATTCCCCATGGTCCTTTCAGGAACCCCAGCATCCACTACGGACTCCGAGAAATAGAATTATCGGTAAGTAAATTCTTATTTTTATGACCTATGGTCATTCCTCTGTCCTGGTGTAAAAGACCATAAACATCAGGCTTATCCTTAATTCATTAATTCTGAACATCTCAATTTAACTAGGGTTTACAGAGATTTGTGAACACAAAAATAAAATCACATTTGTGTCTGCTCTTAACAAGCACTTGGGATTTATACAACTTTTTCATATGCACTGTTACAACAGTTGTGACGATGTTTATCCAATACTGTGTCACCTTATGAGAGATATATCAGCTATTAACCTTTTCCAGGATCTTCCAAAAGAACCTTGTCCCGCCCATCTTCCGATTCCTAAGAATCTGGTCAGAGGGCTGCAATACATACTTACTACCACTAGGTTGTTTGAGGATATTTTCCTCCAATATATACACATATATTCCATTATAAATACCTGTATATACCTGGGATTTCACAATGATTTTAATATCACCTGTCTATTTGTATCCCATATATTATCATATACAGTTTTAAGAACAATTATATGTATCTCAAACATTGTTATAAGCTGAAAGGTTGAATCCGTTATCATCTGTCAATAATGTTACAAAAAGAAAAAAATCACCTTATGCACATGTACATGACAGACCCAGATCGCCTTATCTTTGCTTATCATATAACATGCCTAGTACTAGAGATGTGCACCGGAAATTTTTCGGGTTTTGGTTTTGGGTTCGGTTCCGTGGCCGTGTTTTGGGTTCGAACGCGTTTTGGCAAAACCTCACCGAATTTTTTTTGTCGGATTCGGGTGTGTTTTGGATTCGGGTGTTTTTTTCAAAAAACCCTAAAAAACAGCTTAAATCATAGAATTTGGGGGTCATTTTGATCCCAAAGTATTATTAACCTCAATAACCATAATTTCCACTCATTTTCAGTCTATTCTGAACACCTCACACCTCACAATATTATTTTTAGTCCTAAAATTTGCACCGAGGTCGCTGGATGACTAAGCTCAGCGACCCAAGTGGCCGACACAAACACCTGGCCCATCTAGGAGTGGCACTGCAGTGTCACGCAGGATGGCCCTTCCAAAAAACACTCCCCAAACAGCACATGACGCAAAGTAAAATGAAAGAAAAAAGAGGTGCAAGATGGAATTGTCCTTGGGCCCTCCCACCCACCCTTATGTTGTATAAACAGGACATGCACACTTTAACCAACCCATCATTTCAGTGACAGGGTCTGCCACACGACTGTGACTGAAATGACGGGTTGGTTTGGACCCCCACCAAAAAAGAAGCAATTAATCTCTCCTTGCACAAACTGGCTCTACAGAGGCAAGATGTCCACCTCATCATCATCCTCCGATTCATCACCGTGTACATCCCCCTCCTCACAGATTATCAATTCGTCCCCACTGGAATCCACCATCACAGCTCCCTGTGTACTTTGTGGAGGCAATTGCTGCTGGTGAATGTCTCCATGGAGGAATTGATTATAATTCATTTTAATGAACATCATCTTCTCCACATTTTCTGGAAGTAACCTCGTACGCCGATTGCTGACAAGGTGAGCGGCGGCACTAAACACTCTTTCGGAGTACACACTTGTGGGAGGGCAACTTAGGTAGAATAAAGCCAGTTTGTGCAAGGGCCTCCAAATTGCCTCTTTTTCCTGCCAGTATACGTACGGACTGTCTGACGTGCCTACTTTGATGCGGTCACTCATATAATCCTCCTCCATTCTTTCAATGGTGAGAGAATCATATGCAGTGACAGTAGACGACATGTCCGTAATCGTTGGCAGGTCCTTCAGTCCGGACCAGATGTCAGCATCAGCAGTCGCTCCAGACTGCCCTGCATCACCGCCAGCGGGTGGGCTCGGAATTCTGAGCCTTTTCCTCGCACCCCCAGTTGCGGGAGAATGTGAAGGAGGAGATGTTGACAGGTCGCGTTCCGCTTGACTTGACAATTTTCTCACCAGCAGTTCTTTGAACCCCTGCAGACTTGTGTCTGCCGGAAAGAGAGATCCAAGGTAGGTTTTAAATCTAGGATCGAGCACGGTGGCCAAAATGTAGTGCTCTGATTTCAACAGATTGACCACCCGTGAATCCTTGTTAAGCGAATTAAGGGCTCCATCCACAAGTCCCACATGCCTAGCGGAATCGCTCAGTGTTAGCTCCTCCTTCAATGTCTCCAGCTTCTTCTGCAAAAGCCTGATGAGGGGAATGACCTGACTCAGGCTGGCAGTGTCTGAACTGACTTCACGTGTGGCAAGTTCAAAAGGTTGCAGAACCTTGCACAACGTTGAAATCATTCTCCACTGCGCTTGAGACAGGTGCATTCCACCTCCTATATCGTGGTCAGTTGTATAGGCTTGAATGGCCTTTTGCTGCTCCTCCAACCTCTGAAGCATATAGAGGGTTGAATTCCACCTCGTTACCACTTCTTGCTTCAGATGATGGCAGGGCAGGTTCAGGGGTTTTTGGTGTTGCTCCAGTCTTCTGTACGTGGTGCCTGTACGCCGAAAGTGTCCCGCAATTCTTCTGGCCACCGACAGCATCTCTTGCACGCCCCTGTCGTTTTTTAAATAATTCTGCACCACAAAATTCAAGGTATGTGCAAAACATGGGACGTGCTGGAATTTGCCCATATTTAATGCACACACAATATTGCTGGTGTTGTCCGATGCCACAAATCCACAGGAGAGTCCAATTGGGGTAAGCCATTCTGCGATGATCTTCCTCAGTTGCCGTAAGAGGTTTTCAGCTGTGTGCGTATTCTGGAAAGCGGTGATACAAAGCGTAGCCTGCCTAGGAAAGAGTTGGCGTTTGCGAGATGCTGCTACTGGTGCCGCCGCTGCTGTTCTTGCGGCGGGAGTCAATACATCTACCCAGTGGGCTGTCACAGTCATATAGTCCTGAGTCTGCCCTGCTCCACTTGCCCACATGTCCGTGGTTAAGTGGACATTGGGAACTGCATTTTTTAGGACACTGGTGAGTCTTTTTCTGAGGTCTGTGTACATTTTCGGTATCGCCTGCCTAGAGAAATGGAACCTAGATGGTATTTGGTACCGGGGACACAGTACCTCAATCAAGTCTATAGTTGGCTCTGCAGTAATGATGGATACCGGAACCACGTTTCTCACCGCCCAGGATGCCAAGGCCTCAGTTATCCGCTTTGCAGCAGGATGACTGCTGTGATATTTCATCTTCCTCGCAAAGGACTGTTGGACAGTCAATTGCTTGGTGGAAGTAGTAAAAGTCGTCTTACGACTTCCCCTCTGGGATGACCATCGACTCCCAGCAGCAACAACAGCAGCGCCAGCAGCAGTAGGCGTTACACGCAAGGATGCATTGGAGGAATCCCAGGCAGGAGAGGACTCGTCAGAATTGCCAGTGACATGGCCTGCAGGACTCTTGGCATTCCTGGGGAAGGAGGAAATTGACACTGAGGGAGTTGGTGGGGTGGTTTGCGTGAGCTTGGTTACAAGAGGAAGGGATTTACTGGTCAGTGGACTGCTTCCGCTGTCGCCCAAAGTTTTTGAACTTGTCACTGACTTATGATGAATGCGCTGCAGGTGACGTATAAGGGAGGATGTTCCGAGGTGGTTAACGTCCTTACCCCTACTTATTACAGCTTGACAAAGGCAACACACGGCTTGACAAATGTTGTCCGCATTTCTGTTGAAATACTTCCACACCGAAGAGCTGATTTTTTTGGTATTTTCACCAGGCATGTCAATGGCCATATTCCTCCCACGGACAACAGGTGTCTCCCCGGGTGCCTGACTTAAACAAACCACCTCACCATCAGAATCCGCCTTGTCAATTTCCTCCCCAGCGCCAGCAACACCCATATCCTCCTCATCCTGGTGTACTTCAACACTGACATCTTCAATCTGACTATCAGGAACTGGACTGAGGTTGCTCCTTCCAGCACTTGCAGGGGGCGTGCAAATGGTGGAAGGCGCATGCTCTTCACGTCCAGTGTTGGGAAGGTCAGGCATCGCAACCGACACAATTGGACTCTCCTTGTGGATTTGTGATTTCGAAGAAGGCACAGTTCTTTGCTGTGCTTTTGCCAGCTTAAGTCTTTTCATTTTTCTAGCGAGAGGCTGAGTGCTTCCATCCTCATGTGAAGCTGAACCACTAGCCATGAACATAGGCCAGGGCCTCAGCCGTTCCTTGCCACTCCGTGTGGTAAATGGCATATTGGCAAGTTTACGCTTCTCCGACGATTTTATTTTAGATTTTTGAGTCCTTTTTTTACTGATATTTTGTGTTTTGGATTTTACATGCTCTGTACTATGACATTGGGCATCGGCCTTGGCAGACGACGTTGATGGAATTTCATCGTCTCGGCCATGACTAGTGGCAGCAGCTTCAGCACGAGGTGGAAGTGGATCTTGATCTTTCCCTATTTTTGGAACCTCAACATTTTTGTTCTCCATATTTTAATAGGCACAACTAAAAGGCACCTCAGGTAAACAATGGAGATGGATGGATACTAGTATACTTATGGATGACGAGTGACTGACGACACAGAGGTAGCTACAGCCGTGGACTACCGTACTGCATCTGCTAGTATTGAGATGATAATGATATAAAAAATATATATATATCACTACTGCAGGTATATATAATATAATGACGGACCTGCTGGACACTGTCAGCAGACTCCTAAACTACTAGTATGAAGAAGATAGAAAAAAAAAACCACCACAGGTAGGTATACAATTATGGACGAGCACTGACGACACAGAGGTAGCGACAGCCGTGGACTACCGTACTGCGTCTGCTAGTATAGAGATGATAATGATATAAAAAATATATATATCACTACTGCAGGTATATATAATATAATGACGGACCTGCTGGACACTGTCAGCAGACTCCTAAACTACTAGTATGAAGAAGATAGAAAAAAAAAACCCACCACAGGTAGGTATACAATTATGGACGAGCACTGACGACACAGAGGTAGCTACAGCCGTGGACTACCGTACTGCGTCTGCTAGTATAGAGATGATAATGATATAAAAATATATATATATCACTACTGCAGGTATATATAATATAATGACGGACCTGCTGGACACTGTCAGCAGACTCCTAAACTACTAGTATGAAGAAGATAGAAAAAAAAACCCCACCACAGGTAGGTATACAATTATGGACGAGCACTGACGACACAGAGGTAGCTACAGCCGTGGACTACCGTACTGCGTCTGCTAGTATAGAGATGATAATGATATAAAAAATATATATATATATCACTACTGCAGGTATATATAATATAATGACGGACCTGCTGGACACTGCCAGCAGACTCCTAAACTACTAGTATGAAGAAGATAGAAAAAAAAAACCCACCACAGGTAGGTATACAATTATGGACGAGCACTGACGACACAGAGGTTGCCACAGCCGTGGACTACCGTACTGCGTCTGCTAATATAGAGATGATAAAGATGATAGAGATGAACAAAAAAAATATAACACTACTGCAGGTAAATATTTATATAATATAATGAATGACGGACCTGCTGGACAGAATGCGTTTATAGAATAAAAAAAACCACAGGAGTGTTTAACTTTTTCAGGCAGACAATATACTGGTGGTCACTGGTCAGTCACACTGGCAGCAAAAGTGTGCACTGTACTCCTGCTATAACTGCACCCCAGTCTCCCCCACAATTCAGCTGTGTGAGCAGTGAGCACTCAGCACAGTCAGATATACATATAGATGATATTATCATGCAGCACACTGAGGCTGAGCACAGATATGGTATGTGACTGTGTATCGTTTTTTTTCAGGCAGAGAACGGATTATATTAAATAATAAATAAAACTGGTGGTGGTCAGTCACTAGTAACTATCAGCAAAACTCTGCACTCTGAGTACTCCTAATGCTCCCCAAAATTACTAAGTAATCAACTCAAGTGTCTCTATCTATTCTAACGGAGAGGACGCCAGCCACGTCCTCTCCCTATCAATCTCAATGCACGTGTGAAAATGGCGGCGACGCGCGGCTCCTTATATAGAATCCGAGTCTCGCGATAGAATACGAGCCTCGCGAGAATCCGACAGCGGGATGATGACGTTCGGGCGCGCTCGGGTTAGCCGAGCAAGGCGGGAAGATCCGAGTCTGCCTCGGACCCGTGTAAAAAGGCTGAAGTTCGGGGGGGTTCGGATTCCGAGGAACCGAACCCGCTCATCTCTACCTAGTACTAAGGGCATATTACGTGTCCAACGTTCCGAGTATTACATGTATTGCATTGTTTCTTAATATTTATAATGTCATGTATATAGCAGTCTAAAAATTCATGTTTCCTAAAGTCATATATATATATACTTACCATATGACCCGTTTATCTAAGGAAAGAAAGATTTAGACATCCTAACATCTGCGGCATCTTAAATTATATGAATATCCATATTTACCATTATTGTTAAAGACTTCGCCTTCCTGCGATTTAGTCTTTTTTCAAATACCTTCTGCTTACCAATCTATAGAACGATTATTACAGGACTCATTGCAAAACCCGCTATATGGTCCATGTAATTACACCCTGCTTATCAATACCTTACCTGATTATAAGCTTCTTACCAGGGTACCTATAAATTGTAACAGAGTTGAATAAATGGGTCTAGTATACCCCCCTTCTGCAAGTTTCTTAAACTATGTAAGGAAATCGATATTTTAATGTACGGTGTTCTATGACTGTATTACTAATTTGTGTGATATCCCTGCTGCCTGCTGCGTGGAAATGAAGTCCTCGATTCTCTATAGAATCTGAATTTATCTTGCAGACCTAGAGTCACCCAGCCGAAATCGCTAATAACGGCCTTAAAACAGGTATCCAGTGCGCATTGGTCAGCTCAAAATTCTTAATGTGTCGTTAAACACGTACCCACCTAGACCACTTTCAAAGACATATTCAACGAATGCCTTGTACCACTGCAACCAGGGCAGAGTCCCACAGATGTTACGCTTAATGCGTTACATCTATGAGTCCATGGGAGCGTCCCACGCGGCTCATACCTTGACTGAGTACCACACCCAGATATCACACCCTTGACTAAAACCTGTCAAGTATCCATAATTCCATGGAATCTACATGAACTTATTCTAAGAAGAGGATCATCAACAACAAAAAATATAACACTTAGTCCATCTGGAAAGAGAAGAAAATAGTGTTAGCAAGTTTAGCATAGGTAGAATTATCCATATTCTTTTCTTCTTCCTAAATAAGGTTCTTATAATCAGTCATTAACAATCTATTAATTTTAACTAATTGTATTGTAAGTGCATTGCATGTGTGTGCTCAGTAATGCTGCTGTACAGTATGATACAGATCCCTGTTTTATTGGGTCTTGTTGTACACTGTAAACAATACCCCCATTCTGTTTGCTTAAACTTTAAGCAAAACAAAAGAAGGTGTGGTAAGATGAAATCATGCTTCACATTGGTGCTAAAAGCCTTCCTGTGTAAAGTATAATTTCCTTAACAAACAGAACATTTGCCAAATAAGTAATGTTTGTGTCATTACTTTCAGCACAGTACATTGGAATACACTTTCCATACATTTCAGTTAAACAAAAAAACTAATATTATTGCAATCAATACATTTTCAGTTCTATTTATTTTTGCTTCAAAACTAAAAACTTTTATATTTATCCCAATTTTTTTTACAAGTCATATATGGGTTTGCTGCATTTAATCATGCATCTGTTAAGATCAAAACTAAAGTAGTTTGATTTTAAACTTTAAAATTTTTATCTCTTCCTCACAAATGGATTTTTGGTATTCAAGGAAACCTTTTGGTATGCAAATCTAAGGTCTTAAACCAGCCAGAAAAGGAACTGTTTGCACATCAGTTAGAACAATGGTGATAATTCCTGGCTGTATTGGCTGTGAACAAGTTGATCTAAACAGCAAAATGTCTGCTTTATAAGCTTGGGGAGAGTGCTACAGTTTATAATTAGTGATGAGCGGGTTCGGTTCCTCGGAAACCGAACCCCCCCGAACTTCACACTTTTTACACGGGTCCGAGGCATACTCGGATTCTCCCGTATGGCTCGGTTAACCCGAGCGCGCCCAAATGTCATCATCCCGCTGTCGGATTCTCGCGAGATTCGGATTCTATATAAGCAGCTGCGCGTCGCCGCCATTTTCACTCGTGCATTGGAAATGTTAGGGAGAGGACGTGGCTGGCGTCCTCTCCGTGTATTGTTGATGCAAATATTTGTGCTTGCTTTACTTATTGCTTAATTGTGGGGACTGGGGAGCAGCTGTATATTAATATAGGAGGAGTACAGTGCAGAGTTTTGCTGATCAGTGACCACCAGATTTATCCGTTCTCTGCCTGAAAAAAACGCTCCTTATCTGTGCTCAGTGTGCTGCATATATCTGTGCTCACACTGCTTAATTGTGGGGACTGGGGAGCAGCTGTATTATATAGCAGGAGTACAGTGCAGAGTTTTGCTGACAGTGACCACCAGTATACGTTGTCTGCCTGAAAAACACTCCATATCTGTGCTCAGTGTGCTGCTTTATTGTGGGGACTGGGGACCACCAGTATAATATTATATAGAAGGAGTACAGTGCAGAGTTTTGCTGACCAGTGACCACCAGTATACGTTGTCTGCCTGAAAAACACTCCATATCTGTGCTGCATTGTAGACAGTATATAGTAGGAGTACAGTGCATAATTTTGCTGACCACCAGTATATAATATATAGGAGTACGGTACAGAAGGCCACTGCTGTACCTACCTCTGTGTCGTCAAGTATACTATCCATCCATACCTGTGGTGCATTTCAGTTTTGTACTGATAATGTCGATATTATCTTTAACCATTAAGCTATACCTTTACACACACTTTTACCATGGAGCCGCTATGGCCGCTAGACTTAATATACATGCTACGCACTTTGTATGCTATTTGCGTACAGAGTCCCGTACGTCGTACGTACTTAGCGTATACACGCCGCTCTGGGTGTACAGAGTATGCACAACGCGTGCACACTTCTTATGAACTTTAAACCTTATTCGTAATGCAATGCAATGTTATTTCTTACACTCTAAACCTTGTGCCGCAAAGCACTGTAGTGATGATACACCTTAACCCTTACGCAGCCCTGAAGTATAAAGTACCCGCTATGCGTACACACCTTATCAATACACTTTAAAACCTTATACAGTTGAATACACTTTAAACCCTAGCAGGGAAATGAGGACACAACACCAATTTGTAGTTAACCTCTGGGTTCTAAGGCCACAGTGGATTATTTGAAAGGGGATAACAGTACAAGTTATACACTACAGAGCTAACAAGATAAATCTACAACAGAATAATGGCTACAGTCAATGTACATACGTGAGAATGTTCGCTTGCGCAACCTGGACCAGTCCTCCGCATATCAGGTAGATAGCGTTCAGAGTCTTCTGACCAGCCAGGCAGCAACAGGCTTTTTATACACAACTTCCATATACAATACAATGGTCACTGTAATCCCTTTGTCTATTGGACACAGAGATGCATCTTTACATTACAGGAGAGGTCATAGGTTGACTTGAAAAGGTGGGCGATGTCTTTCTCAACTGCTCTTGTGGGTGGTATCCTCTGGATTCCCGCCGCATACATAATATACAGTAAATACAGTTTATATCTATATTCTACTTATGCACATAACTATACGCAGGAACATGCAATCTTTCTCTAACCAACACCGGAATGTTACCCTTAAAATACCCTACAGCTGGATACTAGACATCACCTTATAACCTTTGTCTGTCCCTTCCTATCATGCAAAGGTGAATCCCTTAGTCCTGGAATCATTTAAACTGTTGATACTTGCTGATGTGGTGTAGGGGAGCTATGTGTACAAAATGCACTATTTGGGTTAAATATGTAATGTTCTGATAACACTCTATGCGCTCACAAACTCCGCCGTAAATACCCATACCACGCGCATGATCGCAGGAGCGATCCTACGCAAATTGCGGATATGTGCACGCACGGCGGAATAAGTGCACGTGCAGCGGGCATGTGTGTGTGGTTAGTACATGATGTATGCATTACAATATTTTTCGACTTTGACAGTCCACCCTTTGGCAGTCAACAATAACTGCCACTATCTAAACATTAAATAGAAAATTATACAATACATATCTACAGATGATTGGATGGTATGCAGAGAGGTGTAGGTGGGAAATGTATGACCTAGTGAGATAGTAAAAGCATGTATGTATGAATCCATGTCTGAGGGGCATGTATCATAGTGCCGTATATGTTCTAGATAAGCTTCGAGGTATTGCGAAGTATACATTAAATCCTTCTCATCCCGTATTAAGGGTCTGTAAGTGGGCCAACAAACACTACCGAGCTCTTTTCGGTTTCTTGTTCCAACAAATGGGGTGCACATTTAGTTGATGATACATGGGGGGGAATCATTGTGTGAGTGCTAATATATGTGGATATCACCTGTCGACTATGTGTGTCACTAACTGAAGGTTGTAGAGATGAAGATAAGACACATATGTACAATACATTCACATAACATTTGCGTAATCATTCTTGGGTGTTGATCGAAGTCTCTTCCGGATGGGTGTATTTTTGCTGAGGGAGAAACATAGGAAAAACGGGTGAAAGAAACGGGCCGTGGAATTCATTTGCAATCCTTATCACAACATCGTTTCTATAGATAGATCGTAAATTAAATCTGCTGCTGTACCAATGCCCCCGCTCCTTAAACTCATCAATTTTGTGCCGTGCTTGCGCCGCGTTAAAATTCGAACACACCTAAATATCAAGCCAATAATTATGACGACTCCCAGGATACAAAGGAGAAACTTTCCTACACTCATAATAACATTTTGAGCCCATTCTCCTAAGCCTGAGAACCAATTGCGTGGGTTCAACCATGAGACCCAGCCGGTCAGTTCATTACTCACAGCAGTCAGGGTAAGGTTGTGTCTCCTTCGGAACTCCCACTTCAACTGCAAGATATCGTCCATCTTTTGATCAATGATCTCAGTTGGGTCATCAGTGCTGTTTGTAATATTCGTGCAGCACTTCACACCATATTGAGTTGCCAAAGTGACACAGTACCCTCCCGTCACGGCTGTGATATAATTGAGGACCATCCTGTGCTGGGTCAGTACCATTTTGTAAGCTTGCAACTCCCTTCCCGTATACCTGAAGGTGTCGTCATACATCTCAGTGATATTATCTATCAGGTTCGCTAGCGCATGGATGTACCTATAATTTATAATTCCTCTGGCAGTACGGGTGATATCTAATGCGAGAAGGAATTGAATCCCGGTGGATTCGTGTATCAAATCAGAGGCTACGTGCTCTGTCCTATCTATGAGGTGTCTCTTAACGGTGTGTTCATAATGAGTGTGAGTATAAGGAGCTTGAGCACTGCGGTGAACGTCTTTCATCTTATCATGGGTTATGGTCATGACCTCTGGCAACACTCTTCCAATGTAACACAATCCCTCTGAGTTTGGGGCAAGCCACTTATACGCCTTCCTCCCACATATGAAATAAGCATCATCAGGGAGAACATATGGGACAGAATATGACATTACCATATTGCAAACTTTCCAAGTGAAAAATCCTATCCCTAACTCTCTCATCTGTTCAGTACACGTATCAGGCTGTATGATATGCGCACAATACCCTGGTGATACTTTTCCAACCCGCATGGTCTTACTACCTTGAGTATACCTATACCGAAAATACCTTCCATTGTTGGCTATTTGGCGTATAAGTTCAGAGTCTACGGGTATCCTATCAGCTCTGTGCGAAAATGCCATGGTCTGGTTATTCCATGTCACCTCCCAATTTCCCGGCTTTCAGGAATTGGAAATGTTGAAACATACTAAGGATCTATCTACATGGTACTGGTGGAGCTTCAAACTAGGGGGCCTAGAAATATTAAATTTCTTGTCCACTGGTCTCTCACCCCGTAATTCGAGTACCTCATCTATTGCTAACGGGTATGGTACTAATCCTGACTTGCTCTGACCTTGAGGTACTTGTGAACACACCCAGCATTCTGTCTGGTTTAAGACCTTACCCACTAGTGAGTGGAAATCACTCAATGGATGCCGGTCCATGTTGATATTAAGGTTGGACTGACATCTCTGGATGCACCCATCCTCAACTATGTTTTCACAATTCCTACAAATGCAATCTTCCTCAGCCAATAACCCTTCACAGTGCCTCCTAGTTTCCTGACTACCAGATCGTTTTCTGATACTCGCCTTTGCTCGATTGATGTGTTGCTCTTGGAATTCTACAAATCCGTCCTTGTCATCAGAACCCATTCCAGATCCTCTCTCGACCTCTCTGGTACTCTCACCGAAACAGACTGCTCTGGTCAACAACAGGATTAACAGGAAAAACCGGAATGCAGTCTCTTGGGGTAAGTCCATCTTGTTAAGGGGAGAAAAAGGGAACAAGAAGGGAGAGGAAAGGAGTGTAATGGGAGATGGAGAAAATAATGAAAAGGAAAAAAAAAAAGAAAACTGGTGCGACAACCGCGCTCAGGTGCCGTGACAGCAGTCCTGCCTCTCAGCCTTCCCGGAACAGACACTCCAGTGATACGATGTTCTCTACACTCTGCTCTTTGTCACGGGCTCTCTCTGGGTCAGCGACCTTCTTACAGTGGGACGAGTGGACCCAAGTCTCTCTCTCTGCAACCTTTAATGCTGTCGTGCTGGTTAGTAAGACTTGGTACGGTCCTTCCCATCTGTCAATGAGGCAACCTGAGCGTAGAAAATTTCGAATCATTACATAATCCCCAGGTTCAATGTCATGACAATTACTGTTTGGTAGGTCAGGAATCACCAGTTTAAGGTTTCGGTTTTGATTCCTCAACTGCTTGCTCATCTTAACCAAATATTTTACGGTCACCTCGTTATTGCATTTCCAATCATCCTGGGGGTCAATCATTACATGAGGTTGTCGACCAAAAAGAATCTTAAAGGGTGATAGGTTAAGTGGGGACCTGGGAGTGGTTCTGGTGCTGTACAATACAAGTGGCAAAGCTTCTGGCCACAACAATCCAGTTTCAGCCATCACTTTGCTCAGCTTGTTCTTAATAGTGCTGTTTACTCTTTCCACCTTCGCAGTCGCCTGTGGGCGGTACAGAGTATGCAGCTTGCTATTAATTCCCATCAGTTTACACATAACCTGAAAGACTTCACCTGTAAAATGGGTACCCCTATCGCTTTCAATTATTCTAGGGATACCATATCTGCACACAAATTCCTGCACAATTTTCTTTGCAGTGAACGTAGCAGTATTTGTGGCAGCAGGGAACGCTTCTACCCAATTTGAAAACACATCAATACAGACTAACACATATTTTAAATTTCTGCAGGGTGGTAACTGTATGAAATCAATTTGTATTACCTGAAAAGGGCCGTCTGTCGGCGGGATATGGGATGGTTCTGTTGGTATTGACTTTCCAATATTCTTCCTCAAGCAGATAAGACATGTCATTGCTCTCTTACCCGCATGAGAAGAGAATCCTGGCGCACACCAGTAGGCTCTCACCAGCTTACACATACCCTCTTTGCCCAGATGAGTCAGACCATGTGCCGCCTCAGCTAAGCTTGGAAGATATGCTCTGGGGGCTACTGGCTTACCCTGTCCATCTGTCCAGAGTCCTGAGGACTCCTGGCCATATCCTTTTGACCTCCAGACTGCCTTTTCCTGTGGAGAACACAAATTTTGAATTTCACTTAATTTTTGTGTGTTGACGGTGTTGAATACCATCAGTGGTGTGATATCTGTTTGTATGGGGGTGCTGGCTGCTGATTTAGTAGCTTCGTCTGCCCGGCTGTTACCAAGTGACACTGGGTCTTGACTGTAAGTGTGGGCTTTGCACTTGATAACAGCCACTCTGTCTGGTTCTTGTATCGCTGTTAGAAGTCTTTTTATATGGGATGCATGCACTACAGGTGTGCCAGCTGCCGTCATGAAATTTCTGAGGCGCCATAGGGCCCCGAAATCATGCACTACTCCAAAGGCATACCTAAAATCTGTATATTTGTTGGCTGACTTACCCTTGGCCAGTTCACACGCTCTGGTTAGGGCAACCAGCTCAGCAACTTGTGCTGAGTGCGGTGGGCCCAGGGGCTCAGCTTCTATGATACCTCTGTCATCTACGACTGCGTATCCAGTACACAAGTCTCCTGAGTCCGTCTGTCTGTGGCAACTACCGTCAGTGTAAAAAGTAAAATCTACGCCTTCCAGTGGGTTGTCACTAATGTCGGGTCTTGCAGTGAAAGTTTGGTTCAGATATTCCATACAATCATGTGTATCAGTGTCTGTACTAAATCCTCCTTCACCATCATTCTCATCCTACACCCTTTGTGCCTGTCCAGGCACACCTGGCAGATAAGTTGCAGGATTTAGTGCGCTGCATCTCTTTATGGTGATGTTTACAGGGGCCATTAGTGCTAATTCCCACCTTGTAAACCGTGCAGATGAGATATGTCTGGTTTGGGCAGAGTTCAGTAAGGCTGACACTGCATGAGGTGAATGGATGGTCAGGTTGTGTCCTAACACTATGTCTTCGCTTTTACTCACTAGCAAAGCTATCGCTGCAACACTTCGCAAGCATGTGGGGAGAGACCGCGCTACGGTGTCCAACTGTGCACTGTAGTAAGCTACCGGCCTGCTGGCATCACCATGTCTCTGGGTTAGGACACCTGCCGCGCACCCAGCACTTTCCGTACTGTACAATTCAAAGGGTTTCCCATAATCTGGCATGCCTAATGCAGGTGCCTGTGATAAGCACTGTTTAAGGTTTAAGTCTCTCAAATGCCAGTTCGGACTCATCTGTGTGAGAGATCCGATCTGGTTTGTTCGAGGAGACCATTTCCTGCAAAGGTAAAGCCAATATGGAGAACCCTGGGATCCAGTTTCGGAGGTACCCACACATTCCAAGAAAAGTGCGGACCTGTTGCTGGGTTTGTGGCAGAGTCATGTCGCGAATCGCCTGTATTCTATCAGCGGTGAGGTGTCTAAGGCCTTGTGTCAAGCAATGTCCCAAATATTTTACCTTGGTCTGGCACAACTGCAACTCGTCCTTTGAAACCTTGTGTCCCGTATTAGAAAGGTGAAACATAAGCTGTTTCGTGTCTCTCAAGGACGATTCGAGTGAATCAGAACACAGCAGTAAGTCATCTACATACTGTATTAAATACTGACCCGCTCTCAGGTTGAAAGGATTGTAAACAGTCATGCAAAGCCTGGGAGAAAATACTTGGGCTGTCAATGAAACCTTGGGGTAGGCGAGTCCAGGTGTACTGTACTCCTCTGTATGTGAATGCAAACAAGTATTGGCTGTCAGGGTGCAGAGGGACCGAAAAGAAAGCAGAACAGAGGTCAATTACAGTGAAAAATTTTGCAGTAGGGGGAATTTGCATGAGAATGACAGCTGGATTTGGCACTACGGGGAATTGGCTCTCAACTATCTTGTTTATCCCCCTTAGATCCTGCACTAGCCTGTAACCCCTCCCCCCACTCTTTTTCACAGGGAAGATGGGACTATTGGCAGTGCTGGACTAGGATGCCCTGTTGTAGCAAGCGCTCTATGACTGGGTACACTTCTAATTCCACCTCTGGCTTCAGAGGATACTGTGGGATTTTTGGAGCTATCCTACCATCTTTTACTTGCACTACTACAGGAGCTACATTTGCCATCAATCCAGTGTCTTGTCCATCTTTGGTCCAGAGGGATTCCGGTATCTGGGAGATCATTTCCTCTACCTTGGATGGACACTTGTCTATAACAGCAGAGTGTGACATTAACCTTTGTGGGGTGTCTAACATATCCTGCACTTCCTGAACGTGATTCTCGGGTATATCTAAGAAGACACCCTCAGGAGTACAATATATGACACACCTCATTTTACACAATAAATCTCTCCCAAGTAGATTAGTCGGAGCCGATGCAGCTAGCAAAAAGGAATGCTTGGTCTGCAAAGGCCCTATCGTAATCTCCGCTGGTCTACTTAAAGGGTAGTGTTGCACTATTCCTGTTACTCCCATTGCCGAAATTGTCTTACCCGTGGTTTTTATACCTACCATTGAATTTAACACTGACCTGGCCGCCCCTGTATCTACAAGAAAAGTTATCTACCAGCTACATCAACTGTGACCTCAGGTTCACTACCTAGGCTAGCAATCAACTTCACTGGCTGCAGACTACAGGTGTGGCCTAACCCCTATTGTATATTGTGACCCTCCCGCAGCGCGCTGGCAGCTACAATATGTGAGGGGGGTAGCTGAGAATTTTCAGAGGTCTGCCAGTCCCTCCTAGGTGGGTACCTCCTTGTTTCCCCTGCATGCGGCTCATAACTCCTCCTATGCGATCCCTGTTCCCAATTATGTGTATCAAAATGTGGTTCATATCCTGGTCTAGGGGGTCTATATACCTTATGTGTGTCCTTATACCTACAATTTCGTGCATAGTGTCCTTCTTTCTTACAGTTGTAACATACTACTACATGCAACTTACCATCAGGGGTCTGGGGTTTTGGCTGATGCGGCTTCGTTGTAAGGGCTTTTATACTTACTGTCATCAGCTTATCCCCCTGTGACTCCCTGTGCTTAATGATGTTCCGATCGTGCTCGATAGCGGACTCTCTTAATGCAGCCACCGAGATACCTCTCCAGATAGGTTGTGTGGTTTGTACCCTTGTTCTCAATGTTTCTTTTAAGCCGTCCATTAATACTGACACAGCTACCTCCCTGTGGTGTACATTTTCCTTAATGTCCTCGACCTCAGTGTATCTAGCTATTTCCTGCAGTGCTCGATGGAAATATTCAGACGCCGTTTCACCTTCTTTTTGTCTTATGGAAAAGATTTTATTCCATTTGACAACAGTAGGGAAATATACTCCTAAGTGTAGATTGATCTGTCGTACATTCTCCTGAGTGTATTCATCAGTGAGAGGTACTTCTACGTCTAATTTACAATCAGTAATGAATTTCGCGGGGTCAATATTGGAGGGTAAACATGCCCGTAGCACTGTTCGCCAATCTTTGTTTGTGGGTTCGGTGGCATTACCTAATTCTTTAATAAACCTTTGACATGCTGCTAGATCCTTTCTGGGATCGGGAAATTCAGACATAATTGTCCTCAATTCTGTCCGGGACCAAGGACAATGCATAGCAATGTTCCTGATCGGAGTGACTCCCTGAGCGTCAGTCCTCCCATTGGGGACTGCGATCACCCTGACAGGATTTAGTTCAATTACATCATTCTGAGTTGACTCTACAATGTGAGGTGCAATTGTCTCTGCATAATGTACTGTACCGTACTTACCTGTGGACACGACCTCACCTACTCCTCCGCTAGGGGCCTTTACTACTCT
Organism: Pseudophryne corroboree; assembly: GCF_028390025.1. Classification (NCBI taxonomy): domain Eukaryota; kingdom Metazoa; phylum Chordata; class Amphibia; order Anura; family Myobatrachidae; genus Pseudophryne; species Pseudophryne corroboree. Next base: position 387,166,119 of record NC_086452.1, read on the forward strand.
TATTGGTTGGTCCCTGCCCACCTGGGTGTCTTGTATGGTGGCTGCTAGAGAGAGCGCCGATATCGTGCTGGGCTCATCTTCTTGCTCGCAGTCCTGAGGGAAGTTTAGAATGGGATACAACTTGCACGGGTTAGCATTAGTACATTTATCAACTTTACTCTTATCATATATCAGTATGTCATTGTCTGTAGCCACTTTCTCCCCTGTAATATACGGTGGTGGTGGTGCGGTTGCCATCAGTTTCCTGCTAGGTTTGGAACCGGCTGCGTGAGCTAGTTCCCTCTGCATTTCACCCTCTTGCTGCCATAAATGTAAACAGTTTGTGTGTCTGACCCTTTGTTTTTGGGATTTTATCAGACATCAGACATATCCTAAACCTTAAATTCTGCAACACCTCTGGTTCAAAACTGCCTACCCTAGGGAATGGTTCCCTATCTTCCACAGTAATACGTTCCCATTCATTGCATAAAACCTCTGTGTGTGATCCATACTTCTCACACATTATGTACCTCGCTGACCCTCTGGGCCGCGGAATATCAACCTGAACCCTGGCTGCACGTCCCTTACTTGAGCAACTGGCCCCCATATTTTGCAGGCATTGCCTTCTCAGCTAATTCCTACAAAAAATCAAAATACTCAATATAAGGCAACGGTGAAAGTTCAACGAGTGCTTTCACCCACTCACGCCACCGTTGGCCAATACTACCATACACTGTTGATAGCGCAGGCAATGTACCCAACCTCGGGCCCCTACGTAACCTCTATTCACTGAAAGTATCTGGGAGTGACTTACCCTTTCCAGTAAATATTGGTTGTTGGAGATTTCCTGAGTGACCAGCGAAACTCCCTTAAAACAATTTTTTTTTACACAAATCACGCTTGCGTATGCTACACCCAGCGCTAATGATCCCGCGATTTTACGCAAAGCTCGTAAAAAGGGTATCACGTTGCGCTAAGTATTGCACTCACGAACGCGCGGTCCAATCGCACAGCGTATAGGTAACTGTTACTTATCCGCCGTGCGACCAATGGAATCGTTTTTCAGGCTGCGAAACGTCAGCCGGAGTGTATCAATCAAATGGCCTATATGTGTTTCTTCGCTAACCCCTTTTGGTTTCCGGCACCTAAACAATAACCTCGCTGACCTTTTGGTCTGCAGTACTCTAAACCTTCGCTGACCTTCTGGCCTGCGGTATCTGCTAACTTGCTCCTTTGTACTTCAATTTATGTTAACGTGAGCAAGCCACTCTCACGCCACCAAGTGTCCACTCACCTGGTGTGGTCTCCTACGGGATCCCGAATTCCCTGGGTCCACAAAACCTTTATTGTTTGCACACTCACGCTCGTTCACTCAAATACACTTTGGGTTTTTTTTTATACAGAAAATTAACTTTCATTCAGGTGAACAGCCTTAGTACCAGAGGTAATACAGTAAAAAAGGTTTTATTTTAACTAAATCTTGGTCACTGAGCAATTTGTGCTATTACCGCGTGGCTACCGTTTCGCGCCTAAACTAAACACTGCTATTGTGTAATTTGGACTTAGCGGTCGTACCTTTATGCACGTTGCGTAAACACGTAATCGTGCGTATGTCTTTACTTTGCGTACGCAGTCCCGTACTTTGTCCGAGACACGTGTACAAAGACCGTACGTCCGCAATAGTACAAATCCCACACTTCTATAAATGTAAGCGATATTTCCTATAATCGTTTACTTAACACAACACAGTATTTTCCTGTATAAACCTGTTTAACTAGGCCATACTGTATTTGTGTTTTAAGTTTACTTCCTTAATATCTAGTCTATGTTTTAACTAAATAGCAACAAATTTCTCAGCACAGGTCAAAATGAATCTAATAATCAATACTCATGGCAACAATGCGAGCAGATATGCAAAGTACAAAATACAGGTGTATGCGTGTGATGTGTGCGCATTTGGCGCCAAACAAAAATTCAGACTTTAAAAATAGCTTTGCATATTTACCTTACGGATCCCACCAGCATCCCTACAAACCATGCAGAGCAGACGCTTATCTGATCAGCAATTGAGAAAGAGTTTACCAGAGTATCCACCAACCAGGAGAAGGCTTACGTGGATACCTGTCTGCCCTTTGCTGACAGATAAAGTCTGCTGTAACCTGCTAGGCTGTGGGTATGAGGAAAAACTGGACGATGCCCCGATTTGATAATGTCGATATTATCTTAAACCATAAAGCTATACCTTTACACACACTTTTACCATGGAGCCGCTATGGCCGCTAGACTTAATATACACGCTACGCACTTTGTACGCTATTTGCATACAGAGTCCCGTACGTCGTACGTACTTAGCGTATACACGCCGCGCTGGGTGTACAGAGTACGCACAGCGCGTGCACACTTCTTATGAACTTTAAACCTTATTCGTAATGCAATGCAATGTTATTTCTTACACTCTAAACCTTGTGCCGCAAAGCACTGTAATGATGATACACCTTAAGCCTTACGCAGCGCTGAAGGGAAAAAGTACCCGCTATGCGTACACACCTTATCAAATACACTTTAAAACCTTATACAGTTGAATACACTTTAAACCCTAGCAGGGAAATGAGGACACAACACCAATTTGTAGTTAACCTCTGGGTTCTAAGGCCACAGTGGATTATTTGAAAGGGGATAACAGTACAAGTTATACACTACAGAGCTAACAAGATAAATCTACAACAGAATAATGGCTACAGTCAATGTACATACGTGAGAATGTTCGCTTGCGCAACCTGGACCAGTCCTCCGCATATCAGGTAGATAGCGTTCAGAGTCTTCTGACCAGCCAGGCAGCAACAGGCTTTTTATACACAACTTCCATATACAATACAATGGTCACTGTAATCCCTTTGTCTATTGGACACAGAGATGCATCTTTACATTACAGGAGAGGTCATAGGTTGATTTGAAAAGGTGGGCGATGTCTTTCTCAACTGCTCTTGTGGGTGGTATCCTCTGGATTCCCGCCGCATACATAATATACAGTAAATACAGTTTATATCTATATTCTACTTATGCACATAACTATACGCAGGAACATGCAATCTTTCTCTAACCAACACCGGAATGTTACCCTTAAAATACCCTACAGCTGGATACTAGACATCACCTTATAACCTTTGTCTGTCCCTTCCTATCATGCAAAGGTGAATCCCTTAGTCCTGGAATCATTTAAACTGTTGATACTTGCTGATGTGGTGTAGGGGAGCTATGTGTACAAAATGCACTATTTGGGTTAAATATGTAATGTTCTGATAACCCTCTATGCGCTCACAAACTCCGCCGTAAATACCCATACCACGCGCATGATCGCAGGAGCGATCCTACGCAAATTGCGGATATGTGCACGCACAGCGGAATGAGTGCACGCACAGCGGGCATGTGTGTGTGGTTAGTACATGATGTATGCATTACAATATTTTTCTACTTTGACAGCACAGTTTGCTGACCACCAGTATATAATATATAGCAGTACGGTACAGTAGGCAACTGCTGTATCTACCTCTGTGTCGTCAAGTATACTATCCATCCATACCTGTGGTGCATTTCAGTTTTGCACAGTTTGCTGACCACCAGTATATAATATATAGCAGTACGGTACAGTAGGCCACTGCTGTACCTACCTCTGTGTCGTCAAGTATACTATCCATCCATACCTGTGGTGCATTTCAGTTTTGCACAGTTTGCTGACCACCCGTATATAATATATAGCAGTACGGTACAGTAGGCCACTGCTGTACCTACCTCTGTGTCGTCAAGTATACTATCCATCCATACCTGTGGTGCATTTCAGTTTTGCACAGTTTGCTGACCACCAGTATATAATATATAGCAGTACGGTACAGTAGGCCACTGCTGTACCTACCTATGTGTCGTCAAGTACACTATCCATCCATACCTGTGGTGCATTTCAGTTTCTCTAACGTCCTAAGTGGATGCTGGGGACTCCGTAAGGACCTTGGGGAATAGCGGCTCCGCAGGAGACTGGGCACATCTAAAGAAAGCTTTAGGACTAACTGGTGTGCACTGGCTCCTCCCCCTATGACCCTCCTCCAAGCCCCAGTTAGATTTCTGTGCCCGACGAGAAGGGTGCACACTAGGGGCTCTCCTGAGCTTCTTAGTGAAAGTTTTAGTTTAGGTTTGTTATTTTCAGTGAGACCTGCTGGCAACAGGCTCACTGCATCGAGGGACTAAGGGGATCAGAAGCGAACTCACCTGAGTGCAGAGTGGATTGGGCTTCTTGGCTACTGGACATTAGCTCCAGAGGGACGATCACAGGCCCAGCCTGGATGGGTCCCGGAGCCGCGCCGCCGGCCCCCTTACAGAGCCAGAAGAGCGAAGAGGTCCGAAAAAATCGGCGGCAGAAGACGTTCCTGTCTTCAATAAGGTAGCGCACAGCACTGCAGCTGTGCGCCTTTGCTCTCAGCACACTTCATACTCCGGTCACTGAGGGTGCAGGGCGCTGGGGGGGGCGCCCTGAGACGCAATAAAACATGATAAAAATACCTTACATGGCAAAAAAATACATCACATATAGCTCCTGGGCTATATGGATGCATTTAACCCCTGCCAGAATATACAGAAAAACGGGTGATAAGGCGGCCGAAAAGGGGGCGGAGCCTATCTCCTCAGCACACTGGCGCCATTTTCCCTCACAGCTCAGTTGGAGGGAAGCTCCCTGGCTCTTCCCTGCACTACACTACAGAGAGGGTTAAAAAAAGAGAGGGGGGCACTAATTAGGCGCAGTATTAAAACATACAGCAGCTATAAGGGGAAAAACACTTATATAAGGTTATCCCTGTATATATATATAGCGCTCTGGTGTGTGCTGGCATACTCTCCCTCTGTCTCCCCAAAGGGCTAGTGGGGTCCTGTCCTCTATCAGAGCATTCCCTGTGTGTGTGCTGTGTGTCGGTACGTTTGTGTCGACATGTATGAGGAGAAAAATGATGTGGAGACGGAGCAGAGTGTCTGTAACAGTGATGTCACCACCTAGGGGGTCGACACCTGAGTGGATGTACTGTTGAAAATTACGTGACAGTGTCAGCTCTGTATAAAAAAACAGTGGTTGACATGAGACAGCCGGCTACTCAGCTTGTGCCTGTCCAGACGTCTCATAGACGCCCGTTACCTCAGATGGCAGATACAGACGCCGACACGGATACTGACTCCTGTGTCGACGGTGAAGAGACAACCGTGATTTCCAGTAGGGCCACACGTTACATGATTGAGACAATGGAAAATGTTTTGTACATTTCTGATAATACGAGTACCACCAAAAAGGGGTATTATGTTCGGTGAGGGAAAAACTACCTGTAGTTTTCCTGAATCTGAGAAATAAAATGAGGTGTGTGATGATGCGTGGGTTTCCCCCCGATAACAATTGATAATTTCTTAAAAAGTATTGGTGTATACCCTTTCCCGCCAGAGGTTAGGGTGCGTTGGGAAACACCCCCTAGGGGGGATAAGGCGCTCACACGCTTGTAAGAACAAGGGCTCTACCCTCTCATGAGATGGCCGCCCTTAAGGATCCTGCTGATAGAAAGCAGGAGGGTATCCAAAAATGTATTCACACACATACTGGTGTTATACTGCGACCAGCAATCGCCTCAGCCTGGAGGTGCAGTGCTGGGTTGGCATGGTCGGATTCCCTGACTGGAAATATTGATATCCTAGATAAGGATAGTATATTATTGCCTATAGAGCATTTAAAAGATGCATTTCTATATATGCATGATGCACAGCGGAATATTTGCCGACTGGCATCAAGTATAAGTGCGTTATCCAATTCTACCGGTAAAATGGTCAGGTGATGCGGATTCCAAACGGCATTTGGAAGTATTGCCTTTGAAAAGGGACATTTGGGGTCGGTCTTTTAGACCTGGTGGCCACGGCAACAACTGGGAAATCCACGTTTGTACCCCAGGTCGCCTCTCAAAATAAGACGCCGTATTATCAGGCGCAGTCCTTTGTTGGCAAGCGGACAAAAGGTTCCTCTTTTCTGCTCGTGACAGAGGGAGAGGAAAAAGGCTGAAGAGATTAGCCAGTTCCCAGGAACAGAAACCCTTTCCCGCCTCTGCCAAGCCCTCAGTATGACGCTAGGGCCTTACAAGCTCAGCACGGTGGGGGCCCGTTCTCAATGAATTTCAGTGCGCAGTGGGCTCACTCGCAAGTAGACCCCTGGATCCTTCAGGTAATATCTCAAGGGTACATATTGGAATTCGAGACGTCTCCCCCTCGCCGTTTCCAAAAGTCGGCTTTACCGACGTCTCCCTCTGACAGGGAGGCAGTTTTGGAAGCCATTCACAAGCTGTATTCCCAGCAGGTGATAATCAAGGTACCCCTCCTGCAACAGGGAACGGGGTATTATTCCACACTATTGTGGTACCGAAGCCAGACGGCTCGGTGAGACCGATTCTAAATCTAAAATCTAAAATCTTTGAACACTTACATACAGAGGTTCAAATTCAAGATTGAGTCACTCAGAGCAGTGATTGCGAACCTGGAAGAAGGGGACTACATGATGTCTCGGGACATCAAGGATGCTTACCTTCATGTCAAAATTTACCCTTCTCACCAAGGGTACCTCAGGTTATGGTACAGAAATGTCACTATCAGTTCAGACGCTGCCGTAGGGATGGTCCACGGCACCCCGGGTCTTTACCAAGGTAATGGCCGAAATGATATCCCTTCGAAGGAAGGACATTTTAGTTATCCCTTACTTGGACGATTCCCTGATAAGGGTAAGATCCAGGGAACAGTTGGAAGTCGGTGTAGCACTATCTCAGGTAGTGTTGCGGCAGCACGATTGGATTCTCAATATTCCAAAATCGCAGCTGGTTCCGACGACTTGTCTTCTGTTTCCTAGGGATGTTCCTGGACACAGTCCAGAAAAAAGGTGTTTCTCCCGGAAGAGAAAGCCAGGGAGTTATCCGAGCTAGTCAGGAACCTCCTAAAACCGAACCAAGTCTCAGTGCATCAATGCACAAGGGTTCTGGGTAAAAATGGTGGCTTCCTACGAAGCAATCCCATTCGTTAGATTCCACGCAAGAACTTTCCAGTGGAACCTACTGGACAAATGGTCCGGGTCGCATTTTCAGATGCATCAGCGGATAACCCTGTCACCAAGGACAAGGGTATCCATCCTGTGGTGGTTGCAGAGTGCTCATCTTCTAGAGGGCCGCAGATTCGGCATTCAGGACTGGGTCCTGGTGACCACGGATGCCAGCCTGCGAGGCTGGGGAGCAGTCACACAGGGAAGGAATATCCAGGGCTTAGGGTCAAGCCTGGATACATCACTTCACATAAATATCCTGAAGCTAAGGGCCATTTACAATGCTCTAAGCTTAGCAAGACCTCTGCTTCAAGGTCAGCCGGTGTTGATCCAGTCGGACAACATCATGGCAGTCACCCACGTAAACAGACAGGGTGGCACAAGAAGCAGGAGGGCAATGGCAGAAGCTGCAGGGATTCTTCGCTGGGCGGAAAATCATGTGATAGCACTGTCAACAGTATTCATTTCGGGAGTGGACAACTGGGAAGTAGACTTCCTCAGCACGACCTCCACCCGGGAGAGTGGGGACTTCACCCAGAAGTCGTCCACATGATTAAAAAACTCGACAGGTATTGCGCCAGGTCAAGAGACCCTCAGGCAATAGTTGTAGACGCTCTGGTAACACCGTGGGTGTACCAGTCAGTGTATGTGTTCCTTCCTCTGCCTCTCATACCCAAGGTACTGAGATTGATAAGATGGAGAGGAGAAAGCACTATATTCGTGGCTCCGGATTGGCCAAGAAGGACTTGGTAACCGGAACTTCAAGAGATGCTCACGGAGGATCCGTGGCCTCTACCTCTAAGAAGGGACCTGCTCCAGCAAGGACCCTGTCTGTTCCAAGACTTACCGCGGCTGCGTTTGACGGCATGCCGGTTGAACACCGGATCCTGAAGGAAAAAAGGCATTCCGGATGAAGTCATCCATATCCTGATCTAAAGCCAGGAAGGATGTAACCGCAAAAACATTATCACCGCAATTGGCGAAAATATGTTGCGTAGTGCGAGGCCAGTAAGGCCCGACGGAGGAAATTCAACTGGGTCGATTCCTACATTTCCTGCAAACAGGAGTGTCTATGGGCCTGAAATTGGGGTCCATTAAGGTTCAGATTTCGGCCCTGTCAATTTTCTTCCAAAAAAGAACTAGCTTCAGTCCCTGAAGTTTAGACGTTTGTAAAAGGGGTACTGCATATACAGCCTCCTTTTGTGCCTCCAGTGGCAATTTGGGATCTCAATGTAGTTTGGGTTCCAAAAGTCACATTGGTTTGAACCACTTAAATCTGTGGAGTTAAAATATCTCACATGGAAAGTGGTCATGCTGTTGGCCCTGGCCTGGGCCAGGCGCGTGTCAGAATTGGCGGCTTTATCCTGTAAAAGCCCTTATCTGATTTTCCATTCGGACAGGGCGGAATTGAGGACTCGTCCTCAGTTTCTCCCTAAGGTGGTTCCAGCGTTTTCACCTGAACCAACCTATTGTGGTGCCTGCGGCTACTAGGGACTTGGAGGAATCCAAGTTGCTGGATGTTGTCAGGGCCCTGAAAATATTTCCAGGACGGCTGGAGTCAGGAAATCTGACTCGCTGTTTATCCTGTATGCACCCAACAAGCTGGGTGCTCCTGCTTCTAAGCAGACTATTGCTCGTTGGATTTGTAGTACAATTCAGCTTGCACATTCTGTGGCAGGCCTGCCACAGCTAAAATCTGTAAAAGCCCGTTCCACAAGGAAAGTGGGCTCATCTTGGGCGGCTGCCCGAGGGGTCTCGGCTTTACAACTTTGCCGAGCAGCTACTTGGTCAGGGGCAAACACGTTTGCTAAATTCTACAAATTTGATACCCTGGCTGAGGAGGACCTGGAGTTCTCTCATTCGGTGCTGCAGAGTCATCCGCACTCTCCCGCCCGTTTGGGAGCTTTGGTATAATCCCCATGGTCCTTACGGAGTCCCCAGCATCCACTTAGGACGTTAGAGAAAATAAGAATTTACTTACCGATAATTCTATTTCTCATAGTCCGTAGTGGATGCTGGGCGCCCATCCCAAGTGCGGATTGTCTGCAATACTTGTACATAGTTATTGTTACAAAAATCGGGTTATTATTGTTGGGAGCCATCTTTTCAGAGGCTCCTCTGTTATCATACTGTTAACTGGGTTCAGATCACAAGTTATACGGTGTGATTGGTGTGGCTGGTATGAGTCTTACCCGGGATTCAAAATCCTTCCTTATTGTGTACGCTCGTCCGGGCACAGTATCCTAACTGAGGCTTGGAGGAGGGTCATAGGGGGAGGAGCCAGTGCACACCAGTTAGTCCTAAAGCTTTCTTTAGATGTGCCCAGTCTCCTGCGGAGCCGCTATTCCCCATGGTCCTTACGGAGTCCCCAGCATCCACTACGGACTATGAGAAATAGAATTATCGGTAAGTAAATTCTTATTTTTGCACAGTTTGCTGACCACCAGTATATAATATATAGCAGTACGGTACAGTAGGCCACTGCTGTACCTACCTCTGTGTCGTCAAGTATACTATCCATCCTTACCTGTGGTGCATTTCAGTTTTGCACAGTTTGCTGACCACCAGTATATAATATATAGCATTACGGTACAGTAGGCCACTGCTGTACCTACCTCTGTGTCGTCAAGTATACTATCCATCCATACCTGTGGTGCATTTCAGTTGTGCGCAGTATATATAGTAGTAGGCCATTGCTATTGATACTGGCATATAATTCCACACATTAAAAAATGGAGAACAAAAATGTGGAGGTTAAAATAGGGAAAGATCAAGATCCACTTCCACCTCGTGCTGAAGCTGCTGCCACTAGTCATGGCCGAGACAATGAAATGCCATCAACGTCATCTGCCAAGGCCGATGCCCAATGTCATAGTAGAGAGCATGTAAAATCCAAAAAACAAAAGTTCAGTAAAATGACCCAAAAATCAAAATTGAAAGCGTCTGATGAGAAGCGTAAACTTGCCAATATGCCATTTACGACACGGAGTGGCACGGAACGGCTGAGGCCCTGGCCTATGTTCATGGCTAGTGGTTCAGATTCACATGAGGATGGAAGCACTCATCCTCTCGCTAGAAAAATGAAAAGAATTAAGCTGGCAAAAGCACAGCAAAGAACTGTGCGTTCTTCTAAATCACAAATCCCCAAGGAGAGTACAATTGTGTCGGTTGCGATGCCTGACCTTCCCAACACTGGACAGGAAGAGCTTGCGCCTTCCACCATTTGCCCGCCCCCTGCAAGTGCTGGAAGGAGCACCCGCAGTCCAGTTCCTGATAGTCAAATTGAAGATGTCACTGTTGAAGTACACCAGGATGAGGATATGGGTGTTGCTGGTGCTGGGGAGGAAATTGACAAGGAGGATTCTGATGGTGAGGTGGTTTGTTTAAGTCAGGCACCCGGGGAGACACCTGTTGTCCGTGGGACGAATATGGCCATTGACATGCCTGGTCAAAATACAAAAAAATCAGCTCTTCGGTGTGGAATTATTTCAACACAAATGCGGACAACAGGTGTCAAGCCGTGTGCTGCCTTTGTCAAGCTGTAATAAGTAGGGGTAAGGACGTTAACCACCTAGGAACATCCTCCCTTATACGTTACCTGGACCGCATTCATCAGAACTCAGTGACAAGTTCAAAAACTTTGGGTGACAGCGGAAGGAGTCCACTGACAACTAAATCCCTTCCTCTTGTAACCAAGCTCCTGCAAACCACACCACCAACTCCCTCAGTGTCAATTTCCTCCTTACCCAGGAAAGCCAATAGTCCTGCAGGCCATGTCACTGGCAAGTCTGACGAGTCCTCTCCTGCCTGGGATTCCTCCGATGCATCCTTGAGTGTAACGCTTACTGCTGCTGGCGCTGCTGTTGTTGCTGCTGGGAGTCGATCGTCATCCCAGAGGGGAAGTCGGAAGACCACTTGTACTACTTCCAGTAAGCAATTGACTGTCCAACAGTCCTTTGCGAGGAAGATTAAATATCACAGCAGTCATCCTGCTGCAAAGCGGATAGCTCAGGCCTTGGCAGCCTGGGCGGTGAGAAACGTGGTTCCGGTATCCACCGTTAATTCAGAGGCAACTAGAGACTTGATTGAGGTACTGTGTCCCCGGTACCAAATACCATCTAGGTTCCATTTCTCTAGGCAGGCGATACCGAAAATGTACACAGACCTCAGAAAAAGAGTCACCAGTGTCCTAAAAATGCAGTTGTACCCAATGTCCACTTAACCACGGACATGTGGACAAGTGGAGCAGGGCAGACTCAGGACTATATGACTGTGACAGCCCACTGGGTAGATGTATTGCCTCCCGCAGCAAGAACAGCAGCGGCGGCACCAGTAGCAGCATCTCGCAAACGCCAACTCGTTCCTAGGCAGGCTACGCTTTGTATCACCGCTTTCCAGAAGAGGCACACAGCTGACAACCTCTTACGGAAACTTAGGAACATCATTGCAGAATGGCTTACCCCAATTGGACTCTCCTGGGGATTTGTGACATCGGACAACGCCACCAATATTGTGCGTGCATTACATCTGGGCAAATTCCAGCACATCCCATGTTTTGCACATACATTGAATTTGGTGGTGCAGAATTATTTAAAAAACGACAGGGGCGTGCAAGAGATGCTGGCGGTGGCCCGAAGAATTGCGGGCCACTTTCGGCATTCAGCCACCGCGTGCCGAAGACTGGAGCACCACCAAACATTCCTGAACCTGCCCTGCCATCATCTGAAGCAAGAGGTGGTAACGAGGTGGAATTCAACCCTCTATATGCTTCAGAGGATGGAGGAGCAGCAAAAGGCCATTCAAGCCTATACATCTGCCCACGATATAGGCAATGGAGGGGGAATGCACCTGACTCAAGCGCAGTGGAGAATGATTTCAACGTTGTGCAAGGTTCTGCAACCCTTTGAACTTGCCACACGTGAAGTCAGTTCAGACACTGCCAGCCTGAGTCAGGTCATTCCCCTCATCAGGCTTTTGCAGAAGAAGCTGGAGACATTGAAGGAGGAGCTAAAACAGAGCAATTCCGCTAGGCATGTGGGACTTGTGGATGGAGCCTTAATTCGCTTAACCAGGATTCACGGGTGGTCAATCTGTTGAAATCAGAGCACTACATTTTGGCCACCGTGCTCGATCCTAGATTTAAAACCTACGTTGTATCTCTCTTTCCGACAGACACAAGTCTGCAGAGGTTCAAAGACCTGCTGGTGAGAAAATTGTCAAGTCAAGCGGAACGTGACCCGTCAACAGCTCTCCTTCACATTCTCCCGCAACTGGGGGTGCGAGGAAAAGGCTAAGAATTCCGAGCCCACCCACTGGCGGTGATGCAGGGCAGTCTGGAGCGAGTGCTGACATCTGGTCCGGACTGAAGGACCTGCCAACGATTACTGACATGTCGTCTACTGTCACTGCATATGATTCTCTCACCATTGAAAGAATGGTGGAGGATTATATGAGTGACCGCATCCAAGTAGGCACGTCAGACCGTCCGTACGCATACTGGCAGGAAAAAGAGGCAATTTGGAGGCCCTTGCACAAACTGGCTTTATTCTACCTAAGTTGCCCTCCCTCCAGTGTGTACTCCGAAAGAGTGTTTAGTGCAGCCGCTCACCTTGTCAGCAATTGGCGTACGAGGTTACTTCCAGAAAATGTGGAGAAGATGATGTTCATCAAAATGAATTATAATCAATTCCTCCGTGGAGACATTCACCAGCAGCAATTGCCTCCAGAAAGTACACAGGGACCTGAGATGGTGGATTCCAGTGGGGACGAATTAGTCTGTGAGGAGGGGGATGTACATTGTGAAAGGGGTGAGGAATCGGAGGATGATGATGAGGTGGACATCTTGCCTAGGGAGGCCAATCCCGGGATCGGCGTGATCCCGGGATTTAGGCCCAAAAATGGCCGGGATTGGAGGCTCCAATCCCGGGGATTGAGGGATCAGCGTTGAGCGTCCTCAGGACGCTCAAACGCTGCACGGCTCCCTTCTCACGCCTCCCCCTGCACAGCGTGACCTGTGCCTGTGAGGTCACGCTGCGCTGTCAGCAGCCGCAGAGCAGGAAGGTGCGACGGTATTAACCGGCTCCCCCTACACTTACCCGCCGCCTCCTACCGGCTCCTCCTGCACTTACCCGCCGCCTCCTCCCGGCTGCCCTGCACTCAACCACCGGTTCCCCTGCACTCCCCCACCGCCTCCTCCTCATCAGCTACCCGGCTGTGCAGGTTTGTACTTTTTTTAATGTCTGCGGGGCAGGTGGGGAGGGGCGTGGGGGATGGCCGGAAACAGTTGAAAGCCAATCCCGGGTATCCCGAGAATCCCGGGATTGACCATTTTTCAATCCCGATACCCGGGATTGAAAAAATGGCCCAGGATTGGCCTCCCTAATCTTGCCTCTGTAGAGCCAGTTTGTGCAAGGAGAGATTGATTGCTTCTTTTTTTGGTGGGGGCCCAAACCAACCAGTCATTTCAGTCACAGTCGTGTGGCAGACCCTGTCGCTGAAATGATGGGTTCGCTAAAGTGTGCATGTCCTGTTTATACAACATAAGGGTGGGAGGGCCCAAGGACAATTCCATCTTGCACCTCTTTTTTCTTTCATTTTTCTTTGCATCATGTGCTGTTTGGGGACAATTTTTTTGAAGTGCCATCCTGCCTGACACTGCAGTGCCACTCCTAGATGGGCCAGGTGTTTGTGTCGGCCACTTGTGTCGCTTAGCTTAGTCACACAGCGACCTTGGTGCGCCTCTTTTTTTCTTTGCATCATGTGCTGTTTGGGGACTATTTTTTTGAAGTGCCATCCTGCCTGACACTGCAGTGCCACTCCTAGATGGGCCAGGTGTTTGTGTCGGCCACTTGGGTCGCTTAGCTTAGTCACACAGCGACCTTGGTGCGCCTCTTTTTTTCTTTGCATCATGTGCTGTTTGGGGACTATTTTTTTGAAGTGCCATCCTGCCTGACACTGCAGTGCCACTCCTAGATGGGCCAGGTGTTTGTGTCGCCCACTTGTGTCGCTTAGCTTAGCCATCCAGCGACCTCTGTGCAAATTTTAGGACTAAAAATAATATTGTGAGGTGTGAGGTGTTCAGAATAGACTGAAAATGAGTGTAAACTATGGTTATTGAGGTTAATAATACTATGGGATCAAAATGACCCCCAAATTCTATGATTTAAGCTGTTTTTGAGGGTTTTTTGTAAAAAAACACCCAAATCCAAAACACACCCGAATCCGACAAAAATTTTTCAGGGAGATTTTGCCAAAACGCGTCCGAATCCAAAACACGGCCGCGGAACCGAATCCAAAACCAAAACACAAAACCCGAAAAATGTCCGGTGCACATCACTATTTATAATACATTAGATAACTGGATTTGCTGCAACAAATAGGAAGTTATAAATTAAAACCATACTTGCTTAGTTAATGTCTTCAATGTGAATCCTTGGTCTTGAGGAAACTTGTTAGTGCTGGAAAAAAAAAAAAAATCTTCCGCAAAGAGCGATAAAGTATCTTGTGTATACAAGCGATTTAAACAGATAAAAAAATAATAATCTGGGTTCTCTGCTTTTAAATTGAAAGCAGTACTGTTGGGTGCCAATGATAAAGGGTAATGCTAAGGGGTATACTTTTTTCCTTTTCTAATCCCCTCCTTTTCTCTGTCTGATTCTATTGCTTGTATTATATTACTATATTTCATATCTTTGAAGCAAATGTATAATTTTAACCCTTTAGTGATTTATAATAATTAATCACTAATTGTGTACCTTTTATTAACAAACCCGCAGAGGTTGCATCTAGACATATATATCTTTAAATTATTAGGAATATTCTGTTCATAGAAGAATGCACGTCACTCATATTGAATGTAAATCATAAGAATGTATTTCAACAAACAATTGCTACTCATAGAATTCACTTTTATCATTAAACAGTATTGGTCAAATACAATGCAAGTCACCATATAATAGTTTCACAGATTCAAACTATATAGGAAATGAAACAGGATGAAATAAGTGTGAGAGATGTATGTGTGATAGCCGGGCATCGGCCGATCCATCAGTCATTTTAAAAATCCATTGCACACCAGGCCATGTCATCACATAAGCAAGCAGTTTATTCACAGTTCAGACAGGGTTATCACGACAGTAACTTTTAACTCCTTGTTCTCCTCTCCAGCGCAATATTCATATGGGTTACATCAAGTTACATCTCCTTTCATTTGCTTCACGGGCAATAACAGCATTTACAGTGATGTGACATCATTACAGTACAGTACATACCAGCGCAGTCTCTGGGAATCAGTAGTGCGGCTTTCGCAAACTGAAATTCATTTTAGTGTGCTCTCCCCCATTCGCTAGGGGCTCCATCTAAACGGGATCTCATGTACACGTTACTGGGGGCCTTCCGCCAAACGTGGTTCCTACCACTCACCCATCTCGTCCTGTCCCGCAGACTCACACCTCCCGTCCTGCTTCTTGGGTACCCCTGAAGGTCCTTTGTTCCTGGTTCCTTCCACTGTACTCTGCATACTGTGGCTCTCACACTGCACTCTCCATCTCTCGCTGAAGCTGCTGGCTCTCCTGTCACACTGCAGATATGGGCTCTCCCTCTCTTCATAGCAACACCCACACGCTGCTCTTCTTTCCATCATGCCAGGGACTGTGGAGTGCCATTCTTGTTCCACAGTCCCCAGCCTGCGTTTCTCCTGGACACTTAGCCTGTGCCTTCCATCCTCAGTCCTCAGCTCACACTGAACTGTCCTGTGCTTTGTTCCTTTTGCTAAAATCCCCCTGCACTTCCTGTCCTAACCCCCTACATGTGGCAGGGTCTGCAAGTAACTGGTGTTGGGGCCATAAAACTCCCCCACTCACTGATAAGAATTAAAAGGCTTTTGGAACTTTCCAATATCTCTTGTCTACTAACATTCCAGTATGCCACACACACCCCTGCTAAAATCTTGCGTGTCCCCACGCAATATAACTAATTAACTATGAGCTTGCAAAAAGTCTAGCAAGGAACAGTCTCTTATACTCTACAGCAAGGTCAAAACATAACACACAATAAACAAGCATAATTGAAGTATACATCATACACAATATAACAATCACATGAGCAAAAAAACATGGCATGCAAACACACAATATAACAATCACATGAGCAGAAAAACATGGCATGCAAAACATCACATGAAATACAAATCACATATACTGCTGCCTATTTCCTGTGAATTACAGTCCTGGGTCACAGATGATCATGAATGTTCCAACATCTTCTGGCAATTGTGCCAAACACTTAGAACCTGCCCGTGCCGGCCCTTGTCTCCCCCAGTTCGCTGGGTCAAAAGAGATAGGTGGCTTTCATGGGCCCCTCCCAATAAAGTTTTCCCCAAATTGTCAAATAAGTCTTCGGTACCGATCCTGTTCGTGGACGCCAAATTGTGATAGCCGGGCATCGGCCGATCCATCAGTCATTTTAAAAATCCATTGCACACCAGGCCATGTCATCACATAAGCAAGCAGTTTATTCACAGTTCAGACAGGGTTATCACGACAGTAACTTTTAGCTCCTTGTTCTCCTCTCCAGCGCAATATTCATATGGGTTACGTCAAGTTACATCTCCTTTCATTTGCTTCACGGGCAATAACAGCATTTACAGTGATGTGACATCATTACAGTACAGTACATACCAGCGCAGTCTCTGGGAATCAGTAGTGCGGCTTTCGCAAACTGAAATTCATTTTAGTGTGCTCTCCCCCATTCGCTAGGGGCTCCATCTAAACGGGATCTCATGTACACGTTACTGGGGGCCTTCCGCCAAACGTGGTTCCTACCACTCACCCATCTCGTCCTGTCCCGCAGACTCACACCTCCCGTCCTGCTTCTTGGGTACCCCTGAAGGTCCTTTGTTCCTGGTTCCTTCCACTGTACTCTGCATACTGTGGCTCTCACACTGCACTCTCCATCTCTCGCTGAAGCTGCTGGCTCTCCTGTCACACTGCAGATATGGGCTCTCCCTCTCTTCATAGCAACACCCACACGCTGCTCTTCTTTCCATCATGCCAGGGACTGTGGAGTGCCATTCTTGTTCCACAGTCCCCAGCCTGCGTTTCTCCTGGACACTTAGCCTGTGCCTTCCATCCTCAGTCCTCAGCTCACACTGAACTGTCCTGTGCTTTGTTCCTTTTGCTAAAATCCCCCTGCACTTCCTGTCCTAACCCCCTACATGTGGCAGGGTCTGCAAGTAACTGGTGTTGGGGCCATAAAACTCCCCCACTCACTGATAAGAATTAAAAGGCTTTTGGAACTTTCCAATATCTCTTGTCTACTAACATTCCAGTATGCCACATATGTACTGTACGTGTATATATATATATTCATTACTAGGGAGATATCTCTCAAAGCACTCTGCTAAATCCTAGATTTATTGATATATATTGGACAGATATATATCTTAGAGAAATATCTTAGGGGATTGGTTTTGGTTTATGTATGTGTGTGTTTGTGTGTGTGTGTGTGTGTGTGTGTGTGGGGGGGGGGGGGGCAGCATGTGGCTGCATTGTCCACAGACCGCATGGGACAGAAGCTAGACTCCATTTTGGGAAAACTCCCATGATTCCAAAATCTGTAACATATGGTTCAAAAGGGAATACCAGCAGCCATTTTAAGTTTGCAAGTTCAAACACATGGCATTCTTTGCTAGGCCATAGTTACATAGCAGAAGCCACAAGACTCCACTATATTCCAAAATGTATAAGCTCTAATATAATGCATATGTGCTGATTTCACAATTCCAAGCCATCTAATTACATCACCACATATCTCATGCTGTCCATATGAGCCATCACAAGACCAGATCACCAAGTAACCACAAATATCAGCATGCCATTGCTACAAGCACATGACTACAGTAACAAAAGGAAGTATGTGTTGACTTCTATACTTCAGCAAGATGCACCATACAAAACCACTACAATCTGTTATAAATCACCATCCACAAATGTATACCAGGAATGCTATGCTACAGATTGTCTACTGTTCCAATTCATTACAGATTTCATAGAGTATTATCACAATCACATAATTGCACAAGTACCACCAACCCCAAGCCATATTTCCAAACCAACTATTCTATGCCAATCGTTTCACAACTGCTGTACCACAAACACATATTTAACTATTCTATGCAATTTATCTATGTGATATTGAGAGTATGATACTTAACTCCCAAGCTTCCCAGGTGTATCAAGGTCCATGCTTCTGAGAGAGTCTAAACACAAAACACAATGGTACTAGAAGTACTCGTACAGCGCTAAAAAATTAAATAAATGAATAAATCTAAGCAGACAGGTGGAAAGGATCAATCAACAATTTAATATAAAAAAATGGGTAAAATAATGCCCCGGGTGACAATTGATGAGCACCAATACATACAGAAAACAGTTAAAAAACCATGGCTCGTTTAAAAAAGCCTGATTGGATCAACAATGGGACAAATCCAGTGGTTGGTGGACTTCAATTTCCCTTTAACCATTAGAGATGTATGTCTTTCCACAAATATTTACCAATCCTGGAGGTACAAATGCAAGCTTCCCTGATGGTATCTCAGCAAATGCGGCACTTTCCATAGTTGCTGTGCGTGTTACGTGTCCTGCAGGAGGGAAGCAGAGAGACAGCAGCTGGGATGATTTTTACAGAGAGCACTTACCTTTGACAAAGCTGCCCCCTGAAGACAGCGAAACGCGTAAGGATTTACTTGTTGGCCACTGGGACACATATTATCCAGGATCATTTGGACGGTCGACTCTTAAAGAAACTTGGAACCATTCCTCCACAACCATCCTATTGCTAATGGAGTACTAACTCATTCCCTTTCAACTGATGTGCTGAGATCCTCATTTGCTGAGATACCATCAGGGAAGCTTGCATTTGTACCTCCAGGATTGGTAAATATTTGTGGAAAGACATACATCTCTAATGGTTAAAGGGAAATTGAAGTCCACCAACCACTGGATTTGTCCCATTGTTGATCCAATCAGGCTTTTTTAAACGAGCCATGGTTTTTTAACTGTTTTCTGTATGTATTGGTGCTCATCAATTGTCACCCGGGGCATTATTTTACCCATTTTTTTATATTAAATTATTGATTGATCCTTTCCACCTGTCTGCTTAGATTTATTCATTTATTTCATTTTTTAGCGCTGTACGAGTACTTCTAGTACCATTGTGTTTTGTGTTTAGTTTTGGAGTGACTGTCCAAGGTTATACAGCTGCTCAGGAGAACCAGCTCTATCAAGCGCGTGGCACACCCACTCTTTTGAGTGAGGAGAGGTCTATTCGGTTTCTGAGAGAGTCTTTTTAGCTGTGTGCATCAGTGTTGGAGTCAGTAGAAAAAAGAGCTCTGTAGATTTCAAGTGTTCAGGTATATTCAACCTGTGGGTGTGTCTTTCACAGCATGTGGGCTAGCTGTATCAGTGAGCTGAGCTGGCCATGTGCTGGGATTGTCTATTCAGATGCTAGCTTGCCAAGACTACAGTGTAGAGATGTTAATTAGGCTTCAGGTTACAGAAGCCAATATTATCAATTCATTCCTTGTATAATAGTAAAATATAATATATGTCCCTAAAATGGATATATGGCAATTACTCTGTAACAGTGGGCATTATTGTGTGTATAAGCGGCACTGCTATCATGGGAACTTTGTAGCATAACGTGAATATGGGGCAGTACTGTGTGACATAATATCAAATAGGGGCACTACTTGCGGTGTAATGACAATAATATTGTGCTACTGTGTGGTGTAATTTGAATTAGGGGTAGTATTGTGTGGCCACGTCCCTTCCTTTTGACCCCTTTTTTACAGCGCCCGCCTTCGACGCGCACTATTCCTTTACATGGTATGAGGGTTAGGGCACAAATATGTAGTTCCACCAACTCTCCAGGTCCACTTTAAGCCCTGAAAAAGAGGCACTACTGTGTGTCGTAAAGTGACTAAGTGACACTGCTATGTGGTATAATATGAATCAGGAGTACTGCGTGCGGTGTAATGTGAATAAGATTGTGCTACTGTGTGGCATAATGTAAATTGGGGGTACAATTGTCTGGACACACCCCTTCCTTGTGAGACCACACCCCTTTTTGTGGCACGTACCTTCGGTGCTTGCTGTCCCATTATTAAGTATTGGAGAGAGGGCGCAAATTTATAGTTTGCAGGGAGGCGCCAAACACCCTAGCACCGGCCCTGCGTCCTATATATCGGCCCTTGGATGTTCCGTTGAATCGGGTCCACACGTCGCTTTGTGTGTGTGCACCCTAAGACCCAGTAGAGGTTCGGTCTATGGCCCTCATTCCGAGTTGTTCGCTTGGTAGCAGATTTTAGCAGCATTGCACACGCTAGGCCGCCGCCCTCGGCGAGTGTATCTTAGCTTAGCAGAATTGCGAACGAAAGATCAGCAGAATTGCGAATAGAAATTTCTTAGCAGTTTCTGAGTAGCTCGAGACTTACTCCTACACTGCGATCAGCTCAGCCCATTTCGTTCCTGGTTTGACATCACAAACACGCCCTGCGTTCGGCCAGCCACTCCCCCGTTTCCCCAGACACTCCCTCGTTTTATCCTGGCACGCCTGCGTTTTTCCGCACACTCCCAGAAAATGGTCAGTTTCCGCCCAGAAACACCCACTCCCTGTCAATCACACTCCGATCACTTCAACAATGAAAATTCTTTGTTCGGACGTGAGTAAATCTACTAAGTTTTGTGCTAAAATACTTAGCGCAAGCGCACTGCGTACCATGCGCATGCGCATTTTTGCATTAATCGCTCCGCTGCGATAATCGGCAACGAGCGAACAACTCGGAATGACCCCCAATGAGAGTCCAAGACTTGCTCAATACTGTCTGAAATACTGAACTCATGTTATACAATAGTTCCTTAACAATCCCTCATTGTTGTCATAAGGTTAGTTTTTAGCATGAAAGCATATTTGCTGCATCTTCTCAAGCAGAAACTTCCATAAATAAATAATTGTGAGCGTTGCTTTTTGCAGACATATGTCACATCTGCTGTGGGATTAACGCGGTGAAACGCCTCTCTGGAAAACTGTATCTGGAGCAATTTATCAGAAACAGGGGATAAAAGATTCCCATTTCATCCAGTGAGTAAATGATTCTGCCGTTTGATTTAATTCCAGCTAACTGAATAGAAATCATATATAACTGTTTAGTCAAAGACCAACTGTGAGCATTGTTTTACACAGTGGAATTCAGGGACTTATGTCGTATTTCCAGGAATATTGCTGTCACACTCGCTGTTACTCAATATTTACTTGTAAAATATTTTGGAGTATAAACTGTTTAGCCTTCGGAGGACCTACATAGTGTCGGACAGGGGCATGAAGGGCCCATCGGGGCTATGCAGTAGTAGGGGCCCATGTTTAGGGGTTTGGCCAGATGGGGGTTGCCAGCCACAACAGAGGCTTGGCTAACCAGTATTAGAGACTGCATGGTCTGGGTCACTTGATAAATATATATAGTAAATACAGATGGAGCCAGACTCATTCAGTGCGTCTCCATTGCATAGGCGTGCACTCCCGGCGTGACTAGGCGATCCATCTGCCTAACCCCGCCGGGAGTGCACAGAGATGCTCTCCCATTCTAGTGAATGGGGCGCGTCTCCGTCACGGACGCGCAAGCCCCGGACGGAGATGCTTTCTCATTCTAGTGAATGGGGCGCGTCTCCGTTACAGATGCGGGGACAGAGACTATCCGGCGATAGGTGCGCCCCCCCATGCACAGGCGAAGCCACGGTTAGTGTGGCGCCATCTGTATATGGATAGTGCACGCATGATAATGAACCAGATTAATAACAGCAAAGCACTGTAGAATATACACCATAGTCCTGTGCAGTATAATGTATAATGCACTGTAGAAAATACACCATAGTCCTGTGCAGTATAATGTAACGTATGTATAATGTATAATGCACTGTAGGAAATACACCATAGTCCTATGCAGTATAATGTAACGTATGTATAATGTATAATGCACTGTAGAGAATACACCATAGTCCTGTGCAGTATAATGAAACATGTATAATGTATAATGCAAGTGCACAGTCTGGAACCTGATCCCTAGAGGAGAAGGTGGGACCCCTGGCAGTGGATCCTAGTGGGGGTTTTCCCTGTACCCCTTTGGGCCAATCAAACCCTGGACCCATACTACACAGTACCATTATGAAATGAACTAACTAGGAAATACTGTAGGTGCAGACTTGTAAACGTTTTACTGGTTTTCAAAAAACAGACTTAATTTAAGGAGTGCTTATTCAATTAACTTTTGTACCCAAAAACTTTGTACGTCCTTTTGTGCGCACAATTTGAAATTGCGCACTGTTCTATGCTTACAGGGGTGCATAGAGAGGGGGAAGGGGGTACTAATTACTTGGGGCTGCTGGAAGTCAGGAAGGTTCTGGGCCAGCTACTGAGGCGGACATAATAGGATTTTGCTTTATTTTTTTGGGATGGGGATCATTAACGCCTCCCTTTGGCTATGCCCTGTAGAATCAGTTGTGTCCTGCTGATGTCTCAACTCTCAACGGCCCTGCGTGAAATACATTTTTCTGCTGAACCTCGTAAGTTTGTAGTCTGGAAACAGCTGAAAAGGGTTTTCAAATATCTTGGCCGCTACAATGATCAAAGTCAATCGATACCAGTTTCCCCTGTTGGTCGCTTGTGTTGGCTGGCAGCAAAGGTAATCTTTGGGATTTGTTCCTTTTCAGCAGTGGGCAGAGTTAGTTAATGGGTGTTGTTTGTTATTGGGATTTTTCTTTTTCTCCAATTAGATTATGACTGCTCAAGAATGAAGTAAAGGCCCGTACACACTGGCCGATATATCGGCCATTCTCTTGAACGGCCGTTATATCGCGGGTCCGTCGGCCATTGTGTATGGCCGATACGTCTGTGAACTCCGTCGTTCACAGACGTATCGCGTCGGCCCCGCAGCACAGCCGACGGCCAATATATCTAACAATATATTGGCGCTTCGCTGTGTGTGTACGGCGGTCGGCCGTCCGCCCGTACACATGCTGCGGCGGCCAGCGGTGATTGACAGCTGAACTGAGCGGGCGTGTGTACACGCCCGCCCAGTTCATGACGTCAGTCCCTGATGGATCGGGCAGTGTGTATGCTCAACACACTGCCCGATCCATCTATAGATATATCTGCAGATCAATTGATCTGCAGATATATCTTTCCAGTGTGTACCCACCTTAAGACGACAAGAAGATTTAATATCACATTGGACTATGATACTGCAGTTCAAGAATAAATATTTTATAAACTCACAGTGTATTTTCGTGTTTCCCTTTACATGTTTCCTCTAATCAACTACCTATACATAACTTAACCACCAAGACAGCGGTTCCCAAACTTTTTGGAATTACGGCGTCCTAGAGCATCAGAACTTTTTTCATGGCACCTTCAGGACAAAAGCTTCTTATTGAGAGATTTAGAAAGAAATATTAAATGAAGTAAATTGTGTTTATATGTCATCCATAAGTTAAATTGTGTGGTGAGGGACAAGGATTTGCTTCTGTTTGTCTACATATTTTATGACTGGCAGCCACCAGCACTGGTTTTGTCTATTACATTGGCCATAAATAATTGTAATTGGTCCTGGACCACCAATCCAGGGCACCCCTGCAAGTGTCCCGAGGCACCGCAGGGTGCCCAGGCACACAGTTTGGGAACCACTGCACTCAGAATAAAGACACAGACAACAATGCTGGCATTTAAAATGTCAAATTTATTATTGACAAATAATATTTTACATTTACATTTTAAATGGTGGCAGCACTAAAGAACGGACAGGAAAAACACACACGCACAAACAGAACCAAACGGTGTTCACATCTCCATTCCACAACCCACCCGTTCAGGTGGTGTAAACATTTCCCGTCCAGAACAATTGGTTTGCGACATACCCCAATGCAAGGAAGGTATCCGGTCATTAGGTCGACCACTATTGGTCGACATGCTTTAGGTCGACATGGTCAGTAGGTTGACACGGCAAATGTCGACACATGAAAAGTTCAACATGATTTTTTTCACCATTTTTTAAATTTTTTGAACTTTTTCATACAGTACTTTACGATCCACGTGGACTACTATTGGGAATAGTAACCTTGCCTTGCGCGAAGCATGGCGATCGAAACGTGAGGGGACATGGTGCACTTATTTGGGTTCCCGGTCACTTTGCAAATAATTAATTTTTGTCAGTGTCGACCTAATCAGTGTCAACCAATAGTGGTCGACCTAATGACTGTTGATCTAGTTAGGGTCGATGCAATGAACCACACTCTGCAAGGAGGGTGCACCCACTCACTAAACCTAAAACTTAACAAGCAAGCTACTGGTGGTCATTCCGAGTTGTTCGCTCGGTAATTTTCTTCGCATCGCAGCGATTTTCCGCTTAATGCGCAATGTTCGCACTGCGAATGCGCCAAGTAAATATGCTATGCAGTTAGGAATATTACTCACGGTTTTTTCATCGTTCTGGTGATCGTAATGTGATTGACAGGAAGTGGGTGTTTCTGGGCGGAAACAGGGGCGTGTGTGAAAAAACGCTACCGTTTCTGGGAAAAACGCGGGAGTGGCTGGAGAAACGGAGGAGTGTCTGGGCGAAGGCTGGGTGTGTTTGTGACGTCAAACCAGGAACGACAAGCACTGAAATGATCGCACTGGCAGAGTAAGTCTCGAGCTACTCAGAAACTGCACAGAGATGTCTTATCGCAATATTGCGAATCTTTCGTTCGCAATTTTAAGAAGCTAAGATTCACTCCCAGTAGGCGGCGGCTTAGCGTGTGCAATGCTGCTAAAAGCAGCTTGCGAGCGAACAACTCGGAATGAGGGCCACTGTTCTTTACTGCCACGCACCAACACACAAACTCACACAAAAAAGGGTGGCAGGGTGGGAAAACCAGTGTCAGTGTGGGAAAACCTGAACAAAGAAGCAGATATTCTGCCTCACACCAGTATTAAACCTAGATGCTCCTCCCCACTAAACAACTATTGGCTTTTGAACTGCCTTAAATTGGAAATAACAGCACTTTATTTAAATTGGCAGCTGCCAAAACCCCTTGTAGTTTAATGTCCCTCAGGCTTATACTGTCAGCCTTCAGTTAGACTTTTCCATTTTATAAGGAGGGTTTGGGAGATTTTTATTCTGATAAAATATCTGTGCCAGTTTTGCATTTGTTTATATTTACTATTTTAGTATTATGGACAGGGGTCTTACGGACATGGGGTCTGTTTACTAATACCCCTTTTACACCGAAATCCTGGGTTTGACCAAGGATTTGGAACACGGTTCCAAGCCGGGTCAGACCCGGGACTCCCCCTATTTCACTGCAGTGCCGATCCGGGATATTCCCGGATCGGCACTGTTTACACTGCACCCGGGTGCAGTGTCTTGCGGCCGGCGCTTAGAGATGATGTCATCTCCAAGTGCCGGCCCACACTGCAGATCGGGACTCCGGAGCGTCTCGCCGGGGGCAAGCGCAGCAATCTGGAAGCTGCTGTGCTGCCCCCAGCCTCCGGCGCTTCCAGGCACCAGACATGGCGCTGCTGTCTGCCAGTGCTAGGAAATCCTACTGATTTTGCCCTGACATTGTCCTGCTGGAACCCCAATTGGGGGGAAATATGGACAATGTAGGTTTGATATGAAAAACGTTGACAGGTACATAATGTCAGTTTTTGAGTGCTGACATTGTGATTGTCGACATAATGACTACATACCAAATAGCACTGTCTTCCTTATTTATTCTGTAATTGAAATATGTAACCACACATAAAGGCCGGAATGTAATGAAGTCCGAGTTCCCGAGTGAGGGATGCCGGCCGAACTCTGACTTTGTTTTAAAAGGCTAAACCATGCCTTGTACATGATTGCCCATTTAAAAAAAATGTCCAAGTTCAACCGTCATCCCGCATGGCCGCCGGACTTGGACTTCATTACATTATGTCCAATATACTAGTTTATAAATGGTCCCTCCATCTGCCGGGTCACCTCAGCCACTCCCCCCGTCAGCCTCCTGCCCCTAACTCCCCCTAACCTGTTATACTTACATACTTGCCTACTCTCCCGGAATGGCAGGGAGGCTCCCGAAAATCGGGTGACCCTCCCGTCCCCCCAGAAGAGCAGGCAAGTCTCCCAATTTCAGGGGCCCCCCTCCTGCCCGGCCGCCCACTTATCGAGTAAAGTGGGCAGTCCGGGCAGGCT
This sequence comes from Pseudophryne corroboree, assembly GCF_028390025.1. Classification (NCBI taxonomy): domain Eukaryota; kingdom Metazoa; phylum Chordata; class Amphibia; order Anura; family Myobatrachidae; genus Pseudophryne; species Pseudophryne corroboree. The sequence goes on from NC_086452.1 coordinate 387,192,458, forward strand.
ATGATGCAATTATTGTTGAATCGCGTCATCATAGCCACGCCCCCTGCTGTATAATGCCGGTTATAACGGCATTACACAGTGGGGGGCGTGGCGTACATGACGCGATCCCGCAGCCACGCCCCATTCCGCCTCCGTCACGACCCCGTTCCGCCTCTGCCCTGCCCCCTCTTCACGTCACGTCACTGCCTGCCCCCCTGCTGAGCCGACCTGGCTGCTCTCTCCCGGAGAGAGCAGCCATAAAGTCGGCAAGTATGACTTATCTCCCGTTTCCAGTCCAATTCTGTTCTGTAGCTGCAGCACATGCTTCCATAGCACACCTAATGTGCATGGCACATGCATGCAACATGCATGAGTGGCCCAGCTCAGTGGCGGAACTAGCGGCAGTGCAGGCGGTGCATTGCACCGAGGCCCGCCGCTGTAAAGGGGCCCACAGCCGCCGGCAATACAATGAGTCACAGTGACTCGTTCTTTGCCACTGCGCCCACCGCCAGATCTCAATGTAGCCGCTGCCTGCCCTGGTCTGAATACGGACATTGCGTCTGGCTGGAGGGGGAGGAGGGGCCACTCTCTCCCCTCTCCTCCCTTTACCAGTGACACTGAGCAAATGTTAATGACAGCCGCCTCCATGCCTGGCCAGAGATGGAGGAGGGGCCACTCTCTCTCTTCTAATCCCTCCAGACTCTGTCTGTAACGCTGTCTGACAGGCTGCTGATGCCGGGGCCCGACGTCACTTTTAGTGACCATCCCTGGCGCGAAAAACCAACGGAGAGGAGCCTGGCCTGCCTCAATTGCCCCAGATGACGCTAAAGGCGGGCATGCTGTTCATTACTAGCATTGCAACTGCTGTACCATCATGTCTGCGTACACAAGGATAGTGGAGTCAAGTGGGTGAAAGGTTAGTCTTTCACTCACAGCATACTCCCATTTTCTCCCCACCCAGCTCTCTATCTCCCTACCTCCCCTCTTTCACTCCCTCTCCTTCTGATCAGAAAAGGGAGACACTGTAAAATGCATTTGCTTTGGGCAGCCAGACTCCATACTATGCCTCTAGCTGCTGCTTGGCTGGAATGCTTTCAGGATCCTACTGTATCTAATATTTATCCCAATCCTCTTTTCTCATACAACACACACCTTGGGGTCCATCCTATTAAGCGCAATGATATCGCGGCCGCACTTTACAGTGGTCCGAAATCACACAAAAGTGCTTGCTGCCCCAGAGGGCTCCAAGCAATTTGGTGCGAATTCAGCCCAAAACAAGCCTGCGAATGGTACGAGATTAGGTGCAGTTGCTGGCTTTCAAATGCCATGGCAACGGCACAGTACACCCTTCGTGGGTAATAAGATCAACCCCCTTGTTCATGATGTCCTTAGCCAGTTTTCAGGAGAGCAGCAGGCTCTCTTCCTCTATCTCCCTACCCCTCTTTCTCTCTCCCACTCTCTCCTAACATTCTCTCATGATAAACCACCTTGATTTTTTCTGTGTGTTTCCCCCACTGATACTTTCCCTTCATATCCTAGTGAACCGTTTCAAACCAATTTACCCATTTTACTTCCTCCTACAAAGACCTCACATGCCCTCTGCTTCTACACTTAATCCTCTCCCCGTCACCCACTGCTTCTCCCTATCACCCACTCTCCATCACCTCTGACTCTCCCTGTGACCCACTGCTTCTTCCCCTCTCCCCATCTCCCTCTCACCGTCACCCACAACCTCTGCCTCTTCCTGTTACCCGCCTCTCTGTCACTCCCTGCCATCCTCTGCTTGTCCCCATAACCCATTGCCTCTCCCCGTTACTCACTGCCTCTCCTTTTCTCCCACTCTCCGTTACCATCTCCCTGTTACCACTGCTTATCCCTGTCACCCTCTGCTTGTCAGCCCCTCCCCATCATCCTCACCCTGTCACCCTCTGCCCCTCCATCACCCTCTTCTTGTCACCCACTGCTTCTCCCTGTCATCCTCTGCTTGTCACCGTCTACCCATCACCCTTACCCTCTCTCTCTCCCCATCATTCTCTCTCCTTCACTCTCTGCCTCTCCCTGTCACTCACTGCTTGTTACCCTCTCTGTCTCTGGCACCCACTACCGTGTGGCATATTGTGACCTTGGGGTGGGGTGGAGAGGGGGGCCCCACAGCATATTTTTGCACCTGGGCCCACCACTCACAAGTTCCGCCACTGGCACAGCTGAAAATATTTCATCATACAGCGTGCATTATGCTCCAACTTTGATCATGCTCAATGTTATAATAATACATCTCTGAATATTATAATTCTTCTTTATATAGCCCACATAATCAGTGGCACTTTATAAGGCTTAGGACTTAGGACTGATACAGGGTTGACTGTATGCCTGTTTGCAGTGTATTTTCACACTGCACATGCTCTGTATGTTCTGCCATGCACAGTATTTCAACATCTACAGTGTGCCTGCTAAGTTCTCCTATGTCACTGTGCAAAAAAGCCCATTATTGCTCTTAAAATGCTTCTGACTCAACTCTCCCAGCTGGTTCTTTCTATTCATTTTATTTTAGTTCACAAGGTCACTTTTGAACCAACCCATCAATTACAGTGTCCAGAGGAACTTTGTAATTAGTGCACTAGTAATGACCCTGCCACGGTTTGAGCTGAACTGTAACCAAGCTTCATCTAGCCCACAAGACGCAGATGTGCCAGTATAATGGGAGTTTGCAAATGAAAATTATTTATTGGCAGCCTTTTTCTTCTGACAAGCGGGTACATTTTCTACGTGTATGACAGCAAGTCTATAGGTCAGATAAATGCACTCAACACTTTCTCTTTTCACTGCGAATTGGCCTCATTTTCAAGAGCTCATTGTTCCCCTCCAAATGGCTGCTGAGTTTTAAAAACTTTACTCTAAAGGAACTAAAATACAATATAACCTATGTAAAAGTACAGGACAATATGTACTCAACTGTGAGTGGATATTAAAGTTATTATAGAGAAAAAGCAGAAAAACAGCTATAGACGTAATATCAGATAGAGCAGTTGTACTGGAGTTTCTCTCTATATCATAATTTTTATTCATTATTACTAGATCTATGAACATAGTAAATACCGTGGCAGTATGGATGGTGAAATGGTTAGCATTACTGCCTCACAGCACTGAGGTCATGGGTTAGATTTCTGCCGTTGCCCTAACTGTGTGGAGTTTGTATATTCTCCCTGTACTTGTGTGAGTTTTCTCCGGGTACTCCGGTTTCCTCTACGCCCTAGTATAAATGTATGTGCATGTACATGTGGTAGGGAATATATATTGTAAACTCCACTGGGGCAGGGACTGATGTGAATGGCCAAATATTCTCTGTAAAGCGCTGCGGAATATGTGTGCGCTACATAAATAACTGATAATAAATGAATACCAATAATTTGGGATTAAAAGAAAAAGTTGTTTGTTTTTGTAAATTATTCTTTTAATTTTGATGCCCCATAGATAACTTGCTGCATGAAGATGTCTCGCTAAGGATGAGATGTATTAATGATCGCATTTACAGTATATTACAATATTTATTGGACAACTTTGCCTACGTACTTGCTGTAACGTCTGCCGGTATGTATTTTTATCTTCTTGCTGGGAGAGCTCCTCTGATATAGGTTTTAATTTCCATTTATCGACAAAGCACCTGAAATGCACATGCGCAGCAATGGGACTGCGCAAAGGACCTGTCACAGCCCATAGCTACTACGGCCAACGCCATCTACTTTCCAGAGTTTGATGCCTGCTGGCATATCGCAGCCCCATACAAGCCTATGGGAACTGCTGTCTCTGTTACATAAGGGAATGAATATAGATGCTGTAAATCCTCAGAAAAGCTCAATGGTTTTATTGCAAGAAGGCTTTGATACATCTCACCCTAGAAGTCCAAGCTTAGTGGGACAGTTTTAAACCATTTTAGGCAGCTGACAAGCCTCCGTTTAGCTCATGGTTTAATTTGTCTCGGTTCAGGTGTTTTAAAGAGCAGCTAAATTGTTGGGCCGTACATGTCCACCTGCTCCTATCCTGGGGAAACCAAAAAATGTGGACAAATATAACATTAATACAAGAATGGTATCTAGAACATAAGAATAACATGATGTTCATGGCCTACTTATCTATAATGTACACGCAAGTAATATGTATGAATCCTGCCCTAATGTAGTATATAAACTATATGCTACAATAATTATAAACTTTGAAGGGTAGGGTTCTGTGTGATACTGTCCTTGGTACTGAAGCTGTTCTTTATTTCAACTGTATTACAGGGGCTTGAACTCAAATCCTCTAGTACCCCCAGCAGATCATGTTTCCAGGATTTCTTTAATCAGGCACAGGTGAATTAACCTATTTTGCTGTATAAGTAATTATCCCACCTGCTTCCACAGACAGAAATGCTGAAAACATGACCTGTTGGGGGTATTTGGAGACTGAAGTTGAAAACCCTTGCTGTATCATGTTATGGACAGTATTTATTAACTTGGAAGATTCCAGTCACCTGTAACCACCACTAAACCTCTAAATGCCACCGGTGATCCTACATGCACAGCAATACTGCCTATTTGTCCTTCCTTTTGGACGTTGTTGTTATATAGATGACTTATTGCTGTAGTTGGGTATATGTACAACAATTTGCACAAGATTGGTATTTTGCTTCATCACATTTGCCTTTCATTTTTATTATCATGTGTTTAAATATTCTCTGCTACTCTATTAAACTACAAAACACAGATTTAATGTTCCCCTTTACGACCTGGATTGCTAATTGCTGTCATGGGAGAGACAGGTACGGTTGTACAACCCATGATGTATGAAGAATGCATCTTGTTGTGAGCTCATCTAAGACTGATCTGGGTGGAACAGCTGAAAATACTAACTGCAAGTGGAACTGCAGATGTTATATTATAGACCTTCTGAAGAAACTGGGCTCTCCTATAAGGAGCACTGAGGAGTGTGGTTATTCATTTTTCCCTGCTGCCACTGTTTATAGCATGCCGATATTTGCTCCATACTATATCAAGAGTAACTGATTAATATCCACTTGGAGCACACTTCTTATTTGAGGAGAATTTTGCAATCTACTTACAAGTACAGTACCTATTTCTCTAACGTCCTAAGTGGATGCTGGGGACTCCGTAAGGACCATGGGGAATAGCGGCTCCGTAGGAGACTGGGCACATCTAAAGAAAGCTTTAGGACTAACTGGTGTGCACTGGCTCCTCCCCCTATGACCCTCCTCCAAGCCCCAGTTAGATTTCTGTGCCCGACGAGAAGGGTGCACACTAGGGGCTCTCCTGAGCTTCTTAGTGAAAGTTTTAGTTTAGGTTTGTTATTTTCAGTGAGACCTGCTGGCAACAGGCTCACTGCATCGAGGGACTAAGGGGATCAGAAGCGAACTCACCTGAGTGCAGAGTGGATTGGGCTTCTTGGCTACTGGACATTAGCTCCAGAGGGACGATCACAGGCCCAGCCTGGATGGGTCCCGGAGCCGCGCCGCCGGCCCCCTTACAGAGCCAGAAGAGCGAAGAGGTCCTTGGTACTGAAGCTGTTCTTTATTTCAACTGTATTACAGGGGCTTGAACTCAAATCCTCTAGTACCCCCAGCAGATCATGTTTCCAGGATTTCTTTAATCAGGCACAGGTGAATTAACCTATTTTGCTGTATAAGTAATTATCCCACCTGCTTCCACAGACAGAAATGCTGAAAACATGACCTGTTGGGGGTATTTGGAGACTGAAGTTGAAAACCCTTGCTGTATCATGTTATGGACAGTATTTATTAACTTGGAAGATTCCAGTCACCTGTAACCACCACTAAACCTCTAAATGCCACCGGTGATCCTACATGCACAGCAATACTGCCTATTTGTCCTTCCTTTTGGACGTTGTTGTTATATAGATGACGTATTGCTGTAGTTGGGTATATGTACAACAATTTGCACAAGATTGGTATTTTGCTTCATCACATTTGCCTTTCATTTTTATTATCATGTGTTTAAATATTCTCTGCTACTCTATTAAACTACAAAACACACAGATTTAATGTTCCCCTTTACGACCTGGATTGCTAATTGCTGTCATGGGAGAGACAGGTACGGTTGTACAACCCATGATGTATGAAGAATGCATCTTGTTGTGAGCTCATCTAAGACTGATCTGGGTGGAACAGCTGAAAATACTAACTGCAAGTGGAACTGCAGATGTTATATTATAGACCTTCTGAAGAAACTGGGCTCTCCTATAAGGAGCACTGAGGAGTGTGGTTATTCATTTTTCCCTGCTGCCACTGTTTATAGCATGCCGATATTTGCTCCATACTATATCAAGAGTAACTGATTAATATCCACTTGGAGCACACTTCTTATTTGAGGAGAATTTTGCAATCTACTTACAAGTACAGTACCTATTTCTCTAACGTCCTAAGTGGATGCTGGGGACTCCGTAAGGACCATGGGGAATAGCGGCTCCGCAGGAGACTGGGCACATCTAAAGAAAGCTTTAGGACTAACTGGTGTGCACTGGCTCCTCCCCCTATGACCCTCCTCCAAGCCTCAGTTAGATTTCTGTGCCCGACGAGAAGGGTGCACACTAGGGGCTCTCCTGAGCTTCTTAGTGAAAGTTTTAGTTTAGGTTTGTTATTTTCAGTGAGACCTGCTGGCAACAGGCTCACTGCATCGAGGGACTAAGGGGAGAAGAAGCGAACTCACCTGCGTGCAGAGTGGATTGGGCTTCTTGGCTACTGGACATTAGCTCCAGAGGGACGATCACAGGTTCAGCCTGGATGGGTCCCGGAGCCGCGCCGCCGGCCCTCTTACAGAGCCAGAAGAGCGAAGAGGTCCTGAAAAATCGGCGGCAGAAGACGTTCCTGTCTTCAATAAGGTAGCGCACAGCACTGCAGCTGTGCGCCATTGCTCTCAGCACACTTCATACTCCGGTCACTGAGGGTGCAGGGCGCTGGGGGGGGGCGCCCTGAGACGCAATAAAACACGATAAAAATACCTTACATGGCAAAAAATGCATCACATATAGCTCCTGGGCTATATGGATGCATTTAACCCCTGCCAGAATATACAGAAAAACGGGTGATAAGGCCGCCGAAAAGGGGGCGGAGCCTATCTCCTCAGCACACTGGCGCCATTTTCCCTCACAGCTCAGTTGGAGGGAAGCTCCCTGGCTCTTCCCTGCACTACAGAAAGGGTTAAAAAAAGAGAGGGGGGCACTAATTAGGCGCAGTATTAAAACATACAGCAGCTATAAGGGGAAAAACACTTATATAAGGTTATACCTGTATATATATATAGCGCTCTGGTGTGTGCTGGCATACTCTCCCTCTGTCTCCCCAAAGGGCTAGTGGGGTCCTGTCCTCTATCAGAGCATTCCCTGTGTGTGTGCTGTGTGTCGGTACGTTTGTGTCGACATGTATGAGGAGATTAATGATGTGGAGACGGAGCAGAGTGTCTGTAACAGTGATGTCACCACCTAGGGGGTCGACACCTGAGTGGATGTACTGTTGAAAATTACGTGACAGTGTCAGCTCTGTATAAAAAAACAGTGGTTGACATGAGACAGCCGGCTACTCAGCTTGTGCCTGTCCAGACGTCTCATAGGCCGTCAGGGGCTCTAAAGCGCCCGTTACCTCAGATGGCAGATACAGACGCCGACACGGATACTGACTCCTGTGTCGACGGTGAAGAGACAACCGTGATTTCCAGTAGGGCCACACGTTACATGATTGAGACAATGGAAAATGTTTTATACATTTCTGATAATACGAGTACCACCAAAAAGGGGTATTATGTTCGGTGAGGGAAAAACTACCTGTAGTTTTCCTGAATCTGAAAAATAAAATGAGGTGTGTGATGATACGTGGGTTTCCCCCCGATAACAATTGATAATTTCTTAAAAAGTATTGGCTGTATACCCTTTCCCGCCAGAGGTTAGGGTGCGTTGGGAAACACCCCCTAGGGGGGATAAGGCGCTCACACGCTTGTAAGAACAAGGGCTCTACCTTCTCATGAGATGGCCGCCCTTAAGGATCCTGCTGATAGAAAGCAGGAGGGTATCCAAAAATGTATTCACACACATACTGGTGTTATACTGCGACCAGCAATCGCCTCAGCCTGGAGGTGCAGTGCTGGGTTGGCATGGTCGGATTCCCTGACTGGAAATATTGATATCCTAGATAAGGATAGTATATTATTGCCTATAGAGCATTTAAAAGATGCATTTCTATATATGCATGATGCACAGCGGAATATTTGCCGACTGGCATCAAGTATAAGTGCGTTGTCCAATTCTACTAGTAAAATGGTCAGGTGATGCTGATTCCAAACGGCATTTGGAAGTATTGCCTTTAAAAGGGGACATTTGGGGTCGGTCTTTTAGACCTGGTGGCCACGGCAACAACTGGGAAATCCACGTTTGTACCCCAGGTCGCCTCTCAAAATAAGACGCCGTATTATCAGGCGCAGTCCTTTGTTGGCAAGCGGACAAAAGGTTCCTCTTTTCTGCTCGTGACAGAGGGAGAGGAAAAAGGCTGAAGATATTACCCAGTTCCCAGGAACAGAAATCCTTTCCCGCCTCTGCAAAAGCCCTCAGTATGACGCTAGGGCCTTACAAACTCAAGCACGGTGGGGGCCCGTTCTCAATGAATTTCAGTGCGCAGTGGGCTCACTCGCAAGTAGACCCCTGGATCCTTCAGGTAATATCTCAAGGGTACATATTGAAATTCGAGACGTCTCCCCCTCGCCGTTTCCAAAAGTCGGCTTTACCGACGTCTCCCTCTGACAGGGAGGCAGTTTTGGAAGCCATTCACCCAGCAGGTGATAATCAAGGTACCCCTCCTGCAACAGGGAACGGGGTATTATTCCACACTATTGTGGTACCGAAGCCAGACGGCCCGGTGAAACCGATTCTAAATCTAAAATCTAAAATCTTTGAACACTTACATACAGAGGTTCAAATTCAAGATTGAGTCACTCAGAGCAGTGATTGCGAACCTGGAAGAAGGGGACTACATGATGTCTTGGGACATCAAGGATGCTTACCTTCATGTCAAAGTTTACCCTTCTCACCAAGGGTACCTCAGGTTATGGTACAGAACTGTCACTATCAGTTCAGACGCTGCCGTAGGGATGGTCCACGGCACCCCGGGTCTTTACCAAGGTAATGGCCGAAATGATATCCCTTCGAAGGAAGGGAATTTTAGTTATCCCTTACTTGGACGATTCCCTGATAAGGATAAGATCCAGGGAACAGTTGGAAGTCGGTGTAGCACTGTCTCAGGTAGTGTTGCGGCAGCACGATTGGATTCTCAATATTCCAAAATCGCAGCTGGTTCCGACGACTTGTCTTCTGTTTCCTAGGGATGTTCCTGGACACAGTCCAGAAAAAAGGTGTTTCTCCCGGAAGAGAAAACCAGGGAGTTATCCGAGCTAGTCAGGAACCTCCTAAAACCGAACCAAGTCTCAGTGCATCAATGCACAAGGGTTCTGGGTAAAAATGGTGGCTTCCTACGAAGCAATCCCATTCGTTAGATTCCACGCAAGAACTTTCCAGTGGAACCTACTGGACAAATGGTACGGGTCGCATTTTCAGATGCATCAGCGGATAACCCTGTCACCAAGGACAAGGGTATCCATCATGTGGTGGTTGCAGAGTGCTCATCTTCTAGAGGGCCACAGATTCGGCATTCAGGACTGGGTCCTGGTGACCACGGATGCCAGCCTGCGAGGCTGGGGAGCAGTCACACAGGGAAGGAATATCCAGGGCTTAGGGTCAAGCCTGGATACATCACTTCACATAAATATCCTGAAGCTAAGGGCCATTTACAATGCTCTAAGCTTAGCAAGACCTCTGCTTCAAGGTCAGCCGGTGTTGATCCAGTCGGACAACATCATGGCAGTCACCCATGTAAACAGACAGGGTGGCACAAGAAGCAGGAGGGCAATGGCAGAAGCTGCAGGGATTCTTCGCTGGGCGGAAAATCATGTGATAGCACTGTCAACAGTATTCATTCCGGGAGTGGACAACTGGGAAGCAGACTTCCTCAGCACGACCTCCACCCGGGAGAGTGGGGACTTCACCCAGAAGTCGTCCACATGATTAAAAAACTCGACAGGTATTGCGCCAGGTCAAGAGACCCTCAGGCAATAGTTGTAGACGCTCTGGTAACACCGTGGGTGTACCAGTCAGTGTATGTGTTCCCTCCTCTGCCTCTCATACCCAAGGTACTGAGATTGATAAGATGGAGAGGAGAAAGCACTATATTCGTGGCTCCGGATTGGCCAAGAAGGACTTGGTAACCGGAACTTTCAAGAGATGCTCACGGAGGATCCGTGGCCTCTACCTCTAAGAAGGGACCTGCTCCAGCAAGGACCCTGTCTGTTCCAAGACTTACCGCGGCTGCGTTTGACGGCATGGCGGTTGAACGCCGGATCCTGAAGGAAAAAAGGCATTCCGGATGAAGTCATCCCTATCCTGATCAAAGCCAGGAAGGATGTAACCGCAAAAACATTATCACCGCAATTGGCGAAAATATGTTGCGTGGTGCGAGGCCAGTAAGGCCCGATGGAGGAAATTCAACTGGGTCGATTCCTACATTTCCTGCAAACAGGAGTGTCTATGGGCCTGAAATTGGGGTCCATTAAGGTTCAAATTTGCGGCCCTGTCAATTTTCTTCCAAAAAGAACTATCTTCAGTCCCTGAAGTTCAGACGTTTGTAAAAGGGGTACTGCATATACAGCCTCCTTTTGTGCCTCCAGTGGCACTTTGGGATCTCAATGTAGTTTTGGGTTCCAAAAGTCACATTGGTTTGAACCACTTAAATCTGTGGAGTTAAAATATCTCACATGGAAAGTGGTCATGCTGTTGGCCCTGGCCTGGGCCAGGCGCGTGTCAGAATTGGCGGCTTTATCCTGAAAAAGCCCTTATCTGATTTTCCATTCGGACAGGGCGGAATTGAGGACTCGTCCTCAGTTTCTCCCCAAGGTGGTTTCAGCGTCTCACCTGAACCAACCTATTGGTGGTGCCTGCGGCTACTAGGGACTTGGAGGCCTCCAAGTTGCTAGACGTTGTCAGTGCCCTGAAAATATATGTTTCCAGGACTGCTGGAGTCAGGAAATCTGACTCGCTGTTTATCCTGTGTGCACCCAACAAGCTGGGTGCTCCTGCTTCTAAGCAGACTATTGCTCGTTGGATTTGTAGTACAATTCAGCTTGCACATTCTGTGGCAGGCCTGCCACAACCAAAAATCTGTAAATGCCCACTCCACAAGGAAGGTGGGCTCATCTTGGGCGGCTGCCCGAGGGGTCTCGGCTTTACAACTTTGCCGAGCAGCTACTTGGTCAGGAGCAAATACGTTTGTAAAATTCTACAAAATTAATATCCTGGCTGAGGAGGACCTGGAGTTCTCTCATTTGGTGCTGCAGAGTCATCCGCACTCTACCGCCCGTTTGGGAGCTTTGGTATAATCCCCATGGTCCTTACGGAGTCCCCAGCATCCACTTAGGACGTTAGAGAAAATAAGAATTTACTTACCGATAATTCTATTTCTCATAGTCCGTAGTGGATGCTGGGCGCCCATCCCAAGTGCGGATTGTCTGCAATACTTGTACATAGTTATTGTTACAAAAATCGGGTTATTATTGTTGTGAGCCATCTTTCAGAGGCTCCTCTGTTATCATACTGTTAACTGGGTTCAGATCACAGGTTATACGGTGTGATTGGTGTGGCTGGTATGAGTCTTACCCGGGATTCAAAATCCTTCCTTATTGTGTACGCTCGTCCGGGCACAGTATCCTAACTGAGGCTTGGAGGAGGGTCATAGGGGGAGGAGCCAGTGCACACCAGTTAGTCCTAAAGCTTTCTTTAGATGTGCCCAGTCTCCTGCGGAGCCGCTATTCCCCATGGTCCTTACGGAGTCCCCAGCATCCACTACGGACTATGAGAAATAGAATTATCGGTAAGTAAATTCTTATTTTTTCTGAAACTGACCATTTCTACATCTAAAGTGGTTGGAGATTATGAGCTACAGTACATTGCTAGTTGCATTCTTATAAGGATAATATCCTTAAGGTGCATAAACACAGAATGATTTGTCCAATGATCGGGGTGTACCCGCGTGTGCACGCTATCGAGCATTGTGCGCCCTCGTGGGTGTCATCCATCACTTCCCCTGATCTTACTGCATGTTAAAAAGATATGGGGGAGTGGCTGCCGATCCCATGCAGTGCTATGCCGGGGGCATAGCAGGCGGTCGTGCACCGGATAGCTCCGTGTGTATGTTCATCCGATATGTTGGCCCGAGGAGTAGTGTTGTCACACCCACTTGTTGTGTCTATAGGTGGGTACACATGGTACGATGTGTACCCACTGATGCGAACTAATGGCCGTGGAATTCTCTATGAAGCCATGATCAAAGTGTTGGAACAGGGTCTGTTGGTTATACAATCATGGGAAGACACCATGTTTGTCAAGGTGTGAAAATGTCTTCCTAGAACTGCTAAGAGTTTGTTTACACAGTTCTAGTTCCCCAACTTCAAACAAGCAAATAAAGATAAGAGAATCTGCCCCTGCTAGAATGGATCAGAAACCACAAATGTGTAAACTGAGATTCAATCAAATCTGGTTTTGGAAGGGTTAAAAATGAATCCCAAGTGGGTGGGGCTGTGCGTGAATTGCAGTTGGTTTAAATATGGGAAACTCACTCTGCAAATGGATCATTATCTTTGAGGTGGGTCAAGGAAGCAACTTGGTCCTATACTGACACCAGAAACCCGAAGCAGCCTCACTTCTACAGCGTTCTGTACTGAGGGTGACTAGAGCATTGTGTTTTCTCCCTATTTTTATTTCTTGAAATTGTAATTACTTGTTTGACTATTTAAACTATTATAATCTTGTAACCTTTTTGTAACTATAAACTTTGAAAATTTTCTTGAAATTAAATTCTGTAATTTTTAGTTCTGGGTTTTCAACCCATGACCCCGAGTGGCCCATGTAACCAATATATTTTTTAAGTTTTAATAATTGTGTGAGTGGGTGAGAGCATAAGCTCGCCCTGGGCGTGATCCCTCAAAGTTAGCTTAGCCTGGCTGGCGTAGCGAAGGGTATTTCTGCTGGTGGCAGTGATCGTGTTGATTTAACACATACGTTGAGGTAACCAGAAAGGTGTCACGGGTGGCGATTCTCAGATTTGCGTATCAGAAGGATCAGCGAGCCAGGAAAACATGACAGAGGGCATGTTAATGCAACTGCTGGCCATGTAGAGTTGGGAAAAGTAATGATTTATACGAAGTATAAGCTGGTGCAAGTGTGCACTAATAACAATCATGTGTACATCTCTACACATAGGTAAATCTCTGCATCTAGGGTCTGATTCAGAGATTTATACAAACACAATTTTTAGGTTGCAGATGATCAACTATCGCTAGTCTATGCATGTGTCTAACTCGCACTGCGCAAATGTTGTCCTAGTCATGCAATGGCAGATATCGAGAAGATTTAGTCGCCAGTTGATTGACTGACAAGGACCATTTGGGAGAGGTAACGGGGGAGTGGTGGCAAAAACACAGGTGTGTAACCAGTCACAATGGCTCCATCGTCTTGCTTCCTTCTGCCATGCTATGTGACCATATGACTACTTAGAACTTAGATCATTTTTTGATCTGTAACAGATGCTGGGTCTTTGTGTGCAGCCCCTGTAATTTACAGATATAAATCCAGATAGCAGCATCAGAGGCGAATACATTTGCTTACATCTCTGAATCAGACCCTTAGTTCCATATATGCAATGCAGGAGCAATTCCTGTGTGCAGGTATTGGCAGATTAACTATTGGATGGAAAGGTTAAAACCCAGGTACAAAAGAGACTTCATTCACTTTAACATCCTAGAAATATGTTATAAAAGGAAAATAATCAAGATACCATATTTCAAATCAATAAGAGTAGCCATCTTAACATTGATTTACTAAATACAAGGAGCACAATAGCAGGGCTACCTGGATAATATATCTGGTTTGTGCTCATTAATTCCATTCCATACTCACATCATACTATATTATAATTCATATGTTTAGATGCAATCAGAATACAGTCATCCTCAGTTTGTGCCAATGCATTATATACTGTACATTCCTCTCTCATGCGGCCACGTCTGCATGTTGAGAATAGAAATATTTCACTTATCAGCCCATTGCTGAAAATTGTCTTATCTGTAATCCATTGGTTCGGAAGAATTTGGAAAAGGCATCTCCAAACGTTTTAAAGTGCTTGCTGCAAAAGCCAACATGCTGCATACAGCATTCATTGTAAGGCTAGCAAAGATACAATTGCTTTATTTTATCAGGTCTTTAAAATATATCAACTCCAGCAGTGCTTTATTAAATAGCATTAGTCTACCTTCACTTCGGAAGCATGCCTTCATTATCTGCAGCATAATTGTAAATTGCATGAGTTTTAGCTTTTGGTGGGGAGAGTGCTAAAAGCATCTCCTGAATACGATTGCGAACATTGTGCTTGCCATTATTACATGAAATATCACAGCCTTATTTATATTGATTAGGACAACTTTAAGAGGCTATTAGCAGAAATGAACCTCACTTCAGATTACAGTCCTGTGACCATGTATATTTCACATACAAGAAAATGAAAAAAGCTGTGTTTTAAATGTTGCTACATTATCTTTTAATAGAAACATATCATTTAACCGCAGAATTGAACAATCTGAAACATTATTTAAATATCAGAGAATTATTTATTAATACTTCACAAGATTCTGTCTCTATGTGTATGTGTGTATATAAATATATATATATATATATATACAGGTTGAGTATCCCATATCCAAATATCCGATATACGGAATATTCCGAAATACGGACTTTTTTGAGCGAGAGTGAGATAGTGAAACTTTTGTTTTCTGATGGCTCAATGTACACAAACTTTGTTTAATACACAGTTATTACAAATATTGTATTAAATGACCTTCAGACTGTGTATATAAGGTGTATATGATACATAAATGAATTGTGTGAATGTAGACACACTTTGTTTAATGCACAAAGTTATTACAAATATTGGCTAAAATTACCTTCAGGCTGTGTGTATAAGGTGCATATAAAACATAAATGCATTCTGTGCTTAGATTTAGGTCCCATTGCCATGATATCTCATTATGGTATGCAATTATTCCAAAATACGGAAAAATCCAATATCCAAAATACCTCTGGTCCCAAGCATTTTGGATAAGGGATACTCAACCTGTATATATATATACACAGTATATATATATATATATATATATACATACATATATATCATAAAAATTAGAGGGCGCTATTAATTCTATCAATAAGGCTTAATTGCCTTTTTCACTCACAACAATAATTAATATATACAATCTTGAAAAATCACATATTTTTAGTTCACCATAAAATCATTGAATTACATAAAACGGTTTCACATCCACCTGAAACAGTACATAATATAAGCAATATTCACAATATAATGTAGATTCCAATAGGTGCTTAAGAATAGTATAATTCCACAGATAGATGATCTGCTAGTGATGTGAATGTTCAATTTCTAACCCAACACGTTTCACCACAAGGATTTCATCGGGTTAAATCAGCAGTAGAATGGACATGCACATATAAGATTTACAGAATATTTACAATGCCATTTTGCAAGGTCATGATCAATAGGAAGTAATCTCAATGTTAGAATCAAGTAGAAAAATCAACTACACTTGTGGAAAATTTTAACAACTCACAGCACATTATCAGTCACATGTGTTTCCTTCACAAGCAGTGCTTGACAAAACACATTGGGCTGGAAAATCAACAGTGTCTATGAAATCTAAATTATAATAAGAGGATAAAACACATCTTGAAAAACTATATACAGACACTTCCCTGAGTATTTTTTAAGATTCAAAATGGTATCCTATTAGCTGCAATAATTTTTCTTCCCCCAATTTTTTTTATTTTCTTTCACGATTTTTGCATGATGGCCAATTAAAGCCAACTTTATTTATTTATTTTTTTTTTTGGTGGAGGGGGGGGAGAAATGTCCAGTTTGCGGACAAAAACACATGGGATCCAGGATAAGTATCCGGACCCATGTGTTATCACGGCCCTGAGGGCAATTTATAGGGGATTATGCTTTTGCATGCCTGTGGCAAGCAAAGCATAATCCCTGATAAATGCTAGCTGTCGTGGCTGATGGGGGACTCTGGCTGTGGCAGCAGCCACAGCATTCTCCTGCTGTTGTGGATGCTGCTGCACAGTCTGCACTGGAGTGGCAGGTCTGCACCGGAGTTGCAGGGGAATGTGATCTACAGTACAGCTAAAATAAGTGCGGCATTAGGGCTACTTGGATACAGGGTCGAACTGGCCCACAGGGGAACAGGGGAAACCACCGGTGGGCCCCAGTTCCTTTGGTCCCTCCTCCTCCTCTAGGGATCAGGTTCCAGACTTTATCCAGGTGCACTTGAATTATGCATTATACATATGTTACATTATACTTCACAAGAATATGGTTTATTATATATTTACCATTGGGCACAGAAAATGTACTCTTTAATGGTTAGCCAAACCTCTGTGGTGGCTGGCCACACCCAGTGGAGCCTGGCTACACCCTTAAGCATGGGCCCTTACAACAGTATCCCCCCGTTGGGCCCTTCATGCCCCAGTCTGACACCGCTTGGATAACCCCCAGCCAATCCATTAGCAGCGGTAATTTACTGCTGCTAATTGGGTATCCTCCTAACTGTTCAAACCTCATTGCTAAAAAATGTTTTCAATCAAAGTGGTTGAGTGGGGCTGTGCTCTAGTTGAAAACAATGTTTTCAAGAAAAAAGGGACATACATCTATTTAAAAAGATACTCCATCCATATATTTTGTGTTTGAAAAGTGTGAGCTATACCCATCAAGGTTTTGCAGGAATTGCATCTTATTTGCACTGCTATGTGAATAAATCGCACAATCAGACTCTGCTAATTAAAATGATAGGCGGCATGCCTATATTCTGTGTGCGACTGCGGCTGTATCTGCATATGAAATGCTATGTTACAGTGTTAGCGTTGTGAATAAGATGCATTTTTGGAGGGTAAAATGCACAAAAAGACGCCCAGCGCCAGTAAATTCGCTCATGACTAGGTGCAACTCGAAGGGCTGTTTAACGTGACTGCAGCAATGATGTAGGAGAACACATCTGTACCAATAGTGGCACACTGTTTTTTTTTTTTTTTTTGGGGGGGGGGGGCACCAATAACAGCAGATGATTAGCTAGTGGTATGTACCCTTTTGAAGATTTAATAATGCTTAAAAATTACTGTATTTCTGTTTTAAAGTACAAATACCTCATTTACTAGATTTTATACTAGTGACTATAAGAAATAAGAAGGTCAATATTTCAGTTGCCACCGCTTGACTTTACTTTTATATGTTAGGTTTTTCTGCTTGTATTAGGATGTCAGGAATATCACACGTTGTATTTCATGGTCAATACATTTTGTACGTTGACAATAAAGTTTAATTGAATTGAAGCATCAGAATCGGTAGGACCATCCCGGAGTGGAGAGAGGGGAGTGTTCCTAGCGCCCTCTGCTGGGACACGATTGGAAGATTAGGTGGGGATTGATGGGTCTCTGACCCCATCCAAACCTGAATTCTGGGGAAGAATGAGCAGACCAATATCCTCTCACTGCTCCACACAGACACACACCCCTAAACTGTATGTGCACAGGGCTGCACAAGGAGCCTCAGAGTGGCCCATAAGAAGCAACTGCACCAAAAGCCTGTGTGGATCTGTACCCACTCCTGCTTAATTCACAGATTAGTAATAAAAAGCAATACTGATGTTTAGCAGCAAAGAAAATATAGAAATTATAAGAAAAACCAGTGACTATTTCTGTCTATCTTATCGTGCGTTGTAAAAGAAATAAATTTTATATATAGCGTACATGCAGGTAACTGGTAACAGTACATGGAGCAAATTGGTTTGCAGGACTCCAGGTCCCACAGTGACTGTCCCTGTCATTATCTCACCTTTAAATATAAGGGTTAGAGCTAGATCAATCAGATTGCCACTAGAGAGCGAGTATAAATAAAACATGTCTTTTCTGTACAGGGCAAAGCTGTAATTTGTCAAGTGCATTGTAATTATTTCTTGATAATTATCACAGTAGTGTTGCAAGCAGCTAAGGTAGACCATTCACATGTACAATTGCAAACAGCAATGGAAAATCCTCTAAACTTATATAAATTTCAAATTTGAACTGTTGATAAACGTAGAATGTGCCCCCTCCTCACTCATGAGATGCAGTATGAGGAGGACGGAGACAATTAACTTCCACAGTGTTGTATGCTGCAAGCTGTAATGTCATTTACATCACTCAGAACGTCCTTCACCTCTGCTGAACACACGTCTAAAGAAAAGGTCAATATCAACTGTCTATACCCTATGACTTATTTTCCTCAATACATTTTGTCATGATGAAGTCTGCAATCTTTAATGCATCTGATGTAACATCACAGACAGAAAATGTGAACTTATGAAAAGGTAATATACAGTAGGCTTGTGCCAAGGGTGGAGGGCTTGCTGGGACAGTAAGCGGCAGTATCTTGTCTCATCATCTTATCGCAGGTTTGTCATGAAGAGTGCCAGTGCCGAAGTCATATTCACACCCCCAACTGGCATGTTTCCACAGGACAGTCATGATTTCTGTTTGGTAACAAGAAAAAAAAAACATGCAAAATGAAATACCATCTGACAGTTTAATCTACAGTACTTTGTTACACACTGTGCATCTCATTGCTTTTATATTCCATTATCTTGCTGTCTGCAGATTTTTTTGTAGCACAGACGAGGCCTCTTCTCGCACAACAGTATCAAAACTGCAATTATAGATTAAAATACCAAAATCAGGAAATATGATAAAAGGCTATGCATCAAAAGAATTACCTTTGACCAACTTGACCAACATACACAATTTTGTTGTTGATGGGAGAGTTAAATAGAGCATACTTACAGACTCTTTACCCCCCCCCCACCTCCCCCCCACCCCCTCTTTTAAGAGATGCTGATGAGAAAGGGTATTCCCTGGTGGGAGGTGCCGAGGGAATGGTTCTGAGTCAGGTCATTGCATCAAAATGCCCAACACTCCCCCCCTCCCCTCAACTGTACAATGCTGTGATTCAGAAGTGGGCAGATCTGGCAGGCAGGTCTAGTCTCTCTGGAGTCCGGGAAAACACCCTGAAGTTCAGGGGTCTCCTGGACCTTCTGAGACGTATACATGTATTAAATAAAGTTTCTCTATCGTCCTAGTGGATGCTGGGGTTCCTGAAAGGACCATGGGGAATAGCGGCTCCGCAGGAGACAGGGCACAAAAGTAAAGCTTTCCGATCAGGTGGTGTGCACTGGCTCCTCCCCCTATGACCCTCCTCCAAGCCAGTTAGATTTTTGTGCCCGGCCGAGAAGGGTGCAATCTAGGTGGCTCTCCTAAAGAGCTGCTTAGAAAAGTTTAGCTTAGGTTTTTTATTTTACAGTGAGCCCTGCTGGCAACAGGATCACTGCAACGAGGGACTTAGGGGAGAAGAAGTGAACTCACCTGCGTGCAGGATGGATTGGCTTCTTGGCTACTGGACATCAGCTCCAGAGGGACGATCACAGGTACAGCCTGGATGGTCACCGGAGCCTTGCCGCCGGCCCCCTTGCAGATGCTGAAGTAAGAAGAGGTCCAGAATCGGCGGCAGAAGACTCCTCAGTCTTCTAAAGGTAGCGCACAGCACTGCAGCTGTGCGCCATTTTCCTCTCAGCACACTTCACACGGCAGTCACTGAGGGTGCAGGGCGCTGGGAGGGGGGCGCCCTGGGAGGCAAATGAATACCTATTTTGGCTAAAAATACCTCACATATAGCCTCCGGAGGCTATATGGAGATATTTAACCCCTGCCAGAATCCGTTAAGAGCGGGAGACGAGGCCGCCGAAAAAGGGGCGGGGCCTATCTCCTCAGCACACAGCGCCATTTTCCCTCACAGAAAGGCTGGAGGGAAGGCTCCCAGGCTCTCCCCTGCACTGCACTACAGAAACAGGGTTAAAACAGAGAGGGGGGGCACTAATTTGGCGTTAGAAATATATAAAAAAGATGCTATAAGGGAAAACACTTATATAAGGTTGTCCCTATATAATTATAGCGTTTTTGGTGTGTGCTGGTAAACTCTCCCTCTGTCTCTCCAAAGGGCTAGTGGGTCCTGTCCTCTATCAGAGCATTCCCTGTGTGTGTGCTGTGTGTCGGTACGTGTGTGTCGACATGTATGAGGACGATGTTGGTGAGGAGGCGGAGCAATTGCCTGTAATGGTGATGTCACTCTCTAGGGAGTCGACACCGGAATGGATGGCTTATTTAGGGAATTACGTGATAATGTCAACACGCTGCAAGGTCGGTTGACGACATGAGACGGCCGACAAACAATTAGTACCGGTCCAGACGTCTCAAAAACACCGTCAGGGGTTTTAAAACGCCCGTTTACTTTAGTCGGTCGACACAGACAGGGACACTGAATCCAGTGTCGACGGTGGATAAACAAACGTATTCCTTATTAGGGCCACACGTTAAAGGCAATGAAGGAGGTGTTACATATTTCTGATACTACAAGTACCACAAAAGAGGGTATTATGTGGGATGTGAAAAAACTACCGTAGTTTTTCCTGAATCAGATAAATTAAATAAAGTGTGTGATGATGCGTGGGTTCCCCCCGATAGAAAATTATGGGCGGTATACCCTTTCCCGCCAGAAGTTAGGGCGCGTTGGGAAACACCCCTTAGGGTGGATAAGGCGCTCACACGCTTATCAAAACAAGTGGCGGTACCGTCTATAGATAGGGCCGTCCTCAAGGACCAGCTGACAGGAGGCTGGAAAATATCATAAAAAGTATATACACACATACTGGTGTTATACTGCGACCAGCGATCGCCTCAGCCTGGATGTGCAGAGCTGGGGTGGCTTGGTCGGATTCCCTGACTAAAAATATTGATACCCTTGACAGGGACAGTATTTTATTGACTATAGAGCATTTAAAGGATGCATTTCTATATATGCGAGATGCACAGAGGGATATTTGCACTCTGGCATCAAGAGTAAATGCGATGTCCATATCTGCCAGAAGATGTTATGGACACGACAGTGGTCAGGTGATGCAGATTCCAAACGGCACAAAGGTGTATTGCCGTATAAAGGAAGAGGAGTTATTTGGGGTCGGTCCATCGGACCTGGTGGCAACGGCAACTGCTGGAAAATCCGCCGTTTTTACCCTAAGTCACATCTCTGCAGAAAAAGACACCGTCTTTTCAGCCTCAGTCCTTTCGTCCCTATAAGATCATATCTGCCCAGGGATAGAGGAAAGGGAAGAAGACTGCAGCAGGCAGCCCATTCCCAGGAACAGAAGCGTTCCACCGCTTCTGACAAGTTCTCAGCATGGCGCTGAGACCGTACAGGACCCCTGGATCCTACAAGTAGTATCCCAGGGGTACAGATTGGAATGTCGAGACGTTTCCCCTTCGCAGGCTCCTGAAGTCTGTTTTACCAAGGTCTCCCTCCGACAAGGAGGCAGTATGGGAAAAAATTCACAAGCTGTATTCCCAGCAGGTGATAATTAAATTACCCCTCCTACTACAAGAAAAGGGGTATTATTCCACACTATATTGTGGTACTGAAGCCAGAAGGCTAGGTGAGACTTATTCTAAAAAATTTTTTGAACACTTACAAAGGTTCAAATCAAGATGGAGTCACTCAGAGCAGTGATAACGAACCAGGAAGAAGGGGACTATATAGTGTCCCGGGACATCAGGGATGCTTACCTCTATGTCCCAAATTTGCCCTTCTCACTAAGGGTACCTCAGGTTCGTGGTGCAGAACTGTCACTATCAGTTTCAGACGCTGCCGTTTGGATTGTCCACGGCACCCCGGGTCTTTACCAAGGTAATGGCCGAAATGATGATTCTTCTTCGAAGAAAAGGCGTCTTAATTATCCCTTACTTGGACGATCTCCTGATAAGGGCATAGTCCAGGGAACAGTTGGAGGTCGGAGTAGCACTATCTCGGATACTGCTACAACAGCACGGGTGGATTCTAAATATTCCAAAATCGCAGCTGATCCCGACGACACGTCTGCTGTGCCTAGGGATGATTCTAGACACAGTCCAGAAAAAGGTGTTTCTCCGGAAGAGAAAGCCAGGGAGTTATCCGAGCTAGTCAGGAACCTCCTAAAAACAGTGCATCATTGCACAAGGGTCCTGGTAAAAATGGTGGCTTCCTACGAAGCAATTCCATTCGGCAGATTTCACGCAAGAACTTTTCAGTGGGATCTGCTGGACAAATGGTCCGGATCGCATCTTCAGATGCATCAGCGGATAACCCTATATCCAAGGACAAGGGTGTCTCTCCTGTGGTGGTTATAGAGTGCTCATCTTCTAGAGGGCCGCAGATTCGGCATTCAGGATTGGATGCTGGTGACCACGGAGCCCAGCCCGAGAGGCTGGGGAGCAGTCACACAAGGAAAAAATTTCCAGGGAGTGTGATCAAGTCTGGAGACTTTTCTCCACATAAATATACTGGAGCTAAGGGTAAATTTATAATGCTCTAAGCTTAGCAAGACCTCTGCTTCAAGGTCAGCCGGTATTGATCCAGTGGGAAAAACATCACGGCAGTCGCCCACGTAAACAGACAGGGCGACACAAGAAGCAGGAGGGCAATGGCAAAAACTGCAAGGACTTTTCGCTGGGCGGAAAATCATGTGATAGCACTGTCAGCAGTGTTTCATCCCGGGAATGGAAACTGGGAAGCAGACTTCCTCAGCAGGCACGACCTCCACCCGGGAGAGTGGAAACTTCATCGGGAAGTTTTTTCCACATGATTGTAAACCGTTGGGAAATACCAAAGGTGGACATGATGGCGTCCCGTCTGAACAAAAAACGGGACAGGTATTGCGCCAGGTCAAGAGACCCTCAGGCAATAGCTGTGGACGTTCTGGTAACACCGTGGGTGTACCAGTCGGTGTATGTGTTCCCTCCTCTGCTTCTCATACCTAAGGTGCTGAGAATTATAAGACGTAGAGGAGTAAGAACTATACTCATGGCTCCGGATTGGCCAAGAAGGACTTGGTACCCGGAACTTCAAGAGATGCTTACAGAGGTCTTATGGCCTCTGCCGCTAAGAAGGGACTTGCTTCAGCAAGTACCATGTCTGTTCCAAGACTTACCGCAGCTGCGTTTGTCGGCATGGCGGTGGAAAGCCGGATCCTAAGGGAAAAAGGCATTCCGGAAGAGGTCATTCCTACCCTGGTCAAAGCCAGAAAGGAGGTGACCGCACAACATTATCACCACATGTGGCGAAAATATGTTGCGTGGTGTGAGGCCAGGAAGGCCCCACAAAGAAATTTCAACTCGGTCGTTTCCTGCATTTCCTGCAAACAGGAGTGTCTATGGGCCTCAAATTGGGGTCCATTAAGGTTCAAATTTCGGCCCTGTCGATTTTCTTCCAGAAAGAATTGGCTTCAGTTCCTGAAGTCCAGAAGTTTGTCAAGGGAGTATTGCATATACAACCCCCTTTTGTGCCTCCAGTGGCACTGTGGGATCTCAACGTAGTTCTGGGATTCCTCAAATCACATTGGTTTAAAACCAGTCAAATCTGTGGATTTGAAGCATCTCACATGAAAAGTGACCATGCTCTTGGCCCTGGCCTGGACCAGGCGAGTGTCGAATTGGTGGTTTTTTCTCAAAAAAGCCCATATCTGTTTGTCCATTCGGACAGGGCAGAGCTGCGGACTCGTCCCCAGTTCTCTCC
This sequence comes from Pseudophryne corroboree, assembly GCF_028390025.1. Taxonomy (NCBI): domain Eukaryota; kingdom Metazoa; phylum Chordata; class Amphibia; order Anura; family Myobatrachidae; genus Pseudophryne; species Pseudophryne corroboree. The sequence continues at coordinate 387,216,294 of NC_086452.1, forward strand.
CTAAGGTGGTGTCAGTGTTTCACCTGAACCAGCTTATTGTGGTGCCTTGCACCTACTAGGGACTTGGAGGACTCCAAGTTGCTAGATGTTGTCAGGGCCCTGAAAATATGTTCCAGGACGGCTGGAGTCAGGAAAACTGACTTGCTGTTATCCTGTATGCACCCAACAAACTGGGTGCTCTTGCTTCTAAGCAGACTATTGCTAGTTGGATGTGTAATACAATTCAGCTTGCACATTCTGTGGCAGGCCTGCCACAGCCAAAATATGTAAATGCCCATTCCACAAGGAAGGTGGGCTCATCTTGGGCGGCTGCCCGAGGGGTCTCGGCTTTACAACCTTGCCGAGCAGCTACTTGGTCAGGGGCAAACACGTTTGCTAAATTCTACAAATTTGATACCCTGGCTAAGGAGGACCTGGAGTTCTCTCATTCGGTGCTGCAGAGTCATCCGCACTCTCCCGCCCGTTTGGGAGCTTTGGTATAATCCCCATGGTCCTTTCAGGAACCCCAGCATCCACTAGGACGATAGAGAAAATAAGAATTTACTTACCGATAATTCTATTTCTCGGAGTCCGTAGTGGATGCTGGGCGCCCATCCCAAGTGCGGATTATCTGCAATACTTGTACATAGTTACAAAAATCGGGTTATTATTGTTGTGAGCCATCTTTTCAGAGGCTCCGCTGTTATCATACTGTTAACTGGGTTTAGATCACAAGTTGTACGGTGTGATTGGTGTGGCTGGTATGAGTCTTACCCGGGATTCAAAATTCCTCCCTTATTGTGTACGCTCGTCCGGGCACAGTACCTAACTGGCTTGGAGGAGGGTCATAGGGGGAGGAGCCAGTGCACACCACCTGATCGGAAAGCTTTACTTTTGTGCCCTGTCTCCTGCGGAGCCGCTATTCCCCATGGTCCTTTCAGGAACCCCAGCATCCACTACGGACTCCGAGAAATAGAATTATCGGTAAGTAAATTCTTATTTTTGTAATGTCTGTAATACAGATATATACAATGAAATTGGTAGGGTCGGATAGAGATAGTGGAAAATGACCCGTATAGTGGCACATATAGTTGTGAACTAAATGTCAACAGTCATAATGTTTACCATGTCGACGTTCATCATGTAGACAGTGATAAAACGTTGACATGTTAGAATGTAGATATTTCATCCTTTTGGCGCGGTGGTGGCTTACCTTTTAGTGGCATATGCAGCAGCACCAGCGGCGTCTTCTGGGTACCAACGGTCATGCGATCGTTACTTCTGGGTCAGACCTCCTAAACCCTTATCTCTACCTCTAACCTTCCCCCTTCCCCCACAACCTAACCTTAACTTTCCCCCACAGCTAACTCTAACCCTCCCACCCGCAGCTTAACCCTAATTTCGACATGTTGCCTTTCAACATTTTAACAGTTGGGAATGGATAATGTGCTGGCACGGGGACCCTGAGATGTGTTGCTACCTGCCATGTCATTATGTCCAGCTGGTTGAGCCTGGTGCTGGTTAGGTTACTGCCAGTTTTCCAGTGCCAGTATGGGCTCAGAGGTCCTGGGCTGGTTATGCTTTTGAATGGACCCTACACAATTTTTTTCCTAAAATGTAACACTTTGTTAATCCTAGAAGACACCAAAGCCTGCAGAAATCATACGACTGTGAATCAGATTAAAATCAACTGAAATCAGACATACCGGAAATCGAGTATCACCATTGGAAGCACACAGGGGCAGATGTATTAAGCCTGGAGAAGTGATAAAGCAGTAATAAGAGCAAGGTGATAACACACCAGCCAGTCAGCTTCAGTATGTAAATTAACAGTTAGGAGCTGACCGTTTCATACAACACAAGTCTCCATAAACTAACAAACTCTCTTGTAGGAGAAAAAAAGATTAAATATGAATTTCCAGACACAGAGTATGTTAGGTACGAACACGAATTTGAGTCGTATGACAATGTGATCTTTTCGGAGGCTTGAGCTCTTTGCCTCTGGCTTATTTCCTATACGGTAATGAAGCGTTTCACAGAACAATGACTGATTTGAGCTGTCACCTAACCCTACCACGTTTAGTTATGATTAGGACACGGTGAGCGGCTTAACCTCATCATCTGCAAAAGATCTTTGCTCATTAGTCTTCAGTCATAGCATTTAAATGTGGCCTACAGCAAGAGCCTTCCTTGTGCTATGTGCTTGAGTGCAGCTGATGTTGGCCATCCTTCCTTACCAAATTAATATGATTTTTTTTTTAATATATAGTAATAATTTTGTTTTTACTTGCATTTTTAGAACAACCTAAATATAATATATTACTAAAGCCTTTTAAAATGAGGTTAAATATTAAACTTTATTTTAGCTTCAGAAAAGAATAAGAAACTGTATTTGACTATGTTTCCTTGTTTATTGCACTTAAAAAGAGATGATGGGGTAAATGTAATAGCCTCCGAGTTGCGGATATGCGGGACTTTGTGCAAGTCTGTCTGTTTTTTTAAAGCAGCAATCATTAACAATGCAAAACTAGGTTGGTTTTGCCTTGTAAATGATTGCTGCTTTAAAAAAATGGCAGATTCGCTCAAAGTCCCGCATCTCCGGCAACTCAGAGGCTATTACATTTAGCCCAATATGTCCGTAAACTGTGCAAAAAGAACCCTATAGGTTACCTGAAAAAATTATCTACAATTTATTTACGAAGGTTAAATAATGAAAATAAATACATGCATACATAATTTCCTATTATCTTGGGGGGTAATTCAGACCTAATCGTAGATATGCATAAAAACGCACATCTACAATCAAATTCTTTGACATGCGGGGGGACACCCAGCACAGGGCAAGTCCGCCCCACATGCCAGGTCCTGCCCCCCTCAGTCATGCGAAAGCATCACACGACAGCGATGCTTTCGTATGCTACGAGTAGCCTTCTGTCTATGCAGCCTAGCTGCAAAGGCAGGCGGCTACCCACCATATTTTTGGCCACAGCGGCTGTGTGTGACGTCACGCAGCTGTTGCGACCCACCCCAGCAACGGCCCGGACACTCCTCCTTTGTATGAACCGCACCCCTTAAATGGAGCGTCGACGCCTACAAAACATGATGTCGACACCGGTTCCCTCCCCCCTCCAAGTCTTAAACTGAATGCAGTTTAGGACCATGCAATTGCGCTTACCGGCATACGTGCATGATTTTCTCACATCAGTGATGCGGTCTGAATTAGGCCCTAGATCCGTTGCAAATATTTGAAAAAAGCAGGCATGCTTTTTAGGGGGTTTCCAGTTGCCAGGAATTTGCCCACACACCCAGAAATGGTGATTTACTGTTTATATGATTCCACCACTAGTGGCTACTATGGAGTTCTGCATGGGAACTGCATTCTGCATTTCTGCCACCAATGGCCACTAATTTGGCTGGTTTACTGCATCCTGTCTCCTTTCTTTTGGAATCTTTGCATCAAGCTGCTCCACTCCAGGAATATCTACTTTAATGGATGGGTATCACCTGCTCATGAAACTAGCTCCCTTCATCTACTGTATGGAATTATTGTTACTGGCAAGGCTAATTAACTAAAGTTTCTACATTAATGGGGCTATTCGAAAAATCTGAACTATTCGCCCATTTTTAGGTCGAATTTACATTCAACCTATTCAATGCCTGTACCATTTTTTAAACTTGTCGAAAAATCCGCACGGTCAAAAACCACGTGGATCGCCGAAAAGGCATGGGTGAAAATGGATTCAATGACGAGTGAAAACACCTGCTATTGAATACGCTAAGGTCGAATTAGTGGCGATTTTCTGACTGTCAGAAAATTCGGCACTAATTGAATACACCCCTAAATCTTTGCTAAGCAGTATGATTTATTACTCACTATTTTGCTAGCAACATTACATATGTTTCTGGATTACCTCTTTATATTTGCATTATTATTTAGTTTGTGTTCTCAAAATATGGTCTTTCATGCACCTTATATTCTGCCTAGCCTCAAGCCCTTGCACATTTTTATGTTTGTAGTACCCCTTTTCCACTGCCACAATAATCTGGATTATTGGGGGTAATTATGAGTTGATCGCAGCAGCAAGTTTGTTAGCAATTGGGCAAAACCATGTGCACTGCAGGGGGGGGGGGCAGATATAACATTTGCAGAGAGAGTTAGATTTGAGTGGGTTATTTTGTTTCTGTGCAGGATAAATACTGGCTGCTTTATTTTTACACTGCAATTTAGATTCAGTTTGAATACACCCCACCCAAATCTAACTCGATCTGCACATGTTATAGCTGCCCCTCCTGCAGTGCACATGGTTTTGCCTAACTGCTAACAAATATTCTGCTGCGATCAACTCAGAATTAGGCCCATTGACGGGTCAACCCAGGTTGCATCCCAGTGGAAAAGGGTCCCAGAAAAAATAACCCGGGTCCAATTACCCGGGTAGATACCAGGGTCGGACCCGAGAAGGATTCGTGTATTGGTGCAGTGTAACCCTATGGCAGTGGCGTGCGGTGAGGTCAGTGGCTGGTGAGGCACTACAGCCATAATGTCCACCGGATCCTGCCGATGACCCCTACCGCCACTGAGCCAATGCCCGCTACTGCCTCTGAGCCAATGCCTGCTGCCACCGCCAATGGCTTACAAACTTGCCAACCATCAACTGACCCAGCCCTCCGCCACTAATTTGCATCTTAGTCCGATGCCGCCAATGCCCGCTGCCTGCCTGCTCATCATACTTGTGATATATTGTACATTTTTATAGAAAACAAATAAAAATGAGTGTTTGGGACTGGGAAGGGAGTGGGAGGAGGACATTAATGCAATTTTGTTGTCCAGGGCTTCCATTAACTTAATGGAGAAGGGTCTTAATGGGTTAAAAAATGTAAAAAAAAAATGCGTGAGGTCCCCCCTCCTAAGCATAACCAGTCTCGGGCTCTTTGAGCCGGTCTTGGTTGTTTAAATACTGGGAAAAAATTGGACAGGGATTCCCCATATTTAGACAACCAGCACCGGGCTCTTAGACCGGTCCTGGTTCCAAAAATACGGGGGACAAAAGATGTAGGGGTCCCCCGTATTTTTAAAACCAGCATCGGGCTCCACTAGCCAGGGACATAATGCCACAGCCGGGGGACACATTTATGTAGGTCCCTGCGGCCGTGGCCCCTGGACGGGGTTCCCTGGAGGAGTGGGGACCCCTTAAATCAAGGGGTCTCCCCCCCCCCTCCAGGCACCCAAGGGCCAGGGGTGAAGCCCGAGGCTGTCCCCAGCACCCCTGGGCGGTGGGTGCCGGGCTGATAGCCATAAGTGTGTAAAAAAAAAAGAATATAGTTTTTTGTTGTGGAGCTACAAGGCCCAGCAAGCCTCCCCCGCTTGCTGGTACTTGGAGAACCTCAAGTACCAGCATGCGGGGAAATAACGGGCCAGCTGGTACCTGTAGTTCTACAACAACAAAAATACCCAAATAAAAACACAACACACACACCGTGAAAGTAAAAATTTATTAAAACACACTTACACACTCACACATACTTACCTACATCCCACGCCGGTCATGTCCACTTGTCCATGTAGAATCCAATAGGTGGTTCCTGTAAAAATGAGAGAGAGATTACTTACCTACATCCTACGCCGGTCACGTCCACTTGTCCAGTAGAATCCAAAAGGGGTACCTGTAAAAATGAAAATTATACTTACAAACGAAGTAATCCACAGGAGTAGAGAGAGAGAGAGAGAGAGAGAGAGAGAGAAATGAATGAATATTATGCCCTCACTGACGCGGGAAGACTTTGGCACAGACAGGAGAGAGTGCTGCTGCTGGCTGGGAGGATGGAGCAGGCGCCCCCAATAGTTATGAGCCAAGTAGCTGTGCCCCTCAGTAGTTGTGACCTCTCTAGCTGTGCCCCCAGTAGCTTTGCCCCCTGTAGCAGTGCCCTGAGTAGTTGTGACCCCTGTAGTTGTGCCCCCAGTCGCTGTGCCCCTTCTAGTTTTGCCCCCTGTAGCTGTGCCCCTTGTTGTGCACCTGTAGCTGCGCCCCTTGCAGCTGTGCCCCCTGTAGCTGCGCCCCTTGTAGTTGTGCCCCTTGTACTGTGCCCCTTGTAGTTGTGCCCCTGTAGGTGCGCCCCTTGTAGTTGTGCCCCTGTAGCTGCGCCCCTTGTAGTTGTGCCCCTGTAGCTGTGCCCCTTGTACTGTGCCCCTTGTAGTTGTGCCCCTGTTGCTGTGCCTCAAACACACACACAAAAAAAAAATATACACACACATAATTACCGCTCCTGCAGCACTGCCTCCGTCTCCGTCCGCCGGCTCCTCTCTGCTGTACTATGGGAGAGACGTCATGACTCACGACGTCTCTCCCACTGTAGCGCCGCTCAGACACTAGAGGTCAATTATGACCTCTAGTGTCAGTCAGCGGCGCCGGCTGCAGCAGGCGCCCACACAGCCCACGGCGCCTGCTGCAGCCGGGAAGGGGGATTGCTAGTGATTGGACAGCACTGGATCCGCTGGGCCAATCACATCTTTGGGAATGACAGGGGCGTGCATTCATCGGGGCTGAATGCACGCCCCTGTCATTGAGGCATCAGTAAAGGTGCCGCTTCCCCGTTCTTTTTCAATGGGCTTTCACAGCCCATTGCTGCGCCCCGCCCCTTGCCCGCCCCCCGCTGCCCGGACTTTAATGTTAGGTGTGGGAGGCACCTCTCCCGCTGCCTCCCAGCCTAACATTTCCACGGGGGGGAGGGAGATTATTAAAATAGTAAAAGAATATATTTATCACAGACTCTTATAAATATCTTCTTTTTATTATTTTAATCATTATGACAGGGGAGGCACTGCCTCCCCTGACTGCACATCCCTGCCCTATGGAGAGCTGACTCACGGCATGTGGAGATAATGTCATCTCCAAGTGCCGGCTAAGGGAATCCTCTTCAATAACCTGGGTTCAGCCTGCCGTGTGAACAGGATTTCAAGCTGCTGTGACAAACCGTGTGGTATGAAACCGTGTTCAGTTACCCGGGTCGGAACCTGGGTTTTAGATGGAAAAAGGGTATACAGTAAATCTCCACTGTGTTCCTGTTTTAGTTATAAACAACCCTGGATTTCTGCTCTGTTTCAATATTCTTCTGACAGGTTGGTTAAGTCTTCATATTACAGGGGCCACGGAATCGCTTGATCTCCTGCCATCCACTCTGTGTTTGCCCATTCCTTCCTCCCCCACTGACAACATACTGTTGAAGTCGAAAATATCATAGTCACATGCATCACGTACAAACACCACACAGATGGCCTCCGTGCGGGTGCTTGTTCTGCCGTGCGTGCGCATACTCGCACGTTGCGTATATTGGCTCACGAGGTCCTGCGTATTAGCACGTGGTATGAGTAATTACAGTAGCATATGCATTCGCATAGAAAAGCCACAAAGACATATCTCATATTTAATCCATATAGTGCATAATTTACACATAGCCTACATGCACTACACCAGCGAGTTACATTTGCTTCAAAGGTATAACAACAGAGGGATTCACTTTTACAGGATATGAGGGGACAGAATTAGGTTAGGAGGTGGTGTTTGGTATCAAGTTGTACAGTATTTCAAGGGCAATATTCCGATTGCAGTTTGCAGAAGGTAGCACGCTCCTGCGCATAGATATGCGCAGGAACAGAATATTAATATTACACTGTATTTACTGTACTCTTGATATTCGGCAGGAACCCAGTGGAGAACATCTGCAAGTGCCCCTGGACCAGGTATCGCCCACCTATTCAAACCGACCTATGACCCCTCCTGTACTGTAAATGACCAGCCCTTTGACCTATGGGTGAAGAGATTACAGTTTCCATTGTTTCATGATTTGGACTAATGTGTAAATGCCAAGCCTCCTGGCAGGTCAGTTACATTCTCTGAAGGTCATCTACCCAGATTGACTGAGGGCCGGAACCGGGTGGCGCAGGCGAACAAACGTATGTATCCATTGATTGTAGCCTTTTCTCTTATGTGATTGTATTTCTGTTATACCCCCTTTTGAGTAAATATTTGTTGCTGGGTCGGACCTTAACATTACATATACAATTGGTGTCGCATTTCCTTTCCTGTTAGGGGTTATAAAGTGTATTCCTTCGCACGTGTAGCTACTTTGTGCTTACAGCGTGATGGCGTGCTTACGCAGCGTGTACGCATTTGATAGGGGTTTCACACACACACGCTTAATGGTCGCAGAGGCCTGAACATTGGTGTATTTAAGGTATTGCTCTTTTCCTGAAAGTTAATTGAACTTAACAATTGGGGACTCTGTCCGGTTCATCTCACACTCACAGACTTGCAGTCCATAACAGACTTTGATCTACCAACAAAGTGTGGAGACGCATGTTAAGCAATCTTGAATTGTGTTTGAAACCAGGTTGTGTTGTTAGATCACTTCTGTTCTGTAGTCTTAGAGGTGCTGGTGTAACCCAGGGGACAAACAGGAAAAAATAAGATTTTAAACCTACCGGTAAATCTTTTTCTCGTAGTCCGTAGAGGATGCTGGGGACTCCGTTAGGACCATGGGGATAGACGGGCTCTGCAGGAGACATGGGCACTTTAAGAAAGACTTTAGGTATGGGTGTGCACTGGATCCTCCCTCTATGCCCCTCCTCCAGACCTCAGTAAGAGAAACTGTGCCCAGAGGAGACTGACAGTACGAGGAAAGGATTTTTGTTAATCCAAGGGCAAGATTCATACCAGCCACACCAATCACACCGTATAACTTGTGATATACTAACCAGTTAACAGTATGAAAACAACATAGCATCAGTCCAAGACCGATGAAAACTATAACATAACCCTTATGTAAGCAAAACTATATACAAGTCTTGCAGAAGTAGTCCGCACTTGGGACGGGCGCCCAGCATCCTCTACGGACTACGAGAAAAAGATTTACCGGTAGGTTTAAAATCTTATTTTCTCTTACATCCTAGAGGATGCTGGGGACTCCGTAAGGACCATGGGGATTATACCAAAGCTCCCAAACGGGCGGGAGAGTGCGGATGACTCTGCAGCACCGATTGAGCAAACAGGAGGTCCTCCTCAGCCAGGGTATCAAACTTATATTTGCAAAGGTGTTTGAACCCGACCAAGTAGCAGCTCGGCATAGTTGTAGTGCCGAGACCCCTCTGGCAGCCGCCGAAGACGAGCCCACCTTCCTAGTGGAATGGGCCTTGACCGATTTTGGTAACGGCAATCCAGCCGTAGAATGCGCCTGCTGAATCGTGTTACAGATCCAGCGAGCAATAGTCTGCTTTGAAGCAGGGGCGCCAACCTTGTTGGCTGCATATAGGACAAACAGTGCTTCTGTTTTTCTGACTCTAGCTGTTCTGGCCACGTAAATTTTCAAAGCCCTGACTACATCAAGGGACTCGGAATCCTCCAAGTCTCGCGTAGCCACAGGCACCACAATAGGTTGGTTTATATGAAAAGATGACACCACCTTAGGCAAGAATTGAGGACGGGTCCGCAATTCCGCTCTATCTATATGGAAAACCAGATAGGGGCTTTTATGAGACAAAGCCACCAATTCCGACACTCGCCTAACCGAAGCCAAGGCTAATAACATGACCACCTTCCAAGTGAGATATTTTAACTCCACCGTTTGAAGTGGTTCAAACCAGTGCGACTTAAGGAAACTCAACACCACGTTAAGGTCCCAAGGCGCCACCGGAGGTATAAAAGGAGGCTGAATATGCAGCACTCCCTTCACAAAAGTCTGTACTTCTGGGAGAGAAGCCAATTCTTTTTGAAAGAAAAAGGATAAGGCCGAAATCTGAACCTTAATGGAGCCTAATTTTAGGCCCAAATTCACTCCAGTCTGTAGGAAGTGAAGGAAACGGCCCAGATGGAATTCTCCCATAGGAGCATTCCTGGCCTCACTTCTCACTCCTCTTTTTCTTATTATTCTCAACACCTTGGATATGAGAGGAAGAGGAGGAAACACATAGACCGACTGGAACACCCACGGTGTCACTAGGGCGTCTACAGCTACCGCCTGAGGGTCTTTTGATCTGGCGCAATACCTCTGTAGCTTTTTGTTGAGGCGGGACGCCATCATGTCTATCTGGGGCAGTCCCCACTGACTTGCAATCTGTGCAATGACTTCCTGATGAAGTCCCCACTCTCCTGGATGCAGGTCGTGTCTACTGAGGAAGTCTGCTTCCCAGTTGTCCACTCCCGGAATGAACACTGCTGACAGTGCGCTTACATGATTTTCCGCACGGCGAAGAATCCTGGGGGCTTCCGCCATTGCCACTCTGCTCCTTGTTCCGCCTTGGCGGTTTACATGAGCCACTGCGGTGATGTCTGACTGGATCAGAACTAGTTGGTCGCGAAGTAAGGTCTCCGCTTGAATTAGGGCGTTGTATATGGCCCTCAGTTCCAGGATGTTGATGTGAAGACAAGTCTCTTGACTTGACCAAAGACCTTGGAAGTTTCTTCCCTGTGTGACTGCTCCCCAACCTCGGAGGCTCGCGTCCGTGGTCACCATGATCCAGTCCTGAATGCCGAACCTGCGGCCTTATAGAAGGTGAGCACTCTGCAGCCACCACAGGAGAGATACCCTGGCTCTGGGGGACAGGGTGATCAACTGATGAATTTGTAGATGTGACCCGGACTACTAGTCCAGTAGGTCCCATTGGAAAGTCCTCGCATGGAACCTGCCGAAGGGAATGGCTTCATATGATGCCACCATCTTTCCCAGGACTCGAGTGCAGTGATGCACTGACACCTGTTTTGGCTTCAATAGGTTCATGACCAGAGTCATGAGTTCCTGAGCTTTTTCTATCGGAAGATAAACCCTTTTCTGGTCTGTATCCAGAATCATGCCCAAGAAGGTCAGACGAGTCGTAGGAACCAACTGCGACTTCGGGATATTGAGAATCCAGCCGTGTTGCTGTAACACCTTCAGTGAAAGTGAGACGCTGTTCAGCAACTGCTCTCTTGATCTCGCTTTTATGAGGAGATCGTCCAAGTACGGGATAATTGTGACACCTTGCTTGCGCAGGAGCACCATCATTTCCGCCATTACCTTGGTGAAAATCCTCGGGGCCGTGGAAAGCCCAAACGGCAACGTCTGAAATTGGTAATGACAATCCTGTACCGCAAATCTCAGGTACGCCTGATGAGATGGATAAATGGGAACATGAAGGTATGCATCCTTTATGTCCAGAGATACCATAAAATCCCCCCCTTCCAGGCTGGCGATGACCGCTCTTAGCGATTCCATCTTGAATTTGAACCTTTTCAAGTATAGGTTCAGGGATTTTAAATTTAAAATGGGTCTGACCGAACCGCCCGGTTTCGGGACTACAAACAGGGTTGAGTAATATCCCCTGAAGCAGGGAAACCTTGACCACCACCTGTTGAAGATACAATTTGTGAATTGCATTTAACACTATCTCCCTTTCCGGGGGAGAAGCTGGTAGGGCCGTTTTGAAAAAAACGGCGAGGAGGCACCTCTTCGAATTCCAGCTTGTAACCCTGAGAAACAATTTCTATTGCCCAGGGATCCACCTGTGAGTGAACCCAGATGTGGCTGAAAACTCGAAGACGTGCCCCCACTGGGGCGGATTCCTTTAGCGGAGCCCCAGCGTCATGCGGTGGATTTTGTAGAGGCCGGGGAGGACTTCTGTTCCTGGGAACTAGCTGTGTTGTGCAGCTTTTTCCCTCTGCCCTTACCTCTGGCAAGAAAAGGACGCACCTCTTACTTTCTTTTGTTTTTTGTGATTGAAAGGACTGCATTTGATAATGTGGCGCTTTCTTAGGCTGTGAAGGAATATAAGACAAAAAATTTGATTTTCCAGCTGTAGCTGTGAAGACCAGGTCTGAGAGACCTTCCCCAAACAATTCCTCACCCTTGTAAGGTAAAACCTCCATATGCCTCTTTGAGTCGGCATCACCTGTCCTTTGCCGGGTCCATAGGACTCGTCTAGCAGAAATCGACATAGCGTTGATTCTAGAACCCAGTAGACTAATGTCTCTTTGAGCATCTCTCATATATAAGACAGCATCTTTTATATGCCCTAGGGTCAATAAAATGTTATCCTTATCTAGGGTCTCAATTTCCGCTGATAAGGTATCTGTCCATGCTGCTACAGCGCTACAAACCCAGGCCGACGCAATCGCCGGTCTGAGTAAGGTACCAGAATGTGTGTAAATGGACTTCAAGGTAACCTCCTGCTTGTGGTCAGCAGGATCCCTGAGAGTAGCCGTATCTTGGGATGGCAGCGCTACCTTTTTGGATAAGCGTGTCAATGCTTTGTCCACCCTAGGGGAGGATTCCCACCGTATCCTGTCCGTTGGCGGGAAAGGATACTCCATAAGAATCCTTTTGGGAATCTGCAGTTTTTTGTCTGGAGATTCCCAAGCTTTTTCACATAATTCGTTCAACTCATGTGAGGGGGGAAAGGTTACCTCTGGTTTCTTTCCCTTATACATGTGTACCCTCGTGTCAGGGACAGGGGGTTCCTCTGTGATATGCAAAACATCTTTTATTGCAATAATCATATATAGAATACATTTAGCCAATTTTGGCTGTAACTTTGCATCATCGTAGTCGACACTGGAGTCAGAATCTGTGTCGTTATCTGTGTCTACTATTTGGGATAGTGGGCGCTTTTGAGACCCCGAAGGTCCCTGCGACATAGGGACAGACATGGGTTGACTCCCTAGCTGTTCCCTAGCTTCAGCTTTGTCTAATCTTTTGTGCAATAAATTTACATTAGTACTTAAAACATTCCACATATCCATCCAGTCAGGTGTCGGCGTTGTCGACGGAGACACCTCAATCATTTGCTCCACCTCCTCCCTAGGAGAGCCTTCTACCTCAGACATGTCGACACATGCGTACCGACACACCACACACTCAGGGAATCCTCTTATCTGAAGACAGTTCCCCCACAAGGCCCTTTGGAGAGACAGAGAGAGAGTATGCCAGCACACACCCAGCGCTATATGACCCAGGAAAAAACACAATAAATATATGTTTACCCAGTAGCGCTGTTTATATATATATATGCGCCAAATTATGTGCCCCCCCCCCCCCCTCTTTAAAACCCTCTTTCACCGTGGAATAAGCAGGGGAGAGTCTGGGGAGCTTCCTCTCAGCGCTGTGCTGTGGAGAAAATGACGCTGGTGAGTGCTGAGGGAGAAGCCCCGCCCCCTTGGCGGCGGGCTTCTGTCCCGCTCAAATATACTAAAAACTGGCGGGGGCTCTTTATATATACAGTGCCCAGCTATATATATATATATATTTTTGCCAAAGAGAGGTTCATATGCTGCCCAGGTCGCCCCCCCTGCGCCCGGAACCCTTACAGTGACTGCCGTGTGTGAGGTGTATGGGAGCAATGGCGCACAGCTTCACCGCTGTGCGTTACCTCAGTGAAGATCATGAAGTCTTCTGCCGCCTCTGAAGTCTTCTTTTCTTCTCATACTCACCCGGCTTCTACCGGCTCTGCGAGGAGGATGGCGGCGCGGCTCTGGGACGGACGGCAAGGGTGAGACCTGCGTACCGATCCCTCTGGAGCTAATGGTGTCCAGTAGCCTAAGAAGCAGAGCCTTGAAACTCACAGAAGTAGGTCTGCTTCTCTCTACTCAGTCCCACGATGCAGGGAGTCTGTTGACAGCAGGCTCCCTGAAAATAAAAAACCTAACAAAATACTTTCAGGAAACTCAGGAGAGCTCCCTGTAATGAACCCAGTCTCCTCTGGGCACAGTAGTAACTCAGGTCTGGAGGAGGAGCATAGAGGGAGGAGCCAGTGCACACCCATACCTAAAGTCTTTCTTAAAGTGCCCATGTCTCCTGCGGAGCCTGTCTATCCCCATGGTCCTTACGGAGTACCCAGCATCCTCTAGGACGTAAGAGAAAAGCCGTTTAAATCTGTGTAATTTTTGGTGCGAAAGTGTACACAAAGCGTACCGATACTTTGCATACATTCTCACATATTGTTGCCATAGGTTAACAGTCATTATAGATCTGTGTAAAATCGGATACATTTGTTTGCTATATATATATATTTGATAGTGTGTTATGGGTGTAATTGTAAAACACGAAACGCAGTTCCGGCCTAAACGTTTAGGTTTACACTCAAAAGAGGATCACCTTTGGGGGTGCGAGTATACCGAACAATTGTGTGTTGTGTCAGTGAGCAATAGTAGTTTTATTGCTCACGTTTATCAAGATTGTGTGGTTTATTGAATTGCGAACGCACGTTTGTACACGTGGTACGGAACGGGAGGACAGCGTGCACGTGGCGCAGGGTTGCGCATGTGGCGTAGAGACACGCACGGTCGCGTGTTTACGCAAGGCTGCGTAGAGTTGCATGCGCAAGGTATAGCCACACGATAGCTGTTCAATTTAAGGCGGGATAGTATACATTTAATACTGTAGCACATAACTATCCGATTTCAAAAGCAGATTATTGTAAGACTTTTGTTTAAACTACTGCCTCTGGGGTAAAGCTATCAGTCAAAGGGAGTGATTTTTTTCTGTACAGAAAAACACTGTGTATTTGTGTGAGCTTAAAGTAGGAGTGAACGGTTGTTGAACCCCGGAAATCGGGATCCTGTGGAGACACTGAGTAAGCAGAGGCTCGTGGCATAAGGTGAGCTACCTTAAGTTAATAAATAAATAGAGAAAATATGCAAGTCGTGAGGAGACTTGCACAGGAGCGTGATATAGAATTGTGAATTGTGAGTATAGAACTGTGAATTGAAGTTAAGGTTTTGTGTTACGCTCCGGCTGAGGAGCGCAGCTTGTGGATTCGACTCCAGTGATCGTATGGTGGATAGATAACACGTATCTATATGCTGTGCGATTGGACAGCGCATTTGTGTGTGTAATACGTGGCGCAATGTGATACCAGTTTGCGTACTTTTGAATAAACTGCGTCATCATAAGCGTCGGGTAAAGCATATGCAAATGTGATTTGTGTATAGTAGAAGGAAGTTTCCACTGTTTCTCTCTCAGGAAAATCTTCAACGGTAGATATTCACTGGAAAAGGTGATTGGTCCTACAAACTTCCAGTGAATAGAAACCAGTTAGGGTCCTCACTGGGTATGCAGTGTTCACTATTGGAGTGAGTCGTGGTACTGCCAGTGGAGAAGGAGCGGGTGGAAAGCGCTCGGAGGACTTTCACCGTCATCTCGATTGTGCATTTGTGGATTGTGTATAAGGCAACAAATCCGCGATCCAATTGCACAAGCGAGAGGCGTTCGGCAGCCAGGGTTCAGGCTGGAGAGCTACGGCCCAAGGGGTCAGCTCAGTTTATAATGTGTGAGAAGTATGGTCCACACTCTGAGGCTTTTTGCGATGAATGGGTACGTATGACTGTTGATGATAGGGCGTCATTCCCTAGGATGGGTAGTTTTGAACCAGAGGTACTGCAGAGCATAAGGATTAGAATATGTCTGATCAAATCTAGAAAACAAAGGATCAGACATAATGACTGTTTAAATCTGTGGCAACAAGAGGGAGAGGTGCAAAGGGAACTGGCTCGCACAGCAGGTTCCAAACCTGACAGGAAAGCGATAGCGAGCGCACCACCACCGCCATATGTCGATGGGGAGAAATTGGCTACAACCAATGGTGCATCGGTAAAGGATAGCAAAATGCTTAATCAATGTGTTAACCCTAACCCTTGCCAGTTGTATACTGTTTTGAATTTTCCCAAAGGTTGTGAGGAAGATGACGAGCCTAGCACAATATCGGCACTCCCTTTAGCAGCTACCATACAGGAGACTCAGGTGGGCACGGCCCAACCACCAAGAGCAATGACGATGCCCCCCAGTGGAGGGGTGAGTGAGTACATGTCCACTGGTAAGTACGGCACCATACATTATGCAGAGACAATAGCTCCCCATATTATAGAGACAAACAGAAATTAAGTGGTTGAGCTAAACCCAGTCAGGGTGATTGCAGTCCCCAATGGGAAGACTGATAATCAGGGAGTGACTCCCATAAGGAACATTGCAATACATTGTCCTTGGTCCCGATCAGAACTGAGGTCAATTATGTCCGAATTCCCCGATCCCAGAAAAGATCTAGTTGGATGCCATAAATTCATTAAAGAATTGGGCAATGCTCATGAGCCCACGAACAAAGATTGGCGGACAGTGCTAAGAGCGAGTCTACCCTCAAACATTGACATCCCAAAATTCATAACCGATTGCAAACTAGATGTAGAATTGCCTCTCACTGATGTGTACAACCAGGAGAATGTAAAGCAAATTAGCATACAATTAGGATTGTATTTCCCTACTGTTGTTAAGTGGAACAAAATTTTCTCCATAAGACAGAAGGACAGTGAAACTGCGTCATCATAAGCGTCGGGTAAAGCATATGCAAATGTGATTTGTGTATAGTAGAAGGAAGTTTCCGCTGTTTCTCTCTCAGGAAAATCTTCAATGGTAGATATTCACTGGAAAAGGTGATTGGTCCTACAAACTTCCAGTGAATAGAAACCAGTTAGGGTCCTCACTGAGTATGCAGTGTTCACTATTGGAGTGAGTCGTGGTACTGCCAGTGGAGAAGGAGCGGCTGGAAAGCGCTCGGAGGACTTTCACCGTCATCTCGATTGTGCATTTGTGGATTGTGTATAAGGCAAAAAGTCCGCGATGGGATCCAATTGCATAAGCGAGAGGCGTTCGGCAGCCAGGGTTCAGGCTGGAGAGCTATGGGCCAAGGGGTCAGCTCAGTTTATAATGTGTGAGAAGTATGGTCCACACTCTGAGGCTTTTTGCGATGAATGGGTACGTATGACTGTTGATGATAGGGCGTCATTCCCTAGGATGGGTAGTTTTGAACCAGAGGTACTGCAGAGCATAAGGATTAGAATATGTCTGATCAAATCTAGAAAACAAAGGATCAGACATAATGACTGTTTAAATCTGTGGCAACAAGAGGGAGAGGTGCAAAGGGAACTGGCTCGCACAGCAGGTTCCAAACCTGACAGGAAAGCGATTGCGAGCGCACCACCACCGCCATATGTCGATGGGGAGAAATTGGCTACAACCAATGGTGCATCGGTAAAGGATAGCAAAATGCTTAATCAATGTGTTAACCCAAACCCTTGCCAGTTGTATACTGTTTTGAATTTTCCCCAAGGTTGTGAGGAAGATGACGAGCCTAGCACAATATCGGCACTCTCTTTAGCAGCTACCATACAGGAGACTCAGGTGGGCACGGCCCAACCACTAAAAGCAATGATGATGCCCCCCCAGTGGAGGGGTGAGTGAGGTCATGTCCACTGGTAAGTACGGCACCATACATTATGCAGAGACAATAGCTCCCCATATTATAGAGACAAACAGAAATTAAGTGGTTGAGCTAAACCCAGTCAGGGTGATTGCAGTCCCCAATGGGAAGACTGATAATCAGGGAGTGACTCCCATAAGGAACATTGCAATACATTGTCCTTGGTCCCGATCAGAACTGAGGTCAATTATGTCCGAATTCCCCGATCCCAGAAAAGATCTAGTTGGATGCCAGAAATTCATTAAAGAATTGGGCAATGCTCATGAGCCCACGAACAAAGATTGGTGGACAGTGCTAAGAGCGAGTCTACCCTCAAACATTGACATCCCAAAATTCATAACCGATTGCAAACTAGATGTAGAATTGATAGAACACAAGTTAAAGGAAGAGTCCCGTGCGCATATAGCAGCTAATCAATAAATTACTCTCTAGAGGTATCCTTAACCCCTCACCAATAGTGCACAATGTAAAAAAATGAAGTAATAACTTAACCAGCGCTTTTCCAATTGGTTTTCATACACCGTCCCGTTATTTCAATTGGGAATATGGGAAATGAGAAAAAGTGCATATAGTGTAACACAGTTTAATGCACATGTATTTGACAAACAATATATTGGATAAAACAATATAACGCTTTAAAATTCAACAAATTGTATAAAGTGCAGTGCAAGGCATTCTTTCTTTTCAAAGGAGGCTTTCCTAGCAGGTGATATATGGAATAATTACCAGATGTATAAGAACTGTGATATACACAGTTCAATTGCATTTTTAAATGGTGACTGTCGGTCCCGGGTAAATCGTCAGCACCAATGGTACACTGTCAATGTCCTCACCAGCCGGATTCTCTTCTCCACCAACGCGTTTCTTCCCCTGTCTGGGGCCTTTGTCAAGGTGAATATGCCTTCAGCCTGTCCGTCCAATATTTAAACAGCCCGCGTCCAATGACCGTCCACCGTGCACAGCTGAATCCCTAGACACTAAATGCCTACAAGTCCCATGATCCATTGCTGTGCACGGGACTTCCTGTTGTGTCCTTTCCGGCCATACATGGAAACCATGGTAACCACGGATCCCGTGCTTTCGCCGGGCGGCTTGTCCAATAGGTGGTCCTCCTAATAGTCCATAATTTTATTATACCATGTCTATTCCTAAATGATTCCTTTATTTGGATCCTTTAGTATGCTTAACGGAATTCCGGGTTCCAAAAATATGGCGATACGTCACTTCCGGTATAATCCCATTGCGGGTTACTATGGAGATAGTAAACAAAACCTGCAAAAGAATTATATACACTCTGTGGGAATAATACTGCACAACCAGTAACATATTTAAAAAGGGGAGATTCAAACTCATAAAAGGAGATACTAAAAAAACTTGAAAACTTTATAAACAGCTCATACTAAGACTCGTAATCATTTAAACTCATGCTAATTTAAAAACATGCTAATTTGAAAACCACTTGATTTCAAAGTCCGCATAAAGTCCTCCAGGCTTCAGTGTGTCTAGGTCATAAATTGTTTGCATCTCTACCCTTGCTAGCTGACTAGCCGCATCTTTCTTCCTCCATTGGTTTTTAATATGCCGTAGACCACAAAACCGTTTTATGCCCGTTATATTACTATTGTGGTAGACTCTAAAGTGCTCAGAAAGTGCATGAGTGGTTAACCCCTTCTTTATATTCCTCAGATGCTCGCTAATTCTAATTTTGAGTGCTCTTGAAGTGCGTCCGATGTACCACAGGTTGCAGGAACATTCGATAGCGTACACAACATTCGTACTATTGCACGTTATAAAGTCCCGTATCTTAAAATCATTGTCATTTATTTTTAGTTCGGGTATCTTTCCACTCCCATGTGGTATATTCCTACATCCAATACACATGCCACACCGGAAAAAACCCTTCGATTTTATTGTACACATAGTTTTTTTATTGGGCTGCGCACTTCTGACCAGGTTATTCTTTAGATTAGGGGCCCTCCTAAAAATGCATTTCGGTCTTTCTGGTAATAACTGGCCGATAATGGGGTCTTTTCGTAAGATCCCCCAGTGTTTATTAAGACATTTTTCCAGTATTTTGTGTTGACTTTTGAAAGATGTTATAAATGTCCAGTCAAATGTTTTATCCCTATCCTCAGTTTTCTTGCCTTTTGGTTTCAAAAGATCTATACGCTCGATCTTTGAGATTCTATCCTTTGTTTCTTCTATCTTTTCCCCTGAATAACCCGAAGCCAAAAATTTGGATTTAATCATCTCTGCTTGTATCTCGTATGATTCGGTTTTAGTGCAGTTGCGTTTTAGTCTCATAAATTGACTGTCCGGAATGGAACTTAGCCAATTAGAGTGATGGCAACTCTTGGCATTAATGTATGCCCCTGAATCCGTTGGTTTGATGTAAGTTTTTGTCTCAAGTTTGTTGTTTTCAATAAAAACGGTAATATCTAAAAAATGTATGCTTTTGCAACTGCTTTCAAAGGTAAAAAATATGTTTTCTGAATTTGTATTAAGATAAAGATCAAATTGTATATATTGGTAGATGCTCAATTAGCTTAGTGATATCATTCAGGAGCTCGAAAGGGAGGGGTATTTCTAAGCAAGAAAAAAAGCCATTTGTTTCCCCCAGCACCCTGAATGATAACCGTAACCAGATTTAAATTCCACATAATAATAGAATTCAGAGATCTTCGTTACACATATTTGCGCAAATGTGTGAATAAGCCCCAAAGCCGCATCAAGGCGTTTCTGTATATTTGGGGTCCCTAGCGCTATATTTAGGTGCAGGGTGTGGCACCCCAAAACACCAGCATAAGCCAGAAAGCCCAGCGTAGCATACCAGTGAAAAAAACTATAGTGTTAGTAAATTAGTATTTAGGAAGCCGAAGCTATAGAGAAAGTGATACAAAAATGAAATGCAATTAAAATAAAGAAATAGTGTTAAAAAATTAATAAGTGAAAAGTGTTAATAGAATGTAAGGGTATGCCACACTAAGGCCATCCAGCTCAGCCAGTCCAGAGGCACCACACCTCACACCTTCATTACCCCAATCTGGGTCTAAGATTAACCAGCAAAGAGCCACATGATAATGGCTCCTTACTACAATATGTCTAAGCTAAGAGCTACCTACCTTGGAGCAACCCCATAATGCTCCATGTGGCATGTCAGGGCCTGCACCTCCTCCTAATGCAGGAACCTCTCTGCCTCTCACAACAAACATATATATTGGTAGATGCTCAATTAGCTTAGTGATATCATTCAGGAGCTCGATAGGGAGGGGTATTTCTAAGCAAGAAAAAAAGCCATTTGTTTCCCCCAGCACCCTGAATGATAACCGTAACCAGATTTAAATTCCACATAATAATAGAATTCAGAGATCTTCGTTACACATATTTGCGCAAATGTGTGAATAAGCCCCAAAGTTTTTTCACTGGTATGCTACGCTGGGCTTTCTGGCTTATGCTGGTGTTTTGGGGTGCCACACCCTGCACCTAGATATAGCGCTAGGGACCCCAAATATACAGAGACGCCTTGATGCGGCTTTGGGGCTTATTCACACATTTGCGCAAATATGTGTAACGAAGATCTCTGAATTCTATTATTATGTGGAATTTAAATCTGGTTACGGTTATCATTCAGGGTGCTGGGGGAAACAAATGGCTTTTTTTCTTGCTTAGAAATACCCCTCCCTTTCGAGCTCCTGAATGATATCACTAAGCTAATTGAGCATCTACCAATATATATGTTTGTTGTGAGAGGCAGAGAGGTTCCTGCATTAGGAGGAGGTGCAGGCCCTGACATGCCACATGGAGCATTATGGGGTTGCTCCAAGGTAGGTAGCTCTTAGCTTAGACATATTGTAGTAAGGAGCCATTATCATGTGGCTCTTTGCTGGTTAATCTTAGACCCAGATTGGGGTAATGAAGGTGTGAGGTGTGGTGCCTCTGGACTGGCTGAGCTGGATGGCCTTAGTGTGGCATACCCTTACATTCTATTAACACTTTTCACTTATTAATTTTTTAACACTATTTCTCTATTTTAATTGCATTTCATTTTTGTATCACTTTCTCTATAGCTTCGGCTTCCTAAATACTAATTTATTAACACTATAGTTTTTTCACTGGTATGCTACGCTGGGCTTTCTGGCTTATGCTCGTGTTTTGGGGTGCCACACCCTGCACCTAGATATAGCGCTAGGGACCCCAAATATACAGAGACGCCTTGATGCGGCTTTGGGGCTTATTCACACATTTGCGCAAATATGTGTAACGAAGATCTCTGAATTCTATTATTATGTGGAATTTAAATCTGGTTACGGTTATCATTCAGGGTGCTGGGGGAAACAAATGGCTTTTTTTAAAGATCAAATTGTTCAAGGCTATCTGTATCGCCTCTCCAAATAAAAAAGACGTCGTCTATGTATCTCCTACAGGACACCAGGTTCGCTCCGAAGGGACAATAGTTCCAGATTTTTAACTCCTCCCACTGTCCCATGAAGATGTTAGCAGAACTCGGAGCGAACCTGGTGCCCATAGCTGTGCCGACGTCCTGCACATAAAGCCCCCCATCAAAAGAGAAGTAATTGTTTTTCAAAATAAACACAACCCCTTTCAAAATGAAGTCCTGTAAAGATTCCTTCAGATCACTGTTTGACAGGGCCTTGGTGACAGCTGAAATAACTGTCTGATGTTCAATGATGGTGTACAGTGTACGTACATCAGCTGTCACCAAAATGTCTCCATCTTCCCATTTTATTTTCTCTAGATCATTTAGAAAAGCCTTGGTGTCCTTAAGATGTGATGGGTATTTCGACACTAACGGTTGCAAGAAATAGTCTATGAATTCTGAAAGATTGGAGGTCACTGACCCTATTCCTGATACAATCGGCCTACCAGAGGGATTCTCGTGATTTTTGTGGATTTTTGGCAAAAAATATAGCACAGGAATTGTCGTTTCCGTAATATATATAAATTTCATTTCTCTTTCTGTCATGGCATCCTTTGAGACATACTCCTCTAGTAGTCTCTTTAATTCCTGAGAAATCCTTTCCGTTGGGTCAGTATTTAATCTATGGTATGTATTGCCATCATTTAACTGACGGAAGACTTCCTTATTATAGTCATCCTTTGTCATGATGACTATACTGCCCCCTTTGTCAGAAGGTTTAATAACCAAATCCTCACGGTCACTTAGTTGTTTTAATGCCTGTCGTTCCTTAAACGTAAGATTGTATTTGGGTAACTTGCTATCCATCTGTTTAATATCATCAGATACTAGTTTTAGGAATGTCTTTAAAAAATTCCCTCTTATAAAAGTGGGATTAAATATTGATTTCGGTTTAAATGGTGTGTCCCCTGTTTCCACCACTTCCTTCGTCCCTTTGCTAATGAATAATTTTTTCAAACTTAATTTCCTTATAAACTTTTGTAAATCGATAAATGTGTTGAATTTATTCAACGATAAAGAGGGCGCAAACTTCATACCTTTTTCAAGGAGAGAAATCTCCTCTCTGGCTAATAGATGGTCGGTTAGATTAAAAATTTTAATCTTTCCTGGACTTTCATTAGTCATGGTGACTGTGGGGTGAACAGTAAGGACCTTTTTCTTCTTATTATTGGCCATCTTTCTTTTTCATTTCTTTTTTATTAATTTATTTGTACGTCCTCCTCTATTGCCTCTCCTTTTTATCTTGGGGGACGGGATTTTTTTCCCCTGGATAAAAAAGGCGAGGACTCAGTAGCATGTTCCAGTGGCTCAAATCTATTATTAGTTTGATTACACAGGGGTAATCAAATCGAAATTTTCATTATATCTATTCCTCCCCATTGGTTTTGACCTCCATCCGTTATTGCTGGAGTTATCATTGTTTCTTTGTGACCCTCTTTTAATATATCTTTTTTCCCTCTGAGCAAGTGGGATTAAGATTGGGTCCGTGTAATTTCCTCTAGAGGTACTTCTGGGATGGGGCGAGGATTTAAAATTCCTTTTGTGATTCCGTCTATGTGGTGTAATCCATTTATTATTTTTCCTGATGATTAGATTAGGTAATGGCGGTGTCTCCCTGTCCTCATCCTCCTCTTGTTCTACAACTGATTCTTCATCCAAATTTTCTCCCTTTTTGTCTCTATTGAATTTTCGTACTTTGCGTTCAATCAGTACTCTCTCGTTCTTCTTTAGGGAGACTTCTACACGTTTTTCTAGTCCCTTATATTCTTGTAAGGCAATGAAGGGATGAACCAGCGTCTTATAGTTATTAATTTCTACCTCTAGTAGTTCTAATTCCTGTTTCCTATCGTGTATAATTAATTTGATTAGGGATGTGGAACATATATTCAATATCCTGTCCCATTCTGCTTTAAACTCCTCATCCGCAGATGAAAAAGAGGCCTCTTTATTAATTCGTAAACCTTTCGGTACTATTTGGTGGGAGAGGTATTTCTCCAGTGTTACCATCTCCCACCAAATTCTGTTCTCCTTCAATAGAATCATTTCTAGTTTTTTCATGAGGCTCTCTAAATGCTCATCTACTAAGACAGTGGAATCCCCTTCCTCTCTAAAAACGTAGTCAAACTTAGATTTTCTGTTTTCTCGTAATTTGAACATAGTGCTGCACAGAACAATACCTTCTAAGGATAATATAGCAAATAGATAGAACACGAGTTAAAGGAAGAGTCCCGTGCGCATATAGCAGCTAATCAATAAATTACTCTCTAGAGGTATCCTTAACCTCTCACCAATAGTGCACAATGTAAAAAAATTAAGTAATAACTTAACCAGCGCTTTTCCAATTGGTTTTCATTAGTGAGGAGTGGGTTCGGTTCCTCGGAATCCGAACCCCCCCGAACTTCACCCATTTTACACGGGTCCGAGGCACACTCGGATACTCCAGTATTGCTCGGTTAACCCGAGCGCGCCCGAACGTCATCATCCCGCTGTCGGATTCTCACGATATTCGGATTCTATATAAGGAGCCGCGCGTCGCCGCCATTTTTCACTCGTGCATTGGAAATGATAGTGAGAGGACGTGGCTGGCGTCCTCTTACTTTGTTTCAGAACTTTCAGGGGGCTGAAAATATCTTTATTCTGGGGACCAGCAGTATTATAGGAGGAGTACAGTGCAGAGTTTTGCTGACCAGTGACCACCAGTATTATACGTTCTCTGCCTGAAAAACGCTCCATATCTGTTTTCAGTGTGCTGCATAAATCTGTGCTCACACTGCTTTATTGTGGGGACTGGGGACCAGCAGTATATATAGGAGGAGTACAGTGCAGAGTTTTGCTGACCAGTGACCACCAGTATTATACGTTCTCTGCCTGAAAAAAGCTCCATATCTGTGCTCAGTGTGCTGCATATATCTGTGCTCACACTGCTTTATTGTGGGGACTGGGGACCAGCAGTATTATATAGGAGGAGTCAGTGCAGAGTTTTGCTGACCAGTGACCACCAGTATTATACGTTCTCTGCCTGAAAAACGCTCCATATCTGTGCTGCATTGTAGTATATAGTAGGAGTACAGTGCATAATTTTGCTGACCAACAGTATATAATATATAGGAGTACGGTAAGAAGGCCACTGCTCTACCTACCTCTGTGTCGTCAAGTATACTATCCATCCATACCTGTGGTGCATTTCAGTTTTGCACAGTTTGCTGACCACCAGTATATAATATATAGCAGTACGGTACAGTAGGCCACTGCTCTACCTACCTCTGTGTCGTCAAGTATACTATCCATCCATACCTGTGGTGCATTTCAGTTTTGCACAGTTTGCTGACCACCAGTATATAATATATAGCAGTACGGTACAGTAGGCCACTGCTCTACCTACCTCTGTGTTGTCAAGTATACTATCCATCCATACCTGTGGTGCATTTCAGTTTTGCACAGTTTGCTGGCCACCAGTATATAATATATAGCAGTACGGTACAGTAGGCCACTGCTCTACCTACCTCTGTGTCGTCAAGTATACTATCCATCCATACCTGTGGTGCATTTCAGTTTTGCACAGTTTGCTGACCACCAGTATATAATATATAGCAGTACGGTACAGTAGGCCACTGCTCTACCTACCTCTGTGTCGTCAAGTATACTATCCATCCATACCTGTGGTGCATTTCAGTTGTGTGCAGTATATATAGTAGTAGGCCATTGCTATTGATACTGGCATATAATTCCACACATTAAAAAATGGAGAACAAAAATGTGGAGGGTAAAATAAGGAAAGATCAAGATCCACTTCCACCTCGTGCTGAAGCTGCTGCCACTAGTCATGGCTGAGACGATGAAATGCCATCAACGTAGTCTGCCAAGGCCGATACCCAATGTCATAGTAGAGAGCATGTAAAATCCAAAAGACAAAAGTTCAGTAAAATGACCCAAAAATCAAAATTAAAAGCGTCTGAGGAGAAGTGTAAACTTGCCAATATGCCATTTACGACACGGAGTGGCAAGGAACGGCTGAGGCCCTGGCCTATTTTCATGGCTAGTGGTTCAGCTTCACATGAGGATGGAAGCACTCATCCTCTCGCTAGAAAAATGAAAAGACTTGAGCTGGCAAAAGCACAGCAAAGAACTGTGCGTTCTTCGAAATCACAAATCCCCAAGGAGAGTCCAATTGTGTCGGTTGCGATGCCTGACCTTCCCAACACTGGATGGGAAGATGTGGCGCCTTCCACCATTTGCACCACCCCTGCAAGTGCTGGAAGGAGCACCCGCAGTCCAGTTCCTGATAGTCAAATTGAAGATGTCACTGTTGAAGTACACCAGGATAAGGATATGGGTGTTGCTGGCGCTGAGGAGGAAATTGACAAGGAGGATTCTGATGGTGAGGTGGTTTGTTTAAGTCAGGCACCCGGGGAGACACCTGTTGTCCGTGGGACGAATATGGCCATTGACATGCCTGGTCCAATTACAAAAAAAATCACCTCTTCGGTGTGGAATTATTTTAACACAAATGCGGACAACAGGTGTCAAGCCGTGTGTTGCCTTTGTCAAGCTGTAATAAGTAGGGGTAAGGACGTTAACCACCTCGGAACATCCTCCCTTATACGTCACCTGCAGCGCATTCATCATAAGTCAGTGACAAGTTCAAAAACTTTGGATGACAGCGGAAGCAGTCCACTGACCACTAAATCCCTTCCTCTTGTAACCAAGCTCCTGCAAACCACACCACCAACTCCCTCAGTGTCAATTTCCTCCTTACACAGGAAAGCCAATAGTCCTGCAGGCCATGTCACTGTCAAGTCTGACGAGTGCTCTCCTGCCTGGGATTCCTCCGATGCATCCTTGAGTGTAACGCCTACTGCTGCTGGCGCTGCTGTTGTTGCTGCTGGGAGTCGATCGTCATCCCAGAGGGGAAGTCGGAAGACCACTTGTACTACTTCCAGTAAGCAATTGACTGTCCAACAGTCCTTTGCGAGGAAGATGAAATATCACAGCAGTCATCCTGCTGCAAAGCGGATAACTCAGGCCTTGGCAGCCTGGGCGGTGAGAAACGTGTTTCCGTTATCCACCGTTAATTCACAGGCAACTAGAGACTTGATTGAGGTACTGTGTCCCCAGTACCAAATACCATCTAGGTTCCATTTCTCTAGGCAGGCGATACCGAAAATGTACACAGACGTCAGAAAAAGAGTCACCAGTGTCCTAAAACATGCAGTTGTACCCAATGTCCACTTAACCACGGACATGTGGACAAGTGGAGCAGGGCAGACTCAGGACTATATGACTGTGACAGCCCACTGGGTAGATGTATTGCCTCCCGCAGCAAGACCAGCAGCGGCGGCACCAGTAGCAGCATCTCGCAAACGCCAACTCGTTCCTAGGCAGGCTACGCTTTGTATCACCGCTTTCCAGAAGAGGCACACAGCTGACAACCTCTAACGGAAACTGAGGAACATCATCGCAGAATGGCTTACCCCAAATGGACTCTCCTGGGGATTTGTGACATCGGACAACGCCAGCAATATTGTGCGTGCATTACATCTGGGCAAATTCCAGCACGTCCCATGTTTTGCACATACATTGAATTTGGTGGTGCAGAATTATTTAAAAAACGACAGGGGCGTGCAAGAGATGCTGTCGGTGGCCCGAAGAATTGCGGGCCACTTTCAGCATTCAGCCACAGCGTGCCGAAGACTGGAGCACCAGCAAACACTCCTGAACCTGCCCTGCCATCATCTGAAGCAAGAGGTGGTAACGAGGTGGAATTCAACCCTCTATATGCTTCAGAGGATGGAGGAGCAGCAAAAGGCCATTCAAACCTATACATCTGCCTACGATATAGGCAAAGGAGGGGGAATGCACCCGACTCAAGCGCAGTGGAGAATGATTTCAACGTTGTGCAAGGTTCTGCAACCCTTTGAACTTGCCACACGTGAAGTCAGTTCAGACACTGCCAGCCTGAGTCAGGTCATTCCCCTCATCAGGCTTTTGCAGAAGAAGCTGGAGAGATTGAAGGAGGAGCTAAAACAGAGCGATTCCGCTAGGCATGTGGGACTTGTGGATGGAGCCCTTAATTCGCTTAACCAGGATTCACGGGTGGTCAATCTGTTGAAATCAGAGCACTACATTTTGGCCACTGTGCTCGATCCTAGATTTAAAACCTACGTTGTATCTCTCTTTCCGGCAGACACAAGTCTGCAGAGGTTCAAAGACCTGCTGGTGAGAAAATTGTCAAGTCAAGCGGAACGTGACCCGTCAACAGCTCCTCCTTCATATTCTCCCGCAACTGGGGGTGCGAGGAAAAGGCTAAGAATTCCGAGCCCACCCGCTGGCGGTGATGCAGGGCAGTCTGGAGCGAGTGCTGACATCTGGTCCGGACTGAAGGACCTGCCAACGATTACTGACATGTCGTCTGCTGTCACTGCATATGATTCTCTCACCATTGAAAGAATGGTGGAGGATTATATGAGTGACCGCATCCAAATAGGCACGTCAGACAGTCCGTACGTATACTGGCAGGAAAAAGAGGCAATTTGGAGGCCCTTGCACAAACTGGCTTTATTCTACCTAAGTTGCCCTCCCTCCAGTGTGTACTCCGAAAGAGTGTTTAGTGCAGCCGCTCACCTTGTCAGCAATCGGCGTACGAGGTTACTTCCAGAAAATGTGGAGAAGATGATGTTCATCAAAATGAATTATAATCAATTCCTCCGTGGAGACATTCACCAGCAATTGCCTCCAGAAAGTACACAGGGACCTGAGATGGTGGATTCCAGTGGGGACGAATTAATAATCTGTGAGGAGGGGGATGTACAAAGTGAAAGGGGTGAGGAATCGGACGATGAGGAGGAGGTGGACATCTTGCCTCTGTAGAGCCAGTTTGTGCAAGGAGAGATTGATTGCTTTTTTTTTTGGTGGGGGCCCAAACCAACCAGTCATTTCAGTCACAGTTGTGTGGCAGACCCTGTCGCTGAAATGATGGGTTTGTTAAAGTGTGCATGTCCTGTTTATACAACATAAGGGTTGGTGGGAGGGCCCAAGGACAATTCCATCTTGCACCTCTTTTTTCTTTCATTTTTCTTTGCATCATGTGCTGTTTGGGGACTATTTTTTTGAAGTGCCATCCTGCCTGACACTGCAGTGCCACTCCTAGATGGGCCAGGTGTTTGTGTCGGCCACTTGTGTCGCTTAGCTTAACCATCCAGCGACCTTGGTGCACCTCTTTTTTTCTTTGCATCATGTGCGGTTTGGGGACTATTTTTTTGAAGTGCCATCCTGTCTGATACTGCAGTGCCACTCCTAGATGGGCCAGGTGTTTGTGTCGGCCACTTGTGTCGCTTAGCTTAGTCACACAGCTACCTCATTGCGCCTCTTTTTTTCTTTGCATCATGTGCTGTTTGGGGACTGTTTTTTTGAAGTGCCATCCTGTTTGACACTGCAGTGCCACTCCTAGATGGGCCAGGTGTTTGTGTCGGCCACTTGTGTCGCTTAGCTTAGTCATCCAGCGACCTCGGTGCAAATTTTAGGACTAAAAATAATATTGTGAGGTGTTCAGAATAGACTGAAAATGAGTGGAAATTATGGTTATTGAGGTTAATAATACTTTGGGATCAAAATTACCCCCAAATTCTATGATTTAAGCTGTTTTTGAGGAGTTTTTGTAAAAAAACACCCAAATCCAAAACACACCCGAATCCGACAAAAAAATTTCAGGGAGGTTTTGCCAAAACGCGTCCGAATCCAAAACACGGCCGAGGAACCGAATCCAAAACCAAAACACAAAACCGAAAAATGTCCGGTGCACATCATTAGTTTTCATACACCGTCCCGTTATTTCAATTGGGAATATGGGAAATGAGAAAAAGTGCATATAGTGTAACACGGACATGCTGAAGGCATATTCATCTTGACAAAGGCCCCAGACAGGGGAAGAAACGCGTTGGTGGAGGAGGGAATCCAGCTGGTGAGGACATTGACAGTGTACCATTGGTGCTGACGATTTACCCGGGACCGACAGTCACCATTTAATAACGCAATTGAACTGTGTATATCACAGTTCCTATACATCTGGTAATTATTCCATATATCACCTGCTAGGAAAGCCTCCTTTGAAAAGAAAGAATGCCTTGCACTACACTTTATACAATTTGTTGAATTTTAAAGTGTTATATTGTTTTATCCAATATATTGTTTGTCAAATACATGTGCATTAAACTGTGTTACACTATATGCACTTTTTCTCATTTCCCATATTCCCAATTGAAATAACGGGACGGTGTATGAAAACCACTTGAAAAAGCGCTGGTTAAGTTATTACTTCATTTTTTTACATTGTGCACTAGATGTAGAATTGCCTCTCACTGATGAGTACAACCAGGAGAATGTAAAGCAAATTAGCATACAATTAGGATTGTATTTCCCTACTGTTGTTAAGTGGAACAAAATTTTCTCCATAAGACAGAAGGACAGTGAAATGGCATCCGAGTATTTCCATAGAACACTGCTGGAAATGGCTAGATACACTGGGATAGAGGATATTAAGGAGAATGCCAACCACAGGGAGGTAGCTGTCTCTGTACTAATGGATGGATTAAAGGAGGCACTGAGGACCAGAGTGCAAACCTCTCTGCCAAATTGGAGAGATATCTCGGTAGCTGCGCTAAAAGAGTCTACCATCGAGCATGATCGCAACATCAGTAAACACAGGGAGTCACAAGGGGATAAGCTGATGATGGTAAGTATACAAGCTCTTACAGGGAAGTCCCATCAGCCTAAACCCCAGACCCCTGATGGTAAGTCACGGTCAATAACATGTTATCTTTGCAAGAGGGAAGGGCATTTCGCCAGGGATTGTAGAAGTAGCGGGACACATAACGTATATAGACCCCCTAGACCTGAATACGAACCACGCTACCAGACACATAGTTGGGATCAGGGACCACACAGAAGGGATTATGAGCCGCATAGAGGGGAAACAAGGAGGTACACACCCAGGAGGGACTGGCAGGCCCCCGAAAACTCACAGTTATCCCGCTCACATATTGCAGCTGCCAATGCCCTGTGGGAGGGTCCCACTACACAATAGAGGTTAGGCCATACCTGTAGTCTGCAACCGGTGAAATTGATTGCTGGCCTTGGAAGTGAACCTGAGGTCATGGTCGATGTAGCTGGGGTACCACTACCTTTTCTTGTAGACACAGGGGCGGCCAGATCAGTACTAAATTCCACCACAGGTGTAACAACCACGGATAAACCAATTTCGGCAATGGGAGTAATGGGAAAGGTGCAGCAATACCCTTCGAGTAGACCTGCAGAGATTATGATAGGGCCCTTGCAAACCAAACATTCTTTCCTGTTGGCTGCATCGGCTCCAACTAATCTACTTTGCAGAGACTTTTTGTGTAAAATGCGGTGTGTCATATACTGTACCCCTGAGGGTGTGTTCTTAGATATCCCTGAGAACCATGCACAGGAGGTACAAGATATATTAGACACCCCTCGAAGGCTAATGTTACACTCCACCGTTATAGATGCATGTCCATCGCAGGTAGAGGAAATTATCTCGCAAATACCGGGTTCCCTTTGGACCAAAGATGGACAGGACACTGGATTGATGGCGAATGTAGCCCCAGTAGTAGTACAAATAAAAGGTGGCAGGATAGCTCCAAAAATCCCACAGTACCCTCTGAAACCAGAGGTGGAATTAGGAGTATACCCCGTCATAGAACGGCTGCTACAGCAGGGCATCCTAGTCAGGACGTCCAGCACAGCCAATAGTCCCATCTTCCCTGTGAAAAAGAGTGGGGGTGGGGTTACAGGCTAGTGCAGGATCTAAGAGCGATAAACAAGATAGTTAATTCAATTCCCCGTAGTGCCCAATCCAGCTGTCATCCTCATGCAGATTCCCTCCACCTCCAAGTACTTCACCGTCATCGATCTCTGTTCTGCATTCTTTTCTGTCCCTCTCCACCCTGACAGCCAATACCTCTTTGCTTTCACCTACAGGGGAGTACAGTACAACTGGACTCGTCTCCTCCAAGGTTTAATTGACAGGCCAAGTATTTTCTCCCAGGCCCTACATGACTGTTTGCAATCTTTTCAACCTGAGAGTGGGTCGGTGCTAATACAATATGTTGATGACTTGTTGTTGTGCTCTGACTCATTCGAGTCGTCCCTGGCAGACACTAAACAGCTTCTGTTTCATCTCTCCCAGACAGGATACAAGGTTTCAAAGGATAGGTTGCAGTTGTGTCGGACTAGGGTTAAATACTTGGGACCCTGCTTGATGCAAGGACTTAGGCACCTGACCACTGATAGAATACAGGCCATCCGTGACATGACTCTGCCGCAAACTCAGCAACAGATCCGCACTTTCCTCGGAATGTGTGGGTACTGTCGGAATTGGATTCCAGGGCTCTCTATTTTGGCACTGCCTTTGCAAGAAATGGTCTCCTCGAACAAACCAGAACGGGTCTCTCATACAGAAGAGTCCAAACTGGCGTTTGAGAGACTAAAACAGTGCTTGTCACAAGCACCAGCATTGGGTATGCCAGATTATGAGAAGCCCTTTGAATTGTATGGTGCTGAAAGCGCTGGGTGCGCGGCAGGAGTCTTAACACAGAAACATGGTGATGCCAGCAGACCGGTAGTCTACTACAGTGCACAGTTGGACACTGTAGCATGGTCTCTCCCCACTTGCTTACAAAGTGTTGCAGCCATAGCTTTGCTGGTAAGTAAAAGCGAGGACGTAGTGTTAGGACACGACTTGACCATCCATACACCACATGCTGTATCAGCCTTGCTAAACTCCGCCCAATCAAAAAATGCGAATTTATGCTGTTTTGCCTGACACCTATAAACATATACACAATATCTTTATTTAAACTTGGTTCAGAGATAATATCACATTGCATAACCGTGTACAGGAGTAGTATGGCAAACACAGAAGCAAATTGTGTGTCATGTGTACACTGTTAGAAGAGTGAGATATAATATATCATACTTTGTATTTTCTTGGCTTTTTAAAAGGTACAAAGGGGTATTTATTCACAATAAACCTCTTGCACTTTGTAATTCTTGTTTTTTGTTTTCTGTTTCGTTCCCCCTTTATATTAACTAGGTAAGGAATAAAAGTTAAGTTTTAATATTACACATCATATCTTATTACATTGATTATAATCATTTCCAAAAGAGTTCTCCAAAAAGGAATTTTCTTCGGGGTTAATCCCCACATAGCAATGTGTTAGTGAGTTTTCTCATAATTCCGGGAGCACCTCCAGCCAAACAAATAGGTATATGAATTTTCATATTAGATTAATTATAGCTGGTTCCTGTTAAATTTAGCATTTATTGTTTGTCTGGTGCAGGAGAAGATACTGTTGTTAAATTACGCCCAAACCAGACATGTCTCATCCGCTCGGTTTACAAAGTAGGAACTATCACTGATGGCCCCTGTAAACATCACCATAAAGAGGTGCAGCACACTAAATCCTGTACTTTATTTGCCGAGTGTGCCTGGTCACGCCCAAAGGGTGGAGGGTGAGAATGATGATGAAGAAGGATTTAGTGCAGACACTGATACGCATGATTGTATGGAATACCTGAACCAGACTTTCACTGCGAGACCTGACATCGGTGACAACCCACTGGAAGGAGTAGACTTTACTTTCTACACTGACAGTAGTTGCCACAGACAGACGGAATTGGGAGATCTGTGCACCGGATACGCAGTTGTAGATGACGAAGGTATCATAGAAGCTGAACCCCTTGGCCCACCTCACTCAGCACAAGTCGCTGAGCTGGTAGCACTGACCAGAGCATGTGAGTTGGCAAAGGGTAAGTCAGCTAATATATACACGGACTCTAGGTATGCCTTTGGAGTGGTGCATGATTTTCGGGCCCTGTGGCACCTCAGAAATTTCATGACGGCAGCTGGCACACCTGTAGCGCATGCGTCATACATCAAGAGGCTTCTGACAGCCATACAGGAACCAGACAGAGTGGCTGTTATCAAGTGTAAAGCACACACTTACAACCAAAACCCAATTTCACTTGGTAACAGCCGGGCAGACGAAGCTGCAAAATCAGCAGCAAGCACTACCATACAAACCAACATCACAGAACTGATTACATTTAACATGGTTAACATGCAACAATTAATTGAAATGCAAAATTTGTGTTCACTACAGGAGAGGGCAGTCTGGAAGGCGAAGTGATATGATCAGGAGTCCTCAGGACTTTGGACAGATGGACACGGTAAGGCAGTGGCCCCCAGGGCATATCTCCCAAGCCTAGCTGAGGCGGCACACGGTCTGACTCATCTGGTTAAGGAAGGTATGTGCAAATTGGTAAGAGCCTACTGGAGTGCACCAGGGTTCTCTTCTGATGCAGGTAAGAAAGCAATGACATGTCTTACTTGCTTGAGGAAGAATATTGGTAAGACAATACCAACGGAGCCATCCCATATCCCTCCTACAGATGGACCTTTCCAGGTAATACAAATCGACTTCATACAGTTACCACCCTGTAGGAAGTTAAAATATGTGTTAGTATGTACCGATGTCTTTTCAAACTGGGTAGAGGCATTCCCCGCTGCCACAAATACTGCCGTATTCACTGCAAAGAAAATCGTGCAGGAATTTGTGTGTAGGTATGGTATCCCTAGAATGATTGAAAGTGATAGGGGTTACCCATTTTACAGGTGAAGTCTTTCAGGTCATGTGCAAACTGATGGGTATTAATAGTAAGCTGCATACTCCATACCGGCCACAGGCAAGTGCGAAGGTGGAGAGAATGAACAGCACTATTAAGAACAAGCTGAGCAAAGTGATGGCTGAAACTGGGATGTTGTGGCCAGAGGCACTGCCACTAGTGTTGTACAGCATCAGAACCACTCCCAGGTCACCGCTTAACTTATCACCCTTCGAAGTTCTTTTTGGACGACAACCTCATGTAATGATAGACCCCCAGGATGATTTGAAGTGCAATAATAAAATAACTGTGCATTATTGGGTTAGGATGAGCCAACAACTGAGAAACCAGCAAAGGAATCTAAAACTAGCTA
Organism: Pseudophryne corroboree; assembly: GCF_028390025.1. Classification (NCBI taxonomy): domain Eukaryota; kingdom Metazoa; phylum Chordata; class Amphibia; order Anura; family Myobatrachidae; genus Pseudophryne; species Pseudophryne corroboree. Next base: position 387,251,037 of record NC_086452.1, read on the forward strand.
TTCCTGACCTACCAAACAGTAATTGTCATGACATTGAACCTGGGGATTATGTGATAAATCAAAACTTTTTACGCTCAGGTTGCCTCATAGACAGGTGGGAAGGACCGTATCAAGTTTTTTTGACCAGCACGACAGCACTAAAGGTCGCCGAAAGAGAGACTTGGGTCCACTCATCCCACTGCAAGAAGGTAGCTGACCCGGAGAAAACTTGTGACACAGAGAAAGGCGAAGAGAACCTCGTATCAATAGAGAATTTATTCCGGGAAAGCTGAGAGGCAGGACTGTTGAACGGCACCTGAGCGCGGAGAACAACAAAATCAAGGACGGTCGTCGTACCATTTTTCTTTTTTCAAACCCCCCCCCCCCCCCCCCACTGCATTTTTCTTTTTTTCTCTCTTCCTGTTTTTGTTCCTTAACGAAATGGATCCCCACCAAGAGACTGTGTTCCGGCTTTTTCTTGTGACTGTTTTTGATCAGGACAATCTGTTTTTGGGAGGGCCCTCGAGACGTCGAGCAGGGATTTGGAATGGGTTCTGATGGAGAGTACGGATTCGTAGGACCCCAGGATCAGCGCATCACTTTGGTCAAGGCTAGTATCAGTAAGAGATCTGGTAGTCATGGGGCTCGGAGGCAATGTGAGGGGTTATTGTCTGATGAATATTGTATCTGTGCGCATTACGAAAATATAGTCGAAGATGGGTGCATCCAGAGATGTCAGTCAAACAGTAATATTGACATTGGCCGACATCCTTTGAGTGATTACCACTCATTAGTGGGTATGGTCTTAAACCAAACAGAATGCTGGGTGTGCTCACAAGTACCTCAAGGACAGAGTAAATCGGGATTAGTGCCATACCCTTTAACGATAGATGAGGTACTCGAATTATGGGGTGGGAGACCGGTGGACAATAAATTCAATATATCTAGGCCCCCTAGCTTGAAGCTCCACCAGTACCACGTAGATAGGTCACTGTTGTGTTTTAATGTGTCCAATTTCCGAAAACCAGGAAATTGGGAAGTGACATGGAATAACCAGACAATGACTTTTTTACATAGAGCTGATAATATACCTATCAACTCTGAACTTGTACGTAAGATAGTCGCAAGTGAGAAGTACTTTCGGTATAGGTATACACGTGGAATCAGAACCATGTGGGCTGGAAAAGTGTCGCAAGGGTATTGTGCCCACATCATCCAGCCCGATACTTGTACTGAGCAAGTGAGAGAACTGGGGACTGGTTTCTTTATAAGGAAGATATGTGATATGGTGTTGTTGCATTTTGTCCCCTATGTTCTCCCAGATGATGCCTACTTCATATGTGGAAGGAAAGCGTACAAGTGGCTTACTCCGAGCTCTGAAGGGTTATGTTATATTGGCAGAGTACTACCAGAGTTCATGGCCATAGCACACGACAAAATGAAAGACATTCACCGCAACGCTCAGACTCCTTATACTCATACCCATTATGAACACATCATCAAGAGACACCTCATAGATAGGACAGAGCACGCAGCCTCTGATTTGATCCACAAATCCACCGTGATTTAGTTCCTTCTCGCATTAGATATCACCCGTACTGCCAGAGGAACTATAAATTATAAGTACATCCATGCACTGGCAAACTTGATAGATAATAACACTGAGATGTATAATGACACCTTCAGGTATACGGGCAGGGAGTTACAAGCCTACAAGAAGGAGCTGGTCCAGCACAGGATGGTCCTGAATTATGTCACGGCTGTGACAGGTGGGTACTGTGTTACTCTGGCAACTCAATATGGTGTGAAGTGCTGTACGTATTGTTAGGCGCCGGGGTCCGCTTGTCTGCGTGGCCCGGCGCCTAGCAACTAGAGACGCCGTGCGCGTACAGCCGCCGGCTCCCTAGCAACGCTAGACGCCGGGCGCGCTGAGCCGCACGGACCCTAGCAACGGGGACGCCACTGGCGGACCGCGTTCCCCGTTGCTAGGCTTTACAAGTGGATATTTTGGTTGTCCTTTTCCCTGGCGGTTTCTCCGCACATATTATAGTTTTGAGTTTGCTTAGCCCCTGGCCTGGTTGTTTAGTTAGAGGGCCTCTTGTTATCACCCTGTCTCGGGTTTCCCTTTGTCTCTCATTAAGACCGGGGGGCATCGAAGTTGGGCAGACATAATCCGCCCTTCAAACGCGGCTGCCAAGGGCTCAAGAAACCATAGTCTCGCAGGGGATTTCTGACAACACGGGTGAGACAACAGAGTTAGGGCGCCAGGGGCTATTTTCCTGTCCTGCTCCCTTCCCCAGCATTCCGTTCCAGTGCTCCTGTCCTTGCCATAAGATCTCCTCTGACCAGAGTGCTGGAATCATAACACGTATATTACGAATAGCACTGACGACCCCACAGAGATCATCGATCAAAAGATGGACGAGATCTTGCAGTTAAAGTGGGAGTTCAGAAGGAAACACAACCTTACCTTGACGGCTGTGGGTAATGAACTGACCGGCTGGGGCTCATGGTTGAACCCACTCAAATGGTTCTCTGGATTAGGAGAGTGGGCGCAAAATGTGATTGCAAGTGTGGGAAAGTTTCTCCTTTGTATCCTGGGTGTGGTCATAATTATTGGTCTGATATTCAGATGTGTTCGAATTTTGACGTGGCGCAAACACAGCACAAATTTGATGAGTCTAAGGAGCGAGGGCGTTGTTACAGCAGCAGATTTGATTTATGACCCATCCGTAGTAACAGTGTTATGATAAGGATTGCAAATTAATTTCATGGCCTGTTTCTTTCACCATTTTTCTCTGTTTCCCTCCCTCTACCCAGAAACATCCAACCGGAAAAGACGTCAACCATACCCGAATTTATGTGAATGTATTTTTATGTGTCTTACCTTCATCTCTGCAACCAATGGCACACAGTCGATAAATGTTATCTACATATAGTAGCACACACATTTTTTTTCCCCACCATGTATCATCAGATAAATGTGCTCCCCATTTGTTGGTATAAGAAGCCGGATCGGCGAGGGCTAATGGCCCTTGCTCGAAAAGAGCTCGGTAGTGTTGTTTGCCCATGTACAGACCCTTAATACAGGATGAGAAAGATTTAATGTATACTTCGCAACACCTCGAAGCTTACTTAGAACATATACGGCACAATGATACATGCCCCTCATACATTAATTCATACATACATGCTTTTTTTCCTTATCCCACTAGGCTATACATTTCCCACCTACAAATCTTCCCCGGATATTTGAACTTTGTATATAATGTATATGAAATATTTTCAGTTATTGGTTATGTGTGGCAGTTATTATTGGGGCATGTTGGACTGTCAAAGTCGAAAATATCATAGTCACATGCATCACGTACAAACACCACACAGATGGCCTCCGTGCGGGTGCTTGTTCTACCGTGCGTGTGCATACTCGCATGTTGCGTATATTGGCTCACGAGGTCCTGCGTATTAGCGCGTGGTATGAGTAATTACGGTAGCATATGCATCCACATGGAAAAGCCACAAAGACATATCTCATATTTAATCCACATAGTACATAATTTACACATAGCCTACATGCACCACACCAGCGAGTTACATTTGCTTCAAAGGTATAACAACAGAGGGATTCACCTTTACAGGATATGATGAGACAGAATTAGGTTAGGGGGTGGTGTTTGGTATCCAGTTGTACAGTATTTCAAGGGCAAGATTCCGATTGCAGTTTGCAGAAGGTAGCACGCTCCTGCGCATAGATATGCGCAGGAACAGAATATTAATATTACACTGTATTTACTGTACTCTTGATATTCGGCGGGAACCCAGTGGAGAACATCTGCAAGTGCACCTGGACCAGGCATCGCCCACCTATTCAAACCGACCTATGACCCCTCCTGTACTGTAAATGACCAGCCCTTTGACCTATGGGTGAAGAGATTACAGTTTCCATTGTTTCATGATTTGGATTTATGTATAAAATCCAAGCCTACTTTCTGGTCAGTTACATTCTCTGAAGGTCATCTACCCAGATTGACTGAGGACCGGAACCGGGTGGCGCAGGCGAACAAACTTATGTATCCATTGATTGTAGCCTTTTCTCTTATGTGATTGTATTTCTGTTATACCCCCTTTTGAGTAAATATTTGTTGCTGGGTCGGACCTCAACATTACATATACAATTGGTGTCACATTTCCTTTCCTGTTAGGGGTTATAAAGTGTATTCCTTCGCACGTGTAGCTACTTTGTGCTTACAGCGTGATGGCGTGCTTACGCAGTGTGTACGCATTTGATAGGGGTTTCACACACACACATGCTTAACGGTCGCAGCGGCCTGAACATTGGTGTATTTAAGGTATTGCTCTTTTCCTGAAAGTTAATCGAACTTAACAATATTATATGGGATTAACATTATGGATTGCACTTCACACTGTTTCAACCATTCTGGCAGTTTGAACCATCTTAACTGGTGTGCCAGAAAAAGAACCAGGAGCCCCAATCAGCATACCCGGGAGTCCAATTTAGCCCACAATCAAAACATATGCAAGCCAAAACGTATGCAAACAGTAATGCATTCAAATTACATTGCATTGCAAGATCAAAACCACCTTGTTAGGATCCTGCCTTGTAGTCAGTGTTAATCACTGAATTTCCATATGTGTGCTTTTAATCATTTTGAGCTCAATGTAGGTACGCTGCCTGCAAGTGTGAGAATGTCAGGATGGTTTTACCCTGCTTGCGAGAACTTGCTTTTAATTAAGATGAGCTTCTTTGCTGGTATGGTTACATGGTAGTGCTAATAGGCTGTGTCTGGTATTTAAGATCTGTGCTGACAGCGGCAGCTCCTACATACATTTAGGAGGGGGACTGCTGTTACCCCTGTGGCCAGAGAGGAGTGAATTCAGCCAGCCCTGGGACACGAAACCTGCACAATGGATCTGGCAGGAGCCGGAACCGGCGCATACGCAGACGTATTCTTACCATACTGTCTCTTTAAATCGGACCACTCATGAATTACACAGGAATTAATGAGTGTCCTGGTTTAAAGTAGGGATGAGCTGGTTCGGTTCCCTGACAACCAAACCCCCCCCCAAAAAAAAACAAAAAACTTTGAGATCCGAGCCCGGATTTGAGTCAGGCTCGATTTTTCACACCTAACTTAGATCCGAAAACGAGGCAAAACTTCATCCCGCTGTCGGATCGCACGGGTTTTGGATTCTATACATAGTCCCGGTGATCGGCGTCATCTTCACTACTTGGAGAGTGCACAGTAAGGATATGTTCCTTCTGTGCTGTATTCTGTGCTGTAATCGGATAGGCAGGTTAGGAAAGGGGAGCAGGAGAGAGCAGAGGGGTTGCAGCAGGAGAGTTGAGTTAAACTGGGGTGCTGTTTTTGTGGGTGTGCTGTGACTGTCACTGTGTTAGGGCTCTGCATAGTAGACAGTGCACTGCATATAGCATACTGTGGCTGTATATAAGACGAGGTGTTGTTCTCTGCCTTTATACTACCGTACACTACTGCTATATATCCTCTATATGTGATCCAAAGAAAAAATATATTTCTATTGGTGCGTCACTCTGACTACTAGTACTGCAGCTGCCATACACTACTGCTATATATCCTCTGTGTGTGATAAAGAGCAAAAAATATATTTCTATTGGTGCGTCACTCAGTGATGACTACCAGTACTACCGTACACCACTGCTATATATCCTCCGTGTGTGATCCAGAGCAAAAAATATATTTCTATTGGTGCGTCACTCAGTGATGACTACCAGTACTACCGTACACCACTGCTATATATCCTCCGTGTGTGATCCAGAGCAAAAAATATATTTCTATTGGTGCGTCACTCAGTGATGACTACCAGTACTACCGTACACCACTGCTATATATCCTCTGTGTGTGATAAAGAGCAAAAAATATATTTCTATTGGTGCGTCACTCACAGTGTGTGTGATCCAGAGCAAAACATATATTTCTGTTGGTGCATCACTTAGTGACGACTACAAGTACTGCCATACACTACTGCTATATATCCTCTGTTTGTGATCCAGAGCAAAAAAAATATTTCTATTATGTATTTGAAAGGGGTGCTTTGTCTACTGTATCTGAAAGGGGTGATCTGTCCGTCCATTCAGGGGCTCCGGCCCAGTGTAAAATTAATGAATAAAAGCTAGACAAAAAGCCTAAAATTATAATTATAAAAAATATATATATATATTTTGTTTGTGCTGTACCCCAGTGTACTATACAATTTTTATTTTATCTTCATAAGTACTGTGACACTGCCGGTCAGACCGCAGTATATTATTTCCTACTCATTAACGCATTGTGCGACGCTGTCGGTGTAGTCAACCACAGTGTGTAATTATTATATATATTTCTGATTAATTTGTGCGACACTGTAGCCACTGGTGTGTGATATAAAAAATACTTCTACATATTTTTGACTCATTTGTGCGACACTGTAATCGCAGTGTGTGATATAATTTTTTATTTTTTTTTAAATTTGAATTAATATTTTGTGCTGTGTCATCCCAGTATACATCCAGGGACTGCAGCTGCTCCGTCCATCTAGGGGTGTTCTGTCAGTGCACCCAAAATAAAATATTTTTTTTTATATTTTGTACTGTATCCTCCCAGAGTACATCCAGGCGTGCATCATCCATTTCTGGGTGTGGTGTCTGTAGCTCATATTCTTATTATAACTTATTGTCCTATTTTCATAACTCTTCTTATCACCACATTGTAATTAATTCAAATTGCCTTATTCATCTTTTTGTGAACTGAAATCTTGAGCCTTGCCTAGTGCGTCTTTTTATATACATTCTTTTTTTTAAATATTTTGTCCTCCCAGTATATACATCTAAGGGCTGCTGCTCCGTCCAGCTAACTCAGTGTAACTTTTTGGCCTAAACTGTATAAAACAATATTGTGAGCTGTGAGGTGTTCAGAATAGTCTGAAAATGAGTGCAAATGAATGTTTTTGAGGTTAATAATACTGTAGGAACAAAAACACCCCAAAATTCTGATATTTTAGCTGTTTTGATGATTTTTTGAAAAAATTCAGATCCAAACCCAAAACCCCAAGGGTGGTTTTGGCAAAACCAATCCAGATCCAGAACACGAAGGAGATCCAGATCCAAAACAAAAACACAAAACATGAAAAATGGCCCGGTGCACACCCCTAGTTTAAAGGGATAGTATGGTAAGCATATGCATACGCCACTGTGCCCTATACGCCCTCGGCTTTTATGGACTGCACAGACTCCAGCCCATAGAAGCCAGCTAACGCTGCATGAAAGGCAGGGAGTGGCTTCCTACAGGAAGCCAGCTCTATGCTTATCGCAGCCCGGTCTAGCATTCCCAATTGGACTGTCTGTAGTGTCTGTGACAGACAACTAGGACTTCCAATAGGAAGTCACTTCCAGTCACAAATGGTTCAAGTACTGTATATTCTTGCTTCATTTTCGTTACATACCTACAACTATTCCTGATTTAGTGACTGGCTTCACACTACTGCAAACCTTGGTTCTGATACCTGACAAGGATTAGCTAGGATTCCAGTCCAGCACTTAGCCGGCTATCCATGTTCTTGCATCCAGTCTGATTTCCAAGTATGAGCGTACATCCCTGACTCAGCTGGAGGCATCCAGTATTGCCATGGCAACAGTCTTCACCTTCCCTAGCTACTCACTCTGTTGGATGACTGCGGTACTCTGGTATTTAGCCAAATCAACATCCAGTCAGTACGACCACTTTCTGCATGCATCCCAGCTCCATGCAGTCCTCCTACTGTAGTAAGAACTTGTGCTTTTGTAAGGTCATTTGCCAGTTATGCTGAGGAGCTCTATGCATCATGATTTCTGCTATGAACCGAACTGACCTGCAGGGACTAGTTATGCTTATATATGTATGAGTCCTAGACAACACGTCTTCTCTTTGAAAAGGGCTCAGCTCAAAATGGAACCCCTGATATTTGCACTAGTCAATGAGCTACTGGCCATGTGTGAAATCTGGCCTTTCCAGAATTAGATCTGACCAAGTGGAACAGAATCTCTTTCTATGCTGCCTTGCTTTACTATTTCAAATCCCCAAACATCGGTTCTGTATTTTTGGAAAGAATAATAACTTTCCTTCTAACTTTTTGGTTGCAAAGTCAATTCAGAAAAAAACTGTGTACTAGACTTCTATATACAAAAGGACACTACATCTGCTTAAAGCAAAGCTACTTCTTCAGCTGGCAAACTCATAAGATGAAATGCCTAGGGATTCAACAAAACACTACTACCAGATTTATACAGTTCATTACGAAGATAATTACTAGCTAATTATATAACTAAATTCTACCACTATCAGTCTAAATTTCCAAACCTACTATCTAAAATTAGAACAAACAAGTGATCTCCAGGATTGGCAGAGCAACCCAGTAAAAATTAATGTTTTGACTAGACTTCTTTATCTCAGTTGCTGCACATCTAGGATCTTCCCACTACATTCAAATTTCTTTGAAGGACACGCTTTACCTTTTTTTATGGGAGATACAGATTACTGTGCTACAAGGTCTGGGCCCAATACAATTTACTCTGAGCAACAACTTCTGGTCCTTCAGAGAAAGACTTTCATGAATCACTTCAGACGCCAACCTTGCAGAGACGTTGGATGTGGATGAATGAACTAAGATCAGAGAGAGCGCTGCCTATAGTTCCATATATGTGTCAGAGGGGCATATTTATTAAGCAAATTTTGTGGGAAATTCCCTGGAAAATTGACGACACCTTTAAAATGTAAGTCTCTCCTGGATGTTTTACATGGGGTTCCGCAGCAGGTATTGTCAAAGCAAAGGGGGTTAGCCCCTGGAGATATGCTTCATGTTCAAGAATCAAGTGATTAAAGTAAAACACAGCACAATGATATAATAATTATTAATAAGCAAACACAAGGTTTATTAATTATACTTAACTAAGCACAATGCAGGTCATAGACATCAGCTGTGTGTCAGGATCCTAGACTATTTCATGCTTGTAATAGTGTTCTCTGAAGCTTACCTCCTGATCTGCAGGGTTTTCTCTCAGTCCAGCAAGGTGCCATGCAGTACTCAGCTTTCAGCTGCAGCATGTGTTGTGTTGCTCAGTTCTAATTAAGGGGTCTATTTACTACGCCTTGGATGGAGATAAAGCAAACGGAGATAAAGTACTAGCCAATGAGCTCCTGTCATTTTCAAACACAGTATGTGACATGGCAGTTAGAAGCCGATTGGCTGGTACTTTATCTCCGTTGACTTTATCTCCATCCAAGACTTAGTAAATAGACCCCTAAACCACCTGTAAGGATTCCTCTGTGTGAGAACTGGCAAGATCCTGTGTACAGCATTTAGGTCTCTGTGCATTGTTTCCAGCAGCCATGTTGCCTAATCAGCTGACTCCTTCCTCCAATGGCAGCTTACCTAATGGTATAAATCTGGTCTCCAAGAACAGGAATGGGCCTGTTCAAATTCTTCTTCCTACAGTGCATGCTGCTGGGAGTTGCTGCTCTAGGTTTCAGGCTTCACTCTGTGTCTCCACGTGTTTCCCAGAGCATTCCTACGTGTTTATCACTTAGTGCTTCTCTACGTGTTGTCCGGTGCTGACTACCATCGGACTTCTCTATGTGTTCTCCAGTGCTGATTACCATCGGGCTTCTCTACGTGTTCTCCAGTGCTGATTACCATTGGACTTCTCTACATGTTCTTCAGTGCTGATTACCATCGGACATCTCCAAGTGTCTCAAGTTCATCTATTCGCAAGTACCGTGTGCCATCAGTCAAGCTTCATTAATTTCTTCAAGTATTTCAAGTTCACCTATTCGCAAGTACCGTGTGCCATCGGTCAAGCTTTGTTCAATCTTTGCCAATGCCAAACACCTGTTGTTTTGGTGTCTAAACTATGGGGGTAATTCAGACCTAATCGTAGCAGCAAATTTGTTAGCAATTTGGCAAAACCATGGGGGTCATTCCGAGTTGTTCGCTCGTTATTTTTTTCTCGCAACGGAGCGATTAGTCGCTAATGCGCATGCGCAATGTCTGCAGTGCGACTGCGCCAAGTAAATTTGCTATGCAGTTAGGAATTTTACTCACGGCATTACGAGGTTTTTTCTTCGTTCTGGTGATCGGAGTGTGATTGACAGGAAGTGGGTGTTTCTGGGCGGAAACTGGCCGTTTTATGGGTGTGTGTGAAAAAACGCTACCATTTCTGGGAAAAACGCGGGAATGGCTGGAGAAACGGAGGAGTGTCTGGGCGAACGCTGGGTGTGTTTGTGACGTCAAACCAGGAACGAAACTGACTGAACTGATCGCAGATGCCGAGTAAGTTTGGAGCTACTCAGAAACTGCTAAGAAGTGTCTATTCGCAATTCTGCTAATCTTTCGTTCGCAATTTTACTATGCTAAGATTCACTCCCAGTAGGCGGCGGCTTAGCGTGTGCAAAGCTGCTAAAAGCAGCTTGCGAGCGAACAACTCGGAATGACCCCCCATGTGCACTGCAGATAGGGCGGATGTAACATGTGCAGAGAGAGTAAAGGTGGCCATCCACTACTCAGACTTGTCTGAACTGCAGATAGCATCAGATTTCTCTTGAACTCTCCCGGGAGCGTCCCGGGAATCGGATCAGACCCTGGCTTTAATTTTCATTACATTCACTTCAGATATATCTGATGCAATATATCATGTGACAGATCGCATCAGATATATCTGATGCACACATGCTACATGTGATTGATCTGATGCTGCTGCTGCCGCTGTTCCCCCTCTTGGTGGGTGGGAGTGGTCAGGGAGATGCCAGTCAAGTGACGCTTCAGATGAATCTGATCAGATACATCTGAAGTAAAAAAAAACAATCCGATGTGCACCTGTTTTCTTCAGATTCAGATAAATAGTTGGGGCAGCCTCAGAGATCTGTAGTTCAGACATATCTGACACGGGAGTGAGCATTGGATCTGAAGAGCCATCCAATGTGACACTTTTCTTCAGATATGACGGTCAGATGCATCGAAATCTGAAGAAAACTGCCCAAATCTGACTAGTGGATGGGGGCCTTTAGATTTGGGTGGGTTATTTTGTTTCTGTGCAGAGTAAATACTGGCTGCTATTTTTACACTGCAATTTAGATTTCAGTTTAAACACGCCCCACCCAAATCTACTCTCTCTGCACATGTTATATCTGCCCCCCCCCCCAAGTTGATCGCAGCAGGAATTTTGTTAGCAGTTGGGCAAAACCATGTGCAATGCAGGGGAGGCAGATATAACAAGTGCAGAGAGAGTTAGATTTGGGTGGGTTATTTTATTTCTGTGCAGGGTAAATACTGGCTGCTTTACTTTTACACTGCAAATTAGATTACAGATTGGACACACCACACCCAAATCTAACAAATCGTTATTTTCCTTCGCATCGTTGCGATTTTCTGCTAACTGCGCATGCGCAATGTTCGCACTGCGGCTGCGCCAAGTAAATTTGCTAAGAAGTTTGGTATTTTACTCACGGCATTACAAGGTTTTTTCTTCGTTCTGCTGATCGTAGTGTGATTGACGGGAAGTGGGTGTTTCTGGGCGGAAACTGGCCGTTTTATGGGAGTGTGTGAAAAAGCGCTGCCGTTTCTGGGAAAAACGCGGGAGTGGCTGGAGAAATGGGGGAGTGGCTGGACGAACGCTGGGTGTGTTTGTGACGTCAAACCAGGAACGACAAGCACTGAACTGATCGCACTGGAAGAGTAAGTCTCGAACTACTCAGAAACTGCAAAGAAAAATCTTTGCGCTATATTGCGAATACTTCGTTCGCAATTCTGCTAAGCTAAGATTCACTTAGCGTGTGCACTGCTGCGAAAAGCGGCTAGCGAGCGAACAACTCGGAATGAGGGCCATGGTTTTGCCCAACTGCTAACAAATTTGCTGCTGCGACCAGGTCTGAATTAGGCCCTATTTCTGCATATTCAGCATATGAAGCTCAATAACATTTTCCACGCATGTCAATGCATGATCAGCATATATTCAACAATGGGTGAATGTTGATACAAAATGCTCTGTTCTACAGTATCTGCCTTCAAGGCTTTGTGAGCAATACAAAGACATAAAGATTACACAGAAGACCCCTACTGGTACAAACACACATAGGTGCTCATTCAGAGATGGACGCAGATCGCTGCATATGCAACCAGATCTGCGTCCACCTCCTCACATTCTGGGGGCTGCCCAGCACAGGGCAAGGCTGCCCAGCGTGTGTGAGGCCAGCTCCCAATGCATCCGCAACAGACGCATCGCAATCAGACGCATCGCAATCGGACGCATTGGAACTAAGGTTTACTACTGGTAGGTCAGGCTGTCGGCTCCCATTTTTTTAAATCGGAGCGGCTACGCGTGACGTCACACAGCCGCCCGAAAACGGTCCCGGCCTGCTTTTATTCGGACAGCGCCCCCAACGCATCAGTGGCCAACTCAGAATCAGCCCCATAGGAAAGAGTGTGGGATATGCTTGTGATGGAATTTAGTCACCATGTTGACAGCAGAAGGTTGACATTGATGATGGCGACATGGTTAAAATGTCAACAATACTGTATTAATGTTGACACCAGTAAAATGTCAACATTGACGGAATATCAACATTAAAAAAGGTCAACATTGTCATAATACTGACATTGCCATAAGGCTTAGGGTTAGTAATAGAGATGTGCGGCGGGCACTTTTCATGTTTTGGTTTTGGTTCTGATTCCCCACTCGGGTTTTGGTTTTGGATTGGTTTTGCCTTTCGAGTTTTGGTTTTGGATCTGGATGATTTTTGAAAAAAACATAAAAACAGCTAAAATCACGGAACTTGGGGTAATTTTGATCCTACGGTTTTATTAACCTCAATAACATTCATTTCCACTAATTTCCAGTCTATTCTGAACACCTCACACCTCACAATATTGTTTTTAGGCCAAAAGGTTGCACCGAGGTAGCTGTATGGCTAAGCTAAGCGACACAAGTGTGCGGCACAAACACCTGACCCATCTAGGAGTGGCACTGCAGTGTCAGACAGGATGGCAGATTTAAAAGATAGGCCCCAAACAGCACATGATGCAAAGAAGAAAAAGAGGTGCACCGAGGTTGCTGTATGACTAAGCTAAGCGACACAACCACCTGGCCCATCTAGTAGTGGCATGCAGTAGCTGAATGTCGAAAGTGGCCTGCAATTTTTCAGTCCACAGACAGCATCTCCTGCACGCCCCAGTCATTTTTTAAAAAATTCTGCAATTGGTGGACTTATACGGCAGTACCCCTTGACTAATACAGCAGTACCCCTTGACTTATACGGCAGTGTCAGACGGGATGGCACTTTAAAACTACATGCCCCAAACAGCACATGATACAAAGATGAAAAAGAGGTGCACCAAGGTTGCTGTATGACTAAGCTAAGCGACACAAGTGTGCGGCACAAACACCTGGTCCATCTAGGAGTGGCACTGCAGTATCATACAGGAGGGAAGATATAAAAAAAGGCCTCATACAGCACATCATGCAAAGATGTAAAAGAGGTGCAATGAGGTAGCTGTATGACTAAGCTAAGCGACACAAACAATTGGCACATCTAGGAGTGGCACTGCAGTGTCAGACAGAAGGGCAGATATAAAAAAAAATGCTCCAAACAGCACATCATGCAAAGATGTAAAAGAGGTGCAATGAGGTAGCTGTATGACTAAGCTAAGTGACACAAACAATTGGCCCATATAGGAGTGGCATTGCAGTGTCAGACAGGATGGCACTTAAAAAAAAATAGTACCCAAACAGCACATCATGCCAAGTAGTAAAAGAGGGCAATGAGGTAGCTGTATGACTAAGCTAAGAAACACAAGTGTTTGGCACAAACACCTGGTCCATCTAGGGTTGGCACTGCAGTCCCACTGCACTAATGGCGGATACTGGACGCATGTCTAGCAACAGCATAGATGTTATGGCCTCAGTAATCCGCTTTGCATCAGGGAATATATATATATATATATATATATACATATACACAGCAGTATCACTGGAATTATACGGCAGGATCTCTGGAATTATACGTCAGGGTCACTGGAATTATACGGCAGGATCACTGGAATTATACGGCAGTATCAATGGACATATACGGCAGTATCAATGGACATATACTGCAGTATCACTGGACATATACGGCAGTATCACTGGACTGGACTTATACGCCAGTACCACTGGAATTATCTGGCAGGATCACTGGAATTATACGGCAGAATCACTGGAATTATACGTCAGGGTCACTGGAATTATACGGCAGGATCACTGAAATTATATGGCAGAATCAATGGACATATACGGCAGTATCAGTGGACATATACGGCAGTATCACTGGACTGGATTTATATGCCAGTACCACTGGAATTATCCGTCAGGATCACTGGAATTATACGGCAGGATCACTGGAATTATACGGCAGGATCACTGGAATTATACGGCAGGATCACTGGACATATACGGCAGTATCACTGGACATATACGGCAGTATCAATGGACATTTACGGCAGTATCACTGGACATATACGGCAGTATCACTGGACTGGATTTATACACCAGTACCACTGGAATTATAGGGCAGGATCACTGGAATTATACAGCAGTATTACTGGACATATGCAGCAGTATCACTGGACTGGATTTATACGCCAGTACCACTGGAATTATATGGCAGGATCACTGGACTTATACGCCAGTTCCACTGGAATTATCCGGCAAGATCACTGGAATTATACGACAGGATCAATGTAATTATATGGCAGTATCACTGGACATTTACGGCAGTATCACTGGACATATTCGGCAGTATCACTGGACATATACGGCAGTATCAATGGACATATACGGCATTATCTCTGGACATATACGGCAGTATCACTGGACTGGACCTATACGCCAGTACCACTGGAATTATCTGGCAGGATCACTGGAATTATACGGCAGGATCACTGGACATATACGGCAGTATCAATGGACATATATATGGCAGTATCACTGGACTGGAATTATACGCCAGAACCACTGGAATTATGCGGCAGGATCACTGGAATTATACGCCAGGATCACTGGAATTATACGGCAGTACCGCCGGACATATACGGCACTATCACTGGACATATACGGCAGTATCACTGGACATATACGGCAGTACCAATGGACATATACAGCAGTACAGGGACACCACCACTGGACTGATGCAGGATAACACAGCACCACTGCAATGGACTGGACTTATACAGCAGCACTGGACATATGGCAGCAGAGGATACCACCACTGTGACTGGACTGATGAAGCACAAGACACTACCACTGTACTGATACAGGACAACACAGCACCACTGCAATGGACTGGACTTATGCAGCAGCACTGGACATATGGCAACAGAGGACACCACCACTGTGACTGGACTGATGCAGCACAATACACCACTGAACTGATGCAGCACAACACAGCACCACTGGACTGGACTTATACAGCACTGGACATATGGCAGCATAGGACACAACCACTGTGAATGGACTGATGCAGCACAAGACACTACCACTGAACTGATGCAGGACACTGATGACGGAGACACGTCCTCTCTCTACAGTCACTCTCCAATGCCGGAGTGAAAATGGCTTGGACGCACGGCTCCTTATATGGAATCCAAACCCCGCGAGAATCCGGGGTTTGGATTCCAAATCCAAACCCCGCGAGAAGCAGGATGATGACGTTTTGCCTCGTTCTGGTTTCCGAGTCAGGCGGGAAAACCCGAGCCTGACTCGGATCCGGGCTCGGGTAGTGAAGTTCGGGGGAGTTCGGTTCTCAGAGAACCGAACCCGCTCATCTATAGTTAGTAGAAGGGTAATTGTTAGCATTAGGGTTACTATTATGTTTAGGGTTGCTGTTATGCTTAGGTTTAGCATTAGGGTAACTATTAGGAACAGAATGACAGAAGAAACGATATGCGGTTAGTACAGATATTTGGTATTTTGCGGCAGAGGACGGAGTAGCAGCCGGACCTGAATGTCCCTCAATGTCAACATAGCATCAGTGTCTGCATTGTCTGATCATTTCAATTAGGGTTCTTTTCTTCCTTTCAGCTACCCCATTTACAGTTTATATGGATTTGTATTTTGATGGTCTATGCTAGTGGTTCCAAAACTCGGCCCTCAGTGAGCAGTAATGGTCCAGGTTTTAAGTATATCAATGCTTGGCCACATGTGACTTAATTACATACTTGCCTACTCTCCCAGAATGGCTGTGAGGCTCCCGAAAATCGGGTGGTGCTCCCGACCACCTGGAAAAGTTTGCAAGTCTCCCAGCCAGCAGCCAAGTCCCCAGGAGAAACACTCATAGACACCTCGCAGCAGGGGGTGCCGATGATATGATTGGCGTCATCGTGACCCCACTCGGTGCCCCACTATGCCAGTAATCTCAGAATAGTGTAGTTTGGGTGGGGCCACGATGACACAGTCTCACGGTCACGCCCAATGCTCCTCCCCCATCACACCTCCCTGGCTGCCTCCTCCCGGAATGTCGGCAACTATGCTTAATTAGTGCCTTAGTCAGTATGATTAAACCATCTGTGCTGAGCCATGGATATACTGTACTTAAATCCTGGACTGTTAGTGCTCCTTGAGGACCAAGTTTGGGAACCATTGCTCTATCCCATATTATCTTAAGAAACTCCCTGTTTTACGTCCTGTAAATTCACCTCTATTGTCGCTTTGTGATGTGAGTGAATTTTGCTGAAACTAAAACTTGTCACATGTCGTTGTTACTGTACTTTTTTATTTTAGAAATGTGGTTTTAGGTTTCATGCAAGTCACACCTCATAATTGCTGGACAGACTGATAGTTTAAAGGGGGTCATTCTGAGTTGTTCGTTCGTTGCCGATTTTCGCAATGGATCGATTAAGGCAAAAATGCGCATGCGCATGGTTCGCAGTGCGCATGCGGTAAGTATTTTAGCACAAAACTTAGTAGATTTACTCACGTCCAAACGAAGAAATTTTATCGTTGAAGTGATCGTAGTGTGATTGACAGGAAGTGGGTATTTCTGGGCGGAAACTGCCCATTTTCTGGGAGTGTGCGGAAAAACGCAGGCGTGTCAGGGAAAAACGCGGGAGTGTCTGGAGAAATGGGGGAGTGGCTGGCCGAACGCAGGGCGTGTGTGTGACGTCAAACCAGGAACGAAACGGCCTGAGCTGATCGCAATCTGTGAGTAGGTCTGGAGCTACTCAGAAACTGCTAAGAAATTTCTGTTCGCAATTCTGTTAATCTTTCGTTCGCAATTCTGCTAAGCTAAGATACACACCCAGAGGGCGGCGGCCTAGCGTGTGCAATGCTGCTAAAATCTGCTAGCGAGCGAGCAACTCGGAATCACCCCCAAAATCCTTTGTCAGTTCCCGCTTTGGAGTTTCTGTATGATTTCCAGGTGTCTATGCCCCAGGTGTCTGTGCCACATGTGAATGCAATTACTGGATTTGTATGTTCTTAACGTCACTTGTCCCTGTGAAGAGTTGAAATGATACAGGTTTTCATCAGCTTTGATTCTGGCTTTCCCTTTTCTTTTATTCAGGAAAATTACCTTAAATAACCATGCACCTTACAGCATACCTCCCAACTGTCCCGTTTTTCACGGGACAGTCCCGTTTTTTGGGGACTGTCCCGCTTTCCCACCCGCGGGCCGCAGTGTCCCGCGGTGGGGTGGGGGGGGCAGTTGGGAGGCTCCTGCACTCCTTGCTTTGCTAGGCAGAGCAGCGGTGAATAGACGATGTGCACATGCGCACAGCGTCTATTCAGTGGAGAGAGGAGAGGGGGCATGCCAGCAGCTCACGGAGCGCTGGGCATGCCTCCTCTGTGATGAAAATGGGGGTGTGGCTCGTGATCGCGGGTCCTCCCGTGAAGCCACGCCCCCTTTCATACGCCATGCCCCCCTTCGCCGCGCGTGTATCCCTCTTTGGCAAAGCAGAAAGTTGGGAGGTATGTTACAGAGAACATGGGCAAATGCAGGATTTCTGGAGGGGTTTTCCAAATGTATGATTTTAGAGCGATTGTCGCTAGCCCATGAAGGATGTATAAGTAGCATGTAACAAGCAATAGTCTACCCCAAATAAAGTGCAGTTTATATAATACAGTACTTACATACATGCAGGCCCAATTATCATGGTGGGTCACTTACCATATTCTCTCTCTAGTGCAAAGATTGGGCACTCAGATGCACAGACACACACACAGCAGACGTTTTAGGAAAACCTGCTGCCACTGGGCATGTGCAGCAGCTCCATTCTACCCTCTATACTTCATGTAGTGGCTGCTGGACAGGCTGTGGGGAAGGGAGTTTCCGGGCAACTAGAAACCCGCCCTGAGTTTGTCTATGTAGAAGAGGCCACTTTGGCCCTCATTCCGAGTTGTTCGCTCGCTAGCTGCTTTTAGCAGCATTGCAAACGCTAGGCCGCCGCCCTCTGGGAACGTATCTTAGCTTAGCAGAATAGCGAACAAAAGATTAGCAGAACTGCCACTAAATAATTCTTTGCAGTTTCTGAGTACCTCCAGACCTACGCACAGATTGCGATCAGCTCAGTCCGTTTAGTTCCTGGTTTGACGTCACAAACACGCCCTGCGTTCGGCCAGCCACTCCCCTGTTTCTCCAGACACTCCCGCGTTTTTCCCTGACACGACTGCATTTTTTAGCACACTCCCGGAAAACGCTCAGTTACCACCCAGAAACGTCCCTTTCCTGTCAATCACTCACCGATCAGCAGTGCGACTGAAAAACATTGTACGAACACCAGCAAAACTGCTAAGTTTTTAGTTAAATAACTTAGCGCATGCGCGCTGCATACCATGCGCATGCACATTTAGCAGCAAATCGCAGCATAGCGAAAATCGGCAACGAGCGAACAACTCGGAATGACCACCTTTATCAGATAGGAAACTTTAGCATATTCTTTATTGAGAGGTTGTTCCCATTAATACGAATAAAGCACAAGAGCAGACCCTCCCCAATTCCTTTAGCAGTGATTATAAATCCATCTGTAAGATTATATCTTTGTGGTGCAGGTCAAGTTCTGTGAAGAGGTCTCTATCATTCAGCATGTGACTGTTAAGAGGGGTATACACAGAAAGATCCCTGCTTAAATTCTAAGCAATCTGACTAGAGGTACAATACGCCATATTGAATGCAGAGGGACTCTTCTGCAAATCGAAGGCTTGCGTGCCCCCAAAAGGGGCATGGCTTCCCAGGAATCATGAGCCATGCCCCTGTTTTCATCACTGTCCCATGTAGCTCCGTCCCCCTGCGTACACTACACCTTCCCTCTCCATTCCGGTTAAAGGAAAAGGGCCTGCTGCTCAGATGTGGCAGGAGCAGTGGGTGGGACAGCCAGCTGTTTCACCCATAGCTATTGGTGCCCCTAGGCATGTGCCTCACGTGCCGAGTGGGAATTCTGCCTCTGCCCCTTATATGTCAGGGTTAATACACACTGATAATGATGGTTGTTTTCTGATTGCCTTATTGATTATTGGCGGATTGATCTCTAATGATAGGTATGTACCCTATTCATTGCTCTGGTCTGTTATATGATTTCTGGTGCCTATTTTAGAATACATTTTTTGCTATTTTCTTTCATACATGAGAAAGAAGATTCTGTCTGCTAGATGGCATTATGGTTCAAGTATTAAGCAGTGAAAAGAGAGAAGACAACCAGTGGAGATGTTTCCCATATCAACCAATAAACTCTGAGGTAACATTTATCTAGTACATTCTATCAAATTGGTTACTGTCCCACTTCTCCGTCTTTTTTCACTGCTTGATACATCAACACAATTAAAAACAAAAAAAACTCATACTCAAAAAATTTAAAATGAACAGGGGGAAATTTACTTTTGCTAATTGCTAGTGGGTGGATATAGTATCCCATTTTTTACACGTGGTTCTTTAACCTGTTACAACACAAAAACAATACCGATTGTAATCCTGATGACAGTTAAAATGCATTTTATACTATTTATCTCACTTGCAAAATGATGATGTCTTTATAATTTATGTAAAAAGTTTTTTTTGTTTTTTTACTATGACAAAAACTGTAATAGCGTGATCTGTGATACATGAATAGTATACAGTATCTCATATTTCTGACAGTAATAAAAACAGTGATGTATAATATGAGACAGACTGAGCGAATCTTCTTTAATAAGTAATGATGCTTTTTTTTTATTCATACAGTGGATTTCTACTCAGCAAATTTGCACACAAATGCAATGTTTCACAGAGTGCAGCTAGTGATTAGGATCTACACTGAAAGCTGTTCTCTCTGCTGATTGGAAAATTATATTCCTTAATGAGAATGTTGCATTTCTGTGCTGGCTAAATGAGCAAGGTCTGAAAATTTAGCTTGTGGTGTCCCTGGCTCATGCAGAGGCTGTTGTCAGCCGGAGCCGCTGCATGCTGTCTGCAGGAGAGGCAGCTACAGAGTGACAGTTTGAAGCTGTCAGGCACCCGATATGCGGGATCTTCATAGAAATTAGCCTCAGTCCTGATGTTGATGATAGCACACTCCTCCATCTTTAAGGGAGGGAGGGGGGGTTGGTAAGCCAATGGCAATTTCACAGAGACCACAAATTAATTATAAAAATGCTGAGGAAAGGAGAGGTAATGATTTGGAAAGTGACTGGGAAATAGAGGAGAAATGGTGCAGTATAGAGCTAGCTCAGAAAGGACGGGGGAATTTAAGGGTCAAAGATATTTTGTAGAAATATTTTACAGTTTATGGTGAGTTCTGCTGCCTTATAACATACGATAACACACACAGCAGCACAGCGACTCTTATTAAGGTACCAACTAAAATTAGACAGTTTCCTAGTGCTGTAACATCGCGTACGCATTGCTCATAATTAATTACTTGAGATTGATCTATACAAGGGGACTGATGCAGGGATTCAATGCAGGTCAGTTTTGGTGATGGATCTTGCGCTGCATCATACAGCACATGCTGTGGATAGGAGCGAGCGTATGTAGTTACTGACTATCCAGAGTCGTTTGCAACTCATTTGCAGCTGAAAGGAAGTAAATGGGTGGTGATGGGGTGTTCCCATGTAGGTAAAGCTTAGTGAGAATGTACAAATGTGTGTTTGTGTGTGTCAGCAGAACTTACTGATATTCAGAGTTGCGAATGTTTGAAATATGTGTGTACAGGCTTGTACTGTATGTAATGTTTGCAAATTCCTCATCATACATCTTAAATGGTTTGCTGATATTTGATCGTGCAGAAGACCTTTTCTGTGGTTGAACTTCCACGCTGATAGCCTCTAATTCAGATAAATCTCCAGTTGCTGGGATATCCAGTTTTACATACTACAGTAGTTCTGCCTATCAAATTCAAGATTTTCTATAACATGCACTGTTTATTTGAATAAGACATATCTTGATAAGCTGTTTGGTGTTTGGATTCCATAATCTGTAGTATTTATTTTCATTGCAATACTGATCATGCAATTTACTGATTAAGGGGTATATTCAATTGAAGTCAAAAACTGCAGTCTGTCGAAAAGACGGCAGTTTTCGACTTTTTAAGGTCGAATCCTGATTCGACCTATTCAATATTTTCCTACATTTTTCGACAAGTCGATAAATTCGACTTGTCGAAAAGCACGTGGATCGGTGGAATAGCTGCCGATCCATGTGCCTGTGTCGAAAACGGGGCCGAAACCGACAGGTTTTGGCCCCCTTTTCGACCATCTCGGTCCAACATCAAAATGATGTCAGAATGAGATGCGGACCTAGAGAAGGCGAGGGGGGGGGAGCCGCAGGGAGATGGGGGGACAGCCAGCGGGCATACAGGGAGATCAGCGCTACAGTAGCGCTGCAGCTGGATGTCACTCAGCCGCCCGACCTCACGGCAGCTTCCACCCGGCTCCAGCGCGCTGCTGGGGCTGGGTGGAAGCTGCCGTGAGGTCGGGCGGCTGAGTGATATCCTGCTGCAGCGCTACTGTAGCGCTGATCTTCCCTGTATGCCCGCCGGCTGTCCCCCCCGCGGCTCGCCCCCCTTCTCCTCCTCTGCGTCCCATCTTAATTCGACTTGAAAATGCCGAATTAAGATGGGATTGAATAGGGGTTGTCGGATCCATTCCGACAAATACATGTCGGAATGGATCCGACTTTAATTGAATATACCCCTATGAATCCAGCTTGAATCTGCATTCTTTAGATATGTGTACATAGACTGTACAGTACTTCCAAAAGTTCTGAGATGTTTTACACTTGATTTTCTCTTTTAGCACACTTCAATAGGTGTTAAGGACTTTTAGGCAACTGTAGGAGAAAGTGTTTTGAGATAAACCACTGTGGACATGACTTCCTCCCAAAACTGTTTGTCTAGGCCTGCGTCCTTTAACATACATCTTGCTTTCTTCACTAGTGTAGTGTTTGATCGTTCTCATACTGTACACTGTTTTGTTCAGGCATTGGCAATGGTCAATTGATGCTCTCTTCTTTATTTCCTCAAGAATAATTCCTACTTTGTTTAGATATTCTCCTCCATTATCATATTTCATGGCTTTGAGTCTATGACTATTTTGAACATCTACAAGTCTCTTGTAGCCTGCAATCTTCTTTGCTACTTCAGATTTCTCTCTGATGAAGTACACGTGTGTCATTCTTGTGAAGTTATCTATGATAGTCACATAGTATTTTTATCCACTCACTGACTTTACTTCCATTGGCCCTCACATACCTTAAGTAGTGCTATAGCTCTGCTTTCTGGCTTGGGAAATGGTGACAACTTTGTTTTCCTATAACACATTGTACAGCAGATCTCACATATGGGTTTTACTGCGTCAGTCGCTGACATTCCTGTGACCATCTTTTGAATGCTGTCATATCCAAAGTGACCAAATCTTCTATGTCAGAGGTCTAGTGACTGTGACTCACCATCACATGACAGTACTCTGTATCAAGGATGTACAATTATTGACACCTTGTGGCTGTAGCTATTACAGACCCCTTTCTGTGTTGCACAATACTATTTCCTTTGGCAGAGTGGACTCTGTGTCCTTTCTGTTCCAGGACATTGATGGCTATAAGATTTATTTCTGTCTATGGTACATAAAACATGTCTTAGATTTCTGTGACTTTTTCTCTTGTCCCAGTTTTCAAGCAGGCTTTCATTGTTCCAACTTTAGTATCTGTAACAACTTGATTGGGAATTACTTTGATTGTGATAGCATCACATTTGGTTACCATGGTGAACTATTCCTCATCACAGCTAAAATGCCTTGTTACACCTGAATCGATATACCAGCAATATTTTCTACTGCTATCTATAACACTCAGGTGCTGATTCATCTTTGCCATTACATTTCTTGCTTTGCATAAGGTCCACATTTTTTTTGCTTACACTCAAATGCATTATGACCTATCTTGTGATAATTGTAGCACGTGTGTGAGGGCTACCAGCGAGTCCTGACCTCGGCATTTACCTGTCTGGCCGACTGTACGGGTGCGCTCATCCCGGCGGCAATCACTCTGTTCGGGCACATCACTGTCCCCGGTGGTGTTGGTGGCAGGGCACAGGGCAGAGAGGAGACTATGTCATGCTGCTGCAGCGATCCCCGTGACTCTGGCCTGATGGGACATGTGTTGTGGATGGTGCCATCTTGCTTCAGGTCACCTGACCAGGATGAGCCCCATCCTGGTTAGATTGTGAGTAGATGATTCCTGCACCCAATCCAGATTCACGTGAGGGTATAAAGCTTACTGCTTAACAGGACTCTGGTGCCAGTTCCATAGTCAAACAGCAGTGTTTGCATTGCTGCTGCGCTCCCTTAGTGAGACTCTAGCCTCGGTTCTGAGTATCACTGTAGAAACCTTGCTATACAAGCATTATTCCAGTCTGGTTACACAGTAATCAGTAATCACCAAGGACAAATTCATTCTATGCGAAAGCACTATCTCCTGCCTCCCAGCTCCCAGTACAAAAATACCTGGAGGACCAGCATCTCTGACACCAGTCTGGAGACATCCAAAACCCAGAATCAGACAACCTGAACTTGAATATTCTGAAGTTTTAGCTCTTTTTATTAGAGATGAGCGGGTTCGGTTTCTTTGAATCCGAACCCGCACGAACTTCACTTTTTTTTTCACGGGTCCGAGCGACTCGGATCTTCCCGCCTTGCTCGGTTAACCCGAGCGCGCCCGAACGTCATCATGACGCTGTCGGATTCTCGCGAGACTCGGATTCTATATAAGGAGCCGCGCGTCGCCGCCATTTTCACACGTGCATTGAGATTGATAGGGAGAGGACGTGGCTGGCGTCCTCTCCATTTAGATTAGATTTAGAAGAGAGAGAGAGAGAGAGATTGCTGTGATACTGTAGATTAGAAGAGAGTGCAGAGTGCAGACAGAGTTTAGTGACTGACGACCACAGTGACCAGTGACCACCAGAGACAGTGCAGTTGTTTGTTTTATTTAATATATCCGTTCTCTGCCTGAAAAAAACGATACACAGTCACACAGTGACTCAGTCTGTGTGCACTGCTCAGCCCAGTGTGCTGCACATCAATGTATTGTATATAAAGCTTATAATTGTGGGGGAGACTGGGGAGCACTGCAGGTTGTTATAGCAGGAGCCAGGAGTACATGATAAATAATATTATATTAAAATTAAACAGTGCACACTTTTGCTGCAGGAGTGCCACTGCCAGTGTGACTAGTGGTGACCAGTGCCTGACCACCAGTATATTAGTAGTATTGTATACTATCTCTTTATCAACCAGTCTATATTAGCAGCAGACACAGTACAGTGCGGTAGTTCACGGCTGTGGCTACCTCTGTGTCGGCACTCGGCAGGCAGTCCGTCCATCCATAATTGTATTATATACCACCTAACCGTGGTTTTTTTTTTTCTTTCTTTATACCGTCGTCATAGTCATACTAGTTGTTACGAGTATACTACTATCTCTTTATCAACCAGTGTACAGTGCGGTAGTTCACGGCTGTGGCTACCTCTGTGTCGGAACTCGGCAGGCAGTCCGTCCATCCATAATTGTATTATAATATATACCACCTAACCGTGGTTTTTTTTTCGTTCTTTATACCGTCGTCATACTAGTTGTTACGAGTATACTACTATCTCTTTATCAACCAGTGTACAGTGCGGTAGTTCACGGCTGTGGCTACCTCTGTGTCGGAACTCGGCAGGCAGTCCGTCCATCCATAATTGTATTATAATATATACCACCTAACCGTGGTTTTTTTTTCGTTCTTTATACCGTCGTCATACTAGTTGTTACGAGTATACTACTATCTCTTTATCAACCAGTGTACAGTGCGGTAGTTCACGGCTGTGGCTACCTCTGTGTCGGCACTCGGCAGGCAGTCCGTCCAACCATAATTGTATTATATACCACCTAACCGTGGTTTTTTTTTCATTCTTTATACCGTCGTCATACTAGTTGTTACGAGTATACTACTATCTCTTTATCAACCAGTGTACAGTGCGGTAGTTCACGGCTGTGGCTACCTCTGTGTCGGCACTCGGCAGGCAGTCCGTCCATCCATAATTGTATTATATACCACCTAACCGTGGTTTTTTTTTCATTCTTTATACCGTCGTCATACTAGTTGTTACGAGTATACTACTATCTCTTTATCAACCAGTGTACAGTGCGGTAGTTCACGGCTGTGGCTACCTCTGTGTCGGCACTCGGCAGCCCGTCCATAATTGTATATACCAGTGACCTAACCGTGGTTTTTTTTTCTTTCTTTATACATACATACTAGTTACGAGTATACTATCTCTTTATCAACCAGTCTATATATTAGCAGCAGACACAGTACAGTGCGGTAGTTCACGGCTGTGGCTACCTCTGTGTCGGCACTCGGCAGCCCGTCCATAATTGTATATACCAGTGACCTAACCGTGGTTTTTTTTTCTTTCTTTATACATACATACTAGTTACGAGTATACTATCTCTTTATCAACCAGTCTATATATTAGCAGCAGACACAGTACAGTGCGGTAGTTCACGGCTGTGGCTACCTCTGTGTCGGCACTCGGCAGCCCGTCCATAATTGTATATACCAGTGACCTAACCGTGTTTTTTTTTTCTTTCTTTATACATACATACTAGTTACGAGTATACTATCTCTTTATCAACCAGTCTATATATTAGCAGCAGACACAGTACAGTGCGGTAGTTCACGGCTGTGGCTACCTCTGTGTCGGCACTCGGCAGCCCGTCCATAATTGTATATACCAGTGACCTAACCGTGGTTTTTTTTTCTTTCTTTATACATACATACTAGTTACGAGTATACTATCTCTTTATCAACCAGTCTATATATTAGCAGCAGACACAGTACAGTGCGGTAGTTCACGGCTGTGGCTACCTCTGTGTCGGCACTCGGCAGCCCGTCCATAATTGTATACTAGTATCCAATCCATCCATCCATCTGCATTGTTTACCTGAGGTGCCTTTTAGTTGTGCCTATTAAAATATGGAGAACAAAAATGTTGAGGTTCCAAAATTAGGGAAAGATCAAGATCCACTTCCACCTCGTGCTGAAGCTGCTGCCACTAGTCATGGCCGAGACGATGAAATGCCAGCAACGTCGTCTGCCAAGGCCGATGCCCAATGGCATAGTACAGAGCATGTCAAAACCAAAACACCAAATATCAGTAAAAAAAGGACTCCAAAACCTAAAATAAAATTGTCGGAGGAGAAGCGTAAACTTGCCAATATGCCATTTACCACACGGAGTGGCAAGGAACGGCTGAGGCCCTGGCCTATGTTCATGGCTAGTGGTTCAGCTTCACATGAGGATGGAAGCACTCAGCCTCTCGCTAGAAAACTGAAAAGACTCAAGCTGGCAAAAGCACCGCAAAGAACTGTGCGTTCTTTGAAATCCCAAATCCACAAGGAGAGTCCAATTGTGTCGGTTGCGATGCCTGACCTTCCCAACACTGGACGTGAAGAGCATGCGCCTTCCACCATTTGCACGCCCCCTGCAAGTGCTGGAAGGAGCACCCGCAGTCCAGTTCCTGATAGTCAGATTGAAGATGTCAGTGTTGAAGTACACCAGGATGAGGAGGATATGGGTGTTGCTGGCGCTGGGGAGGAAATTGACCAGGAGGATTCTGATGGTGAGGTGGTTTGTTTAAGTCAGGCACCCGGGGAGACACCTGTTGTCCGTGGGAGGAATATGGCCGTTGACATGCCAGGTGAAAATACCAAAAAAATCAGCTCTTCGGTGTGGAGGTATTTCACCAGAAATGCGGACAACAGGTGTCAAGCCGTGTGTTCCCTTTGTCAAGCTGTAATAAGTAGGGGTAAGGACGTTAACCACCTCGGAACATCCTCCCTTATACGTCACCTGCAGCGCATTCATAATAAGTCAGTGACAAGTTCAAAAACTTTGGGTGACAGCGGAAGCAGTCCACTGACCAGTAAATCCCTTCCTCTTGTAACCAAGCTCACGCAAACCACCCCACCAACTCCCTCAGTGTCAATTTCCTCCTTCCCCAGGAATGCCAATAGTCCTGCAGGCCATGTCACTGGCAAGTCTGACGAGTCCTCTCCTGCCTGGGATTCCTCCGATGCATCCTTGCGTGTAACGCCTACTGCTGCTGGCGCTGCTGTTGTTGCCGCTGGGAGTCGATGGTCATCCCAGAGGGGAAGTCGTAAGCCCACTTGTACTACTTCCAGTAAGCAATTGACTGTTCAACAGTCCTTTGCGAGGAAGATGAAATATCACAGCAGTCATCCTACTGCAAAGCGGATAACTGAGTCCTTGACAACTATGTTGGTGTTAGACGTGCGTCCGGTATCCGCCGTTAGTTCACAGGGAACTAGACAATTTATTGAGGCAGTGTGCCCCCGTTACCAAATACCATCTAGGTTCCACTTCTCTAGGCAGGCGATACCGAGAATGTACACGGACGTCAGAAAAAGACTCACCAGTCTCCTAAAAAATGCAGTTGTACCCAATGTCCACTTAACCACGGACATGTGGACAAGTGGAGCAGGGCAGGGTCAGGACTATATGACTGTGACAGCCCACTGGGTAGATGTATGGACTCCCGCCGCAAGAACAGCAGCGGCGGCACCAGTAGCAGCATCTCGCAAACGCCAACTCTTTCCTAGGCAGGCTACGCTTTGTATCACCGCTTTCCAGAATACGCACACAGCTGAAAACCTCTTACGGCAACTGAGGAAGATCATCGCGGAATGGCTTACCCCAATTGGACTCTCCTGTGGATTTGTGGCATCGGACAACGCCAGCAATATTGTGTGTGCATTAAATATGGGCAAATTCCAGCACGTCCCATGTTTTGCACATACCTTGAATTTGGTGGTGCAGAATTTTTAAAAAAACGACAGGGGCGTGCAAGAGATGCTGTCGGTGGCCAGAAAAATTGCGGGACACTTTCGGCGTACAGGCACCACGTACAGAAGACTGGAGCACCACCAAAAACTACTGAACCTGCCCTGCCATCATCTGAAGCAAGAAGTGGTAACGAGGTGGAATTCAACCCTCTATATGCTTCAGAGGTTGGAGGAGCAGCAAAAGGCCATTCAAGCCTATACAATTGAGCACGATATAGGAGATGGAATGCACCTGTCTCAAGTGCAGTGGAGAATGATTTCAACGTTGTGCAAGGTTCTGATGCCCTTTGAACTTGCCACACGTGAAGTCAGTTCAGACACTGCCAGCCTGAGTCAGGTCATTCCCCTCATCAGGCTTTTGCAGAAGAAGCTGGAGGCATTGAAGAAGGAGCTAAAAGGGAGCGATTCCGCTAGGCATGTGGGACTTGTGGATGCAGCCCTTAATTCGCTTAACAAGGATTCACGGGTGGTCAATCTGTTGAAATCAGAGCACTACATTTTGGCCACCGTGCTCGATCCTAGATTTAAAGCCTACCTTGGATCTCTCTTTCCGGCAGACACAGGTCTGCTGGGGTTGAAAGACCTGCTGGTGACAAAATTGTCAAGTCAAGCGGAACGCGACCTGTCAACATCTCCTCCTTCACATTCTCCCGCAACTGGGGGTGCGAGGAAAAGGCTCAGAATTCCGAGCCCACCCGCTGGCGGTGATGCAGGGCAGTCTGGAGCGACTGCTGATGCTGACTCTGGGCCGGACTGAAGGACCTGACAACGATTACGGACATGTCGTCTACTGTCACTGCATATGATTCTCTCAACATTGATAGAATGGTGGAGGATTATATGAGTGACCGCATCCAAGTAGGCACGTCACACAGTCCGTACTTATACTGGCAGGAAAAAGAGGCAATTTGGAGGCCCTTGCACAAACTGGCTTTATTCTACCTAAGTTGCCCTCCCACAAGTGTGTACTCCGAAAGAGTGTTTAGTGCCGCCGCTCACCTTGTCAGCAATCGGCGTACGAGGTTACATCCAGAAAATGTGGAGAAGATAATGTTCATTAAAATGAATTATAATCAATTCCTCCGCGGAGACATTGACCAGCAGCAATTGCCTCCACAAAGTACACAGGGAGCTGAGATGGTGGATTCCAGTGGGGACGAATTGATAATCTGTGAGGAGGGGGATGTACACGGTGATATATCGGAGGGTGAAGATGAGGTGGACATCTTGCCTCTG
The DNA here is from genome assembly GCF_028390025.1 of Pseudophryne corroboree. Classification (NCBI taxonomy): domain Eukaryota; kingdom Metazoa; phylum Chordata; class Amphibia; order Anura; family Myobatrachidae; genus Pseudophryne; species Pseudophryne corroboree. The sequence goes on from NC_086452.1 coordinate 387,280,660, forward strand.
TAGAGCCAGTTTGTGCAAGGAGAGATTAATTGCTTCTTTTTTGGGGGGGGTCCAAACCAACCCGTCATATCAGTCACAGTCGTGTGGCAGACCCTGTCACTGAAATGATGGGTTGGTTAAAGTGTGCATGTCCTGTTTTGTTTATACAACATAAGGGTGGGTGGGAGGGCCCAAGGATAATTCCATCTTGCACCTCTTTTTTCTTTTCTTTTTCTTTGCATCATGTGCTGATTGGGGAGGGTTTTTTGGAAGGGACATCCTGCGTGACACTGCAGTGCCACTCCTAAATGGGCCCGGTGTTTGTGTCGGCCACTAGGGTCGCTAATCTTACTCACACAGTCAGCTACCTCATTGCGCCTCTTTTTTTCTTTGCGTCATGTGCTGTTTGGGGAGGGTTTTTTGGAAGGGACATCCTGCGTGACACTGCAGTGCCACTCCTAGATGGGCCCGGTGTTTGTGTCGGCCACTAGGGTCGCTAATCTTACTCACACAGTCAGCTACCTCATTGCGCCTCTTTTTTTCTTTGCATCATGTGCTGTTTGGGGAGGGTTTTTTGGAAGGGCCATCCTGCGTGACACTGCAGTGCCACTCCTAGATGGGCCCGGTGTTTGTGTCGGCCACTAGGGTCGCTAATCTTACTCACACAGTCAGCTACCTCATTGCGCCTCTTTTTTTCTTTGCGTCATGTGCTGTTTGGGGAGGGTTTTTTGGAAGGGCCATCCTGCGTGACACTGCAGTGCCACTCCTAGATGGGCCCGGTGTTTGTGTCGGCCACTAGGGTCGCTAATCTTACTCACACAGCTACCTCATTGCGCCTCTTTTTTTCTTTGCGTCATGTGCTGTTTGGGGAGGGTTTTTTGGAAGGGACATCCTGCGTGACACTGCAGTGCCACTCCTAGATGGGCCCGGTGTTTGTGTCGGCCACTAGGGTCGCTTATCTTACTCACACAGCGACCTCGGTGCAAATTTTAGGACTAAAAATAATATTGTGAGGTGTGAGGTATTCAGAATAGACTGAAAATGAGTGTAAATTATGGTTTTTGAGGTTAATAATACTTTGGGATCAAAATGACCCCCAAATTCTATGATTTAAGCTGTTTTTTAGTGTTTTTGGAAAAAAACACCCGAATCCAAAACACACCCGAATCCGACAAAAATAATTCGGTGAGGTTTTGCCAAAACGCGTTCGAACCCAAAACACGGCCGCGGAACCGAACCCAAAACCAAAACACAAAACCCGAAAAATTTCAGGCGCTCATCTCTACTTTTTATATTATGCAGTACTCTTAGCGTTGACTCATGGGGCATGCTTTCTTAGAACTGTAGTAAATTTGCTCTTATTGTGTCTGTAGTTAACTCTGCTGTGTTTGCTTCCAATGCCACAACTATAAATTCAAACTCAGGTGTCAAGTTCTGTAGCATTATGATTTCTTCATCATCTACTTGCACTCCAATAGACCTTAGTTGCTGAGAAATAGACATCAATGTAGTAACTTATAATGCTGTATTCACATTTAAATGTATTCTTCTCATAATACCTCCATCTTGACATGCTGCCTTCAGTGCTGTTCACTTTAAGCTGACATCTTCCCATGTATGATAGAGTATACATGTGGCTCTACAGTTAAGTCAATAGTACCCATGGCTCTCTCTACATCATCTGGGTTTGGACTGTCACCAGGCTCTATTATAACCTTCCACAATCTCTCACACTTTAGTCACATTTCCATAGTAAACTTCCATGATGTTGAATTGTCTGCACCTTTTAGCTTAATTAACCTCATTAACAATGTAGCGATGGTATGCATGCTTCTTACAGACATAATTGTGCAGCCTCTGTACTATAATTACTGCTTTACTTCCACTGCACTGTGCTGGAAACACTCTGTTCTGTCCTCATTCTGTATTCTGCAGCAATCTGAACTGTGTATGTGCCTAAGATGGCATCTGTGTGCTTCTCTGGGTGTTCTAGTAGCTTGGGGCTTGTGTACTTGATATTTGTGTGTCAGGGCCCATATTCCATTGGAAATATAGAATGTGTGTACAGGCTTGATCATGTAGCAGAGTTTCTGCACACACCAGCAGATGCCCTAAGACAATAAATAGATCAGTCAATTAATTAGTGTAATTGTTTTATTGAAGCGAAAGTACAAACAGCTGTACTCACTGTTTCACACACTGGTAGTTGGAGTTTAACTTGAATGTCATATAGCTCACAAGCCAGTGAGTGTATGAAGCTATCAGGTAACTGTGAATTATCAGTGGTTATCACAGGTCTCTCTGGAGCTAAGTAAAAGACTACTGTCTCCTACTGCGGCTCTCTAACACAGTGACAAGATGGCACAGTAAATGTGTAGTAGTTAGGTCGGCAGCCATCTTTGTACAGGGAATGAAGTTTCCCTGGAGGAATAAAATGGAGTGTGCACAGTAGCGCACTCTACCTTTAACAGAGCAAACATGAAAATATGCCTGTTTTCAGACACATCTTTTGAACTGAGTATACAGTACGACTGATGTAAGCACACACTGATAAGTATAGTAGCCACCAAGCCAAGTATACATATAGAGGAGGTCCACCCGCTGAGATCCATACAGCTCTGCATGCAGGCGAATATCCGCTTTTAGTTCTGTGCAAATAATGCTGGTGAAATTACCACTAATTGGCATTCCACTCTTCATCTGCCCACAGTAGGGATGGCCATTGATGGTTTGCAAGCATTGATGGTTTACGGCTAACAGCAAGTTAGTGTTACCATCGATGGGGCTGCCCTAATGCTGTACTATTGAATATAACAAGGAAACATCAGTCACGCTGGCCCAACACTGAAGTGTGCGCAGCACTCAGCCATCGATGGCTAAACCATCTATGGGTTTCTATCAATGGCTTTACACCACTGACCATCAATGCTACAGCCTTCGATGGCCATCACTACTCCAAAACCTTGAATACACGGAAAATATACTGTAACTTTCATGTACATATGCCTCCTGACCATCAGAACTGAGGTCGGTGTACCCTGACAATTGCTGTGACTGTCTTGTTGAAAAGGCACGGTAACCTTTGGCTTTCAATTAAACATATTGCTGCATTCACCTTATCTTTTGTTCCATTTAGCAAGACAGACTACATTCAATAAAGACCTAGAAAAAGAACTAGATAATTGCATGTCTGCATATTAAGTACAAACTGGTACATTTTAATTGTGTTTGTGTAAGTTACATCACTGTAATAGAAACACAATCTGCCCATTAAATCATAACATCATTGGTTAAAACAATTGTAGGTCAATTAAGAATTTATTGTAGTACTTCTTTAGTTTATTACTCAGCTCCTGAAATATCAGCATTGCATTTCCCCTGCCCCAAAGGGTTAAGTTTCATTGCTCACAAGCTGTGACATGTAATGCTTGTTTAAGACCAACTCGGTGTCGGGACACTAATTTGTTTAATGTGATTATTCCCATTTATTATCTCTGAATCTGTCCCTTTTACATTACTTTATGTGTGGAATATTGATTTTTTTCCCAACTGTAAGGTGAACAAATGGCACAGATTACATTTATCTTCAAGACACAGGCTCCCAGGATGTTCCTGCTCAGCCTCCTTAGCGTGGTATCACCTGTAGTCTTCATGACCCAGTGTATTCAAAATTATTTTCCAATACGGCTTATCATCGTTGACTGACCTGGCTCCTTACTAGAGGTTAACACATTTTTTTTATTCACATTTTAAGAGGTGGCTCGTTATCCAGATCACCAGGGCACAAAAAGAATGTTTCTTGTGTGTGTGGGGGAACAAATGTAAAAAGATGTCTAAAGTGGAAATACGTAATAGAAATGCATCCTTTTCTAATGGTGCACATTAGTGATGTGCACCGGAAATTTTTCGGGTTTTGTGTTTTGGTTTTGGATTCGGTTCCGCGGCCATGTTTTGGATTCGTACGCGTTTGGAAAAACCTCCCTGAAATTTTTTTGTTGGATTCGGGTGTGTTTTGGATTCGGGTGTTTTTTTTACAAAAACCCCTCAAAAACAGCTTAAATCATAGAATTTGGGGGTCATTTTGATCCCATAGTATTATTAACCTCAATAACCATAATGTCCACTCATTTCCAGTCTATTCTGAACACCTCACACCTCACAATATTATTTTTAGTCCTAAAATTTGCACCGAGGTCGCTGGATGACTAAGCTAAGCGACCCAAGTGGCCGACACAAACACCTGGCCCATCTAGGAGTGGCACTGCAGTGTCAGACAGGATGGCAGATTTAAAAAATAGTCCCCAAATAGCACATGATGCAAAGAAAAAAAGAGGTGCACCAAGGTCGCTGGATGGCTAAGCTAAGCGACCCAAGTGGCCGACACAAACACCTGGCCCATCTAAGAGTGGCACTGCAGTGTCAGACAGGATGGCAGATTTAAAAAATAGTCCCCAAACAGCACATGATGCAAAGAAAAAAAGAGGTGCACCAAGGTCGCTGGATGGCTAAGCTAAGCGACCCAAGTGGCCGACACAAACACCTGGCCCATCTAAGAGTGGCACTGCAGTGTCAGACAGAATGGCACTTCAAAAAATAGTCCCCAAACAGCACATGATGCAAAGAAAAAAAGAGGTGCACCAAGGTCGCTGGATGGCCAAGCTAAGCGACCCAAGTGGCCGACACAAACACCTGGCCCATCTAGGAGTGGCACTGCAGTGTCAGACAGGATGGCACTTCAAAAAATAGTCCCCAAACAGCACATGATGCAAAGAAAAAAAGAGGTGCACCAAGGTCGCTGGATGGCTAAGCTAAGCGACCCAAGTGACCGACACAAACACCTGGCCCATCTAGGAGTGGCACTGCAGTATCAGACAGGGTAGCACTTCAAAAAATAGTCCCCAAACAGCACATGATGCAAAGAAAAAAAGAGGTGCACCAAGGTCGCTGGATGGCTAAGCAACCCAAGTGGCCGACACAAACACCTGGCCCATCTAGGAGTGGCACTGCAGTTTTCTAGCAAAAGGATGAGTGCTTCCATTCTCATGTGAATCTGAACCACTAGCCATGAACATAGGCCAGGGCCTTAGCCGTTCCTTGCCACTCCATGTCGTAAAATGGCATATTGGCAAGTTTACGCTTCTCATCAGACGCTTTTAATTTTGATTTTTGGGTCATTTTACTGAACTTTTGTAGTATACTTGACGACACAGAGGTAGAGCAGTGGCCTACTGTACTGTACTGCTATATATTATATACTGGTGGTCAGCAAACTGTGCAAAACTGAAATGCACCACAGGTATGGATGGATAGTATACTTGACGACACAGAGGTAGGTAGAGCGGTGGCCTACTGTACCGTACTGCTATATATTATATACTGGTGGTCAGCAAACTGTGCAAAACTGAAATGCACCACAGGTATGGATGGATAGTATACTTGACGACACAGAGGTAGGTAGAGCAGTGGCCTACTGTACCGTACTGCTATATATTATATACTGTTGGTCAGCAAACTGTGCAAAACTGAAATGCACCACAGGTATGGATGGATAGTATACTTGACGACACAGAGGTAGGTAGAGCAGTGGCCTTCAGTACCGTACTCCTATATATTATATAGTGGTGGTCAGCAAAATTATGCACTGTACTCCTACTATATACTACAATGCAGCACAGATATGGAGCGTTTTTCAGGCAGAGAACGTATAATACTGGTGGTCACTGGTCAGCAAAACTCTGCACTGTACTCCTCCTATATAATATACTGGTGGTCCCCATTACCCACAATAAAGCAGTGTGAGCACAGATATATGCAGCACACTGAGCACAGATATGGAGCGTTTTTCAGGCAGAGAACGTATAATACTGGTGGTCACTGGTCAGCAAAACTCTGCACTGTACTCCTCCTATATAATACTGCTGGTCCCCAGTCCCCACAATAAAGCAGTGTGAACACAGATATATGCAGCACACTGAGCACAGATATGGAGCGTTTTTCAGGCAGAGAACGTATAATACTGGTGGTCACTGGTCAGCAAAACTCTGCACTGTACTCCTCCTATATAATACTGCTGGTCCCCAGTCCCCACAATAAAGCAGTGTGAGCACAGATATATGCAGCACACTGAGCACAGATATGGAGCGTTTTTCAGGCAGAGAACGTATAATACTGGTGGTCACTGGTCAGCAAAACTCTGCACTGTACTCCTCCTATAATACTGCTGGTCCCCAGAATAAAGATATTTGCAGCCCCCTGAAAGTTCTGAAACAAAGTGTGAGGACGCCAGCCACGTCCTCTCACTATCGTTCCTTGCCACTCCGTGTCGTAAATGGCATATTGGCAAGTTTACGCTTCTCCTCAGACGCTTTTAATTTTGATTTTTGAGTCATTTTACTGAACTTTTGTGTTTTGGATTTTACATGCTCTCTACTATGACATTGGGCATCGGCCTTGGCAGACGACGTTGATGGCATTTCATCGTCTCGGCCATGACTAGTGGCAGCAGCTTCAGCACGAGGTGGAAGTGGATCTTGATCTTTCCCTATTTTACCCTCCACATTTTTGTTCTCCATTTTTTAATGTGTGGAATTATATGCCAGTATCAATAGCAATGGCCTACTACTATATATACTGCGCACAACTGAAATGCACCACAGGTATGGATGGATAATATACTTGACGACACAGAGGTAGGTAGAGCAGTGGCCTACTGTACTGTACTGCTATATATTATATACTGGTGGTCAGCAAACTGTGCAAAACTGAAATGCACCACAGGTATGGATGGATAGTATACTTGACGACACAGAGGTAGGTAGAGCAGTGGCCTACTGTACCGTACTGCTATATATTATATACTGGTGGTCAGCAAACTGCAAAACTGAAATGCACCACAGGTATGGATGGATAGTATACTTGACGACACAGAGGTAGGTAGAGCAGTGGCCTACTGTACCGTACTGCTATATATTATATACTGGTGGTCAGCAAACTGTGCAAAACTGAAATGCACCACAGGTATGGATGGATAGTATACTTGACGACACAGAGGTAGGTAGAGCAGTGGCCTACTGTACCGTACTGCTATATATTATATACTGGTGGTCAGCAAACTGTGCAAAACTGAAATGCACCACAGGTATGGATGGATAGTATACTTGACGACACAGAGGTAGGTAGAGCAGTGGCCTACTGTACCGTACTGCTATATATTATATACTGGTGGTCAGCAAACTGTGCAAAACTGAAATGCACCACAGGTATGGATGGATAGTATACTTGACGACACAGAGGTAGGTAGAGCAGTGGCCTTCAGTACCGTACTCCTATATATTATATACTGGTGGTCAGCAAAATTATGCACTGTACTCCTACTATATACTACAATGCAGCACAGATATGGAGCATTTTTCAGGCAGAGAACGTATAATACTGGTGGTCACTGGTCAGCAAAACTCTGCACTGTACTCCTCCTATATAATACTGCTGGTCCCCAGTCCCCACAATAAAGCAGTGTGAACACAGATATATGCAGCACACTGAGCACAGATATGGAGCGTTTTTCAGGCAGAGAACGTATAATACTGGTGGTCACTGGTCAGCAAAACTCTGCACTGTATTCCTCCTATAATACTGCTGGTCCCCAGAATAAAGATATTTGCAGCCCCCTGAAAGTTCTGAAACAAAGTGTGAGGACGCCAGCCACGTCCTCTCACTGTCGTTCCTTGCCACTCCGTGTCGTAAATGGCATATTGGCAAGTTTACGCTTCTCCTCAGACGCTTTTAATTTTGATTTTTGAGTCATTTTACTGAACTTTTGTGTTTTGGATTTTACATGCTCTCTACTATGACATTGGGCATCGGCCTTGGCAGACGACGTTGATGGCATTTCATCGTCTCGGCCATGACTAGTGGCAGCAGCTTCAGCACGAGGTGGAAGTGGATCTTGATCTTTCCCTATTTTACCCTCCACATTTTTGTTCTCCATTTTTTAATGTGTGGAATTATATGCCAGTATCAATAGCAATGGCCTACTACTATATATACTGCGCACAACTGAAATGCACCACAGGTATGGATGGATAATATACTTGACGACACAGAGGTAGGTAGAGCAGTGGCCTACTGTACTGTACTGCTATATATTATATACTGGTGGTCAGCAAACTGTGCAAAACTGAAATGCACCACAGGTATGGATGGATAGTATACTTGACGACACAGAGGTAGGTAGAGCAGTGGCCTACTGTACCGTACTGCTATATATTATATACTGGTGGTCAGCAAACTGCAAAACTGAAATGCACCACAGGTATGGATGGATAGTATACTTGACGACACAGAGGTAGGTAGAGCAGTGGCCTACTGTACCGTACTGCTATATATTATATACTGGTGGTCAGCAAACTGTGCAAAACTGAAATGCACCACAGGTATGGATGGATAGTATACTTGACGACACAGAGGTAGGTAGAGCAGTGGCCTACTGTACCGTACTGCTATATATTATATACTGGTGGTCAGCAAACTGTGCAAAACTGAAATGCACCACAGGTATGGATGGATAGTATACTTGACGACACAGAGGTAGGTAGAGCAGTGGCCTACTGTACCGTACTGCTATATATTATATACTGGTGGTCAGCAAACTGTGCAAAACTGAAATGCACCACAGGTATGGATGGATAGTATACTTGACGACTCAGAGGTAGGTAGAGCAGTGGCCTTCAGTACCGTACTCCTATATATTATATACTGGTGGTCAGCAAAATTATGCACTGTACTCCTACTATATACTACAATGCAGCACAGATATGGAGCATTTTTCAGGCAGAGAACGTATAATACTGGTGGTCACTGGTCAGCAAAACTCTGCACTGTACTCCTCCTATATAATACTGCTGGTCCCCAGTCCCCACAATAAAGCAGTGTGAACACAGATATATGCAGCACACTGAGCACAGATATGGAGCGTTTTTCAGGCAGAGAACGCATAATACTGGTGGTCACTGGTCAGCAAAACTCTACACTGTACTCCTCCTATATAATACTGCTGGTCCCCAGTCCCCACAATAAAGCAGTGTGAGCACAGATATATGCAGCACACTGAGCACAGATATGGAGCGTTTTTCAGGCAGAGAACGTATAATACTGGTGGTCACTGGTCAGCAAAACTCTGCACTGTACTCCTCCTATAATACTGCTGGACCCCAGAATAAAGATATTTGCAGCCCCCTGAAAGTTCTGAAACAAAGTGAGAGGACGCCAGCCACGTCCTCTCACTATCGTTCCTTGCCACTCCGTGTCGTAAATGGCATATTGGCAAGTTTACGCTTCTCCTCAGACGCTTTTAATTTTGATTTTTGGGTCATTTTACTGAACTTTTGTGTTTTGGATTTTACATGCTCTCTACTATGACATTGGGCATCGGCCTTGGCAGACGACGTTGATGGCATTTCATCGTCTCGGCCATGACTAGTGGCAGCAGCTTCAGCACGAGGTGGAAGTGGATCTTGATCTTTCCCTATTTCTCTGATGTCCTAGTGGATGCTGGGGACTCCGTAAGGACCATGGGGGATAGCGGCTCCGCAGGAGACTGGGCACAAAAGTAAAGCTTTAGAACTACCTGGTGTGCACTGGCTCCTCCCCCTATGACCCTCCTCCAAGCCTCAGTTAGATTTTTGTGCCCGAACGAGAAGGGTGCACACTAGGTGGCTCTCCTGAGCTGCTTAGTGAAAAGTTTAGTTTTAGGTTTTTTATGTTCAGTGAGACCTGCTGGCAACAGGCTCACTGCATCGAGGGACTAAGGGGAGAAGAAGCGAACTCACCTGCGTGCAGAGTGGATTGGGCTTCTTAGGCTACTGGACATTAGCTCCAGAGGGACAGATCACAGGCCCAGCCATGGATAGGTCCCAGAGCCGCGCCGCCGGCCCCCTTACAGAGCCAGAAGACAGAAGAGGTCCGGAAAATCGGCGGCAGAAGACGTCCTGTCTTCAACAAGGTAGCGCACAGCACTGCAGCTGTGCGCCATTGCTCTCAGCACACTTCACACTCCGGTCACTGAGGGTGCAGGGCGCTGGGGGGGGGGCGCCCTGAGACGCAATAAAAACACCTTGGATGGCAAAAAAAAAAATGCATCACATATAGTTCCTGGGCTATATGGATGAATTTAACCACTGCCAGAATACATAGAAAAATGGGAGATAAGGCCGCCGAGAAGGGGGCGGAGCCTATCTCCTCAGCACTCTGGCGCCATTTTCCCTCACAGCTCCGTTGGAGGGAAGCTCCCTGGCTCTCCCCTGCAGTCACTACACTACAGAAAGGGTTAAAAAAGAGAGGGGGGCACTAATTACGCGCAGTATTAAAAATACAGCAGCTATAAGGGGAAAAACACTTATATAAGGTTATCCCTGTATATATATAGCGCTCTGGTGTATGCTGGCATACTCTCCCTCTGTCTCCCCAAAGGGCTAGTGGGGTCCTGTCCTCTATCAGAGCATTCCCTGTGTGTGTGCTGTGTGTCGGTACGTTTGTGTCGACATGTATGAGGAGAAAAATGATGTGGAGACAGAGCAGATTGCCTGTAATAGTGATGTCACCCCCTAGGGGGTCGACACCTGAGTGGATGAACTGTTGGAAGGAATTACGTGACAGTGTCAGCTCTGTATAAAAGACAGTGGTTGACATGAGACAGCCGGCTACTCAGCTTGTGCCTGTCCAGACGTCTCATAGGCCGTCAGGGGCTCTAAAGCGCCCGTTACCTCAGATGGCAGATATAGACGCCGACACGGATACTGACTCCAGTATCGACGGTGAAGAGACAAATGTGACTTCCAGTAGGGCCACACGTTACATGATTGAGGCAATGAAAAATGTTTTACACATTTCTGATAATACGAGTACCACCAAAAAGGGGTATTATGTTCGGTGAGGAAAAACTACCTGTAGTTTTCCTGAATCTGAGAAATTAAATGAGGTGTGTGATGATGCGTGGGTTTCCCCCGATAACAACTGATAATTTCTAAAATGTTATTGGCATTATATCCTTTCCCGCCAGAGGTTAGGGTGCGTTGGGAAACACCCCCTAGGGTGGATAAAGCGCTCACACGCTTGTAAGAACAAGGGCTCTACCCTCTCCTGAGATGGCCGCCCTTAAGGATCCTGCTGATAGAAAGCAGGAGGGTATCCTAAAATGTATTTACACACATACTGGTGTTATACTGCGACCAGCAATCGCCTCAGCCTGGATGTGCAGTGCTGGGTTGGCGTGGTCGGATTCCCTGACTGAAAATATTGATACCCTAGATAGGGACAGTATATTATTGCCTATAGAGCATTTAAAAGATGCATTTCTATATATGCGTGATGCACAGCGGAATATTTGCCGACTGGCATCAAGTCTAAGTGCGTTGTCCATTTCTGCCAGTAGAGGGTTATGGACACGACAGTGGTCAGGTGATGCGGATTCCAAACGGCATTTGGAAGTATTGCCTTATTAAGGGGAGGAGTTAATTGGGGTCGGTCTTTCAGACCTGGTGGCCACGGCAACAGCTGGGAAATCCACGTTTGTACCCCAGGTCGCCTCTCAACATAAGAAGACGCCGTATTATCAGGCGCAGTCCTTTCGTGGGCAAGCGGGCAAAAGGTTCCTCATTTCTGCCCCGTGACAGAGGGAGAGGAAAAAGGCTGCAAAAATCAGCCAGTTCCCAGGAACAGAAGCCCTCTCCCGCCTCTGCCAAGCCCTCAGTATGACGCTGGGGCTTTACAAGCAGAATCAGGCACGGTGGGGGCCCGTCTCAATGAATTTCAGCGCGCAGTGGGCTCACTCGCAATTAGACCCCTGGATCCTTCAGGTGATATCTCAGGGGTACAAATTGGAATTCGAGACGTCTCCCCCTCGCCGTTTCCTAAAGTCGGCTTTACCGATGTCTCCCTCTGACAGGGAGGCAGTTTTGGAAGCCATTCACAAGCTGTATTCCCAGCAGGTGATAATCAAGGTACCCCTCCTGCAACAGGGAACGGGGTATTATTCCACACTGTTGTGGTACCGAAGCCGGACGGCTCGGTGAGACCGATTCTAAATCTAAAATCTTGAACACTTACATACGGAGGTTCAAATTCAAGATTGAGTCACTCAGAGCAGTGATTGCGAACCTGGAAGAAGGGGACTACATGATGTCTCGGGACATCAAGGATGCTTACCTTCATGTCCCAATTACCCTTCTCACCAAGGGTACCTCAGGTTTGTGGTACAGAACTGTCACTATCAGTTTCAGACGCTGCCGTATGGATGGTCCACGGCACCCCGGGTCTTTACCAAGGTAATGGCCGAAATGATGATACTCTTTCGAAGGAAGGGAATTTTAGTTATCCCTTACTTGGACGATTCCCTGATAAGGGTAAGATCCAGGGAACAGTTGGAGGTCGGTGTAGCACTATCTCAGGTAGTGTTGCGGCAGCACGATTGGATTCTCAATATTCCAAAATCGCAGCTGATTCCGACGACTCGTCTTCTGTTCCTAGGGATGATCCTGGACACAGTCCAGAAAAAGGTGTTTCTCCCGGAGGAGAAAGTCAGGGAGTTATCCGAGCTAGTCGGGAACCTCCTATAACCGAGCCAAGTCTCAGTACATCAATGAAAGGGTTCTGGGAAAAATGGTGGCTTCCTACGAAGCAATCCCATTCGGCAGATTCCACGCAAGAACTTTCCAGTGGGACCTGCGGGACAAATGGTCCGGGTCGCATCTTCAGATGCATCAGCGGATAACCCTGTCACCAAGCACAAGGGTGTCTCTCCTGTGGTGGTTGCAGAGTGCTCATCTTCTAGAGGGCCGCAGATTCGACATTCAGGACTGGGTCCTGGTGACCACGGATGCCAGCCTGCGAGGCTGGGGAGCAGTCACACAGGGAAGGAATTTCCAGAGCTTATGGTCAAGCCTGGAGACATCACTTCACATAAATATCCTGAAGCTAAGGGCCATTTACAATGCTCTAAGCTCAGCAAGACCTCTGCTTCAAGGTCACCCGGAGTTGATCCATTCGGACAACATCACGGCAGTCACCCACGTAAACAGACAGGGTGACACAAGAAGCAGGAGGGCAAGGCAGAAGCTGCAAGGATTCTTCGCTGGGCGGAAAATCATGTGATAGCACTGTCAGCAGTATTCATTCCGGGAGTGGACAACTGGGAAGCAGACTTCCTCAGCAGACACGACCCCCACCCGGGAGAGTGGGGACTTCACCCAGAAGTCTTCCACATGTTTATAAAACTCGACAAGTATTGCGCCAGGTCAAGGGACCCTCAGGCAATAGCTGTAGACGCTCTGGTAACACAGTAGGTGTACCAGTCAGTGTATGTGTTCCCTCCTCTGCCTCTCATACCCAAGGTACTGAGAATTATAAGATGGAGAGGAGTAAGGACTATATTCGTGGCTCCGGATTGGCCAAGAAGGACTTGGTGACCGGAACTTCAAGAGATGCTCACGGAGGATCCGTGGCCTCTACCTCTAAGAAGGGACCTGCTCCAGCAAGGACCCTGTCTGTTCCAAGACTTACCGCGGCTGCGTTTGACGGCATGGCGGTTGAACGCCGGATCCTGAAGGAGAAAGGCATTCCGGATGAAGTCATTCCTATCCTAATCAAAGCCAGGAAAGATATAACCGCAAAACATTATCACCGCATTTGGCGAAAATATGTTGCGTGGTGCGAGGCCAGTAAGGCCCCGACGGAGGAATTTTCAACTAGGTCGATTCCTACATTTCCTGCAAACAGGAGTGTCTATGGGCCTGAAATGGGGGTCCATTAAGGTTCAAATTTCGGCCCTGTCAATTTTCTTCCTAAAAGAACTAGCTTCAGTCCCTGAAGTTCAGACGTTTGTGAAAGAGGTACTGTATATACAGCCTCCTTTTGTGCCTCCAGTGGCACCTTGGGATCTAAATGTAGTTTTTGGGTTCCAAAAGTCACATTGGTTTGAAAACTTAAATATGTGGAGTTAAAATATCTCACATGGAAAGTGGTCATGCTGTTGGCCCTGGCCTGGGCCAGGTGCGTGTCAGAATTGGCGGCTTTATCCTGTAAAAGCCCTCATCTGATTTTCCATTCGGACAGGGCGGAATTGAGGACTTGTCCTCAGTTTCTCCCTAAGGTGGTTTTCAGCGTTTCACCTGAATCAACCTATTGTGGTGCCTGCGGCTACTAGGGACTTGGAGGACTCCAAGTTGCTAGACGTTGTCAGGGCCCTGGAAATATAGGTTTCCAGGACGGCTGGAGTCAGAAAATCTGACTCGTTGTTTATTCTGTATGCACCCAACAAGCTGGGTGCTCCTGCTTCTAAGCAGACTATTGCTCGTTGGATTTGTAGTACAATTCAGCTTGCACATTCTGTGGCAGGCCTGCCACAGCCAAAATCTGTAAAAGCCCATTCCACAAGGAAGGTGGGCTCATCTTGGGCGGCTGCCCGAGGGGTCTCGGCTTTACAACTTTGCCGAGCAGCTACTTGGTCAGGAGCAAATACGTTTGTAAAATTCTACAAATTTGATACCCTGGCTGAGGAGGACCTGGAGTTCTCTCATTTGGTGCTGCAGAGTCATCCGCACTCTCCCGCCCGTTTGGGAGCTTTGGTATAATCCCCATGGTCCTTACGGAGTCCCCAGCATCCACTAGGACGTCAGAGAAAATAAGAATTTACTTACCGATAATTCTATTTCTCGTAGTCCGTAGTGGATGCTGGGCGCCCATCCCAAGTGCGGATTGTCTGCAATACTGGTACATAGTTATTGTTACCAAAAAAAAAAAAAAAATCGGGTTATTGCTGTAGTGAGCCATCTTTTCTAGAGGCTCCTCTGTTATCATGCTGTTAACTGGGTTTAGATCACAAGTTATATCGTGTGATTGGTGTGGCTGGTATGAGTCTTACCCGGGATTCAAAATCCTTCCTTATTGTGTACGCTCGTCCGGGCACAGTATCCTAACTGAGGCTTGGAGGAGGGTCATAGGGGGAGGAGCCAGTGCACACCAGGTAGTTCTAAAGCTTTACTTTTGTGCCCAGTCTCCTGCGGAGCCGCTATCCCCCATGGTCCTTACAGAGTCCCCAGCATCCACTACGGACTACGAGAAATAGAATTATCGGTAAGTAAATTCTTATTTTTACCCTCCACATTTTTGTTCTCCATTTTTTAATGTGTGGAATTATATGCCAGTATCAATAGCAATGGCCTACTACTATATATACTGCGCACAACTGAAATGCACCACAGGTATGGATGGATAATATACTTGATGACACAGAGGTAGGTAGAGCAGTGGCCTACTGTACTGTACTGCTATATATTATATACTGGTGGTCAGCAAACTGTGCAAAACTGAAATGCACCACAGGTATGGATGGATAGTATACTTGACGACACACAGGTAGGTAGAGCAGTGGCCTACTGTACTGTACTGCTATATATTATATACTGGTGGTCAGCAAACTGTGCAAAACTGAAATGCACCACAGGTATGGATGGATAGTATACTTGACGACACAGAGGTAGGTAGAACAGTGGACTTCTGTACCGTACTGCTATATATTATATACTGGTGGTCAGCAAAATTATGCACTGTCCTCCTACTATATATACTGCGCAAAACTTAAATGCACCACAGGTATGGATGGATAGTATACTTGACGACACAGAGGTAGGTAGAGCAGTGGACTACTGTACCGTACTGCTATATATTATATACTGGTGGTCAGCAAAATTATGCACTGTCCTACTATATATATATACTGCGCAAAACTTAAATGCACCACAGGTATGGATGGATAGTATACTTGACGACACAGAGGTAGGTAGAGCAGTGGACTACTGTACCGTACTGATATAATACTGGTGGTCACTGGTCAGCAAAATTCTGCACTGTCCTCCTACTATATACTACAATGCAGCACAGATATGGAGCGTTTTTCAGGCAGAGAACGTAGATATTTTCAGCACACTGAGCACAGATATTTGCAGCACACTGAGCACAGATATTTGCAGAACACTGAACACAACTGAGAGAACGCTGCACACGTCCTCTCCCTATCATCTCCAATGCACGAGTGAAAATGGCGGCGACGCGCGGCTCCTTATATAGAATACGAATCTCGTGAGAATCCGACAGCAGGATGATGACGTTCGGGCGCGCTCGGGTTAACCGAGCAACGCGGGAGGATCCGAGTCTGCCTCTGAACCATGTAAAATGCGTGAAGTTCGGGGGGGTTCGGATTCCGAGGAACCGAACCCGCTCATCACTAGTGCACATACACTTGGTGAGATAATCGGTGCTAACCTTCGATTTCGACCTCATCTGTGAGAGAAATCGAAGGATTGTATTAGAGATGAGCGGGTTCGGTTCCTCGGAATCCGAACCCCCCCGAACTTCAGCCTTTTTACACGGGTCCGAGGCAGACTCAGATCTTCCCGCCTTGCTCGGTTAACCCGAGTGCGCCCGAACGTCATCATCCCGCTGTCGGATTCTCGCGAGGCTCGGATTCTATCGCGAGACTCGGATTCTATATAAGGAGCCGCGCGTCGCCGCCATTTTCACACGTGCATTGAGATTGATAGGGAGAGGACGTGGCTGGCGTCCTCTCCGTGTAGAATAGATTAGAGAGACACTTGATTTACTACTTGGGGAGCATTAGGAGTACTCAGTACAGTGCAGAGTTTTGCTGATAGTGACCAGTGACCACCAGTTTTATTTATAATCCGTTCTCTGCCTGAAAAAAAACGATACACAGTCACATACCATATCTGTGCTCAGCCTCAGTGTGCTGCATGATAATATCATCTATGTATATCTGACTGTGCTGAGTGCTCACTGCTCACACAGCTGAATTGTGGGGGAGACTGGGGTGCAGTTAATAGCAGGAGTACAGTGCACACTTTTGCTGCCAGTGTGACTGACCAGTGACCACCAGTATATTGTCTGCATGAAAAAGTTAAACAAACACTCCTGTGGTGTTTTTTTTTTTATTCTATAAACGCATTCTGCTGACAGTGTCCAGCAGGTCCGTCATTCATTATATTATATAAATATTTACCTGCAGTAGTGTTATATTTTTTTTGTTCATCTCTATCATCTTTATCATCTCTATATTAGCAGACACAGTACGGTAGTCCACGGCTGTGGCTACCTCTGTGTCGTCAGTGCTCGTCCATAATTGTATACCTACCTGTGGTGGGTTTTTTTTTCTATCTTCTTCATACTAGTAGTTTAGGAGTCTGCTGACAGTGTCCAGCAGGTCCGTCATTATATTATATATACCTGCAGTAGTGATATATATATATATTTTTTATATCATTATCATCTCTATACTAGCAGACGCAGTACGGTAGTCCACGGCTGTAGCTACCTCTGTGTCGTCAGTGCTCGTCCATAATTGTATACCTACCTGTGGTTGGGTTTTTTTTTCTATCTTCTTCATACTAGTAGTTTAGGAGTCTGCTGACAGTGTCCAGCAGGTCCGTCATTATATTATATATACCTGCAGTAGTGATATATATTTTTTTTTTATATCATTATCATCTCTATACTAGCAGACGCAGTACGGTAGTCCACGGCTGTAGCTACCTCTGTGTCGTCAGTGCTCGTCCATAATTGTATACCTACCTGTGGTGGGTTTTTTTTTTCAATCTTCTTCATACTAGTAGTTTAGGAGTCTGCTGACAGTGTCCAGCAGGTCCGTCATTATATTATATATACCTGCAGTAGTGATATATATATATTTTTTATATCATTATCATCTCTATACTAGCAGACGCAGTACGGTAGTCCACGGCTGTAGCTACCTCTGTGTCGTCAGTGCTCGTCCATAATTGTATACCTACCTGTGGTGGGGTTTTTTTTTCTATCTTCTTCATACTAGTAGTTTAGGAGTCTGCTGACAGTGTCCAGCGGGTCCGTCATTATATTATATATACCTGCAGTAGTGATATATATATATATTTTATATCATTATCATCTCTATACTAGCAGACGCAGTATGGTAGTCCACGGCTGTAGCTACCTCTGTGTCGTCAGTGCTCGTCCATAATTGTATACCTACCTGTGGTGGGGTTTTTTTTTCTATCTTCTTCATACTAGTAGTTTAGGAGTCTGCTGACAGTGTCCAGCAGGTCCGTCATTATATTATATATACCTGCAGTAGTGATATATATATATTTTTTATATCATTATCATCTCTATACTAGCAGATGCAGTACGGTAGTCCACGGCTGTAGCTACCTCTGTGTCGTCAGTGCTCGTCCATAATTGTATACCTACCTGTGGTGGGGTTTTTTTTTCTATCTTCTTCATACTAGTAGTTTAGGAGTCTGCTGAGAGTGTCCAGCAGGTCCGTCATTATATTATATATACCTGCAGTAGTGATATACATATATTTTTTATATCATTATCATCTCTATACTAGCAGACGCAGTACGGTAGTCCACGGCTGTAGCTACCTCTGTGTCGTCAGTGCTCGTCCATAATTGTATACCTACCTGTGGTGGGTTTTTTTTTTCTATCTTCTTCATACTAGTAGTTTAGGAGTCTGCTGACAGTGTCCAGCAGGTCCGTCATTATATTATATATACCTGCAGTAGTGATATATATATATTTTTTATATCATTATCATCTCTATACTAGCAGACGCAGTACGGTAGTCCACGGCTGTAGCTACCTCTGTGTTGTCAGTACTCGTCCATAATTGTATACCTACCTGTGGTGGGTTTTTTTTTCTATCTTCTTCATACTAGTAGTTTAGGAGTCTGCTGACAGTGTCCAGCAGGTCCGTCATTATATTATATATACCTGCAGTAGTGATATATATATATTTTTTATATCATTATCATCTCTATACTAGCAGACGCAGTACGGTAGTCCACGGCTGTAGCTACCTCTGTGTCGTCAGTCACTCGTCATCCATAAGTATACTAGTATCCATCCATCTCCATTGTTTACCTGAGGTGCCTTTTAGTTGTGCCTATTAAAATATGGAGAACAAAAATGTTGAGGTTCCAAAAATAGGGAAAGATCAAGATCCACTTCCACCTCGTGCTGAAGCTGCTGCCACTAGTCATGGCCGAGACGATGAAATTCCATCAACGTCGTCTGCCAAGGCCGATGCCCAATGTCATAGTACAGAGCATGTAAAATCCAAAACACAAAATATCAGTAAAAAAAAGGACTCAAAAATCTAAAATAAAATCGTCGGAGGAGAAGCGTAAACTTGCCAATATGCCATTTACCACACGGAGTGGCAAGGAACGGCTGAGGCCCTGGCCTATGTTCATGGCTAGTGGTTCAGCTTCACATGAGGATGGAAGCACTCAGCCTCTCGCTAGAAAAATGAAAAGACTTAAGCTGGCAAAAGCACAGCAAAGAACTGTGCGTTCTTCGAAATCACAAATCCACAAGGAGAGTCCAATTGTGTCGGTTGCGATGCCTGACCTTCCCAACACTGGACGTGAAGAGCATGCGCCTTCCACCATTTGCACGCCCCCTGCAAGTGCTGGAAGGAGCACCCGCAGTCCAGTTCCTGATAGTCAGATTGAAGATGTCAGTGTTGAAGTACACCAGGATGAGGAGGATATGGGTGTTGCTGGCGCTGGGTAGGAAATTGACAAGGAGGATTCTGATGGTGAGGTGGTTTGTTTAAGTCAGGCACCCGGGGAGACACCTGTTGTCCGTGGGAGGAATATGGCCATTGACATGCCTGGTGAAAATACCAAAAAAATCAGCTCTTCGGTGTGGAAGTATTTCAACAGAAATGCGGACAACATTTGTCAAGCCGTGTGTTGCCTTTGTCAAGCTGTAATAAGTAGGGGTAAGGACGTTAACCACCTCGGAACATCCTCCCTTATACGTCACCTGCAGCGCATTCATCATAAGTCAGTGACAAGTTCAAAAACTTTGGGCGACAGCGGAAGCAGTCCACTGACCAGTAAATCCCTTCCTCTTGTAACCAAGGTCACGCAAACCACCCCACCAACTCCCTCAGTGTCAATTTCCTCCTTCCCCAGGAATGCCAATAGTCCTGCAGGCCATGTCACTGGCAATTCTGACGAGTCCTCTCCTGCCTGGGATTCCACCGATGCATCCTTGCGTGTAGGCGCTGCTGTTGTTGCTGCTGGGAGTCGATGGTCATCTCAGAGGGGAAGTCGTAAGACGACTTTTACTACTTCCACCAAGCAATTGACTGTCCAACAGTCCTTTGCGAGGAAGATGAACTATCACAGCAGTCATCCTGCTGCAAAGCGGATAACTGAGGCCTTGGCATCCTGGGTGGTGAGAAACGTGGTTCTGGTATCCATCATTACTGCAGAACCAACTATAGACTTGATTGAGGTACTGTGTCCCCGGTACCAAATACCATCTAGGTTCCATTTCTCTAGGCAGGCGATACCGAAAATGTACACAGACCTCAGAAAAAGACTCACCAGTGTCCTAAAAAATGCAGTTGTACCCAATGTCCACTTAACCACGGACATGTGGACAAGTGGAGCAGGGCAGACTCAGGACTATATGACTGTGACAGCCCACTGGGTAGATGTATTGACTCCCGCCGCAAGAACAGCAGCGGCGGCACCAGTAGCAGCATCTCGCAAACGCCAACTCTTTCCTAGGCAGGCTACGTTTTGTATCACCGCTTTCCAGAATACGCACACAGCTGAAAACCTCTTACGACAACTGAGGAAGATCATCGCAGAATGGCTTACCCCAATTGGACTCTCCTGTGGATTTGTGGCATCGGACAACGCCAGCAATATTGTGTGTGCATTAAATATGGGCAAATTCCAGCACGTCCCATGTTTTGCACATACCTTGAATTTGGTGGTGCAGAATTATTTAAAAAACGACAGGGGCGTGCAAGAGATGCTGTCGGTGGCCAGAAGAATTGCGGGACACTTTCGGCGTACAGGCACCACGTACAGAAGACTGGAGCAACACCAAAAACGCCTGAACCTGCCCTGCCATCATCTGTAGCAAGAAGTGGTAACGAGGTGGAATTCAACCCTCTATATGCTTCAGAGGTTGGAGGAGCAGCAAAAGGCCATTCAAGCCTATACAACTGACCACGATATAGGAGGTGGAATGCACCTGTCTCAAGCGCAGTGGAGAATGATTTCAACGTTGTGCAAGGTTCTGCAACCTTTTGAACTTGCCACACGTGAAGTCAGTTCAGACACTGCCAGCCTGAGTCAGGTCATTCCCCTCATCAGGCTTTAGCAGAAGAAGCTGGAGACATTGAAGGAGGAGCTAACACTGAGCGATTCCGCTAGGCATGTGGGACTTGTGGATGGAGCCCTTAATTCGCTTAACAAGGATTCACGTGTGGTCAATCTGTTGAAATCAGAGCACTACATTTTGGCCACCGTGCTCGATCCTAGATTTAAAACCTACCTTGGATCTCTCTTTCCGGCAGACACAAGTCTGCAGGGGTTCAAAAAACTGCTGGTGAGAAAATTGTCAAGTCAAGCGGAACGCGACCTGTCAACATCTCCTCCTTCACATTCTCCCGCAACTGGGGGTGCGAGGAAAAGGCTCAGAATTCCGAGCCCACCCGCTGGCGGTGATGCAGGGCTGTCTGGAGCGACTGCTGATGCTGACATCTGGTCCGGACTGAAGGACCTGCCAACGATTACGGACATGTCGTCTACTGTCACTGCATATGATTCTCTCACCATTGAAAGAATGGTGGAGGATTATATGAGTGACCGCATCCAAGTAGGCACGTCAGACAGTCCGTACGTATACTGGCAGGAAAAAGAGGCAATTTGGAGGCCCTTGCACAAACTGGCTTTATTCTACCTAAGTTGCCCTCCCACAAGTGTGTACTCCGAAAGAGTGTTTAGTGCCGCCGCTCACCTTGTCAGCAATCGGCGTACGAGGTTACTTCCAGAAAATGTGGAGAAGATGATGTTCATTAAAATGAATTATAATCAATTCCTCCATGGAGACATTCACCAGCAGCAATTGCCTCCACAAAGTACACAGGGAGCTGTGATGGTGGATTCCAGTGGGGACGAATTGATAATCTGTGAGGAGGGGGATGTACACGGTGATGAATCGGAGGATGATGATGAGGTGGACATCTTGCCTCTGTAGAGCCAGTTTGTGCAAGGAGAGATTAATTGCTTCTTTTTTGGTGGGGGTCCAAACCAACCCGTCATTTTAGTCACAGTCGTGTGGCAGACCCTGTCACTGAAATGATGGGTTGGTTAAAGTGTGCATGTCCTGTTTATACAACATAAGGGTGGGTGGGAGGGCCCAAGGACAATTCCATCTTGCACCTCTTTTTTCTTTCATTTTTCTTTGCGTCATGTGCTGTTTGGGGAGTGTTTTTTGGAAGGGCCATCCTGCGTGACACTGCAGTGCCACTCCTAGATGGGCCAGGTGTTTGTGTCGGCCACTAGGGTCACTTATCTTAGTCACACAGCTACCTCATTACGCCTCTTTTTTTTCTTCTTTGCGTCATGTGCTGTTTGGGGAGTATTTTTTGGAAGGGCCATCCGGCCTGACACTGCAGTGCCACTCCTAGATGGGCCAGGTGTTTGTGTCGGCCACTAGGGTCGCTTAGCTTACTCACACAGCTACCTCATTGCGCCTCTTTTTTTCTTTGCGTCATGTGCTGTTTGGGGAGTGTTTTTTGGAAGGGCCATCCTGCGTGACACTGCAGTGCCACTCCTAGATGGGCCAGGTGTTTGTGTCAGCCACTAGGGTCACTTATCTTAGTCACACAGCTACCTCATTGCGCCTCTTTTTTTTCTTCTTTGCGTCATGTGCTTTTTGGGGAGTATTTTTTGGAAGGGCCATCCGGCCTGACACTGCAGTGCCACTCCTAGATGGGCCAGGTGTTTGTGTCGGCCACTAGGGTCGCTTAGCTTACTCACACAGCTACCTCATTGCGCCTCTTTTTTTCTTTGCGTCATGTGCTGTTTGGGGAGTGTTTTTTGGAAGGGCCATCCTGCGTGACACTGCAGTGCCACTCCTAGATGGGCCAGGTGTTTGTGTCGGCCACTTGGGTCGCTTATCTTAGTCATCCAGCGACCTCGGTGCAAATTTTAGGACTAAAAATAATATTGTGAGGTGTGAGGTGTTCAGAATAGACTGAAAATGAGTGGAAATTATGGTTATTGAGGTTAATAATACTTTGGGATCAAAATGACCCCCAAATTCTATGATTTAAGCTGTTTTTTAGGGTTTTTTGAAAAAAACACCCGAATCCAAAACACACCCGAATCCGACAAAAAAAATTTCAGTGAGGTTTTGCCAAAACGCGTTCGAACCCAAAACACGGCCACGGAACCGAACCCAAAACCAAAACACAAAACCCGAAAAATTTCCGGTGCACATCTCTAGATTGTATGCACATTTAACTACCTTGAGATGCGATGCACGGGCACGCTGCTCGAATGTCGCGTCTCAAGATATTATGTGCTGCACTTAATATCTCTCGCATCACAGTGCGATCACGTGGTTTTAAAACCACGTGAGATATATCACACTGCGATATGTGATGGGCACCCGCCGGGAGCGGCCATAGGCCGCTCCCACTTGGTGGTGACGTGTTGATCACGTGATTACCATGCAAACGATTGCATGTTCGCATGGTAATCACTTTGGCAGTTCAGGTGCGATTTCATCGCACCTGAACTGCCTGTGCAATGCCCTGCGATGCCGCTTCGCGGGGCATCGCACTAGTGTATGGGCACTATTAGTGTCTATCACATTTGTGCTGCGTCTACTATAAGATAATCTGTTCAGTTCATGGGCGCTAACTATTAAAAACTATTTGGCCTGCTCACACTGCATGTACCATATCACTTCAAAATGCTGTGCCCAGAGATGACGGCGGGCAGTACAGGCATTGGTGGTCCAGTTCATGGATGGTTATGTGCCAGAAGACACTTGTCACAGTCCTATCACTCTGGTATTCTACTAGTTTGTCTGGTGACTTACTGTACTTCTGCTATCTGTCTTGCAGATTTGCCTCAGAGGTCTGTGCGATATGCGCTTAACATCCCAGCTGTCGGGATCCCGGTGGTCAGGATAAAGTTGCCAGAATCACGATATTCGGTGAAATGCCAGCAGTCGGAATACCGACACAAACCTAAAATTCACCCTTGAGTGGTGGTCCACGCCACCACCTAAGGGGGAATATAATAGTGTGGCATCCTAAGGTCCGGGCCCGTCGCCGGGCCCGATGCATGGTGAGCGCGACAAGCCCGCGAGGAGACATGCTGCGCTTGTTGCCGTGAGTCCGCCTGTCGGCATCCAGGTGTCAGTCTCCTGACCTCCAGGATACCCACCGCTGGGATCCCATACCGATCCCGTCTGTGCAACATGTGTCTGTGGGCCTAATTCAGCTTCAGTCACTTTTCAGTCAGAAAACTGTGCATGCGAAGAATTCGTGCTAAAATACAAATGCATATGCCTGATTGACAGACACAGGCATTCGGGGGTGGGACACGGGCGGGTGAGGCCGGCGTTGGGGGAAATGGGGGGTGGGAGTGGCAAGGCCAAGGCCAGCGTCCCAGATGCAGTTTATTTTGCCTCACAAGCGGCACAGTGACTACTAGTCTTAATAAGCTCAGTCTAACTCAGCCTGCAGTTGCAGAAGAACATGAACCAATGGTCACCAATGTATTACTAGTCACTCTACAGTATGCTCCACAACAGAGTTCCCTCCAGAATCAGTGATGGGCACAGTCTGGATCAGATGATCTGCCAAACACCAACCAGGAGGCAGTCTGTAGTCACATGATACCCACAGCCTATCCCTGAGCAACTAGGGGTATAAAGGAACTTTCTTGAGAGACAGAAGGTGCCAGTGCATTGTTATTCACAGCCTAGCTGTGTGCTAATTCAGTGTGCTCCACAGATTCTTGTCTTTCCTAGTGACTTAAAATGCAGATTACCATCATGCTGCACTCCTGGCTCTCTATTGGTTCAAGTCCGATACCCTGCATCGTCGGGTCCAATCATATATCCTGTACCATCAGTTCCAGTCCCTAACCAGTACCATCGGTACCATTGCGGTGCTCCTCTTATTCTGGTTTCATCCCGGTGATAAAGCATACAGTACCATCCTGGTTCCTCCTCTCTTATTACACCCGTGGTATTCTTGCACCAGTTCTGGGAAACCCAGTCAGAGGACTGCGACCTGCATGTCGAGTGCTGCTAAGCCGAAACTCCCTTGCGGGGGTCCCTGGTGAAGACCACCAGCGTGTTAGACTCTGCAACTTTGTACCGGGTCTCAGTCAATTTCCACGTACCAGCCAGCATCCTAATCTATTCCGCATCCAGTCCGGCTCCATTCCAGAGGCGACAGACTTCTGGTTTCAGCAGCATTCCAGTGACTTCAGCTATCAGCCTCTATCTGCCTGAACCTGTGTGCTCAGTATCTATGCACTGATTCCATCAAGACTTCGGCTGTTCCACCAGTGCCTCCAGTCACCAGTAACCATTTCTCGCTCATCAGTTTAAAACACAAACACCATCTATTCTTGTTCTATACTGATAGACCTCCCAGCTTTCAGCCACTCGCCCTAGATCCCAATATAGCCAAGTAATCCAGCCAAACCCAAACATGAGAAAGCTAAGGTAAAAGAGATTGAAACACACAAGCCTGTTCATTATGAGTATAATATTAACATGACATGTGCAGTGAGAGAATTAAGAAATTGTGCCTTATTCGCACCCCCCCCTCCCCCCCACACTCACCTTCCACTCACAGTTCCACTGGCGCCGACAATGGACAGTCCAGAAAGTACTTTGAAACAGAAGATTACCAATGCCTCTTTCACCATTAATATAATCTAATAGTGTCCACCACAAGTTATTTCCAACATTGTTACTAATTGCAGAGGCGAAACTGTGTGCCGGCCTTGCCCCCTGAGTGTGCGACACCATGACGTCGCCTGCATGACGTCAGTTATCGAGGCTGGCAGCACTGCTAGGTGAAGAACTGACCAGGATATCTGGAGGTAGCTCCGATTGGCTGCACAAACTGCAGGATGCAATTCACGACCGAAAGGATACCTTGCATGTGCAAATTCAAAGTGACTGTTGCGGTGAAGTGATCTGTCTGTTGCCCTGGCGATATTTTCTTAATTAATTGTTTTTACCGCTAAAGGACCTATTGCGAATGAATTGGATATTATTGGTCTGCCCTGTACAGAGTTGGCTGTATAATGAGCATAATTTGTAAATGAAATAGCTGCAAGCACACACAACATATTTCTACCTATATGAAGAACTTGAGATGCGTTCGGTTGGCAAAAGCAGCATATGCATCTGGTTTACACCATGCACAACAAAGACACTTATACCCCTTTTGTGAGATGGATAGGTGTGCAAATCATACTTGTATGCTTTTTAATATTCCTTTCCTGGAGAGGCCCGGAGAGGAGAAGCAGCTGGAAACAGGGCCGTAAATTCAAATCAGACGTCGGAGGCGAATTAGACAATGGTGTGCCCCCCCCAAACCCCCACGATGCTCACACACAGCCACATACTGTATGCACATACACACAGCTATAAACTGTATACACACACACACACACACAGCCAAATACAAACATACAGAGCCGGCCATAGGCAAAGGCAAACTAGGCAATTGCCTAGGGCATTTGATATACCTAGGGGCATCAGCAGCTTCTGCTGATTAAAATGATATGCGGCATGCCTATATTCTGTGTGTAGCATTTCTTATGCAGATACAGCCACAGTCTCACACAATATACAGTATAGGCATGCTGCATATAATTTTAATCAGCAGAATCTGCTTGTGCATCCTAGCCACATAGCAATGCAAAAAAGATGCATTTTCTTAAAAAGGTGCCCGACGTTAGCATTGAGGCAAGATTTATGAGGACACATCTGTATCCAAGCAGAGGCAGAGGTCACAGTGTTAGTGGCAGTGTGAGTGCTGTGTGCATGTGAGTGGGTTGGTTGTGCAGTAGTGTTCGGAATATGTGTAAGGAGCATTACGTGTGTCATGTAAAAATGCATTAATAATGTGCAACATATGTGTAAGGGGCACTATGTGTGTCATTATGTGTATAAGGGCATTAATAATGTGCGGCATAATTGTAACAGGGTACTACTGTATGTGTGTCATTATGTGTATAGGAGCACTAATAATGTGCAGCAAATGTGTAGGGGGCACTATGTGTGTCATTATGTGTATAAGGGCATTAATAATGTGTGGCATATATGTAAGGGACATTATGTGTAAAAGGGCATTAATAAAGGTTGTCATAATGTGTAAGGTGCATTATGTTTATAAGGACATTAATAATGTGTAAGGGGCATTACTGTGTGGAATTATGTGTATAAATGCATTACTAATGTGTGGCATTATGTGTATAAGGTGCTCTACTATGTGGTGTTGCAAATAGAAAGGGCACTACTGTTTCGTCTAATATGAATAAAGAGCAATAGCGTGTGGTGTAATGTGAATAAGGAGCAATTCAGTGTGATGTAATGTGAATAAGGGGCTCTACTGTGAGGAGTAATGTTTATGAGGTAAAGTAATACTACTCAGGGATGTAATTGTTAGGGTCTCCTGCCCTGTGCTGCCACGTCGTCATGGCAACCGGGAGACAAGTGCTAGTGGAGTAACCTGAGCGCAGCTGATACTCCGGTTCGGGTCTTTTGCTGTGCAGTGGTTATAGGCTCTGTGCACGGCAGGGGATCCGGTGCTGGTTTTTGTGCTCACAGTCTGTGAGGTCTGAGTGGGGCGTGGACAGCACCTGCTTTATAAGGCCTCTTTTCAGGGTAAGCAGATGCTGCTGAATCTTTGTTGGTTAGTCAGTTCATGAAAGTTAGCCTGTACTGTGTAGCTTTGTATTTGTTTGTTGCTTACTGCAAATAGGCCTGGGGATTTGGTATTACACTCTGCCAATCCAGACCTAGCAGTAAGACTGGAGTCAGTCGTTTAGCTTGCTGGGGTTCTGTTACTACTCTGTGAACCTAGCAAGTTTGCGGCTGTATTCTAAGACTTGCCTGTCTAATCCTGTCTCACTGTGCTAGGTGTCAGGGGTCAGTTTAGTGGCAGTAAGCTAAAACCTGTGCACTGCAAGTGAGAAATAGGATTGTGGAGACTCTCCTTGTGTCTATCATTCCATCTCTGACCAAGGAGTTTACTGCCACACCCGTTGGTAACCCTTTAGGGTTTTGCTGTTGCCCTTAGCAACAGCATTTCAGGTTCTCTACGTATTAAAACACAACATCTTGCTTTTTACATCTGAGCAGTTCTAATACAAGGGAGATACCCAGTTCCTTAGCCTCTGGGCTTCTCTGTTCACTTTGTGTGTATTTTGTTACCCTATCACCTTCTGTGTACGTTATGTCATATTCCCCAGTTTGTCTGTGAGTCCATTTGTTTTGCATAACAGTTCAAACACCAGTACATTCCTGCAGACACTGGAGTGCATAACAGTTCTGACACCAGTACTTTCCTGCAGGCACTGGTGTGCATAACATATTCAGCAGCCTAATACTCCTGTTGAAATTTTGTGGGAATATGGAGCATACCCCTCAAAATACGTTGCAACAGGTGGTCGATCAGGTGCAGGTCCTGACTCGACAATTTAATGATTTGTCCATTAAAATGCACACCTCCCAGGCTGCTGGCGGATCTCCCGCAGCAGCAGCACCTGCAGGGGTTAAGGAGCCGAAAGTAAATCTCCCGGATCGTTTTTCTGGAGATCGCTCGCAGTTCTTTTGTTTCAAGGAGAGCTGCAAGCTATACTTCCAGCTTAGGCCTCAGTCTTCTGGGTCGGAGATTCAGCGGGTGGGCATAGTGATTTCCTTGCTACAAGGAGACCCACAGGTCTGGGCATATGGGTTGCAGCCTGACTGTCCGTCGCTTAAAAGTGTTGATGCTTTTTTTACGGCACTGGGCATGTTGTATGATGACCCTGACAAGACGGCCTCAGCCGAGGCTCAGATTTCGATCCTTAAGCAAGGGCGAAGGCCAGTTGAGGTTTACTGTACGGAGTTTCGGAGGTTGGCCCATGATACCCAGTGGAATGACCCAGCCCTGAGACACCAGTACCGAAGAGGTCTTTCTAACCAGATAAAGGACCAACTGGTACAATATCCCTTGCCTGATAGCTTGGATCAGCTCATGCAGTTATCCATCCGGGTGGATAGACGGCTGAGAGAGCGTAGGCTTGAAAGGGAGACTGAGATTTCCTTCCTTCCCAAGGGAACCTCAGACTCTGAGGAATTTTCTGAGGAGCCTATGCAGATTGGGGCTACCCGCCTCTCCTCGCGTGAGAAGACGCGGAGGAGACAGCAGGGGTTGTGTTTGTACTGTGGGAATAAAGGTCATGTGGTAGTATCATGCCCAGAAAAGCCGGAAAACTTCAGGGCCTGAGGGTGATGGGAAATATCCTGTCAGGCCAGAAGTCAGAATTTCCCAAGAAGACTTTTATCATTCCGGTGACCTTGAAGATCCTCGGTCAAACTGTCAAGACTGAGGCCTTTGTGGACAGTGGGGCCGACGGGGTTTTTATGGACCGCCAATTCGCCCTGAAACACTCTGTTCCCTTAGTACCCTTGGCATCGGAAATTGAGATTTGTGGGTTAAACGGGGAACCATTATCCCAAGGTAAAATTACCTCTTGCACTAGCCAGATTTCTTTGTTTATTGGAGCCACACACTCTGAAAAATTGTCCTTTTATGTGACTGTCTGTACTTTTGCCCCATTGGTGTTGGGGTTACCCTGGTTAAGGGCCCACAATCCTCAATTTGACTGGGTCTCTGGGGAGATTCTTAGTTGGGGTACTGATTGTTTCAGGAGTTGCTTGAGCCTTCCAGTCAGGCTCTCGCAGCTAAGTTTGCCAGGATTGCCAGGGTGTTATGCAGATTTTGCGGACGTGTTCTCCAAAAAAGTTGCAGAGGTACTACCTCCCCATCGCCCCTATGACTGTGCCATTGATTTGTTGCCAAATGCTAAGCTTCCCAAGAGCAGGTTGTACTCCCTGTCACGTCCTGAGACTCAGGCTATGGCAGAGTACATTCAGGAGAACTTGGCTAAGGGATTTATCAGACCTTCACAGTCTCCAGTTGGGTCGGGGTTCTTCTTCGTGGGTAAAAAGGACGGTTCGTTGCGACCCTGCATCGACTTCAGGGAATTGAACCGTATCACGATTAAAAACTCATACCCACTGCCTCTCATTTCGGTCTTGTTTGACCAGCTTCGTACTGCCACCATTTTTTCTAAGATTGACCTACGCGGTGCGTACAATCTAATCCGAATAAGAGAGGGGGATGAATGGAAGACTGCCTTTAATACCCACTCAGGGCATTATGAATATTTGGTGATGCCTTTTGGGCTCTGTAATGCCCCGGCAGTCTTCCAGGATTTCATGAATGATGTGCTCAGGGAATATTTGGATAGATTCTTAGTTGTATACTTAGATGACATCCTAATCTTCTCCCATTCCCTGGAGGAACATCGGAAGCATGTACGCTTAGTCCTCCAGAAACTCAGAGACCACCGGCTTGGGGCGAAGCTGGAGAAGTGCAAATTTGAAGTTCAGCAAATCGCATTTCTAGGATATATTATCTCCCCAGAAGGTTTCCAAATGGAGGGTTCCAAGGTACAGGCAGTCCTGGATTGGGTGCAGCCCACTAGTTTGAAGGCGCTTCAGCGTTTCCTGGGCTTTGCGAATTTTTATAGACGATTTATCGCTGGATTTTCGTCTATAGTGGCGCCCTTGGTGGCACTCACTAAGAAAGGGGCGGATGTTGCTCACTG
The DNA here is from genome assembly GCF_028390025.1 of Pseudophryne corroboree. Taxonomy (NCBI): domain Eukaryota; kingdom Metazoa; phylum Chordata; class Amphibia; order Anura; family Myobatrachidae; genus Pseudophryne; species Pseudophryne corroboree. The sequence continues at coordinate 387,311,424 of NC_086452.1, forward strand.
GTCTTGTGAGGCTAAAGCGGCTTTTGCCCGTCTCAAAAGGGCATTTGTTTCGGCCATGGTGCTGCGACACCCAGATCCAGAGCGTCCTTTTGTGGTGGAGGTGGATGCCTCTGAGATGGGTATTGGGGCAGTGCTTTCTCAGATGGGAGTGTCTGATAATCGCCTTCATCCCTGTGCTTACTTTTCCCATAAATTTTCGCCTGCCGAGATGAATTATGACGTGGGTAACCGGGAATTGTTGGCTATTAAGGATGCACTGGAGGAGTGGAGACACTGGCTTGAGGGGGCTAAGTTTGTGGTCTCAATTCTCACTGACCATAAGAATCTGGCATATTTAGAGTCAGCGAAGCGTCTCAATGCCAGGCAGGCACGATGGGCTTTGTTTTTTGCTCGCTTTAATTTTTTGATAACATATCGCCCTGGGTCAAAAAACATCAAGGCTGATGCGCTCTCGCTGAGTTTTGCTCCAATCCAGGAGACCACCGAGGAGCCGTTGCCCATTGTTTCCCCATCATGTATTAAAGTGGGCATTACCCAGGACCTCTTATCATTAGTCCTTAGAGCACAGGAGCAGGCTCCTCCAGACCTTCCGGTAGGTCTTTTGTTTGTGCCTCCTAGGTTAAGACAGCGAGTGTTCCTGGAATTCCATGCCAAGAAGTCGGCAGGTCACCCGGGTATTGCCAGAACTCGGGAGTTGCTATCTAGGGCGGTGTGGTGGCCCTCGGTGGCTAAGGATGTGGATCAGTGGGTTCGGGCATGTGACATCTGTGCCCGAAATAAGACTCCTAGAGGGGTTCCTGTTGGCCCATTACATCCACTCTCTATCCCATCTAAGCCATGGACCCACATTTCAATGGATTTTGTGGTGGACTTGCCCAAATCCTCGGGGATGACAGCCATCTTGGTTGTCGTTGACAGGTTTTCGAAGATGGCGCACTTCGTTCCACTGGTTGGGCTGCCATCAGCCAGACGCCTGTCTGAATTATTTATGCTGCATGTTGTGCGTCTCCACGGGTTGCCACTTGATGTGGTCTCTGACCGCGGATCCCAGTTTGTGGCCAAATTCTGGAGGGCATTTTGTTCCGATCTCCAGATTTCTGTCAGCTTGTCGTCAGGCTACCATCCGCAGTCTAATGGGCAGACTGAAAGGGTGAACCAGTCCTTGGAGCAGTTCCTCAGGTGTTATGTCTCCAAGTGTCAGACTGACTGGGTTGCTCATCTGTCCATGGCGGAGTTTGCCTATAACAACGCGGCTCACTCTGCTACAGGGATCTCTCCCTTCCTTTGTGTGTATGGGCATCATCCTAAGGCCAATTCTTTTGACCCCCTGGACTCCACGCCTGGTGGTTCCTCTGTGGTTTCGGTCCTTAGAGGTATTTGGCGGAAAGTGAAGAAAGCCCTTGTGTCTGTGTCATTAGTGACCAAAAGGGTTTTTGATAAGCGGAAAAGACCCTGCAGCTTCAAATTAGGAGACTTCATCTGGTTGTCTACCAAGAATTTGAAGTTGAGACAGCCATCTCATAAGTTAGGGCCCCGGTTCATCGGCCCTTATAAGATCACCAGGGTTATCAATCCGGTGGCATTTCAGTTAGATCTGCCCCGTTCTTTGGGTATCAATAAAACATTTCATTGTTCCCTTTTAAAACGGGCGATTAGTAATCCTTCTTCCAGTGGAAGACCTTCCCCTCTTCTGATACGTGGCCAGAGGGAGTTTGTTGTTGAAAGGATTCTTGACTCCAAGGTGGTTCGGGGTCGGCTGTCATTTTTGGTGCACTGGAAGGGGTATGGCCCGGAGGAGCGGTCGTGGGTGCGCAGTTGTGATCTTCATGCCCCCAGACTGATACGCTCTTTCTTCTCGCAGTTCCCCGATAAACCCGGTGGTAGGGGTTCTTTGACCCCTCGTCAGAGGGGGGGTACTGTTAGGGTCTCCTGCCCTGTGCTGCCACGTCGTCATGGCAACCGGGAGACAAGTGCTAGTGGAGTAACCTGAGCGCAGCTGATACTCCGGTTCGGGTCTTTTGCTGTGCAGTGGTTATAGGCTCTGTGCACGGCAGGGGATCCGGTGCTGGTTTTTGTGCTCACAGTCTGTGAGGTCTGAGTGGGGCGTGGACAGCACCTGCTTTATAAGGCCTCTTTTCAGGGTAAGCAGATGCTGCTGAATCTTTGTTGGTTAGTCAGTTCATGAAAGTTAGCCAGTACTGTGTAGCTTTGTATTTGTTTGTTGCTTACTGCAAATAGGCCTGGGGATTTGGTATTACACTCTGCCAATCCAGACCTAGCAGTAAGACTGGAGTCAGTCGTTTAGCTTGCTGGGGTTCTGTTACTACTCTGTGAACCTAGCAAGTTTGCGGCTGTATTCTAAGACTTGCCTGTCTAATCCTGTCTCACTGTGCTAGGTGTCAGGGGTCAGTTTAGTGGCAGTAAGCTAAAACCTGTGCACTGCAAGTGAGAAATAGGATTGTGGAGACTCTCCTTGTGTCTATCATTCCATCTCTGACCAAGGAGTTTACTGCCACACCCGTTGGTAACCCTTTAGGGTTTTGCTGTTGCCCTTAGCAACAGCATTTCAGGTTCTCTACGTATTAAAACACAACATCTTGCTTTTTACATCTGAGCAGTTCTAATACAAGGGAGATACCCAGTTCCTTAGCCTCTGGGCTTCTCTGTTCACTTTGTGTGTATTTTGTTACCCTATCACCTTCTGTGTACGTTATGTCATATTCCCCAGTTTGTCTGTGAGTCCATTTGTTTTGCATAACAGTTCAAACACCAGTACATTCCTGCAGACACTGGAGTGCATAACAGTTCTGACACCAGTACTTTCCTGCAGGCACTGGTGTGCATAACAGTAATATGAATTATGAACACTATCGCATGATCAAATGTGAATAAAGTTGCAGTACTGTGTGGTGTAATTGGAATTGGGGTTACTATTGTGTGGCCATGCCCCTTGCCAGCAAAAACACACCCCTTTTTGGGCTGTGCGCCAAATGTGCAAACTATTCCTATTTAAAATATAGGAGGTACAAACACCAAAATAAGGACTGCTATGGGTGAGGGATGATGGTGCTGGGAAATAGGTGCAAGGTCAGAGGCGGAACCAACGGTGGTGCTAGGGGGCACCAGCCAAAATCTTGCCTAGGGCATCATATTGGTTAGGGCCGGCTCTGCAAACATACAGTGTATCCGGAAAGTATTCACAGCGCTTCATTTTTTCCACATCTTGTTATGTTACAGCCTTATTCTAAACTGGAATAAATTAAGTTTTTCCCTCAAAAGTCTACACACAATACCCCATAATGACAACGTGAAAAAAATAGGATTTTAATACCTACCGGTAAATCCTTTTCTCTTAGTCCGTAGAGGATGCTGTGGTCACCATTAGAACCGTGGGGCATAGATGGGATCCGCAGGAGGCATGGGCACTTTAAGACTTTCAAAGGGTGTGAACTGGCTCCTCCCTCTTTGCCCCTCCTCCAGACTCCAGTTATAGGAACTGTGCCCAGGGAGACGGACATTTCGAGGAAAGGATTTATTGTTAAACTAAGGTGAGATTCATACCAGCTCACACCTCAAGCATGCCGCACAACGTGGCATTCTGCAGAACACCAGCCAATGGCATAAACAATTTCAGCAACAGGCTGACTATAAACATAACACAACATGTGTGTAACCACAACTAATAACTGCAGATACAGTACGCACTGGGACGGGTGCCTAGCATCCTCTACGGACTAAGAGAAAAGGATTTACCGGTAGGTATTAAAATCCTATTTTCTCATACGTCCTAGAGGATGCTGGGGTCACCATTAGAACCATGGGGTTTATACCAAAGCTCTAGAACGGGCGGGAGAGTGCGGATGACTCTGCAGCACCGATTGACCAAACATGAGGTCATCATCGGCCAGGGTATCAAACTTGTAAAACTTTGCAAAAGTGTTTGAACCCGACCAAGTAGCTGCTCGGCAAAGTTGCAATGCTGAGACCCCTTGGGCAGCCGCCCAGGACGAGCCCACATTTCTAGTAGAATGGGCCTTCACCGATTTCGGTAACGGCAATCCAGCCGTGGAATGAGCATGCTGAATCGTATTACAGATCCAGCGTGCAATGGTCTGCTTGGAAGCAGGACACCCAATCTTGTTGGGAGCATACAGGACAAACAGAGCCTCCGTTTTCCTAACCTGAGCCGTTCTGGCGACATACATTTTTAAAGCTCTGACCACATCCAGAGACTTTGACTCAACTAAGACGTCAGTAGCCACTGGCACCACAACAGGTTGGTTCATGTGGAAAGATGAAACCGCCTTCGGCAGAAATTGCTGACGAGTCCTCAACTCTGCTCTATCTTCATGGAAGATCAAATAAGGGCTCTTGTGAGACAAGGCCGCTAACTCAGACACCCGCCTTGCGGATGCCAAGGCCACCAGAATGACCACTTTCCAAGTGATGAATTTCAACTCCACCTTCTGTAAAGGTTCAAACCAATGTGATTGAAGGAACTGCAACACCACGTTAAGATCCCATGGTGCCACTGGGGGCACAAATGGAGGTTGGATGTGCAACACACCTTTCACGAAAGTCTGAACTTCTGGAAGAGAGGCTAATTGTTTTTGAAAGAAAACCGATAAGGCTGAAATCTGTACCTTAATTGAGCCCAACTTTAGGCTCGCATCCACACCTGCATGTAGAAAATGGAGAAAACGTCCTAGCTGAAATTTTTCCGTAGGAGCCTTCTTAGATTCACACCAGGAAACATATTTTCTCCAAATACGGTGCTAATGTTTAGACGTTACTCCTTTCCTGGCCTGAAGAAGTGGGGGAATGACTTTACTGGGAATATCCTTTCAGGCTAGGATTTGGCGTTCAACCGCCATGCCGTCAAACGTAGCCGCGGTAAGTCTTGATACACGCACAGCCCCTGCTGTAAAAGGTCCACGCGTAGAGAAAGAGGCCAGGGATCTCCTATGAGTAATTCCTGAAGATCTAGATACCAAGCCCTCCTTGGCCAGTCTGGGACAATGAGGATCGCTTGAATCTTTGTTCTTCTTATGATCTTTAGAACTTTTAGAATGAGAGGAAGTGGAGGGAATACATACACCGACTGAAACACCCACTGGGTCACCAGTGCATCCACTGCTATTGCTTGAGGGTCCCTCGACCTGGAACAATATCTCTGAAGCTTCTTGTTGAGGCGAGATGCCATCATGTCTATTTGAGGAATTCCCCAATGACTTGTCACGTCTGTGAAGACCTCTTGATGGAGGCCCCACTCTCCTGGATGGAGATCGTGTCTGCTGAGGAAGTCTACTTCCCAGTTGCTCACTCCTGGAATGAAGATCGCTGACAAAGCGCTTGTATGCTTTTCCGCCCAGCGGAGAACCTTTGTGGCTTCTGCCATTGCCACTCTGCTTTTTGTTCCGCCCTGGCGGTTTATGTACGCTACTGCTGTTACATTGTCCAACTGGATCAGTACGGGCAGATTGCGAAGAAGATGTTCCGCTTTTAGAAGGCCGTTGTAAATGGCCCTTAACTCCAGAACATTTATGTGGAGACAAGTTTCCTGGCTTGACCAACTTCCTTGAAGTTTTCCCCCTGTGTGACTGTTTCACAGCCTTGGAGACTTGCAACTGTGGTTACTAGGATCCAGTCCTGGATCCCGAACCTGCGCCCCTCTAGGAGGTGAGAGCTGTGCAGCCACCACGGGAGTGAGCTTCTGGTCTTGGAAGACAGGATTATCCTTCGCTGCATGTGCAGGTGGGATCCGGACCACTTGTCCAACAGGTCCCACTGAAACACTCTGGCATGGAATCTGCCAAACTGAATGACTTCGTAGGCTACAACCATCTTCCCCAGCAACCGAGTGCATTGATGGATTGACACTCTTGCTGGTTTCAGAATTTGTTTGACCAGACTCTGAAGTTCCAAAACCTTTTCCACTGGAAGAAAAACTTTCTCTAGTTCTGTGTCCAGTATCATTCCCAAAAACGTCGGAATCAACTGTGATTTTGGCAAGTTTAGAAGCCAACCATGTTGTTGAAGAGCTGTCAGGGAGAGTGCAATGTTTTGCACCAACTGGTCCCTGGATCTCGCCTTTATCAGGAGATCGTCCAAGTATGGGATAATCGTGATTCCTTGCTTGCGAAGGAGAACCATCATTTCCGCCATCACCTTGGTGAAAATCCTCGGAGCCGTGGATAGACCAAACGGCACGTCTGACATTGGTAATGACAATTCTGGATTGCAAATCTCAGGTAAGCTTGATGCGGAGAAAAAATGGGAACATGTAAGTAGGCATCCTTTCTGTCTACTGAAAACATGAAATCTCCTTCCTCCAGACTGGAGATCACCGCCCTGAGAGATTCCATCTTGAAATTTTAATTTCTTCAGGAAGAAATGTAGGGATTTCAGGTTTAGGATTGGTCTAACCGAGCCGTCCGGCTTCGGGACCACGAAAAAGCTGGAATAAAAGCCTTCTCCCTGTTGTGACGGGGGAACCAGGATAATAACTGTTATGAACCACAGGTAGTGGTTCATTCCTATTTTATGTTTATAGTTGTCTTACAGGCCAGAATTTCCCGTTGCTCTGGTTTAAGAATACTCTTGTTTCCTACCGGTGGTGAGTCTGTGTAATTGCAGCTTGTTCCCATGTGTTCAGCCTCACCTGTCTGTTGATTGCACCTCTCAGTTGTGCAGCAGGTCAGCTGCACGACATAATTAATTAAGACTCTCTGTTATATTCTGGCTCAGTGCAATTCACAGATGCTGGCGATATTTCCTGGGTTCCAGAGTTCTTGAGTTCTGAGCTAGTCCCTGCCAGTGCCTGAGCTCCTGTCTAGCAGTGTCTGTCTAGCTGCTTCCGGTGTCGGTTCCTGTGTCGATTCCTGTGTCTGATTCCGTGTCCTGCCGTGAAGCATTCCTGTCCAGAAGTCCTGTGGCTTTGCCTGTGCCTGGTCGAGTTTCTGTCTTTTTGTTGTCCACCGGTCTGTCGCTTGGGATTCTGCCTGTCCTCCAGTTCTGAGAGTCTGTGTCGGCAGCATTGGGGGTTCCTGTCCGTTTGCCAGTATTTGTACCGGTTCTGTGAGTAGCTGCTTTGCCGCGTCCGTCGGCCTAGGCCGCTGTATTCCTTTGTTATATTTAGTTACTGGTGTTTTGCAGAGGGTTCTGCTTATGCTGTCACCGCCGGTACACAAAAGTATTGTGTCAGCGTGTGGACAGCATTTCCTTTGGTTGTTCTTTTCCTTTGGCGGCAAGCCGCACATACATTTAGTTTTAGGCTAGTCAGTAGCCCCTGGCTTTGGTTGTTTCAGTTAGAGGTCCTCTTGTTATTACCCTGTCTCAGTTCACGCTTTGTCTCCCTTTAAGACCTGCGGGGGCATCGGAGTTGGGCAGACCTAATCCGCCCTTCAAAAGCGGCTGCCATGGGCCCAAGAAACCATAGTCATGCAGGCGTGAACTGACCACACGGGTAAAACAACGGAGGTAGGGTGCTAGGGGCTATTTCCACACCACACCTTGTTTCAGCGTCACATTCTGGTGCTCAGGACTCACTACGCAACATCTCCCTTGTTCTGAGCACCAGGAACCTAACATTATCACCAGCCATACCACAAAAAAGAAATAAAACTTTTTTCTTTTTTGGCCCAGTCCAGTGTCTAGTTTAGAATCCAGTCCTGTCTAGAATTCAGTGTGCAGAATCCAGTCCGGTGTTTAGAAATCCAGTCCTGTCTAGAACTCAGTGTGCAGAATCCAGTCCAGTATGTAAAAAAAAATCCAGTCTTGTTTCGTCTAGTTTAAAAAATTCAGTCTTGTCTTGCCTAGTCTAGTCTTGTCTTGTCTTGTCTAGTTTAAAATCCTCCTATGCCAACTATGCAAGCCCTGCAGGCGTCTCTCTCAGCCCTGAACTCTGCTTTCAGTGCTTTGAAACCTGAGCGACTGGAAGTTTTGCAGCAATCCTTAAAGCAACTGCAAAACCTTCTGACTAAAATCTTGCTCATCTTGCCAGAAGTCGTTGAGAGTACATCTATCTCTAAAGAGACTCTTGTTCACAGTATGGTGACAAGAGAATCCTCTGGTTTAATTGAAGAGAAAAGGTTTAAAAGTTTTCTGCGGCCCAGGCTTTCAGAAGAGGAGCGTCTGCGTCGCAGAAACTTAAACTTATGCCTATATTGTGGGGGTTTAGGCCACTATCTGCAGACCTGTGAGTTGCGCAAGCCAAAGTGTGGTGACAAGTCCTGCCCTCTGGCCAAGTTGAGTCAGGATAAAAGACCTACTCCTGTCTCTACTATGGCAGAGGTACTTGTCACACAACCCACACTTAAAAGCACTCTGTCCTATAATTGGGGTCCTTGGGCTAGGGAGCCCCATTATAGATTCAGGAACCAAAGGAGAATGTTTCTCTCCTCTCTTGAGGTTCCTGTTGAAGCAGAGTTGCAAGCCCCTGGAGTGGTGCCCGATGCCCAGGTTCCTGGAGTGGTGCCCGATGCCCAGGTTCCTGAAGTGGTGCCCGATGCCCAGGTTCCTGGAGTGGTGCCCAATGCCCAGGTTCCTGGAGTGGTGCCCGATGCCCAGGTTCCTGGAGTGGTGCCCGATGCCCAGGTTCCTGGAGTGGTGCCCGATGCCCAGGGTCCTGGAGCGGTGCCCAGGGTCCTGGAGCGGTGCCCAGGGTCCTGGAGCGGTGCCCGGTGCCCAGAGTCCTGGAGCGGTACCCGGTGCCCAGAGTTCTGGAGCGGTACCCGGTGCCCAGAGTTCTGGAGCGGTACCTGGTGCTCTAGGTTATAGAGGGACATCGAATATTATAGCTCAGGTGTCAATACCAGAAGGGGTCTCAGAAGCTGTTTCCCCAGGTAAGGACTTGAAAAGCGCAACTCCAGAGAAGGTGTCTAAAACCATAGTTCTAGAAGGGGACTCGAGAAGCAAAACCCCAGAAGGGATCTTTGAAATAATATCCCCAAGTGGGGTCTCGAGAGACACAGCCCCAGAGAAGGGTCTAGAAGTCGTTTCCCCAGGAAAGGACTTAAGAGGCATAGCGTTAGTGGAGGTTCTGAAGGTTATAGCTTCAGCAAAAGTCCCGTAAGTCTTAGTCCCGGGAGAAGTTTAGATAATTATCAACTCAGAGAGGGAGGCCGACGGCTCGATCCCAGTGAGGGAGGCCGACGGCTCGGTCCCAGTGAGGGAGGCCGACGGCTCGGTCCCAGTGAGGGAGGCCGACAGCCCGGTCCCAGCAAAAGAATCCGAGGTGCTGACCCCAGCGGGATTCCCGAAGGCCACTGCCCCGGGTGGGGTTCAGAAAGTCACTGCCCCGGGTGGAGTTCAGAAAGTCACTGCCCTGGGTGGGGTTCAGAAAGTCACTGCCCCGGGTGGGGTTCAGAAAGTCACTGCCCCGGGTGGGGTTTAGAAAGTCACTGCCCCGGGTGGGGTTCAGAAAGTCACTGCCCCGGGTGGGGTTCAGAAAGTCACTGCCCCGGGTGGGGTTCAGAAAGTCACTGCCCCAGGTGGGGTTCAGAAAGTCACTGCCCCAGGTGGGGTTCAGAAAGTCTCAGCCTCGAGTAAGGTCAATAGTGACCAGGTCCTAGCTAAGCACTCTAGTCAGTCAGATGGGAAGGAAGCAGATCCTGACTCTGTTGATATCTCAACATCTATAATCTTTGATGGGGACTTAGTCCAATTTCTGGCACTTTACAAACACTATTACACCATTTTGTTGTCTAGACCATTTCTGGGCATCACTTCAGAGAACATTGTGCTTTATCTGATATATTCCTTTAGAGGAGAGCCTTTTGAGTGGGCGACCAGCCTAATGAAAGCTGAAGATCCCATTCTTCAGGATCCCCCAGCATTCAGTGATGCAGTTATTAAAAGATATGGTTCCAAAGAAATTGGTTCAGGTTCCTCTAGGTCACCCGTCTTATCTGCGGAGAGTTCACCGTATACTGTAAACTCGGCACAAGAGTCTCAGCCCGTTGTTTTGACTGCAGGATGTGCTTTTCTGTCTTCTTCTTATAGTAGTACTTTGCCTGAAAGTTCAGCTCCCAAGGTTAAGAAACCTATCTCTGATTTGAACGCAGCCTTGCTGGGTGGTACCATCAGTTCAGACAATGTTTGGGGAATTACCTTGGTCAGACCTCAAGAACTTTGTAAAAATAAGAAGAAGAAGAAAAAGAAATGATTATTGACTCTTGCCTTGTTAAAAAAAAAAAAAAAAGATCCCCCCCCCCTTGTCTTGTGTTCAGTGGCCACCGTCAAGTGGGGGGCACCGTTACAAGCTGTTGCCACAGCTTGTTTCTGTTAGACCAGTGTGTCAGGTTTTTTTTTGTATCCCTTGTTTTGGAAAGTCTGAATTTTGGGGTCCTTTGACCCCTCCTCAAGGGGGGGGGTAATGTTATGAGCCACGGCTGTGGCTCATTCCTGTTTTGCATTTTGGTTATGTATTTTATGTTATACTTCTGTTTATGTTCCCCGTGGGTGTCATGGGGTGTTCGGAGCTCACCCTTAAAGAGAGGGTACTGTTATGAACCACAGGTAGTGGTTCATTCCTATTTTATGTTTATAGTTGTCTTGCAGGCCAGGACTTCCCGTTGCTCTGGTTTAAGAATACTCTTGTTTGCTACCGGTGGTGAGTCTGTGTAATTGCAGCTTGTTCCCATGTGTTCAGCCTCACCTGTCTGATTGCACCTCTCAGTTGTGCAGCAGGTCAGCTGCACGACATAATTAATTAAGACTCTCTGTTATATTCTGGCTCAGTGCAATTCACAGACGCTGGTGATATTTCCTGGGTTTCAGAGTTCTTGAGTTCTGAGCTAGTCCCTGCCAGTGCCTGAGCTCCTGTCTAGCAGTGTCTGTCTAGCTGCTTCCGGTGTCGGTTCCTGTGTCGATTCCTGTGTCAGTTCCTGTGTCTGATTCCGTGTCCTGCCGTGAAGCATTCCTGTCCAGAAGTCCTGTGGCTTTGCCTGTGCCTGGTCGAGTTTCTGGCTTCTTGGTGTCCACCGGTCTGTCGTTTGGGATTCTGCCTGTCCTCCAGTTCTGAGAGTCTGTGTCGGCAGCATTGGGGGTTCCTGTCCGTTTGCCAGTATTTGTACCGGTTCTGTGAGTAGCGGCTTTGCCGCGTCCGTCGGCCTAGGCCGCTGTATTCCTTTGTTATATTTAGTTACTGGTGTTTTGCAGAGGGTTCTGCTTATGCTGTCACCGCCGGTACACAAAAGTATTGTGTCGGCGTGTGGACAGCATTTCCTTTGGTTGTTCTTTTCCTTTGGTGGCAAGCCGCACATACATTTAGTTTTAGGCTAGTCAGTAGCCCCTGGCTTTGGTTGTTTCAGTTAGAGGTCCCCTTATTATTACCCTGTCTCAGTTCACGCTTTGTCTCCCTTTAAGACCTGCGGGGGCATCGGAGTTGGGCAGACCTAATCCGCCCTTCAAACGCGGCTGCCATGGGCCCAAGAAACCATAGTCATGCAGGCGTGAACTGACCACACGGGTAAAACAACGGAGGTAGGGTGCTAGGGGCTATTTCCACACCACACCTTGTTTCAGCATCACGTTCTGGTGCTCAGGACTCACTACGCAACATATCCCTTGTTCTGAGCACCAGGAACCTAACAATAACTTGATTCTGACACAACTTTTGTATAGCCTCGCATACTACCTCCCTTTCCGGAGAAACTGGTAAGGCCGATTTGAAAAATCGGTGAGGGGGAACGTCTTGAACTCCAGTTTGTACCCTTGGGACACTATTTGTAAAAGCCCATGGGTCTAGGCCCGAATAAACCCAGAACTGACTGAAGAGTTTGAGATGCGCCCCCACCGGTGCGGACTCTCGCACGAGAGCCCCAGCGTCCTGCGGTGGATTTGGCAGAAGCCAGGGAAGACTTCTGCTCCTGCGAACCAGACAAGGCTGGTGATCTTTTACCTCTTCCCCTTCCTCTACTAGCAAAGAAGGAGGAGCCTCGCCCTCTTCTATTGGGCCAAAAGGACTGCATCTGATAGTGGTGCGTTTTCTTTTGTTGCTGAGGGACATAAGGCAAAAAAAAGGACGACTTACCCGCGGTAGCCGTAGACACCAAATCATCGAGGCCATCCCCAAACAAGACACCACCTTTGTATGGAAGAGACACCATATTTTTCTTGGAGTCTGCATTAGCATTCTATTGGTGAATCCACAATGCTCGCCTAGCCGTGACCGCCATGGCATTGGCCTTTGATCCCAAAAGGCCAATATCTCTTGCAGATTCCCTGAGGTACACGGCAGTGTCCTTGATATAACCCAGCTCCTTGATATAACCCAATTTCGGATCTACTTTGGAATCACTATAGTCGACACTGGAATCAGTGTCCGTGTCGGTATCAGTGTTAACCAACTGGGCAAACTAACATTTTCGTGACTCCGAAGGGTCCTGGACCTGCGATAACATATCCTCTACAGATTTTTTTTTTTTTTTTTACGCCTGGGTCTGAGACAGACTTATTACTGTTTCGAGCCATATTCGCAATCAAGACATTCACCCAGTCAGGAGTCGGCGGTGCCGACAGTGTCTCACCCACATTTATCTGTGTCACCAATACAGTCTACTCCTGGGAAGAGCACTCAGCCTCAGACATGTCGACACACGTGTACCGCACACTCACAGACACACCGGGCTTATAAGGGGACAGACCCACAGTAAAGTCTGTTAGAGGGACACAGAGAGGATTTTCCAGCTCACAACCCAGCGCCAAACAACAACCCTGAAAACACTGAAAAATTGTAGCGCTTTTCTGCCAATATATATTGCACCAAAAATGTACTGCCCCCCCCCCCCCCCCCCCCGTTTTGCACCCTGATACTTGTCAGACAGTGGAAGGGAGGACCAGCGTCTCTGTAGCCTTGTGAGAGGAAATGGCGCCGAGCAATGAGCTGAGGGAGTGAGGAAGAAGCCCGTAATGGCGCGTATGAGAAATATATATATATTTTTTTACAAATTTACTAAAAATAAAAAATGAATAAATCACATGTACATAAGTCTTCACAGCCTTTGCCATGAAGCTCAGGAGCATCCTCTTTCCACTGATCATCCTTGAGATGTTACTACAGTTTAATTGGAGTCCACCTGTGGTAAATTCAGTTGATTGGACATGATTTGGAAAGGCACACACCTGTCTATATAAGGTCCCACACTTGACAGTGCATGTCTGAGCACAAACCAAGCATGAAGTTAAAGGAATTGTCTGTAGAGCTTAGAGACAGGATTGTCTCGAGGCACAAATCTGGGGAAGGGTAAAGAAGAATTTCTGCTGCTTTGAAGGTCCCAATGAGCACAGTGGCCTCACTCATCATGGAAGAAGTTTGGAACCACCAGGACTCTTCCTAAAGCTGGCCAGCCATCTAAACAGTGATCGGGGGAGAAGAGTCCTAGTCCGGGAGGTGAGCAAGAACCTGATGGTCACTCTATCAGAGCTAGAGCATTCCTCTGTGGAGAGAGGAGAACCTTCCAGAAGGACAACCATCTCTGCGCAATCTACCTATCAGGCCAGTGTAGTAGAGTGACCAGACGGAAGCCACTCCTTAGTAAAAAGCACATGGCAGCCTTCCTGGAGTTTGCCAAAATGACCTGAAGGACTCTCAGACCATGAAAAATAAAATTCTATGGTCTGATGAGACAAAGATTGAACTCTTTGGCGTGAATGCCAGGCGTCATGTTTGGAGGAAACCAGGCACCGCTCATCACCAGGCCAATACCATCCCTACAGTGAAGCATGGTGGTCGCAGCATCATGCTGTGGGGATGTTTTTCAGCGGCAGGAACTGGGAGACTAGTCAGGATAGAGGGAAAGATGAATGCAGCAATGTACAGAGACATCCTGGATGAAAACCTGCTCCATAGCACTCTTGACCTCCGACTGGGGCGACGGTTCATCTTTCAGCAGGACAACGACCCTAAGCACACAGCCAAGATATCAAAGGAGTGGCTTCAGGACAACTCTGTGAATGCCCTTGAGTGGCCCAGGCAGAGCCCAGACTTGAATCCGATTTAACATCTCTGGAGACATCTGAAAATGGCTGTGCACCGACGCTTCCCATCCAACCTGATGGAGCTTGAGAGGTGCTGCAAGGAGGAATGGGCGAAACTGGCCAAAGATACTGTGTGCCAAGCTTGTGGCATCATATTCAAAAAGACTTGAGGCTGTAATTGCTGCCAAAGGTGCATCAACAAAGTATTGAGCAAAGGCTGTGAATACTTACGTACATGTGATTTCTTAGTATTTTATTTTTAATAAATTAGCAAAAATCTAAAAAAAAAAAATTCACGTTATCATTATGGGGTATTGAGTGTAGAATTTTGAGGGGAAAAAATGAATTTATTCCAGTGTGGAATGAGGCTGTAACATAATAAAATGTGGAAAAAGTGAAGAGCTGTGAATACTTTCTGGATGCACTGTAGCCACATATGCAGGCAGACACACACACACACACACACACACACACCGGTGGATTGGGATGCTGGAAAGCTAGGACAATCCCAGGTAGGTCGCCCTGTCCGACACCCGTGCGGACTGATTCAATCACTTCTGTCGTGATTGGAGCACAGCTCCGATCAGGCAGCGTTCAGAACTTCTGCGCATGTGCAGTGAAGCAGATGACCGGGATGCCAGGACATCGCTTCACACAGTGCAGACACTGTGGCCGCTGTGTACTTGGTAATTTAATATGGGTTTTTTTTATGGGGGATGTATAATGTGTTCTAATGTGGGTATGCTCTGCAGTACTCAGGGCAGCATGGGCGGTGTAATGGTTAGTATTACTGCCTCACAGCACTGAGGTCATTGGTTCCATTCGCAGCATGGCACTAAATGTGTGGAGTTTGTATATTCTCCCCGTGCTTGCATGGGTTTACCCCGGGTACCCCGGTTTCCTCCCACAATCCAAACATATACTGGTAGGTTAATTGGCTCCCAACAAAATGAACCCTAGTGTATGTGTGTGTGTACATGTGGTAGGGAAAATAGATTGTAAGCTCCACTGGGGCAGGGACTGATGGCCACTGGGGCAGGGACTGATGGGAATGGACAAATCTTCTCTGTAAAGCGTTACGGCATATGTATGTGCAATATAAATAACTGGTAATAATAATAAATGTGCGTCCGTTGCTGATATAAATAACTGGTAATAATAATAAATGTGCGTCTGTTGCTGATATAAATAACTGGTAATAATAAATGTGCGTCCGTTGCTGTGTTTTTGTACGCGTTCTGCAAATTAGAGACACTGTCAGCGGCCATCTCAGTCCAGATCCCCACTGCTGCCACACACGCATATATTCACAGATCCCCACTGCTGCCACACACGCATATATTCACAGATCCCCACTGCTGCCACACACGCATATATTCACAGATCCCCACTGCTGCCACACACGCATATATTCACAGATCCCCACTGCTGCCACACACGCATATATTCACAGATCCGCATCTCTGAATCAGGCCCTGTGTCTTTTGCAAGGTAATAGGAGGTAAAGGGTGGGGGACCCAAAGCACACAGTATTTCTGCACCTGGGCCCATCACTCCTTAGTCTCACCTCACTGTATAGTATGAGTGAGATGGCCAGGGGGAGCTGCCGCACATGCCCGGAGCATGTATGTATATCGCACCAGTGAGGGAAGCTCCTTGGGGATTACACTGTTATAAAAGGTATGTAGTTTCTGTTATGTATTTGATTCTTGAAAAAATGATGGAATAACCATGAGATGTCGCAGTTAACCCTGTGTGTGTGTGGGACTTTTCATTGGTATGACTGTTGTACAGAAGTGCCGTCCATGGATTGTGTGGATTGAATAATTTATTGGAAAGGCACACTGTCACATGATCATTATTACAAGGGGTGCCAGCCATTGAGGAATGTATAGATAATGATTTTTATATCTATATATATTTATATCAAAGACAAATAGTGTAATATGTTAAAAGCACAAAGGGTTACTTAGTATACAGTAAATCACATGTACTGTACATCAGAAAAGATAAATACTGGCATATCAGGGGGAAATAAGCCTACTGGTTGAAACCTTTTTCAAACCAGGAACCAGCTTCCTATACCCTCTGGACGCACTTTCTAGTAACAGGCTTGTTTGCCCCTGATATGCAAGTTATCAACTTTTCTAGCGTGGGGCTTGTGCAAGTTTCAATGGTGTAATCGATATTGGCGTATAAACACGCATGAAAGATGGCTGACACGTCTGTAGATGCTGACAGGGCATCTCAGTTCGTGTACTTTCAAATGCACGAATGTTGACGAATGGCACCCACATATTAAATCCCACAAATTATGGGTCCTTAAGGAAGGGGCATGACTAAAATGACAGCGACTCATCATTTTAACTCTGTCCCTCCATACAGAGCCCAATTCCCGGGATTATCTCCCTATCCTGCCCACTAGGAAATGGGCAGGATGCTGGAGGAGTACTCACTCATCCGAGGGACTACCTGAAAGTCTCCCTCATCTTCCAGGAGAGTATGTAAGTATGGTGCAACTCTAACTGCACTGTCACTAATAATTGCTCCTGCAGCTTGTTATGAATAAGGGTTCCCCATTAAAATTAACTATAACAGGCATAATAAGAAGAAAATGGCACAGGAGGAATGTATCCTACCTCAATGTCTGTCTGTTTTTGCCCAGTTCTGTACTATTACTGTTGTTCTAATTGTAAAGCGCAGCAGAATATGCTGCGCTATATAAGAAACTGTTAATAAATAAATGATAAATGTAACGTTAAGGTAGTCATTATTTATTATACATTTCAGCTACATGTATAACAATCAAAATATTGGCATTTGACTATAATGGGATTTTTCACAATGGAAATAAAAACATAATGCAAAGCAAAAAAGTTACATAGAGTAAATATTCCCTGTGCCATTTTGTTCTTATTACACCTGTTATGCCCCTCTGTGTTTTAAACCATTTATTTTATGTGCAACGGACATATTGACTATTAGGCATCTATTAAACTAGGGTTCTGCGCATGTACAATGTGATTCCACCCAATATACTCTATACCAACTGGCATACAGTAATACTCACTGTGCACCAGGCTCTGACAATCCAGATTTTTATTTCCCCTATTCACTGCTGGATTTACGATCTTTGCCTTGAGATGGGTACTGTATTATTAATTCTAAAATGTTCAAAACTCCTTCTTGGGGCATATATTACAGTCACACAAGGCTTAAAGTAAAGGTAGCATTTTTTTTTCTCTAGAGAGGATACGTCCGGGATACGTTTAGAGATTATTTTTGTTATACTGTAGGAGTGCATTAACCTACCTGCAGCCCACGCAGATGTGGCCATGACAGCCCAGTCTTCCCACCTTCATTTCTGCCTGAGTCGTACACACAAAGCTCAGTCTGTTTGTCAAGGACATCAGTCACAATTTACTGCATGCTATTGTTCTATCCAATATAATATTCTCAATAGCCCTATGTAATACCACTACAAATTAGAGATGTGCGGCGGGCACTTTTCGTGCTTTGTGTTTTGGTTTTGGTTCTAATTCCATTTTCGTGTTTTGGTTTTGGCTTGGTTTTGCCAAAACCACCCTTTCGTGTTTTGGTTTTGGATCTGGATGATTTTTGCAAAAAACATAAAAAAAGCTAAAATCACAGAATTTGGGGGTCATTTTGCTCCTACGGTATTATTAACCTCAATAACATTGATTTCCACTCATTTCCAGTCTATTCTGAACACCTCACACCTCACAATATTGTTTTTAAGACTAAAAGTTGCACCGAGGTGGCTGTATGACTAAGCTAAGCGACTCAAGTGTGCGGCACAAACACCTGGCCCATCTAGGAGTGGCACTGCAGTTGCAGACAAGATGTCACTATTCAAAAACTAGTCCCCAAACAGCACATGATGCAAAGAAGAAAAAGCGGTGCAATTAGGTAGCTGGATGGCTAAGCTAAGCGACACAAGTGTGCGGCACAAACACCTGGCCCATCTAGGAGTGGCACTGCAGTTACACACAGAATGACATATTTAAAAAATAGGCCCCAAACAGCACATGATGCAAAGAAGAAAAAGAGGCGTAATGAGGTAGCTGTATGACTTAGCTAAGCGACACAAGTGTGCGGCACAAACACCTGGCCCATCTAGGAGTGGCACTGCAGTGGCAGACAGGATGGCATATTTAAAAAATAGGCCCCAATCAGCACATGATGCAAAGAAGAAAAAGAGGTGCAATGAGGTAGCTGGATGGCCAAGCTAAGCAACACAAGTGTGCGGCACAAAAAAACCTGGCCCATCTAGGAGTGGCACTGCAGTTACAGACAGGATGGCACTTAAAAAAATGAGTCCCCAAACAGCACATGATGCAAAGAAGAAAAAGAGGTGCAAGATGGAATTGTCCTTGGGCCCTCCCACCCACCCTAATGTAGTATAAACAGGACATGCACACTTTAACAAACCAATCATTTCAGCGACAGGGTATGCCACACGACTGTGGCTGAAATGACTGGTTTGTTTGGGTCCCCACCAAAAAAGAAGCAATCAATCTCTCTTGTACAAACTGGCTCTACCGAGGCAAGATGTCCACCTCATCATCATCCTCCGATTCCTCACCCCTTTCACCGTGTACATCCTCCTCACTGAGTATTAATTCGTCCCCACTGGAATCCACCATCACAGGTCCCTGTGTACTTTCTGGAGGCAATTGCTGGTAAAGGTCTTCACGGAGGACTTTATAATTCATTTTGATGAACATCATCTTCTCCACTTTTAGTGGAAGTAACCTCCTACGCCGATCGCTGACAAGGTTACCGGCTGCACTAAACACTCTTTCGGAGTACACACTGGAGAGGGGGCAACTTAGGTAAAATAAAGCCAGTTTGTGCAAGGGCCTCCAAATTGCCTCTTTTTCCTGCCAGTATATGTACGGACTGTCTGACATGCCTACTTGGATGCTGTCACTCATACAATCCTCCACCATTCTTTCAATGGTGACAGAATCATATGCAGTGACAGTAGACATGTCAGTAATCGTTGGCAGTTCCTTCAGTCCGGACCAGATGTCAGCTTTCGCTCCTGACTGCCCTGCATCACTGCCAGCGGGTGGGCAGGGAAATCTTATCCTTTTCCTTGCAGCCCCAGTGGCGGGAGAAATTGAAGGAGGAGCTGTTGACGGGTCACGTTCCGCTTGAGTTGACAATTTACTAACCAGCAGGTCTTTGCACCTCTGCACACTTGTGTCTGCTGGAAAGAGAGATACAACGTAGGCTTTAAACCTATGATCGAGCATGGTGGCTAAAATGTAGTGCTCTGATTTCAACAGATTGACCACCCGTGAATCCTGGCAAAGCGAATGAAGGGCTCCATCCATAAGTCCCACATACTTTGCTGAGTCGCTCCGTCTTAGCTCCTCCTTCAATTTCTCCAGCTGCTTCTGCAAAAGCCTGATGAGGGGAATGACCTGACTCAAGCTGGCAGTGGGCTTCATGTGTGGCAAGTTCGAAGGGTTGGAGAACCTTGCACAAGACGGAAATCATTCTCCACTGAGCTTGAGTCAGGTGCATTCCCCCTCCTTTGCCTATATCGTAGGTGGATGTATAGGCTTGAATGGCCTTTTGCTGCTCCTCCATCCTCTGAAGCATATAGAGTGTTGAAATCCACCTCGTTACCACCTCTTGCTTCAGTTGATGGCGGGGCAGGTACAGGAGTGTTTGCTGGTGCTCCAGTCTTCGGCACGCAGTGGCAGAATGCCGAGAGTGGCCCGAAATTTTTCGGGCCACCGACAGCATCTCTTGCACACCCCTCTCATTTGTTTTAGAATTCTGCACCACCAAATTAATTGTATGTGCAAAACATGGGACATGCTGGAATTTGCCCAGATGTAATGCACGCACAATATTGGTAGCGTTGTCCGATATCACAAATCCCCAGGAGAGTCCAATTGGGGTAAGCCAATCTGCGATGATGTTCCTCAGTTTCCGTAAGAGGTTGTCAGCGGTGTGCCTCTTATGGAAAGTGGTGATACATAGCGTAGCCTGCCTAGGAACGAGTTGGCGTTTGCAAGATGCTGCTACTGGTGCCGCTGCGGGAGGCCATACATCTACCCAGTGGGCTGTTACAGTCATATAGTCCTTAGTCTGCCCTGTTCCACTTGTCCACATGTCCGTGGTTAAGTGGACACTGGATACAACCTCATTTTTTAGGACACTGGTGACTCTTTTTCTGACGTCTGTGTACATTCTCAGTATCGCCTGCCTACAGAAGTTGAACCTAGAAGGGATTTGATACCGGGGACACACTATCTCCTTCAAATCTTTAAGTGACTCTGAACTAATGGTGGATACCGGACGCACCTCTAACACCAACATAGCTGTCAAGGCCTCAATTATCCGCTTTGCAAAAGGATAACTGCTGTCATATTTCATCTTCCTCACAAAGGACTGTTGGACAGTCAATTGCTTACTGGAAGTAGTACAAGTAATCTACCGACTTCCCCTCTGGGATGACAATCGACTCCCAGCAGCAACAACAGCAGCGGCAGCAACAGCAGGCGTAACACTCAAGGACCCTACGGAAGAATCCCAGTTAGGAGAGTACTCCTCAGTCTTGACAGTGACATGGCCTGCAGGAATATTGGCGTTCCTGACTGAGGAGGAAGTTGACGTTGAGGGAGTTGGTGGTATGGCTTGCAGGAGCTTGGGTACAGGAGGAAGAAGGGATTTAGGTGTCAAAGGTGCCAAAGTTTCTGAACTTGACACTGACTTCTGATGAATGTGCAGCAGGTTACGTATAAGGGAGGATGTTCCTAGGTGGTTAACATCCTTACCCCTACTTATTACAGATTGACAGAGGCAACACACGGCTTGACACCTGTTGTCCGGATTTGTGGAGAAATAACTCCACACCGAAGAGGTGGCTTTTCTTCGTCCCAAGGACAACAGGTGTCTCCCCCGGTGCCTGACTCAAACAAACCACATCACCATCAGAATCCTCATCGTCAACTTCCTCCTCAGCGCTAGCAACACCCATATCCTCATCCTGGTGTACTTCAACAGTGACATCTTCAATTTGAATATCAGGAACTGGACTGTGGGTGCTCCTTCCAGCACTTGCAGGGGGCGTGCAATTGGTGGAAGGAGTCACCTCTTCCCATCCAGTGTTGGTAAGGTCAGACATCGCAACCGCCGACACACTTGGACTCTCCTTGGGGATTTGTGATACCATCTCAGAGTGCACAGTTCTTTTCTGTGCTCTTTCCAGCTTAACTCTTTTAATTTTTCTAGCGGGAGGATGAGGGCTTCCATCGTCATGTGAAGCTGAACCACTAGCCATGAACATAGACCAGGGCCTCAGCCGTTCCTTGCCACTCCGTGTCGTAAATGGTATATTGGCAAGTTTATGTTTCTCCTCAGACGATTTAAATTTATTTTTACTGAACTTTGGCTTTTTGGATTTTACACGCCCTCTACTATCACATTGGGCATCGTCCTTGGCAGACGACGTTGATGGCATTTTATCATCTATGTCATGGTTAGTGGTAGCAGATTCAGCACTAGGAGGAAGTGGTTCTTCTTGATCTTTCCCTATTTTCTCCTCAAAATTTTTGGCATCCATTATTTTTTGGGAGTTATATTAGACAATATGCGTCACAGGAATGACTGGAATTACTGATGACACAGGACACTACCACTGGTCTGATGCAGCCCAACAGGTTGTTATAATTGTTATACTGCAGCAGTGGATATATAGCAGCAGCATATATCGTCACTGGAATTACTGATGACACAGGACACTACCACTGGTCTGATGCAGCCCAACAGGTTGTTATAATTGTTATACTGCAGCAGTGTATATATATAGCAGCAGCGTATATCGTCACTGGAATTACTGATGACACAGTACACTACCACTGGTCTGCACAACACAGCACCACTTTATACAGCTACACTGGATATATGGCAGCAGAGACCACCAACACTGTGAATGGCTGGACTGATACAGCACAATACACTGACTACACTGGACTGGTCTGCACAACACAGCACCACTTTACAGCTACACTGGATATATGGACTGGACTGAGCAGCACTACACTTGCCACCCCAGTTTCCCGCCCCAATACACAGGCACTGAGCATACTGAAACAAAACAAAATAGCAGCGCTACAATCAACAGTTTAGATATAGATTAAACCGAGCATTCTGGATCGGTTGGAACACATGGAGATGAATGGACTGAAAATGGAAGGTACCAATATATTTAATAACATATAAATAAAAAATAAAAATGCATAACAATGCTGATACAATTAATTAAAAATGGGTGTTAAGATCAATAACCAGAATCACCAAGGGGCTACTAAGGTAAGTGTCCGTTCCTTAATTGGTGTGGACTTCAGATGAAAAAGATCAGATTGAACAGTAGAACTGGTGG
The DNA here is from genome assembly GCF_028390025.1 of Pseudophryne corroboree. Taxonomy (NCBI): domain Eukaryota; kingdom Metazoa; phylum Chordata; class Amphibia; order Anura; family Myobatrachidae; genus Pseudophryne; species Pseudophryne corroboree. The sequence goes on from NC_086452.1 coordinate 387,333,829, forward strand.
CACAGTCCTGATGGTGAGAACCACAATGATTACCGCTGGAGGGAAGGAGTCCTCTGGATAGCGTCCCTTTTGTATGGGTGGAATCTCTGGGATCCTAGGTCCTCACCAGGTTGCGGAATCCTCAATGCTGAGTTGAAAATATGGTGTCACCAGTAGGCACAAGTTGTTTGTACTGTAGACATGTCCTCTCACTCTCCGAGACTGGAGTGAAAATGGCCGCGACGCGCGGCTCCTTATATGGAATCCAAATCTCGTGAGAATCCGACAGCGGGATGATGACGTTTTGCCGCGTTCGGGTTTCCGAGCCAGGATGGAAAATCCGAGCCGGGCTCGGAAGGCAAAGTTCGGTAGGGTTCGGTTCTCTGAGAACCGAACCCGCTCATCTCTACTACAAATGGAGGGATGATACAAAACCCTTGCATTAAAGACATAAATGTGTCTTCTACCATCAGTAAATGACAAATAGTATGATATACAGTATATATATATATATATATATATATGGGTGGTCTTCAGGTTGCCGGCTGTCGGGATCCCGGCGCACAGTATACCGGCGCCGGAATACCGACAGCCGGCATATCAACACTTTTTCTCCCTCTTGGAGGTCCACGACCCCCCTTGGAGGGAGAATATAGCGTGGCGAGCGCAGCGAGCCCGCAAGGTGCTCATTTGCGCTCGCCACGCTGTCGGTATGCCGGCGGTCGGGCTTGCGGCATCGGTATGCTGGTCGCTGGGAGCCCGGCCGCCGGCATACCATACTACACCCATATATATATATATATATATATATACCTTGCTAAAGTATTCACCCCTCTTGGCTTTTTACCTATTGTGTTACATTACAACCTGTATTTTGTATTTATTTTTCTGAAGTTTATGTGATGGATCTGCACAAAATGGTCTAAATTGGTGAAGTGAAATGAGAAAAATGTATATAAAAAATAATTTTTAAAAATAAAAATTTGAATATTGGCATGTGCATATGTATTCAACCCCTTTGCTATGAAGTCCCACAAAAGTTCTGTTGCAACCAATTACCTTCAGAAGTCACTTAATTAGTGAAATGAAGTCCACCTGGGTGCAATCTAAGTGTCACATGATCTGTAAGTATAAATACACCTTTTCTGAAAGGCCCCAGAGGCTGCAACACCACTAATACCCCTTTCACACCAGCACCTCTGAACACAGGTTATTTGCACATGAACGCGCATAACCTGTGTTCGTGTGCGGTATGAAAGGGTATCGGGGTTGGAATACCGGGTACAGTGACCCAGTATTTCAACCCTGCTCTTGACCAGGGTTGAACCCGTGTTCAACCCGACTCACTCTGCAGTGTGAACGGGAGCCGGGTTAATGCGCCCCGACTCCCGTTCACTCACTAAGTACAGGTGGCGCTTGGAGATCGTGTGATCTCTAGCGCCGCCCCCGCTGCATCACCGCTGACATCAGCAACCCGGCTGCTGACTGCGGTATGCAAGACGTCTTACCCGGGAATGTCCCTGCATGATCCATGGACCGTATTCCCGGGTAAGACCCTGCATTTTTTGTATGAAAGAGGTATAAGAAAGAGACATCACACCATGAAGACCAAGTAGCTCTCCAAACAAGTCAGGGACAAAGTTGTTGAGAAGTACAAGTAAGGGTTGGGTTATAAAAAAATATCCAAATCTTTGAAGATCCCCCGAAGCGCCATCAAATCCATCATCTTCAAATGGAAAGAACATGGTACCACAACAAACCTGCCAAGAGAGGGACGACCACCAAAACTTACAGACCGGGGAAGGAGAGCATTAATCATAGAGGCAGCACAGAGACCAAAGGTAACCCCGAAGGAGCTGCAGAGTTTCACAGCAGAGACTGGTGTATCTGTGCATGTGACCACAATAAGCCGTACACTCCATAGAGCTGGGCTTTATGGAAGAGTGGCCAGAAAAAATCCATTACTTAGTGTTAACAATAAGAAGGCACGTTTTGAGTTTGCCAAAAGGCATGTGGACGACTCCCCAAATGTATGGAGGAAGGTGCTCTGGTCAGATGAGACTAAAATTGAACTTTTCGTCCACCAAGGAAAACGCTAAGTCTAGCACAAACCCAACACATCCCATTACCCCAAGAACACCATCCCCACAGTGAAACATTGTGGTGGCAGCATCATTCTGTGGGGATGTTTTTCAGCAGCAGGCAGTGCCAGATTTACTGCAAGGCAACAGAGGCGGGTGCTTAGGGCCCGGCGGGTCCCAGGGGCCCGCAGACAGGCAGATTCCAGGGTCTGTTGCTGCTGCTGAGGGGGACATTTTTCACTTACAGCAGCTGCATACGTCCAGCAGTGCTCCCGCTACCCGCGGTCAAGCGCCTCTGCTCTCAGATCCTTCCACCCGTACAGCAATGTCCCCAGCAGCGGGGACCCTCCGCCTGCCCCTAGTACCACCAGCTGGAGACACTGCTGGATTGTGCCACCTAGTGGGTGAAGCGGATCCAGGAACTGGTATAGCCAGCGCTGTATCATCTACTGTGCAACGAGCAGGAGACCAGAACGAGGACCCTATGGAATGTGCTGGAGCCCAGTCAGAGCTCTGCAATCACTGGCATCGGGGAACCCGTAGCCTTGGTAACTGCATGAAGTGAAGGACTTCCATTCTGCTGAGGGAAATGGCTCCTGGTGAGCAGATGTGTTTAGAATGTTCTGCAAGTTGGTGAGTGACCCTGGGGCTGTGTGGGTGACCTTGGGGTGAGGATCCCAGTGACTGGGGATAACTGTATCTGTTTATATTTATAAATGATGTGAGTGGTGATAAGACCAGGTCAGGGATAAGTGATGGTAAGACCAGGTCATCCACCAGCACCTGTGCAAAATCTCCTCCACCCCCCCCCCCCCACACACACACACACACACACACTCTCCCTTTGTCTCCCACTTCCTCCCTCTCTCTCCCTCCATCCATTTCTCACTCCCTCCCTCGTTCTGACCGACCCTCTTCCCTCCCTCCTCTTTCTCGCCCAATCCTCTCTCTCTCTTCCTCTCTCCCTCTCTCTTTATCCCTCTCTCTCCCACTTCCTCCCTCTATCTGTCCAGGATGCCAGAGAAGGAGCATGATGGGCGGCAGTGGACTGATCTCGGTGACATGCTGGACCTGACCAGGGAAGCCAAGCCCGCAGAGGAGGAGGTGCAGCACTCGGCAGCCCAGAGCCATCGCCGAAGGCTGAGGAGCCCAACCTCCTGGTTTGTCTTGCTATAGACTGCCCCTCTCTCTGCCTATCTCTCCTCTTTCTCTGCTTCTCTCTCCTCTCTTTATCTCTCTATCTCCCTTTTCTCCTTTCTCTGCCCCCCTCCACCTCTCTTGCTCTCTCCTTAAACATCTACTGCCAGCTCCCATCTCGCTTCTTGCTCCTGTCCACGGTCTCTTTCGCCCCTTTGTTGTTGGATCCTTTTTGCATCCTTCTCTCTCTGAAACTGCAATACTAGGGTAGGGCCACACATAGTGGCCAAGCGGGTCCCATTCAGCGAAACCCGCTTGGCCGGAAGGAGACTGCACAAAGGCACCCACACAAATGCGTCAGCCTTGCCGCCGCCGGTCCAACAGCAGCAGGATTTCAATATGAACATTTCAATGTATGTGTTCACACAGGTTGGCTGTGGTCTATTGAAATCCCATGTGGCAGTGGCCAGATCCTGTTCTGCAGCATCCCGCAGAACAGGATCCATGTGCACACAAAACCCCCCTCCCAGCCAAGCAGGTCCTGTTCAGCGGGACCCGCTTGGCTGCTATGTGTGGCCACAGCCTAACCTCTCACAGTAAGTCCTCTAAAAGAAAAGTATAGATCCGCTCCTGCTGGTGCTGCTGTTCAGGGACGATTCTGCTCATCTCTGGCCTCCACTGCCAGTAGCAGCTCTCTGAGCAGCAGTGCGGCTACTGGAAGAGCAGCTGCTTGTGGCGGAGGCTGGAGATGAGCAGAATCGTTCCCCATGCTGCCCGAGAGGAGGTTCTGGAATCTGCCCCCACTGCAGGAGTGCAGGTAGGACGTGCGCTGCTGCCTCATGGACATGCACAGCAGGCATAGCCAGGGGCAGAGATGACAGGATATAGTGCTTTGGATTGTTTGAGGAAGGGGGCCCCCAAATCGGGTTCTTGCTTAGGGCCCCATGAGGTCTAAATCCGCCTCTAGCAGCAGGGACTGGGAAACTGTTTCGATTCGAGGGAAAGATGGATGGTGCTAAATACAGGGATATTCTTGAGCAAAACCTGTTTCAGTCTGCCTGTGATTTGAGACTGGGACGGAGGTTCACCTTCCAGCCGGACAATGACCCGAAGCATACTGCTAAACCAACACTCGAGTGGTTTAAGGGGAAACATTTAAATGTGTTGGAATGGCCTAGTCAAAGCCCAGATCTCAATCCAATTGAGAATATGTGGTCAGACTTGAAGATTGCTGTTCACCAGCGGAAACCATCCAACATGAAGGAGCTGGAGCAGTTTTGCCTTGAGGAAAAATCCCAGTGGCAAGCTCATAGAGACTTATCCAAAGCGACTTGCAGCTGTAATTGCTGCTATAGGTGGCTCTACAAAGTACTTACTTTAGGGGGGTGAATAGTTATGCACGCTGAAGTTTTCTGTTATTTTATCCTAATTGTTGTTTGCCTTACAATAAAAAAAAACATCTTCAAAGTTGTAGACATGTTCTGTGAATGAAATGATGCAAACCTTCAAACAATCCATTTTAATTCCAGGTTGTGAGGCAACAGAACATGAAAAATGCAAAGGGGGGTGAATACTTTAGCAAGGCACTGTATATACACACACGGTGGCTAACTCTAGCAATTGAGTCACTCATTATTTTCATGTGTGCAAGTTATAAAGTCATTTGCCATCTAGACTGGGGTAAATGTGCTAGGGTCCGAGTTGCTGGGGCTCTGGGATTTCATACGAGAATGGCCGTATTTATAAAGCAGCAATCATTTTACAGGGCAAAAACAACCTGTTTCTGCCTTGTAAGTGATTGCTGCTTTAAAAAATACGGCCATTCAAAACAGAGTCTAAAGTAGAACATTTTTTTACAATGTGGGAAAGTTATATCACTACGCTGTCTGTGGAGATAAGAAGACAAATCTATAATAGTTTGAAACATACATCTTGGTTTTTGTTGCGTTTGATAGATAACGATCCACCTATAGAGATTGGTTCCAATCATACATAATATACCTTGTGTGGCAAAAATTAGTATGGGGTTGTCCCTGGGGGTGGGTGGTTGAGGGCTGAGAGATAGAGAGATGATCCTAATTTAATTTATAATTTTTTCTTTGTTCCTTTATATTATTATTTTTCATTACTACCAGCATGGAGGTATAGGGGGTCATTCCGACTTGATCGCACGCTAGCTATTTTTTGCAGCACTGCGATCAGGTCAAAACTCGGCAAAACTGCGCATGCGTATGCATCACAATGCGCAGGCGAATGGTACGGGTACAAAGAGGATCGTTGCTTGGCGATGGATTTAACGAAGAATCCATTCACACAGCCGATCGCAAGAAGATTGACAGGAAGAAGTCGTTCTTATGTGTGTCAACTGACCGTTTTCAGGAAGTGGTTGGAAAAACGCAGGCGTGTCCAACCGTTTGCAGGGCGGGTGTCTGACGTCAATTCCGGGAATGGACAGGCTGAAGCGATCACAGCGGTTGAGTAAGTTCAGACCTACTCAGAAACTGCACAAAACTTTTTTGTACCACTCGGCTGCACAAGTGTTCGCACACTTGCAAAGCAAAGATACACTCCCCCATAGGCGGCGACTATCTGATCGCAGCGCTGCAAAAAATAGCTAGCGAGCAATCAACTCTGAATGACCCCCATAGTTCAAACAATGGGGGTCATTCCGAGTTGATCTCTCGCTAGCAGTTTTTAGCAGCCGTGCAAACGCTATGCCGCCGCCCACTGGGAGTGTATTTTAGCTTAGCAGAAGTGCGAACGAAAGGATCGCAGAGCGGCTACAAAGTTTTTTTGTGCAGTTTCAGAGTAGCTCAAAACCTACTCAGCACTTGCGATCACTTCAGACTATTCAGTTCCTGTTTTGACGTCACAAACACACTCTGCGTTCGCCCAGCCACGCCTGCGTTTTTCCTGGCATGCCTGCGTTTTTACGAACACTCCCTGAAAACGGTCAGTTGACACCCAGAAACACCCACTTCATGTCAATCACTCTGCGGCCAGCAGTGCGACTGAAAAGCTTCGCTAGACCCTGTGTGAAACTACATCGGCCGTTGTAATAGTACATCGCGCGTGCGCATTGCGCCACATATGCAAGCGCAGAAGTGCCGTTAATTTGCCTCATTGCTGCACAGCGAACGAATGCAGCTAGCGATCAACTCGGAATGACCCCCAATGTACAGTACTCTGCACATATTTCCGTTTTGTCAATAATGATGAGATTTTTAATTCATGGTGACAAATTTTTCTCATTGCCAAATTTAACTCTTTCTCTACTAAACACATTTTAACCAAGGCAAAACATGTTTTATCTGTTTACTGTCTCTGTACACATTGTATCTTGTTTGTTTACAATGATGAGCCTGTACACCAATTATATTGTACTCAAAATGTTTTTATTGTATGACATGCAGTGCTTTAATAAAAACTTTTTTTGAAAAATAAATAAATAAATACGGCTATTCGGGGACGAAATCCCGGGTCTCCGGCAACTTGGACCCTATTACATTTGCACCCAGGTCTCCGACTGTTGCGAAACTACAAGTCCTAGTCAGAGGCGTATCTAGCACGGGGCGAGCAGGGCACGTGCCCTGGGCGCCATGGCAGCCCCAACAGAGGGGGGCGCCACAGGCACCTGCAGGCTGCACGGCCCACTCGCCCCATGCTTCAGGGATTCCGCCGGCGCTACCCGCGGCGCTTTCCCTGTCTCCCCGGCTGCTGTGCCTGTCACAATAGACAGGCAGCGGCAGCCAGGAGCCTCCCCCTACTCCCCCCTGCAAAGTGACTGTGTACGCGATCGCGTACGCGATCGCGACCGCGGAGGTGCGCGCGTGCGCGACCTCGGGGGGGGGGCGTGCGGCCCCTGAACAGCAGTGAGTGCAGGTGAGCGGGAAGGGGGTGCGGGACATTTTGTGTGTGTGTGTTTGTTAAGTGTGTGTGTGTTAATTGTGTGTGTGTCGGACAGTGTGCGTGTGTGTTGTGTGTGGGACAGTGCGTGTGTGTTAATTGTGTGTGTGTGGGACAGTGAGTGTGTTAATTGTGTGTGTGGGACAGTTTGAGTGTGTGTAAATTGTGTGTGTGTGGGACAGTGTGCGTGTGTTAATTGTGTGTGTGTGGGACAGTGTGTGTGTGTTAATTGTGTGTGTGTGTGACAGTGTGAGTGTGTTAATTGTGTGTGTGTGGGACAGTGTGTGTGTGTTAATTGTGTGTGTGTGGGACAGTGCGTGTTTGTTAATTGTGTGTGTGTGTGACAGTGTGAGTGTGTTGTGTGTGGGACAGTTTTGAGTGCGTGTTAATTGTGTGTGTGTGGGACAGTGTGCGTGTGTGTTAATTGTTTATGTGTGGGACAGTGTGAGTGTGTTAATTGTGTGTGTGTGTGTGTGTGGGACAGTGTGAGTGTGTTAATTGTGTGTGTGTGGGACAGTTTGAGTGTGTGTTAATTGTGTGTGTGTGGGACAGTGTGCGTGTATGTTAATTGTGTGTGTGTGGGACAGTGTGCGTGTGTATTAATTGTGTGTGTGTGGGACAGTGTGCGTGTGTATTAATTGTGTGTGTGTGGGACAGTGTGCGTGTGTGTTAATTGTGTGTGTGTGGGACAGTGTGCGTGTGTGTTAATTGTGTGTGTGTGGGACAGTGTGCGTGTGTTAAGTGTGTGTGTGTGTGTGTGGGACAGTGTGAGTGTGTTAATTGTGTGTGTGTGGGACAGTGCGTATTTGTTAATTGTGTGTGTGGGACAGTGTGCGTGTGTGTTATTTGTGTGTGTGGGACAGTGTGCGTGTGTGTTATTTGTGTGTGTGGGACAGTGTGCGTGCGTGTGTTAATTGTGTGTGGGACAGTGTGCGTGTGTTAATTGTGTGTGTGTGTGTTAATTGTCCCGGCGGTTATTGGCGTCTGTAGTGTGCGCCCCGTCCAGTGCCGCTGACAGGAGCGGCAGTGTGCGGCTCTCCCCCTCCTCCGCCGGCTCCGTCCTCCCGTCGTGGCCCTGCAGTGTGTGCCGGTCTCCCCAGCAGCAGCAGCAGGTTAGTCTCTCCCCCCCCCCCCCCCCCCCTCTCTCTCTCTCTCTCTCTCTCCTCCTGTGGATTGCAGTTTGTAAGTATCATTTTAATTTTTACAGGTACCCCTATTGAATTCTACTGGACAAGTGGACGTGACCGGCGTGGGATGTAGGTAAGTAATCTGTCTCTCATTTTTACAGGTACCCCTATTGGATTCTACTGGGCAAGTGGACGTGACCGGCGTGGGATGTAGGTAAGTAATCTGTCTCTCATTTTTACAGATTCCCCTACTGGATTCTACTGGATAAGTGGACGTGACCAGTGTGGGATGTAGGTAAGTAATCTGTCTCTCATTTTTACAGCTACCCCTATTGGATTCTACTGGACAAGTGGACGTGATCGGCGTGGGATGTAGGTAAGTAATCTGTCTCTCATTTTTACAGGTACCCCTATTGAATTCTACTGGACAAGTGGACGTGACCAGCGTGGGATGTAGGTAAGTAATCTGTCTCTCATTTTTACAGGTACCCCTATTGGATTCTACTGGACGTGATCGGCGTGGGATGTAGGTAAGTAATCTGTCTCTCATTTTTACAGGTACCCCTATTGAATTCTACTGGACAAGTGGACGTGACCAGC